>NC_139483.1:0-600000 GCF_008360975.1 Lichenostomus cassidix
AGCAGCATTCTGGTGTAATTTGAACGAGTTCTGACACGAACACTGCTGCAGTGTGCTCAGCAGCTGGTTTGCTCGCTTTCTGCACACAGCCGGAGAGCAGCAGAGCTTGTCCGGAGCTAAAACGCGCTTTAGGGCGAGAAAGCCGCGAAGGGCTCACTTCAGCCGGGGAAGGCTGCTTGCGGAAGGGGGGAGAGGAAGAAAGCCTTCTCTTCACCTGCTTCCTTCTGGGACAGCTCTATCTCATGCAGATATGCATATCTGAAGTCGTGGCAAGCTCCTTTTCGTTCCTTTTAGCCTAACCCTATCCCTAAGCCTAACCCTAGCCCTAGTTAATTACCCGGGCCGAGCGCCTGTGTTTGCCAGCTGAGAAAGATGGCGGAGCAGCCACCTTATAGGGCCTTCTCGCAATGGCCTTGGGAGGCTCTTTCCAGCGGCAGTGTGCCTGCAGCTGCAGGCCCTTTAGATCTCTCAACCCTAACCCTAGCCCTAAGCCTTACCCTAACCCTAACCCTAGCCTTACTTAATTTCCCGGGCCGAGCGCCTGTGTTCGCCAGCTGAGAAAGATGGCGGAGCAGCCACGTTAGGGCCTTCTCGCAATGGCCTTGGGAGGCTCTTTCCAGCGGCAGTGTGCCTGCAGCTGCAGGCGCTTTAGATCTCTCAACCCTAACCCTAGCCCTAACCCTAACCCTAACCCTAGCCTTACTTAATTACCCGGGAGAAGCGCCTGTGTTCGCCAGCTGAGAAAGATGGCGGAGCAGCCACGTTAGGGCCTTCTCGCAATGGCATTGGGAGGCTCTTTCCAGCGGCAGTGTGCCTGCAGCTGCAGGCCGTTTAGATCTCTCAACCCTAAACCTAGCCCTAAGCCTAACCCTAGCCCTAGTTAATTACCCGGGCCGAGCGCCTGTGTTCGCCAGCTGAGAAAGATGGCGGAGCAGCCACCTTACGGCCTTCTCGCAATGGCCTTGGGAGGCTCTTTCCAGCGGCAGTGTGCCTGCAGCTGCAGGCCCTTTAGATCTCTCAACCCTAGCCCTAGCCCTAAGCCTAACCTTAGCCCTAGTTAATTTCCCAGGCCGAGCGCCTGTGTTCGCCAGCTGAGAAAGATGGCGGAGCAGCCACGTTAGGGCCTTCTCGCAATGGCCTTGGGAGGCTCTTTCCAGCGGCAGTGTGCCTGCAGCTGCAGGCCCTTTAGATCTCTCAACCCTAACCCTAGCCCTAAGCCGAACCCTAGCCATAACCCTTACCCTAGCCTTAGTTAATTACCCGGGAGGAGCGCCTGTGTTCGCCAGCTGAGAAAGATCGCAGAGCAGCCACCTAAGGGCCTTCTCGCAATGGCCTTGGGAGGCTCTTTCCAGCGGCAGTGTGCCTGCAGCTGCAGGCCCTTTAGATCTCTCAACCCTAACCCTAGCCCTAAGCCTAACCCTAGCCCTAGTTAATTACCCGGGCCGAGCGCCTGTGTTCGCCTGCTGAGAAAGATGGCAGAGCAGCCACCTTAGGGCCGTCTCGCAATGGCCTTGGGAGGCTCTTTCCAGCGGCAGTGTGCCTGCAGCTGCAGGCCCTTTAGATCTCTCAACCCTAACCCTAGCCCTAAGCCTTACCCTAACCCTAACCCTAGCCTTACTTAATTTCCCGGGCCGAGCGCCTGTGTTCGCCAGCTGAGAAAGATGGCGGAGCAGCCACGTTAGGGCCTTCTCGCAATGGCCTTGGGAGGCTCTTTCCAGCGGCAGTGTGCCTGCAGCTGCAGGCGCTTTAGATCTCTCAACCCTAACCCTAGCCCTAACCCTAACCCTAACCCTAGCCTTACTTAATTACCCGGGAGAAGCGCCTGTGTTCGCCAGCTGAGAAAGATGGCGGAGCAGCCACGTTAGGGCCTTCTCGCAATGGCATTGGGAGGCTCTTTCCAGCGGCAGTGTGCCTGCAGCTGCAGGCCGTTTAGATCTCTCAACCCTAAACCTAGCCCTAAGCCTAACCCTAGCCCTAGTTAATTACCCGGGCCGAGCGCCTGTGTTCGCCAGCTGAGAAAGATGGCGGAGCAGCCACCTTACGGCCTTCTCGCAATGGCCTTGGGAGGCTCTTTCCAGCGGCAGTGTGCCTGCAGCTGCAGGCCCTTTAGATCTCTCAACCCTAGCCCTAGCCCTAAGCCTAACCTTAGCCCTAGTTAATTTCCCAGGCCGAGCGCCTGTGTTCGCCAGCTGAGAAAGATGGCGGAGCAGCCACGTTAGGGCCTTCTCGCAATGGCCTTGGGAGGCTCTTTCCAGCGGCAGTGTGCCTGCAGCTGCAGGCCCTTTAGATCTCTCAACCCTAACCCTAGCCCTAAGCCGAACCCTAGCCATAACCCTTACCCTAGCCTTAGTTAATTACCCGGGAGGAGCGCCTGTGTTCGCCAGCTGAGAAAGATCGCAGAGCAGCCACCTAAGGGCCTTCTCGCAATGGCCTTGGGAGGCTCTTTCCAGCGGCAGTGTGCCTGCAGCTGCAGGCCCTTTAGATCTCTCAACCCTAACCCTAGCCCTAAGCCTAAGCATAACCCTAGTTAATTACCCGGGCTGAGCGCCTGTGTTCGCCAGTTTAGAAAGATGGCAGAGCAGCCACGTTAGGGCCTTCTCGCAATGGCCTTGGGAGGCTCTTTCCAGCGGCAGTGTGCCTGCAGCTGCAGGCCCTTTAGATCTCTCAACCCTGACCCTAGCCCTAAGCCTTACCCTAACTCTAACCCTAGCCTTACTTAATTACCCGGGAGGAGTGCCTGTGTTCGCCAGCTGAGAAAGATGGCGGAGCAGCCACCTTAGGGCCTTCTCGCAATGGCCTTGGTAGGCTCTTTCCAGCGGCAGTGTGCCTGCAGCTGCAGGCGCTTTAGATCTCTCAACCCTAATCCTAGCCCTAACCCTAACCCAAACCCTAGCCCTAGTTAATTACCCGGGCCGAGCGCCTGTGTTCGCCAGCTGAGAAAGATGGCAGAGCAGCCACCTTAGGGCCTTCTCGCAATGGCCTTGGGAGGCTCTTTCCAGCGGCAGTGTGCCTGCAGCTGCAGGCCCTTTAGATCTCTCAACCCGAACTCTAGCCCGAACCCTAACCCTAACCCTAACCCTAACCCTAACGCTTACCCTAACCCTAACCCTAACCCTAACCCTAACCCTAACCCTAACCCTAGCCTTACTTAATTACCCGGGAGGAGCGCCTGTGTTCGCCAGCTGAGAAAGATGGCGGAGCAGCCACCTTACGGCCTTCTCGCAATAGCCTTGGGAGGCTCTTTCCAGCGGCAGTGTGCCTGCAGCTGCAGGCCCTTTAGATCTCTCAACCCTAATCCTAGCCCTAAGCCTAACCCTAGCCCTAAGCCTAACCCTAGCCCTAGTTAATTACCCAGGCCGAGCGCCTGTGTTCGCCAGCTGAGAAAGATGGCGGAGCAGCCACGTTAGGGCCTTCTCGCAATGGCCTTGGGAGGCTCTTTCCAGCGGCAGTGTGCCTGCAGCTGCAGGCCCTTTAGATCTCTCAACCCTAACCCTAGCCCTAAGCCTAACCCTAACCCTAGTTAATTACCCGGGCCGAGTGCCTGTGTTCGCCAGCTGAGAAAGATGGCGGAGCAGCCACGTTAGGGACTTCTCATAATGGCCTTGGGAGGCTCTTTCCAGTGGCAGTGTGCCTGCAGCTGCAGGCCCTTTAGATCTCTCAACCCTAACCCTAGCCGTAACCCTGAGTCCTGAGGACTTTGCCTTCCGCTTAGCAGTGGGGACGGTTCCTTTGGTCCGGTGGCTGCACAGAGCTTGCTCCCCCTTCTGGGACTGCGTTCCCCCCTCCCCTGTGTCCCCCTGTGTGTAGTTGGTGTGCATAAGCGAGTGTGGCTATGCTTTAGACCCCCTTAAAAATAGGCCAGTGTAGCTTAGACTTCCCAGGAGGGAAAGAGGAGCTGTGTGCAGGCACTGAGCTGAAGGAACCCTCGCCACCGCCGAGCGGGAGGGGAAAGCTTCAGGCCTTGGCCTTGCTTTCTGAGGGTGGCATCAAGCCATTAAGTGCTAGCGTGGGCATGGTGACCTGCGTGTAGCCAGGGCCCGGGTCTCTGCCTGTGCTGCGCAGCTGCCCATCCTGCAGGTGCTACCGACCTGCTAGTGCGCCATGGCCCTGTAGTCTGGGGCACGTGTCATGATTTTGTGGAGCCCCTTGTCCCCAGAAGCGGCCCCAGGTCCCTGTAACTCAGGGCTGGAGAGACTGCTTTAGCCAGGTGACAGAAACGAGCGCTCTGTGGCGCTTTGTTGGGAATTGTTGGCCACAGGGGACGGCCCCGTAAGTGGGGTTGTGTGCATTCCTGGGCCTTGGCAGGCGGTTGGAGGGACCCCCTGTAATCGGGTGGGTATCCCTGACCCCAGCCTTTAAGCAGGCTTGCGTGTCTGGGTGCCTTGGTGCTCCCTCAGCCGGCAGCCTAGGTGGGGGTAGCCCCCTGCAACCGGAGAGGAGAAGGAGCCCCGCTGTAGGCCTCAGGGCCCAGAGCCAGTGCTCTGGAGTCCCGGGCACTTTACAGACCAGGCAGCGGCCAGAGGCTCCTGTAAGCAGGGCTAATAGCCTCTTTGGCCGCTGCTGTGTGCCCAGCTTCATTTTCCCAGAGGGCCTCGCTCCCAGCGCTGGATGGGACTGCACCAGATGTCGCAATGGTGAGCCAAGCTGAAGTTGGGGGCTTTTGTGGAGCTGGGCGGGGGGGCTGGTGTCTGTGGGTGGTGGCTCAAGAGTCTTCCCGTGGGGCTGCTGGGTGGCCATACACCTCAGGCGTGGGAGCCGGAGCCTTTCGGTGCTGAGTGTCTCATCGTCTGTCGGCAGAAGTCGTGGGACGACGAGGCAACGGAGCCAGCGAGGCGAGAGCTGCAGCGTCAAGCTCAAGAGTAGAATGGTGAGGTCAAGAGTGAGCACGGCGAGAGCTGCAGTGGCGCCACGGGTCAAGAGTTTGAATGGCGAGGTCAAGAGTAAAATGGCAAGGCAAGGCGAGCGCAGCGATGGCCTGGAGGTGAATAAGGGGGCAAGAGAGGCCCTCTGGGCAAAGGCCATAGCCCCCATGCCTGGGGCACTTTCTTTCTGGGTGCCCCGGCTGGCTCTGTGCTGGGCAACCTCCCTGTGAGAGGGGCAAGGTCTTTGCTGTTGTTGGACTTTTGCCAATGTTGTGCTGCTTTGGCTGCCCAGAGAGAGGGGCTACCTTGTAAGCAGGGTCAGAGCTCCTCTCTCTGCACCTGAGTCAGGGACACGGAGCTCTCCCGGCCCCTCAGCCCACTGTGTAAGCAGGGTGCAGGGCTTCTCCCTGAGCCTGGCAGCTTTCTGCCTAGTCTGCTGTCCCCTGGCCAGCGTGACCCCCCCGTACTCGGGGCACATCATGGCCTCTGTCCCTGTGCCACCCCTGAGTAGCCTCAGGGTGGTGAGGCCCCTGTGTGTCATCCCCGAAGAGCAGGGGCAAGGCCTGAGGCCTTCGCCTTCTGCTCGGCGGTGGGGACGGTTCCTTCGGTCCGGTGGCTGCATTTTCTCTACATTGTAATGAAATGTCTTTGTTTTCTTCTGAAAGCTATGTAGAGAAGCTGAGCACTTTCTGTGTTGCTTCCCACACAGAGCTTTTCCTGCAGAGCCTTCCAAACTCTTGGTGTGAGGGTAGGTGGGAGAAACATCTACAGCCCATGACAGCAGCAAAATGAGGCTAACAAATACCCTTCTGAAGATGCAGCGTGACAGCTTCATCCATCCCGCTGCATTTGCATTGGGAGTGTAGAATGGCTGCATGTCATGGGCCACTTCCACTGCCCACAGTCATTTCTTTAATAACTTGTAGTGCACAGGCATTAAACGGGAGTCTATGGGACATTAGTGTGGTGGAGACAAGAAATTCAGAGATGGCAGCATTTAGAAGAGTCTGGTTTGTGCTATTTAATCATTGCAACTTTCTGTTCAGTAGTTCTTCAGATATAAAATGGAGTTTTTATGGGCAGTGTCAAGGCATGGGCTGTGGTGAGGCTTCCCTGTGCTTGTTTCTGTGTGCTGAGTTTAAGGATGAGCTTTTCCAAAGCTAAGCTTATACCCTTGCAAGAGAAAGTGTCTAGGTTAATTATGCAGTTTATGCTGGTTGTTTCTGGCCCATGAACCAGGTAGATGAAACCTGCTTTAAATGGGCATGAGTACTTCTTTTTCTCTAGAGCATCATGAATTCACACAGAATTGAGTATCTTTGCTAGTCATGATTTTCCAGAAATATCAAGTGCTGCAATTCCATCCTGGGGAGAACTGATTGAAAGCAGAGTGTCCTGAAATGCAGCTTCTGCAAACTTTATCCAGAGAGAAAAGTGGAGAACCTAAACCACCTGGAATAGGTAGTCACTTCTGAAAATCTCTTCATAAACATAAATGAAAATCCTTCTGTCATTTGAGACACCTTTTCAAGGATTGCCTTCCCATCCTGTGTTTCCATGTGCAAATGAGGTGTCCCGAGGTCAGTGAGATGTGTTGACTTGTACAAATGCTTCGGGTGAGTGCTGGTGCGCTTGGGAATGAACATGTTATTTCACAGACAAAATTGGTGTTCTTTTAAGACCACTAGGACTGAATTCAGGTGGGGACAGTGTGTCATGATGAAAAAAGGGAACAGTAAAGGCTATGTTTATGTATAAATAGAGGGTTTTTTTCTGTGATAAATATAAGGCAGGTTTTTAAATCTGGTAGAGTCCAGATGGGAAACTCCTAAACCCTGTGCAGGCTCCTAAAATGGAT
Organism: Lichenostomus cassidix; assembly: GCF_008360975.1. Classification (NCBI taxonomy): domain Eukaryota; kingdom Metazoa; phylum Chordata; class Aves; order Passeriformes; family Meliphagidae; genus Lichenostomus; species Lichenostomus cassidix. The sequence continues at coordinate 6,721 of NC_139483.1, forward strand.
GCTTTTTGCTGCTGTGGGAATGAAGAGTCCTTCATTTTTCTTATTGGTGGGAGCCCAATTTTAACACCATAAAAAAGATTTCATGTTGTCTGCTCTCAGAGTAAGTCCTCAAATTTACTAGAGAGGAACACCAAAGCTTGTCCTCCTTAGCATCAGCAGTGTTTTCCTTGCAGCCAGGCGGGTTCTAAGCCTTTCGTTCTCATTTGTGGAACTCACTGTGCGCAGGAAATGTCTCCTGGTTGTGGCTTTGCTTAATAGCAGTTAAGAATCAAGGGCCTCAGAAGTGAAGTGTTTGGAGCATTTCTGTTCTTGAAAGGCTGGAGAAAAACGTGTTTCAAAAATAAAACATGCTGATGCCAGAAGCTGCATGGAAGAGCAGAAGAAGGGCTCAATCAAGAGGGATGACTATTCTGTGGTTTTCTCACTGACCTAGCAGCCTGTATTTCCTATGTTGATGTTTTTACTGATACTGCTGCCAGTGCGAGTACAGGATGGCTGCAGAGGTTATGACTGCCTGCCCGGTAAGGGAACGAGTGTCTCTGTCTTGTCTAGAAACTGGGAAAACTCAGCAGCTCTTTGTGTGTGCAGCTGGAGAGAAAGGGGAGCTCTTGGGCCACGTGTGGGGAAAGCTCACCTGTCTGTGCATGTCAGACATCAGAGGTGGGCTCTGTTGTTGCCACGGGTTAGCATGGTGCTGAGAGGTGGCACATTGTGGGCTGAATGGCAGCGTCCTGGCTGCATAGAAACACTGACGTGAAGGAAAATGTGCAAGCAGCCATTGTTGGCCGCTTGGGCCCTCTCCATACCTGGAATATGCAGGAAATAAAGAGAACGTGCTTTTCTGCAGCTCGGCAAATCAATACTTAGTCATTACTCAAATTACCTGTTGGTATAAATGGATGCCACCTCATGGATTTCTGCGGCGTTATCATCTAGGAAAGCAAGCAGAGGTAGTGGTGTCTGGGAAGGCATGGAACAAAATCAAAATGTTCCTGTGGAGATGCATGTAGTTTTGTATAGTTGCCTTCTGGTGATATTTAGGGAAGCCTAATATTTTAGGAGCCCCTGTGGGTTTTCTAGATGGCTAAATAGTTATAAAAATACCAGAAGCACAAGAAAGGCACAATATAGTCAATGGACAAGAAAAAGCTGGTCCTTAAAACAAAGCCATGTGTAAATTCTGAGTTCTGCTTACTGGAATAATAGTTTGTTTATTTTGCAATGCCAGCTTGTTTCAAGAGTCGGTTTCAAAGCAGAGATCAATGCAGAGGGAAAGGGTGCGGGCTCTGTCTGCCCATCAGTCTGGGTTGATGGGTGGCGATCCAGTTCAGTGCTGGTACAGAGAACTTGCTTCTCTGACTGCCGCTTTGTGGTTTTGTGGTACCTTCTTTTCAAACAGTTAATTTGGGCAAGATTTCGAGTTTTCAGCATTATCATGACACCACTGATAACAGCTGAGCACAGCTGGTACTTTATGACAGCTCTCACTACTTGGAACTAACAAATACCTAGATTGGAAAGCACGTGGATTCAGTGACCGTAGCTTCAGTATTTAACAAAAACAGTCAACAATCCCAGTCATAGTACAAGATTAATTGACATGTACAACAATTAGCCAGCAGTTAACAATCAGAGATTTTTTTTAATCTCTGGTAGTCTTAGCTATAAGAAGAAGCAGGCACAGGGAAGAGAGTTTACTTCATCTCATTCCTGACCTCCAGTTAATTTGTGGAAGAGTTCTTCATCCAACGTTTCATTGTGGTCTTTGGAACGTGTTGACAAGAAGATGTAGCCCCCGATATACTCATGGATGATTTTGCAGTCTGCGCTCAGACACGTGAAAGCAATGGACACATTCTGGTCAAACTCGATGGCAACCTTGGGAGAAAAGATACGGCAAAATCAAACAGAGATAAACTGGGAAGAAAGAAAAGTTTAAGAGCACAGCTGGGTCACAAATACTGTGATAAAGCAGTATACCTGCCTCTGCTAGCCAAGAGTTCTGGGTCTGCTGGATGCTGAGGGTGTTAGGCTGCTTGTTTCTGAATTTGCTGCTCTATTAGGGCCCTCTTGTGGTGAAATCTTTTTGCTTGTTCAGGCAGGCAACAAAATCTTCTAGCTTTTTTTCCAATGGCATATAAAGTGAACACTGGGAAGAGCAGGAATGGCCCTCCTGATTCTGCAATGAATTGTGTTTAATCTATCCATTGTTATGTGCTGACCTTTAATCTGCCTTTGGGGTCCCAGTTTTGGGTTTTCACTTACTGTTAGTTCTAAAATGCAGCAAACTGAGCTTAGTTGATCACTGTGAATTCTGCTTTTTTTTGAGAAGGATTTAAAGTGAACCCAGCAACCTGACCCAGAATTACAGGCTCTGGCACAGGGAGTACTGCAGGAGATCAATAGGGAGGGTATCTGATCTCTCCTAGATCCGGCAGATGGATGTGGAAAACTCCATAAGCAGGAACAGCTTACAGCCTGCTTCAATTTACATCAGGTCACACTAGTTCCACCCCAGAAATCTACCGTTTATAGAGCTGGCTTCAGGCTTTGAAACCCCAAATCAGGGACCACATATTGACACATGGTCTTGCAATCTCAGTTTGGGATCTGAAAGACAAATGGGGTTCCTGTATCCTCAGTCTGTGATAGGGACAGAATCACCACAGTGTAGAGGATGATGCATGAGCTGAACTATACAGAGAGCTAAAGCGAGATTTTTACTGACAGAGCAGTAAACACAACATGTTGGAATTCACTTTGGAGTCTCTGTATTTCATCCCATCAAAATCAAAGCTGTAAAGAATAAGCCTGGTAGGAACCTTTGAAACTGGCTTAATTTCTGATTTTTGACTACAGACTCCACTAGAAAAACTGCAGACAGCTTATTTAATAACATATCACAACATGTACAAAATCTTTTCACTTAGGTTTGAAAGTATTTTCTGAAAGCATCCTCCAGTATGTGAAATGCAAGGACTGAACACAGCTGTTCCTGGTTTACCTGGCGGATTTCCCAGTTCACATTCCACTGCTTCATGTTGGAGAACCTCCATGTTGTGATAGGATCTCCTGTGGCCATATCTATCCTTATCAGCCTGTTATAGGACACCCCAAGCACATCATCCTTTTTGCTTCCTTTAAACCTGAAAAAAACCCAAAACCTTTGAGCAGATCTGCTTTGCAATGATTTCTGTGTAGAGAAGTATTTCTGCTGCTCACCTCTGAAAGTACAAAAAAACAAGGGAAAAGTCACAACAGCCTGGGATTGAGGAGAGCTTGGACCCACCACCTTTAGAACAGGACTTTTATTAAGCAAAAGTGTAGGCTGGTGAGGCATAGTCTAAGATGGACAATAATCAGGCAGGTAGATCTGGCTGAAGTCTTTCCAATTCACTGTTTTCTGCTAAAAAAATACTGTTCTTCCTAAATGCATGAACTTGATTATATTTTTACGGGAAAAAATGCCAACAATAATTTTTGTTGCTCCATTTCTCTAGTGTTGAAACATGTTCTTCTAGTTTTATTAACCTATATTAACCTAAATTATATAATCAAAACAACTGATATATACATATTTCTGAGTATAAATCCCATTACAAAATTACTGAGGCATTTTAACATTTCAACTTTCTTGTGATTAGAGATGAAAAATAACTACAAAAGTATCAGAATCTTTGGGGGGCAGAAATGTTTGCATTGGGAATAGCTAGGAAAAGATTATGCTGGTAAAGAAACTACCTTCCTCTATCTTCATGCTGAAAGCTGGGAGAAATCTCATCAATCTGCTGTGAGTATTTTCAGTATTTTTGATCCTGTTTGTGAACCTTCTCTCCTTAGATGCAGCTGGACCTTAGGGAAAGAATGTGAGCTGGACACAATTTGTGCTTTACTTAATGCCCCACTGAGATACTGCCCAGCAGTTGGTAGCAATTCACCACGACAAAATGCAGGTCAGGTATTGGGTTTGTTTTAACAGGATTAGTGGTGACAGATGTGGCAAAAAATCTGTGCCAGTGTTAGTAAACTCAACAGGATCAGAGAGTATTTCTGCGCACTGAGTTTAGGCAGAATTCTGGCTCCAAACAAGCACTGCTGTCTCAAATGACTCCCAGGTACAGTTTAGAAGTTGGAATATCCAAGGACCAACATAATCTCATAGTTCACGAGGCTACTGGATTTTGGGAAGTCAGACTTTAATAGTGCAGATGTGGGCTGTTCTATGCCAGCTGGCCTCTGTGCCAGAGAGTGCTTCCCAGCTGGTTCAATTTATACCACAGATGATTCCTAGCTAGCCCTGGCAGGTGTGTTGAGCACAAATTAAGGAAGGTGCCTCCAAGTATGGTTGTGTTTGTACTTTTCAGCTTTTTGGTGCTTTGTCAAGAGGAAAGACCGCAGGTCAGAACCCTGCTGTGTCCAAGAAAGCTGCTGTGAACACAACAGCACCTATCTTGTGCTCACTGCTCTTCTGGATTAACCTAAAAAGGGGATCATTTGCTTTTTTCTTAATGAAATACAAAAGAAATTAGCATTTTATCATATTGCAATGAGCAAGGGTCAGAATCATAATGCAAACCTGAGCACACCAATTAGATGTGTGTTGTTTACATTTTGGAGAGTTTATGACAGTAAGGGTTTAATTCTCGTGAGAGGTTGCTTCAAGCTAAACCTTGACAGGTCTGTACCAAGGCGGATGTAATGCAGAGTCTCACTCCAGGAATGGGTGCTACTCCTACAGAAAAAAACAGCAGTATGGAAATCTGGAACTAGAACCTAAAAAAGTGTGTGGGGGAAAAAATGGAGAATGTTTCCAGAACAGAGAGTCAAAGAACTTGCTGAAAATCACTGAGCATGAACATGTTACAACAGCTTGACATGAGTGAGAGTGTGATTACCTTACAATGTAGTAGGATAGGCCAAACTCGGGGAGGGACTGCCATGCTTGGATAAAACGCAGCTTGGCCTCCACCAGGGACATCTGGGATACATTTTGGTGAGCTTCCAGAATACGAGCGGTCAGCTGGGAAACACAGGAAGAGAGAAGGTTTTCAGCTGACTGGAGAACAAAAATCCTGTTGCTTTCACTAAATCAGAAACCATGAACTCTGATGCTGTGTTCAGACATTTCGTTGTCATTGTGTGCACAGATGCAGCACAGAGGGCACTTGGGGACAGCCCGTGAGTGCTGAGTGCCGAATGGATAGCAAGGTCTCAGGTCTGGGTTTGTGCAGCGCTGCCCTGGCTCCATATACTGCTTGGGAGACCCTCCTTAGGATGGGCAGGCTGAGTGTTTGCATAGCAAAAGCAGTGGACAAGGAATTAGGTGGAGAGGAAGGAAAGACACCCATGCCAAGACGACAGGAAGACCCTGTGGTTTCAGATGCAAACAGTAGCTTTCAGCCCTTAAAACCCTTCCTTTCTTACTCTGAAGACACTTTCAGGGACAGTGTGATCAGGAGCAGAGCATTCACTTAAGCCAGGGTTTGGATGAAGGAGAGGTACTTGGAGGAGGTGCCAAAACACCTGTCCTTGTGTTCAGTTTAAAGAAAAGGCCTCTTGCAAAGGGACAAATGATTATTGCAAGATCATTGTACTGTATGGCTCCTAAATGATGCTTTGATCCAGCCTCATCCCTAAGCAACCACTGGAATTGCCCACACCCAGCCATCGAGCCATGCTCAGGATACCTGCTTGGACTTGAATTTTTTGGTATAGCGTGGTGAGACGAAGCATTCAGGTTTCATATCTACAGTCTCTGGCTCAGAGGCAGCCTGGGAACAACACATGGTCCAGTTCTTCATCTGTAGGAATGAAAGGATCTTTTGGACCTCAGGCTGGTAGGAGCTGTCGGCCATCGTTCTGCCTTTGGAGGCTAAAACACAAGCAGCCATCCACCGAGCATACTGATCCTCCTACAAGACAATCCATTGTTTGATGCTGTTCTTCCTCCCTGATTGGATAAGTTCCACCTACACCTAGGTTTTAAATTTTCAAAGAAATCCGTACTTTGAAGTAGATTCACTTGGAAATTTTATTGCGTAACTAATTTTCACCTAATGAACATTTTTACATAGTTTGATCTGATACCTTTCCATGAACTGAAACCTAATGTAAGATCCTTATCATGCTCTCCTCCTCTGAAATGGGGAGAGTTCTAATTAAGAAAAAAAGAAAACAAAATCCAAACCTCAGTCCTCTGAAAACATTGGAACAAAATACTGTACTTTTTGTTTTTTAAACAGTTTGTTCTGGTTTTCTTTCTACCAGCTTAACTCGGCAACTGATGATAAACAAAAGATCATTGTCCTTATGTACCCATAACCTTTATGTATTTGTTAGTCCACCACAGAATTCTTAACTTTTCTAAAGATACAGATAATAAACTCTCTGCAGCATTTTTCTATACAAATTCTAGAACAGGACAATCTGCCATAAATCTGGTATCCAGACTTTTCCTTATTACTCACGTTATCACATTTTAAATATACTTCATTCATGCCATCAGCGACGGGAATTAGTAATTTGATTCCAAACTTCTTCGCTGCAACATTTACATCTGGTACAACTTCACAACCTAGATGACAGAGAATCAGAAGGAAATTAATTTAGTTCATTACTATATCGGTAACTTTCATTATTGCTTTAATACTAAGGAACACTACTTCATGGTTGTTTTCCTTTGACATCAAGGGCCAAGACTTTTGAAGCTTAGGCCCTAAGGTTTTTGTTCCAGTTCACAGCCTGGTCTGGCTTGAGAGCATGATGAATGCTCTGAGCTCAGGGAGCACATGAGTCAATGTGAAAGTGAAAGGATGTGTGCGCTCCCAAAATCTCAGCCTGGTCTTAGGAAACACTCAGCACTTAAAACGGAGAGGAACTGGTGGGAGAGGCTACTTGGTGAGGTTCCAGACACCCTGGCTGTTTTTCCCATGCATTCTTTGACCTACTGAGGATATGCAGGTTGGGATGCAGAACCCTTTGTTCACAGGGGTCAAACTTCTATTTCAAAGGTTTCTTCTAGGATGAGTCTTGGGCATCACTGGTTCCCTGATGCTGAACAAAGGATGTCCCTGCAGGGGTAGATGCAGATGGAGACTATACAGGATGCCAATGTTTCTGTGTGCACACTCAGGGCTCCTTCTCCAGTAGCTGGTTGTAGCCATGGGAATCCCCATGCACGACACGAACAAGGCCCAGAGAAGGTCCTGGAGCTGTCCCTGCACAACAGAATGCAGGGACCACCTCTGGCTTTCCTGTCCATGGCATCATCCATAATCCTCTGCTGCCCGTGTGGATGTGCCAGGGACAGAGGGGAACACTCCCATTTAACGTAGAGTGAAAGTATTTGGAAACAAAGCATCCCACAAGTCACCCTCTCTACCTGACTAATCTTTAAGAATTCAGCAGCACAAGGCATTTCACAAATCAGGCTCTGATAATCCCATCTTGGTTAAACTGTTGAACCCTTTCTGTTTAGGCTTCTTCTGCAGGTGCAATCCGCCTTCTTAGGAGTCTCAGGAATTGAAGAAGCTCCCACATTAAATGCTGCTGTGTTTGCCTTCCTGAGTCTACCAGGGATTTCTTGTTTTTTTCAGTTCACAAATGCAACAGAAAAAGGAAAGAATGGCAATTTCCTACCTTTTAGGTTTAGTTTCTCAACAGGTTCTCCCTGTGCAGATTCCTTGGTTTTAAAATAAGATATTGAAGTGTCTCTGAAGACAAACCAATATGTCTTGATAGCTTTGAGTGCCAGCTTCTTGGGCCTACAAGAAAAAAATCCCATTTGTTTATATCAACACATACAAATAGCTAAGTCCCTCACAAATATTTCAGTGCCTTTGAAATTCAAGATCATACCCATGGCTTTGGTTGGGTTTCTCACATCTGTGTCAGTAAGCGGGTGGGAAATGCCTGGATCCAACCCAGGTTATCCCAGTTACGGATGTGGTTTTTACTTCAGATTTTAGCTGAATCCCATCTATGATTTTTCTCTTTTTTTTTTTCTTCCATTCTTAATCAAAGCTGTTCACTTCTAACAGACTAATTCTCTCTTTTCCATTAACTCAGTAACACACATGTAACCTCCTGATTTGTTAACGTGCACTAGAATTGGCATCAGTTTTTCATAGCTCCTTATCTTGAATATTTGCACTCATAAAACCAACTTGTATTCAGTGTAAGGAAGCAGAGACCATCTTTTTTTGCTTAATCTGAATAATATCTAACACAACAAAATTGTTTCTTCACTAAATTTATAGAGGCTTTGTAGCCCTCCAGGAGACAAAACCAGAGGTATTAGCACTGTTTGAATAGAGAAATAATTCACAACTAGTGACAAAGGTCATCAATGAAGTGAAAAAGAAGAAAAAAAGAAAAAAATTCCAGTATTTCCGTTTAAATCTAAGATGATGGTACAAAGAGTATAGAAACAGTGGAGCTTCTGGAAAACAGTGATATATTATATATACCCTTGCCTTCTCCAGACCCTTTCTAAAAGTTCTAGTTTAGAATCCTTTCTAGAAAATGGCAATTTTTTTGTTTAAATTTAAAAAACTTGGATTTTTATACCTACAAAATAATTTGGCTTCTAGTTTTCCAATACAGGGACATTCTTAAAAAATAAAGGACTATAATTTTATTTTTTAGACAGACAAAATTATTTTTCTATCCCAAAAAAACTCGCTGAAAACTTTTTAGAAAGCTTTTTCTTGTTGTTTTTGAAAAAAATGTTGCAATTCTCCACAATACTGTCCCCACATGAAAGCAGCATTTACTGGTGTGCTGCTGTGGGGTATACTGTGAATAAATAGGAATAAAAGTTCACCATATGAATAGTCAGAAGTAGGACATGCAAAGCTTTGCATTTAGGTTTACAATTAATCAAATAATTATAGTCACAAAGTGGTGTTGTTCCTTTAAAGTGAAGTTTAACACTCTCACTGGATTCTAAAATGTCTTAGGTTTGGTAAGTGATGTATCATTTATACATCTTTTCATGATGAAAAATAACCTTTATAAGCTGAATGCTTATAAAAACAAACTGCTCTACTGCTCGGGAAAAACAAAAAATCCATTGTTAAAAATCTAAATTCCCTTTCATCTTTAGCCACCTTAATAATGTCAAATAAAATTCCAAATTGGAAATTAATAATTAACAATTGTTAGCAGTTAACAACAGTTAAAAATTTTCAGGTGCAGTTTTCAGTTCCCAGATTAAAAATACCATCTGTCAACGGAATGCACCTGATAATTATTTGTACAACGGAACACTTTATCTTTCTAAAATACAAAGACTGTTTTGTGATAAAATGCATTACAGACTTAAGGTCTCTACAGTCGTTTAAAATCACCCACAAATCAAGATATTATAATGGTATCACAGAAACTCATTTTGATATTAGAAAAAACAGACAGGTTAGAAAGGGGTAATTTGGTCATTTCTTTTGTTTAAAAAATACATTCCCTGGGGTTACTTTCAGTAACTCTGCTCAGGGAGAAGTGCAAGTTTCTTCTAGGTTTTCATTGGCAAAAAGAAGTAAATGTGATTGAAAAGAATACTGTAGGCTCTTTTGTTTAGAGAAGATGACTGATAAGCAGTGGAAAATACAAAGAGCAGGTTTTTTTAATAAGTAAAAGTACAGCTACCCAGCATCCCAGGAACTGGAAAGATTTATCAAGAAATTTTGTCAGAAGCAGGAAGAGAAAGATTGGAAGAGAGTATTAGGCGGGTTAGACCTATCTGGGGTATTTGTCAATTTGTAACTGTCAGATCTACTGTTAGATTAGAATGAAAAACTCAAGAGACCTCTTGCAAGGTTAAGCTTTTCGTTTTGTATGTTTTATTATTAATTTTACCAACTCACCTAACTAGCTTGAGATTATCAGCAAGTTTCGGGATGTCTGTGATGTCCTCCTATCAGAAATAATTAGGAATAATTTTAGTACAATGCACTTTGTAATCAACTGTTAAAAAAAAATCCAGAACCAGGAAGGCTCATCAGAGTCGACACTACAGCAAAAGGAATTCTGGGATCCCAAAAGACATACCAAAATATTACTTTTGTTTCCACCTTCCAGTGTCACTTCCAGATTAGAAAGGGCGGCTTCTACTTCATCTACTTCTGACTCACAGGTGGAATCTTGTGTCTCTGATGATAATGATAACTTGCTTACATGGTACTAAAATAAAACATCAATATCCAATAGTCAATTTATCGATTAGCAACACACAGTCACAGATTGTTTGGTCTCCTGGGTCTTGGATAACTGCATGAAGTTCTGCAGGAACCAAGAGTTTTTCCTAAGGAAACAGCCATGTCCACTGTGATTCCAGTGCAAAAGCTGATAACGGTCTCCCTATTTTATTATCAGTGTTTGTATTTCTTCACTGAATAACTGTCCCTGTTTTGGGAGGCTGAGTCAGGGCTACACTTGGATCGCTAGTCCTGCAATCCCTACCAGGTGGAAACTCGAAAGCAAGGTTCTCTGGTGTTCTGCAGTGACAGGCTGTGAATTTCTGGTAGCTCCGTTTACATTTAAAAGGAAGGAATTTATTATTAATAAGCGTTTGTGTCTTATTACTTATAGTCAGAGACTAAGCCGTGGTAAGTCATGTTACATTTCCATGTACTCCACAGTGTCCCTATGCTCACACTGTGCTGTAACTTTTTTCTTGTCTGTTGTGAACGTGTGTATTACAGAAATTTTCAGGAAGAAGAGGTGAAAGGATGGTAGCTGGTATGGGAAGCAACACTTCATACTAATACTGATATCAAAGTTACATTCCAGGTGCAGATAGTCTTTGTAAATAGTTCAATTGTTTGAATAATGGTGTTACTGCTGCTACTGAGTTTAGTTGGTTTAACTGATGAAGGATGCTGCTGATTGTTTCTCACCCAAAGAGCAGACCCCCAATCCAAGCAGAGCTCTTGGCCTGGATTCTGTCCTAGTCTTCTCCTAAACTGTGCCTGCTTCTTGAGGGAACACATTTTGCAACCAATACATACAGTATTTGACTCCAATACATGCCTGTAGCGCAGCGAAGATGAGCATTTCTTCCTCTGTGCAGTCAATTTCCTCCAACAGGATGGCCCAGCGGGCTTGTTCGTATATTTGGTTGATTCTCACTGCATCGTACTGAAGGAAATAGAAAACTCTGGTCACTAGTGACCTCCTAGATACAGACTCACAATCAGCTGATTTAACGCTGGGCTGAACCCCAATGGTTGCTTCCTTCCTCCTCCCACCTCTGCCTTGTTCCCCTCCTTGTCGTGTACCAGCTCTTGTGATTGTGTGCACAGTCCCAGGGCTTGCTGAGCCAACAGAAAATGAACCAGAAGCCTCTGGGTGAGGCAAAAGGTGAGACTCTGACATCCCCTTTTGAGGCAGGAGGCCTTGGACTGGTGGAACTGTAATGTGAAACCGCACCGACACGTGACATGGCTGACTTGAATGTGACCTGCGAAACTGTTGTTCCTCATTTCTTCTCTTCTGCTCTTGCCTTTTTCGGTTCTGGTTCTCTTTGCACTGGCTTGACAATTGCCAGATCTGTTTTAATTCACTATCTGTTTTTTTGATATTTATTATTTCTTCTAATGTATTTGGTTAGTAAGCTGAAGTGACTCACAGAAATATTCAAGCCCCAGAGGTGGTGAAATGTAGGTGAGATGAGAGTAAACCTTGGAGCATGACCTCTCCCAGCAGGGGTGAGATATTAGGGTGCCTGAAGCTCTTTTTGGTTGTTTCATCTTATGGCTCTCGGCCTGGCCGGGGCAAAGAAGGGAAAATGTTCGGGCTGATGAAGTGGAGACATGTACTTGGATTTTAGTGAGGGTTGCATTTCACCCAAAAACATACCAGGTAAACTGGAAAGTGCCCTCATTGCTTCTGAGGGCTTCAGCTCAGAAAAGCTGAGAAATTCAGTGAGAGCAGTGCAACATAAATCTGATTTTTAAGCCCAATTTCAAAGACAGGACTCATTACATCATTTAGGATACTGCTGGTCTAGTTTTCCCCTCAATTTTTCTTGTTAAAAGAGACACAGAAAGTAAACCAGTCCCTGTGGAAATACGGATATTTCTTCTGGTGCTCTTCAGATCCCATCTTTATATTTAAGATCTTACTTCACTTGAGGAATAGTGATTCAGTGTCCAGAGGGTAAAAGTGCAGCTGTAGCTGAGGGGAAGAAGCTGGATTTGATCTCTGAAGGGCTTGTTATAAATCCTAGTAAAAATCCTATATACAGTTATATATATATTCTATATTACTATATAGGTCCTGTACATGAAAGCAGGCAAACAATGAATAGCAATAAAAACAAAGCTCTTACTTTTGGATTCAAATCAAAGAAAGTATAATATTTAAAGCGCAGAAGAAGCTGATCTTCCTCCAAAACGCCTTGTTCCATAAGTGATCGAGATGAATCCAGCCAGCTGTGGAAGAGAACAACCCACAGATTCATCTGGATAGGAAAAACCATCACACCTGCAGAGCTTCAGTGCAGTTGTGAAACAAAAGTGGGAACAAACAGCCCTAATTCCTGCAAGTCCAGGGGAAACCCACATTAACTCAAGAAGGTGGAGCATTCACATATATTTCCTACTTCCATTGAATAAACACAATACCTATGATTGTCCTAATTTTTTTTTCTCCAGCACTATTCAGAACATCAGGACTAGATGCCAGAAACTAAGCAGTAACTAGTTGTAAGATGACTGATGCCAATATGATTCTTTCTTCTTCATGTCCAGAAATGGAAGTTAATTTAAGAAAGGACGAGAATCTTCCTGTGGTATTTCGGACTCCTACTTTTGATTTCAGTATTTGCTGGTTTACAATTCCAGCTACTTCTGCAGTCTAGTGGACTCCAATGAAAACATCTAAGACTGTTAAATGCTCCCAGATCCAAGAATGACAATCCATACTTAATGCAAGAGAGACAATCTTCTCACACATGCACCATGAAAGTCCTGAGTGCTCTGTATCCTCTGTGCATGCACAATAAGCAATGTGCAGAACTTGTGCAGAACTCAGTAAGTAAACTACTTCTAATGCAAAATTATTGAATTTATGTACATCTGTTTAAAGCCCTTAGAGTTTGCCATCCAAACTGTCCTTTAGCTATGCCCACCATGCTGAACTGAATTTGCCTTCGTCTTATAACAGACTTAAGTCCAGAGCCCACACAATGACGTCACTGAGCATTTCAAATCAAAAGCATCTCAGGAGAGGCACCCTACCCTGCATTAAGTTTGGCTTTGTCAGCCAAAGTCCGTGGCTGGTACATCTCTGCCAGAGTCTCTGGAGAACAGTTGGGATGACTGAGGGCCAGGATGCTGCAGTTCTGCTCAGTCAAGGAACCGTCACTGAACCAAGTAATTGTGGAAGAAGCTGGTGACCCACTGACAGGATCATAAACAGGTGTCATGGTTTTACTGTATAAACCTGGATTGGCTGCAAGTTAAGAGCATAATGTTATTCCCATGAGAAATGGTCCTGTCTACCACTTCAAAAACTAACCCTTTTCTTTCAGGACAGCCCCTTATCTCTGCTGTTTCCGGCTAGCGTTGTCCTGTCACAGGTGAAGTGACCTCAGGGACAGAAATGCTCTTTCTTGCTCTGTGAAATATCTCAGTTGTGTTGGAAATGGGAAACACTTGCTTTTAAGCCTTTATTCTTCATTTTCCTTGCAGGCTGCCAAATTTGATTAGTATTTTAAGTGCGATCCCACATTTTTAAAGGGCAGTAGCACATCCTGTGTGCAGGGCCACAACCTGTTTTCTAGTATGGCCTTTCTCATATCAGTGGAAAGGAAAACATTTATAGAGACAACAGGAAAATACTGATGTATTGGAGATTTCTTGAAGCCACTGATTTCAGGCCCACTGTGTCTCTAAGACCATCCTAAATGAAACTGGGCTCCCTGGGTTCAACTAAGGTAACAAAGAATTTCTTCCTCTTTTTGACTTTCAGTCAGAACAGTAAAATCATATGGATTTTTCATTACCTGGTAATCCAGAACTCACTGGAGAGTTGCACAGGTCTAAGATATCTTCTGTAACTAGTTCTTTGCTGTTCTTGTCTTTTTTCTTCTTCTTTTTGAGTGTGCCTTCTGATTGTTTCAACAAAGAGAGTTCTTCTGACCGTCTGATATCTACAGTGGCAGTTTGGGAAGTGAAGCAAGATGATTACATCCAAAACAGCACCCATGGTTTGTAATAGCATTTCAGGAAGCTTCATGTTGCAATCTGAACTTTAGCAGATTGAAAGTAGTAGCTATTGAAAATCCACTCATTCTATAACAAGGCTGTGAGAGTGAGTTTGGACAGAATTTAAATCTACTTTTCTAGGAAGTGTAACTGCATTTCAAACACCAGGGAAAGGCTCTTTCTCCCTAATGGCTGTGCAGTCACCTATGAGCATAATAACATCAATGAAATATCTAAATTATAAGTAAGCAAGAAACACAGAAATTGAAATTCCTGCCTCTTATTATTCACTATATTTCTCATACAAGATTCTCTCTCAGCTCTCACTGTTCCCTAATGCACTACTGATTCAGATAGGTATTCCCAGTCACAAACCTAGCACTTCATTTCTGAAAAACTGTTTTACTCTGGGGTAAGCAAAGACATTTTTGAGAGTATTCACTCATTCCAAGTTACAGTGTTCCTGTATTGACTCAATCTGGAAGGAAAATGTAGGTAGGAATATTTAATTTGGCCAAATACTAGTTGAACAATTATGGCATCATTTTATCAGAGCTGTTAGGTATAATAAAGACACTACACTTTTCACAATCCACTGCTAGGAGATGAAATTGAAAGTGGATCAATATGAGGTAGCAAATTCCTTCTGAAGATGAGTATGTTAATGGGCTAAGCTTTGAAGATCTAAATTAAAATGAGGAATTTAATCCCTATTTTGCCCTAAACCAAAAGGATTTTGAAGACTGCTTGCAGACTCAACTGATTCCTGTTGATCACAGGCACACATCTGGCATGCTCCAAAAGTTCTACTTGGAAATGCTCCCTTATTAGAAAGAGTAGGGACCTGGGGACTCAGTGCCGTGAGACACTCATGGGCTGGGCTGGGGTAGTTAGGTTGTTAGACCTGAACAGATCTGGGCATATAAAAGTTTGAACATTTAAAATATTCTTCTTCCGAAGTGAACACATATAACAATTAGACACAGTAGAATCATTAATGTTAGTGAAAACAGGTGATAAATCAGTTGACACCAGTAAAATTGCCTGTGGCGAAGGCTGGTGTAAGACACTGATAATCTCAAGCTCTTAGTCAATGGCATGGAATAAGCAGGACAAAGTCCTGCTCCAGGAGGACAAGGATTCCTACAAAATTGCTAACTTTGGTTATCGAGTACTCCTGCAGCTTATGGTACATTTCTTTCAGTGCATCAATTATCACAGAGACTGAGAACCACTGACATGCACTGCATACTAAAACCCAAAAAAATCTGTCTCAAATTTCTCTTTGAGCTAAACAACTTTATGAGGAAGGACTTTGCATCAAAACAAAATCACCCAATAAAATACTCCTGCTTGGTTGCCAGAGGAGATTTAGCTTTACTTACTGAGCATTTTGCAGATGTCACTGACAGCTCTGAACACCACTGAAGAGAAGCTGACTTTCAGTCTCACAGTCTTCATGTTTGGCAAGCGAAGCCGCAGCATTTTGTGCTGAGTAGTAAAAATCAGCTTAGCATCTGCCTGCACCCCGCATTTATCCAGTGTCCAGTGGGTTTTCAGGAGCCAACACTTTTTTTGCTCCCACCAAAAAGCATAGTCTGACCAATCCTGTGCTATTTCTAGGAAAATACAAAATGATTATTTACAAACTATGGAGTAAATATGCAAAACACTTGGTTTGGAAATAGGTCTCTGCAAACAGGAATATTTATTTAGATTAAAGCAGCAGCTACAGGTCCTGAGACCTAGACCCCATTTGTTGAATTCTTGTGGCAGTCACTGAGAACTAACATTGTTTTCCCTGAAGAGCTAACCTAGGTGCTGACTCTAGCACTGCCTTAATCTTGAGGATATCCATACGGAAAGAGTATCTCCTGAATCTGGTGCTATACATGGTCCAATGCTGTTGGGATTGTGCTTGGTTAGGGACTAACAACAAGAGTACCCACTTCACAACTTGTCAATGCAAACTGAAAATCCTCACACAAAATCACATGCGCACCCTGATGGGCACAAGCTCGCCCATAACCTCCTGGGAGCAGCACTGAGCAGCTCATCTTGAGAGTGTTAAGAACCAGCTTCGAGCCCATTGGAGTCCTGGTTACACACAGCTATGTAGCAGCACATGCACAAGGAAAAAGATAAAGTACTGCTGCTCTCAGTTCCATGGGAATTCCAAGATTAGAGACTTCCCAAATGTCAATGTGTAGTAGCAGGTAAAGCTTCTGTGTGATCTTGGTCAAGCTGCTCCAGTCTTTGCATCATTCTTTGCTCCTCATCAGCTCCACCGGGCAGAGGCTATTCCTCAGCACATCCATAACACAGCAGAACCCTGTCCTATTCTGGAGTCCCCTGGTAAGAACTGTGTCTCAAGAGAGTTGCTGACACAAATCAGTTACACATTTGCTTTAAATATTAATATAGAAAGCTTTTCACACCAGTTGAGTATTAGTTAAAAAAACTACTGTGAAAAATTAGCCTTCAGACCCAGTGGAAACTCTGGCTACCATCAGTTTCCAGCTGAACTGTGTGTAAGTGTGCAGACAGGGTGACAGAAGTGATCACAGATTGTCTTCCTGTGCTCAACTGCTGTGACTGTACACAGGGTATTTTACTTTCATTTCTTAACTTTGACTTGGCCAGCCCTGGCTTTTCACAGCTCTTTCCTACTCGACATATGCAGTGGATAACATGGCTCAAATTTTGGAAATGCCACAATAGCACAGGAAACAGTAACTTCTGAAATGACTTTTAACAACTAATCCTGTCTCTCTGACTGCTACAGGTGAATAAACAGGGTATCACCTACCTCTACTGCCCCCCGAACTACCCACCTATAGCATCTTTCTGGAAAGAAAGTTGAATTGTAAGCCTTCATCTAACTGAAAGGCAAACCCAAAGTTTTGTTGGCACTATGGTAACACAGGGCCTTTAGCCACAGAGGGTGGAACACAGGGAGGAGTTCTGACCACAAAAACCCCAGAGTCTGAGCATGCCTACTCTCTGTGCCATGACACAGAAATGAGGCAATGCATTTTCAAAACACGCAGAACCCTTTCTTTGTAGAGGGAAAGCTACACATATTACTTAGTAACACTGTGTAAATTAAACAGGTTTACTCACTGATTCGTTCTACTAATTTCAGCATCAGTCCTCCAACGTGAAGGTCCCCTGTGACCTGCAGTGAAAATTCCTTTTGTACATTTTCATGTTGATGATCAACTGTCAGCGAGAGCTCCCAGGTGTGAGACCCATACTCATTTGAGGAAACCATCTTGGGAAGGGTCAGTGTAAGCTCTGCAAAAGCAAACCAGCCAAACAAACAGAATGTTCTTCCTTCACTCTCTGAAACAAATGCATTTCTCCATAGTCCCAACATCATTCCATGCTGCCAAGACTTCACAGCAGCCTTGGCTGGAAATTCGGGGGTGTTATCTTGTTACCTCTGAACTAGACTCTGCTCTTGTGATTGCTCTTGCAAGATAGGCACGTGGGATTTTTTAGTTTTATTTTGATTTTGCCATGCCCCCAACCCAGATGCCTCCAGTTGGGTAGAGACAGCTCAGTTTTACCCAGGTTTTCCCCCCATACAGTGCTAATCACTGTAAAGTCTGCAGTTGTGGGTGGGATCTGCTTTGGCAATCTGTCCAGTGAACAAAGGCATTTTGTTGACCTGCACACTTAGGGCTGTAATTTTCACTGCAAATCAAAGTTTACACTTGCAGTTCTGCCAGCTTGCTCCCATGGGACCAAATCCAGAAAGTAGTTTTACCTATTTGGGTAGATACAAGGGGAGACAAATAACTTTAGTGGCTCTCTGCCAGCATTATCCAGGCACAGATCTGCAGTTCCTGCTGACTTGCACAGGGATGTAGGTACGTGTCCTTCTCAGCAGGGTGAAAACAAAACTACTGACTTTAGAAAAGTCAAAACGCTCCTAGTCATGGTCCTAAGCATCAATAAACGACTTCAAAAATAATCCATGGCCAAAGGATGAGAGCTATGTGATTTTACTTCAGGAGCACAGGGGTGCAACCTGACAGACAAACTCTACTTTTACCCACCCTTGTTCCACTATAAACATTGTTACAGAAAAGCAGCAGTCTCATTTGCCCTTTTAGCCAGCAAAAACATTTAGGAACTGATCTGGATTTTTTTTGGGTGTCTTTTTAAATTTGGTTTCGTTTCCTAATCTAATTCTGCACACAAATGCCTGTGCTGACATGGGTGAAAATGAGCAGCCCAAGGGGTGCGTGAAGCCCTTTCTTTCACTTATGCTGGCTTGGAAAACCATGGCCTCAGTGCACTAATCGTGGCACTCCATCATTCCCTAAAGCCGCTCACTTCCCTACTTCCTCTTCAGGTCAGGAGGTTTCAGTTTGAAGATAAGGCAACACAAACACTTGTAAATCTACTGGAGTACGCAGCACAGACAAAGCTTGGTCTCAAAAACGGGGCAAGCAAACCCATGAGGACAACAAACCCCTCAGTATTAAACCTCAACCGAAACAAAACGGTCAGGGCTCCACATCCCACAGCCTTCAGGTCAAGCCTGGATCTGCTCAGGAACACACCCCAGCTCCGAGGCTCCACGTGGGCTCAGCTGCCAGGCCTGGCACGGGTGGATCAAACAGGCCAGAAACCTGTCCTCAGGCTACTGCTGTCTCCACTTGGGATTTTCCACAGCATTTTGGCCAACCCAGCTATTGAAAAGCAGCGATGCCTCTACAGATCGAGTTCTCCGCAGATTTTAGCTCTTACTGCCCCAAACTTCAAACGGTGGGTGGGAATGGAGAAGGATGTGAATCGTGCCAGAGCAATCTGGTACCGACCCGGCTTAAGGTCAAGAGGGGTGCAACGATGTGTACCGAAGTATCAGTGGGGCAGGCGGTGCCTGGCGCAGCTCGGAGGGCGCCTGGGGGGACCGGGGGTGCCCGGGGAGCAGCGCCCAAGGAGCTCCCGCCTTTGAGGAAGTGCCGGGCGGCCGCGGCCCCGTGAAGGAGGCGCCCGCGGGGGCCCGGAGCGCGCCGAACTGCAGCGAATGGGTTGTAACAGAAAGAAGTAAGGCCGGGCCGTCGGGCATTCCCGCCCCGGCCCCGCCGCAGGTGCCGCGAGGCAGCGCAGAGCCGGGCCGGGGTCGCTTCGGCATCGCCCCGCGCTCCCTGAGGCGCCCCGCGCTCCTCACCTGCGCTCCCCGCCGGCAGCACTCCCCTCGCCTCCTGCACTCTTCGCCGCCACCTGGCCTCTGAGAGACGACAGGGGAGGAGCGGCACCCCCGGGAGAGGCGGCCCTTCCTCTCTTCCCCTTCCCTCCGCCCCGCTCGCAGGAGGAGAAAAGCGCCGTCCCCTCAGGCGGCTGCTAGGGATCACTCGCCCGCATCCCGCCCAGGGGCAGCACCGCATCGGTGACCCCGTGCCATCGAGCCGCTTCAAGTGGTGCTTTTAGAGGTTTGAGGCTAGCCGGAGAAAATCAGTTTCGAGGGTGCAATTGAAAAGAACAGAAAGGTGTGTTTGTGAGGTGGGGATCTGTTAAGAAGAGGCGCAGAATAAAAGTGGATTGAATCGACAGGAAATGGGCAAATGCTGCTCCATGAGCCAGATTTCCACAGAAAGTCTTTCTTGCCTCAAACTTTTGAGTTGCTTGATGGCACAGTGACGAGGTAAACCACAGTGGGAAAACCAAACCAATGACAGAAAAGAGAAACAGAGAGATCAAATGAAAAAATTCTTTCATATTAAATTCATATCCTGGAAAAAAGACTGCATAGATATAAAGGATGAATCTTTGACACACCATGGGCAACAAATAGTTACTTTCATAAGAACAACACAGCTGTGAAGTTGTCAAACCACAGATAAATATCACACGATATTTGCCCCCCTAGGCTTGGTCCTTGAGCTGCTCCGATCATGCTCATCTCTTTAGATTGTCTGTGCATGCCCTTGTCATATCAGACATCCTTGGAGGCAGGAACTTGAGAACTCATGAAGACTTCCAGGGCTTTCTGTCACCTGAGGAGACACAGAGGCCTTTAATCACTCCAGCCAGATCCAGCTGGGACTAATTTCAGCATTCTAGTTTAGCTCAGGCTGGATGGGAGTTTGGTTCTTGCCTGAGTCCATGTGGAGTAACTCTGCTTTTGCTGTTACTTGGCACTGTCTTGATTCAATGGCTTTTTAGATCCTTGTAAGACTGTTTAGTAAGCTACCTGCTTATTATTATTTAAATAAAGGTACCTATGCACATGACCAAGTAACTTAGTATAGAAAAGACAATGGGATAATATAAAATTCAGATTTGAGTTACTTTCAGTAGCTGAGAAAGCAAATGTAAAAACTTGAAAAGTTGTTCTTGGGCTGGAATATTCTGGTGTGTGCTCCACAGCTGCTTGAGCTTTTACTGGTTACTTTTACTTTTACATCCTAGTTATGGGGTTAGGATGCAAAACTAAGGTTTTCCTGGTGCTCCATTCAGCCTAAGCAGAGATATGATGCAGAGGTCCAGGTAAGCTTGTAAGCAACCAAGCCTGCTGCTCAGCTCAGAAACACATCCTTGGGTTTTGTTCTCTAAACAAATAAACCAAAACCACAGGCTCTTGATCAAATTGAGAAGAAAAGATGCTCGGGAGATAATAGATTAAAAAACAGGTGGTTGCCTGGCCAGTCAATAAACATTGACTCTTATCTTCAGGTTGGTCCAAATCCTGACCTCTTCTAAGTGAAGCACTATTTTCCCCTCCACTTGCCTGTGAATAACTAACTTGAGAGAAGAGACGATAGAGTTTGATGTCGGCTTTGTATTGCCCCCCCGTACCACCCCCCCCCGCACCGGAGGGCTGTGGCTCATACTCCTCCTGAACTGCACTGGGGCTGCTGGAGAAATCTGTCTCACCCATGTGCCAGATCCCTTAGAGATGGAAATACACTTGCTATGTGGTGGGAGATCTGGATGAAAATGAAAGATCTGGAGAAAAGCCGTAAAACCAAAAAGTTGGGGTAAGTTGTCTGTGGATCTAGCATGAAGTGTTGCAAGAAAATAGGTGGGTTTTCAGTCAACACTGATCATACCACCAGCATTAGAGGCCGTGACGGTTTACATCTGAGGAGTTAAAAGTTAAGGAATGTTTCGGAGGCAACATGTTCCTCTCAAGAGGCTGAAGAAACCAGATTTGGAGACCTGTAATTCTCTCATCCTTTGACACAGTGTGTGGGGAGAACTGTAACAGTAACAAATTTCTCTTCCAGAGTTTCCATGAAAAAGGACAGGAAACCTCCATTTACAGCTTCTTAATGAGTTTATATGCTAAAAGCCTCCTCCAGTCAGGAATGAGGCTTACTGGATATAGGTAATGTAAATTTATTCTTGAGGTTACTGAGCTAAGACTGAATGTGATCTGTTTAGAGTTTGATTCCTTTTTCTAAGGGTCTACTAAATGCCTATAGCTGAGAATCTCTTAGTAGACAAATGTATGTTTTTGGGGGCATGAGAAAGTAACATGAAAAAGACAGAATTATAAATACTGATTTTTAGGTAACCTGTGTATTTCTTTTCCCAATGTACTTTTACTAGCTTCCTTGTACCTTTCCTAGGCTGGTGTCTTAAATTAGCACCACGTGGTCATGTAAGACTCGGTCTGTTGTTGTGTCTGTGCTCTTATTAACAAACATGAGGTCTGGAGAAATGTCTTCTCTTTTCATAGGCCCCTGTGTTTCTATTATGATCTTTCCTTAACTGTAGAAAAAAAATGCTCAGTATTTAACTTTGGGCATGGTTTAGATCACCTCAGTTTGGGGATGCATAGGTTTTCTGATCTCTAACCCTTTCCTCTCCAACTTGTCTTACTTAGATTCTCCTTGCATCCTCCATGCAATAGCTGTAATACTTTCTCCTGCTCCAGAAGCAGCATTTCCCACTCAAGGTTTTTCAGGCTGAGTCAGAAAGTGGATCTAGAACAGAACCACGGGCGGATGGGGAGCAGCAGCAACTTGTTGCAAGTGCTGCATTTTCCTGAAGTCTCTTTAGACACTTACTCCCTTGAGCTTTTCCAAGTAACTACTTGTGAGAGTGCTAAGAGTTTGGAGGGCAGCTGGTGAGTTCTCAGTGTAGCAAAAGTTACATCAAAAAGTTTCTAAAATATTCAGATGCCCCTGCAAGTACTTGGTGCTTGCAAATTTACTAAAGCCTTGAAGAAGCAACTGTTGCTGTGCTTAGTATCTGGGCTTAGATTCCAGGTGAAGACTAAAGCTGAGGAAAGAATGTCAGTGTCATGTACTCGTATCTTATAGCTGGTCAGTGGAGAGCTTTCTTCATGTAATAGCATCAAAACCCAAGAGGGGAGATGTAAAAGAGCTGTGCCCTTTCTCCCCATGGAGAATTTGTGCTATTTTGTGATATGATTTCTGAAATCTACACTAGGCAGGCTAATGATTTTTGTTGTGCTAAATGCAAATATTTTTCACTTGCTGCAGGTGAAGAAGTAATGTGTCTGTCTCTGTATCCTTCCCATTGCTGACAAAGAAATTAATGCAGGCGTGATCACCAGGCAGTACTGACAAAGCTGTTGAGAAAAGCTGATGTCTGCCACAGGGGCTCTGTAGGCCTTCATGTTGAAAATCTGCTCTCTGATAAATATCCACAGATGAGAAGGGGCAATACATTATCTTTTGGTGTCCCTCGGCTGTTCTACTGGTTGGTGACACCAGCAGCAATGGTTGAAATATCTGAAGCTTTAGAAAAATTCAACTCCTGTAAGAGAAAAATAGAAGTCCTATAAGTGGTATTTGCATTAAGAGGAACAATAACAACTCCCTCATCTCCTGTTTTAGGACAGTTGAAGCTGCTGTTGCAGGGCTGGGGTCTGACACTGATATGTCAAGGTGTCCCTCTGTACAGAGCTGACAGGGCTGACCCATAATGAGTCAAGTTCAAAAAGGATGTCTCTATGTTCCTGCCCTCTGGGTGTTGGAACTCCTGGGGGTTTTAAAAGATTGCTTTCTGTCTCTGTCTGTCTCACGCTTGAAAAGCACCTCATAGTGAAACACTTCTCTGCCTGGTGCAAAGGGTGAGTCATTTAACAGTGCTACAAAAACCCCCTTCCCTATGAGGAACTGAGAAGGGTGAGAGAGAGGGATGTTGTTGACCAGACCAAGGAAGGAACTGCCTGGAAAGGACCACAACAGTGTTCATGTTCCTCAGACAGCTGACTGATGACACAGACCTCTCTTGCTGCTTTCATCTAAAGCAATGAAGCTTTGCAAAGATTTAGTTGCAAATAGAGGTGTTTTTTCATGACCAAGGATGAACTCATCTTGCCATTCAGCCTTTTTACTTTCCTTCAGTCTGGTGGTTGCACAATAGAGCAAAAAAACAGCAAAAAAGGTGGTTTAGACTGTCCTTTAGGCTTTTAAAACAAGTGTGGCTTGGTTGTCAAATGTGTTGTGTGGTGTAAGACTTTCAGAAATTCTTGATGTTACCTTTTCTGCATTCCTGCAAGTCAAGGCTACAAGGAGGTGGTACCAAGCTTGTAGCCCTTCAAAATCTTGAAAATTTTGCTCCTAAATATGTGTCTGCTTGGTTAATTAGAGGAAATACATTTTACTTCTCCACCCTTAGAGCCCAAACACCTGCTGTGAGGTTGTAAAAGTTAAGAGTTAAGATGTAATGTCTTACTGTGTACATAAAAGTTAAAGGCTACAAGATACAGCATTATATCAAACGGTGGCCAGTGGGTTGAATCTGCACTCCTATTGTGCTGTGTTTCTTGTAGATCCCAAGGTACTGTATCATGTCTGATGGGGATGTCTTGCAATTGTACTCTGAGCTGTGAAGAGTCCCAAAGGCAAATATAGGATTTGGTGCTATCCTTTCCAAAATAGGAATGAGAAAGGCTGGGTTCAAAATTATTGGCTGATTACATGCTGTTATTATAACTATTTTCTTTAGGATACTGTTTCTTAGTTGGAGTGACACTCTGAGATATTATCTGAGGCTAATAGTTTGAGGCTAATGACTGAGGCTATTGATTGAGGCTATTTGGATGGGAGCTTTTAAGATAGATAGACTCACCTTTGTTTGACCTCTTCAGTTTAAAATTGTTCATACTAGTAGTACTCTAAGTCATTCTTCATCCTTTTGTAGATGCTTAAAATATTACAGCTGTACTTAGAAGATCTAAATGAAACTGAAAGTTCTGTGTCTGTGCATATGAGCTATAGTCTTTTGCACCGAGGAGACTGGAGCTGAAATGGGGGGGCAGGGTGGAACCTCTCAGGGTAAAAGTGGCCTCCTTCCATTCCCAGAAAAAGCAAAATGACTGGTGATTGCAGAGTGGCTCTGTTGTAAACTCAGCTGTATCTGAGACACAGGTGGTAGAAGCAGAGTTGTTCACGTGTCACCCATTCCAGTTTGGAAGATCTTTCAGAGCCGTCAGCCCTGGGTCAGCCTGGTGGGAGCCAAGTGCTGCTGCCTCAGGGCAGAGTTTGGGAATACAGCCCTGAGTATCACTAGGACTCTGTGGTGCAGGTGGGATCTGTGCTGACTTCCAAGGAGCTCTGCACTGTGAGCTGCTCCTGCCATCTGCCATCTCCTGACCTCCAGGCCATAGCCCTTGAGAGAGCAGAGCTCTTGCTGCAACGATTCTCCCTCTGCGTGGGCCACACAAGTGTGCCCTGGGGGCTGGATTAGACACGTGGGGCTTGATTAGGTCTTGAGGGAAGAGCTCTTCCCCGCTCCCTACAACTCGGTGTGGAGGAAAAGGCAGCACTGTTTGAGTTATGCAATTCATCAGCAAACTTGAGATGCTGCTGTGAAAGTCGGATGTGCAACTTTCCTGAATGAATAATGCCTGATGAAAGCAATGCAAAGGTTGTGTTGCTAAACTTTAGTTTTAAATCCCAATGTGTGACATGGGGACATTTTTAAATTCTTTTTTAGTGCTAGATCCAGCCTTTTAAATATAGAAGCTTTAAATAAGACTTTCCTATGTCTATTCCTGCAACTAAATCAGTGTCAGCCTTTTCCAGAGGGCAGAGCAGCACCTGGAGTTTCCCACAAGGCATGTGACCTGTGAAAGTTGTAGTGTAATTAACACTCTGAAAAATCATGTTGCAGAATCATATGCCTAAGAGTAGTTTTTTTCCTTGTTTTTTCTTTTTCTCTCCCCCACATCCTTCCAGTGTCTGGCTGGATTACCAATTCTTGCAAGTTTTATTGTTACTCTTGTGTTAATTCGTGTTTCTCAGAGCTTCGTCTCTGAAGGTCAGGCTGACTTTAAGGACAGTGAGGAAAACCTGAAAATATGGATTCAGGTGTGGTCCAAACCCATTAGCAAGTATTTTATTGATTATTCCTAAACTAAATAAGGGGGGGAAAGTCTTATAAGGGTGCAGGTCTTTAAAAACTGGCAAAGTTTTCAAGCCTTGAAGTATAGCTTTAAATATTTCTTTTAAAAGGAGCAATCTCTGAAGAAGCCTAAAACAGCGGTTGTTGTAATAGTGGTGTTATTTCATCTGTTGTTTTTTGGCCCTGACCCAATGTTGAGTTTCTTGCCTGTGCTTGCTGAAGGACCAGTCATTATTTTATTTGTTGTGACAGAAGAAAACTCTGATTTCTTTGTAAGATCAAGTGAGACGAAAATGATCCTTTAGCTGCATTGCTTCAAACTTGGGGCATGTTTATTGTTGCTTTGCAGATAGAGCTGAGCACTGATAAAAGAGAAACTCCCTAATGGCAAACTTCTCCCCTGTCCTGACACACTGCACACAAGTCTCATTGAGTTTAGCCTTTTTCTTCTCTACCTGTGACTGAATCACATGCTGTCACTTACTCATGCAGATCTGTCTGAGGACTGAAGAAATCAAAACATTGCAAGATGTGGTCATCAGAAATACCAAGGGAGGTCCAAATGTCCCAGTTCAGGGGCTGGAGGTAATTGCCCTCGTGGGCCTTCCCAGAAGCCCAGCTATGGCAGGCTTCAAAAGCACTGACTTGTGCTGCTTATAGGATACAGACTAACCACATGTTGGCCGGAGTGATAGTTTCACCTCCCGAGGTTTTACATCTCCACGGGTGATAGGCAGCTGTAACATCTGTTGCTGCCGTATCTCCGAAGCAACGCAACAGCAACAATAATAAATGACAACAACAAGGAACAGCAGCAGAGAGAAAAAAATTGTGCAAGAAGCGTGAGAAGCTCTTCTGTCACGTGAGAAACTCTTGAAGCAGGTAACACTCCTGCCTGTGTGTGACCAGCAGATGCCACTGCAGCCCCAGGAAGGGGGACCAGCGTAGCTGTAACCCTGTAGCTTGCCGCACAGGGGATACTTGGTGACATTCTCGGCCCTCTAAGCTGATGACAACATGTGCCGCTCCACCTGATACAAAGGGTAGTACAGGGCACGTATGGGGTAGAACCACCTTACAGACACATCTGCATGATTAACTCCTAGGGCAGAGGACACTCTTCCTATGTGGGACTCTCTGGAATGGTTGTTTTCTGCTGAGTTTCCTGCTCGCTCTTGCCTTGACAGAAGTGAGATCCATCGTGTTGTTTCTGCCCCTGGATCAAGGTGTGCAATTAATATGTCTGCCCAGGTTACTGTTGCTTTGGGCCCAGCAAGCACTGGAGGTTTCTGCTACAAATGGTGTGCTTGGCATTGCTCAGGATTTGATAAACATTGGTTATTGCATGTTCACAAAATAGTGTGAGTAATCTGCCTTCTTTAGTATAAAGATGATATCTAGAAGAAAAGATCTTCCATTGAAATATTATTTCATTAAAAACAGGTCCTGATTTATTTTATTTTTTTAGTATACACATGGGATTTCTTTTTTTGGTTGTTTGTTTGTTTTTTTTTTAGTAAAAGCAAGTAGTGGAAGCCATACAATTTCTTCTGTAGTTGTAACTTTTAGGTACATACAAAAATATATTTTTAACCCACCTGACTGGAGCATAATCTTTTTAAAAGGTATTTCTTGTTACTCATACAAAACCTATCCCCATCAGAGGCCTTAAATTGCTGGGAAAACTCTGGGATTAGAAACAGTGCAGCTGTACTGTACAGATGGCAGGAGAGCTTGAGGATGTGGTAGTGCTTGCTCTATGTCATTTGGGCTTTTGTGTGGAATTCGTTAATAGCAAAAGGAGTTGGCTGTTTATCAATCTCTATCTGGGCTTTTACAAGATTGCTGATGCTATTTCAGCCAGTTTACTTCACATGGAGGACTCCTCCTTCATGTCACATCTCACCATGTCTATCAGACAGGTGTGTGCAGGGGCTTTGTGGGAGGAGCCCTGTTCTGAGCACCTGTAATGTGTTCAGGCAGCCCTCAAAGAGCACCTCACCAGTGTGTTCTCTCTTCCTAGCCTGAGTTCCTCTTAAGATGTGTCCTTGTTCTTAAGGGTAAGATTATGTATTCTGGATCACTTCAGAAAAGCACTTCCACAGATACTTAACTTCTGGATATGAATGGTCCTGTTTAAGGTGTTCTTTAATGCTTGGCCTGGTGTGACTCTTGCTGGATCAAAACATGGGTGATTTTTACCCTGGCTGACACTGGAAAGGTGGGTTGTTGTTTTGGCTAAAGAATATTGCAGTTTAAACAGTGCAGATCCCTCATGATTTGAACTGGATACCTGCTCATCCTTACAAATATACTCCCTTTTGAAGCAGTCAGTCCCCATTACCAAACCTTGAAGATCTCAAATCATGAGCTGCACGTCTCCAAAAACTAAATTTCGTCCCAATATTTTAGTAAAGTAGGTCTGTCTAATTTCATCATTTTACTTGACACTTTGGTTTTTTATTTGAAATTTAAGCCCTTTGGATGTAATCAAGTTGTATTGTCAGTCTTTATTGTGTGGCTGAAAGGAAGGGAGATATGCCATGACAAAGTGGATGGTGACATTCAAGAGTCACCATTAATAGAAGAAAGAAATAAAAATACAAAATATCTGAATAGCTGGATCCAAAGTTGTGGTAGTCTTTCAAGGTTTTGATTAAACTAGATTGGAGTCAGGGTCTTGTTTTCTCAAAAAAAACCAAACCAACAAGAGTGTCTTTAACAAGGTGTGGTGGTTTTGATTGACCCAAAACATCAGTGAAGTGTTTTTAACATCTAGGAGAAATTTGGACCCCTCAGAAGCTGTTCTAGTAGGCCTAGGGAGGTGTCTGAGGGGTGGGGTGTGGCACAAAGATGGCTCCTGTGTGTCCTGAGTGCAAGTTCTGGAAGTTTTTACATCAAGTCCGGCAGAGCCAATCTCTGATGGCTCTGAAGGTGATGGACATGCTGCCGGCCAAGTTTGGGCCAATTGGAGGTGCTAGTTACGCCTCTGTGAAAACATATTTAAGAGAAATTCAAAACAAAGCAGGTGCGCACTTCTTTCACTTTGTAGTTGCAGGAGGAGGAGGTGGAGGTGAAAATATGTGAGGGAGAACAGCATGGAGATGCCAAGGTCAGTGAAGAAGGGGGGAGAAAGAGGTGCTCCAGTGCTTCTGGCACTGGAGCTGAAACTTTCTGCTAGCCATGGTGGAAGCTATGGGGGGAGCAAGAAGTTTCTCCTGCAGCCCACGGAGTCCATAAGGATGCAGAAATCCACCCACAGCTCACTCCAGAGGAGGAGATGGATGCCTGGAAAAGACTGTGAACCAGTGGGAGTCTCATCTAAGAGTTAAAACTGCAAAAGGCCTTGACTGGGAGAGAAAGACCTTGCTCCTGGCATGGAAGCAGCCTGGCCTCAGCTCGGGAGAGTCTGCACAGCACCTTATGGACAAAAAGACTCATGTCGCAGCAGAATTCGGGCGGGAATGTTGCTCATGAGATTGGACCCACGCCAAAGAAGTTCCCAGAGGACTGTCTCTCTTGGGAAGGACCCCTGGCTAAGTAGAGAACCTCTTTTCCTGATTGGACTGACCAGAGGACCCCTCAACCTGCCCCCTGTCTGTGTTGCTGGTTTGGAGGGGGCGGGGGGGGGTGAGTGCAGAGACTGCTTCTTAAGAGGGTGGGGGTGAGAGCAGAAAACTGTCTGGAGAGAGAGAGAAAAACAAGTAGAGATAAAGAGTATTTGTAGTAGAAGAATTGTAGTGATGAATAAATTTGAGAATCTGCTCTGTGGACTGAAAAGAGACCCCACACCCTGCCCCCCCTACCTGGCTTGTGGATTGTAAAGGAGGAAAGGGGGTGAATACTATAGGTTCGTAAGAGGGAGGGGGGAGTGAACAAAATGATGTATGAGAAGTTTATTTTTGCCTTGCAT
This sequence comes from Lichenostomus cassidix, assembly GCF_008360975.1. NCBI lineage: Eukaryota > Metazoa > Chordata > Aves > Passeriformes > Meliphagidae > Lichenostomus > Lichenostomus cassidix. The sequence goes on from NC_139483.1 coordinate 36,181, forward strand.
TTATCCTCCAATTCTGTTAGGTAATTAAATCACCTTTTGCAACTTTAAGCTTGAAGCCTGTTTGCCCTTTTTCGTGCGTCCTCCTGGCAAGGGTCCTGTCTCAAACCCACGACACAAGGGAAGAGCAAACGGGTTTAAATGGAGCTTCTTTTTTCATAGATGGATCTTGAAAAATCCTTTGTCTCTGTACGTGGGTTATTCTCAACTGATTACACTAACGTGGTTGTTTCTGTAATTCAATTATCTCTGCATTCAATGAGAACAAGCTAATTAAAAGTCTCTACTTTTGTTGGCTGAAACATAGTTTTTTTTTATGTGTAAGTTCATGGCTTTTGTTTGTTCCTCGTGTCACAGGCCAGTTTTGTTCAGTGCAGCTGTGCTTTCTACTACGTAATTACTCAATATAGCTGGCTTTGTAGCCCCTCCTTTTTGTAGGCTGGACAAAATTACCTCCAGGGGTTTGCAAATGTAGGTCAGTAGTGTGAAAACACAAGTCTCACTCCTATATTAAAGTTTGTTCACAACTGGGAAATCGGTTTAACTTCAGCAGGTTGGATTGCAGGTGTTTTGATGTTTGAAGGCTGAATGTGTGTGCAGGGAAATTGCTGGGCTTCCAAGCATGGCCCCAATAGCCTGGGTTTGGAAACTGTGTTTTGTTTATAACCAGAAGGTTTTTATTTTAGAAAGCTCTTGGGAGCTGAGCTTAACCCTAGGCTACGGTAATGTCAGGACTGAACAGGGCTGGGCATATTTGGTATTTGGGTTGGCGACAGCCAGTGCTGCGGAGCTGCATGACTCAGTAGCTGACACACTTTCTCCTGGGTATGAATGCCACAGCATGTTGGTAGGAGGTGCTGCAGGCTCCATGAGTCATTAAATCCAAAGCACTGGATTTTTCCTGGTCATTAAAGATCACTTGGCTTCCTTGGTCAGAGCGTGGTTTTGCCTGGCTCTTCTGACTTACCCAACTCCAGCTCCCTTTCTCTTCTGCCTTCATCTCCTCATCGGGGCTCAATGTTTGCTCTTGACTTTCCTGCTAAAGTGCTGCAGATCCGTGATGCTGGTACAGAGTATCTGGTCCTTCTTAGTTGTGGGAAGATCCATGAACTTCCACAGCTCTGAAATGAGGAGGGCAAATGCAACCTCATCTAGTGGGAGGGGTCCCTGGCCATGCAGGGGACTTGGAAATAGATCATCTTTAAGGTGCCTTCCAACCCAAACCATCCTATGATTCTATGAGATATTCAGATAATGTAAACTGGATAATTTCTTTTGATTGTCAGTGCATGCAGGCCAGGGATCTTGTGCCTTCTGTTATTTTTTTAAAATCCCCTTCCTAAGATAAGTCTCTGGAGTGAAATCCACCTATCTGAAAGTCAACTATTTCATGTCCATTTCAGGAACAAGGAGGAGTTTCCCCTTCCCTGCACCAGGACCCAGAGGAGCTTTGAGCTTTGCAGGTTCCCAAGGGCCTGCTATACTGTGATAGCCCCAGACATGCCTCCTTGTATATCAATTTCCCGGAGTGAGCTCCTCCTCACGTCCCTGCCATGACAGGAGTTAAACACTTGCATTGTACCTGGCAGATGAGCCGTGCCAAGGCCAATGTGACTTGAGGATTTTGTAGCATCTCTGAGCTAGAATGTTGTTTATGGGCAATGGCTTTAAACTTGACTAGAGATGGTGGTCAGGTCACACTCTGGAGCAGGGAGCTCTCCTTTCTGACCCCTAAAGACCTGCAGGACTTTCCTAGTTCTGGGGATTGCAGGCTCTAAACTGATGAGGATGGAAGTAGGAAAATGAGGAAAGGAAAAATACGAGTTGTGCTTGCTGAGCCCTGGACGGTTTTTGGGATCTGTGTCTGCTATAATTTTCCATTTGTGCAGATTCCTGGTGACTTTTGGAGATGTCTTTTCTATCAAGTTTCCTGTTTTAAAGATTTTAAACAAAAATTTCTTATGCATTATATATTATTCTCTGCCAGCTCTGACTTATGTTTGATCTGGAATTTTTTTGGGACTACCCAAGTATGAAGGGAGTGTCTGTCTTTTAGACAGGAGTAGAGGAGAGGCTCAATTTCAAGGTGAGTATTCCATAATCTTTACAAATGTCTTCTTTGTAAAGATTATATTTCGATGTTTTTTGAATTACTTTCCCAAGAGCCACAGTTCTGTGTTTATTAGTGTGGTGGTTTTGATTGACCCAAAACATCAGTGAAGTATTTTTTAACATCTAGGAGAAATTTGGACCCCTCAGAAGCTGTTGTGGTAGGCCTGGGGAGGTGTCTGAGGGGTGGGGAGTGGCACAAAGACAGCTCCTGTGTGTCCTGAGTGAAAGTTCTGGAAGTTTTTACATCAAGTCCAGCAGAGCAAATCTCTGATGGCTCTGAAGGTGATGGACATGCTGCTGGCCAATTTTGGGCCAATTAGAGGTGCTAGTTATGCCTCTGTGAAAACATATTTAAGAAGAAATCAAAACAAAGCAAGCATGCACTTGTTTGTAGTTGGAGGAGAAGGTGGAGGTAAAAATATGTGAAGGGAGAACAGCATGGAGATGCCAAGGTGTGGCAGGATGCTCCCCCCTCCCCCTTCTCTCTCTCCCTGATCAGTCCCAAGAATTAGATGGCTCAGCTTAGGTTGATAGCCTAATCAAGAGCTATCTGGTGCTGGCGACTGAAAGTCTGAAAAGACACTCCCCTGTGGAATGTAGAGAGAATGTGAGAAATTTTCAGTGACTACAAATACACACTTTTATCCTATAAAAAGCTCACGAAATCTCAGAAAAGGTAGAAGCTTTCTACATGGACATTGGAGCGTGAAGTAAAGTCTTCTCCCCAGGGTCTGGACGCAGCCCTGTGGTTATTCCCTGGGATTGAGTGAGGAAGTCTTAATGTATTCCAGCTCCAAAATTGGATTTGGTAAGATCATTTGAGTTTCCTAGATTGTATTATTCCGGCTAACTTATAGGTACCTTTCTTAACTTGCATTTCAGCTAGCTCAAGCAAGCATTTCTTAACTTGCATTATAGTTCAAGCAAACATTTCTTGCATTTTTAACTATTTTTATAGTTCAAGCAAGGTTTTACCCCATAATTGCATTTTTAGCTATTATAGTGTTGCAATTATGTATTCATTGTGTGTTTATGTGTGTCAATCTGTTCTATGTTTGTATGTTTGTTGTTTTCTGTGTCTAATAAATGGTATTTTTAGACAAATCGGCCAAATATCAAAGAATCTTGCGAACGGGACTAAGGCTTGGGGAACTAGCTATCTTAACGTCTGTCAAACTGCAAAAACACATAAAACTCCTGTCTCCCATGCAAGACCCAAGGTCAGTGAAGAAGGTGGGGGAGGAGGTGCTCCAGTGCTCCAGGCGCCAGAGCTGAAAACCCTCTGCTAGCCATGGTGGAGACCATGGGGGGAGCAGGAGGTTCCCCCTGCAGCCCATGGAATCCACAAGGATGCAGAAATCCACCCACAGCCCACACCAGAGGAGCAGATGGATGCCTGGAGAAAGCTGTGATCCAGTTTGGAGTCTCATCAAAAGAGTTAAAGTTACAAAGGCCTTGCAAGGGAGAGAAAGGCCTTGCTCCTGGGATGGAAGCAGCCTGGCCTCGGCTCGGGAGAGTCTGCACCTTATGGACAAAGAGACTCATGTTGCAGCAGAATTTGGGCAGGATGTTGCTCATGAGATCGGACCCATGCCAAAGAATTTCCCAGAGGACTGTCTCTCGTGGGAGGGACCCCACGGATAAGTAGAGAACCCCTCTCCCTGATTGGACTGACCAGAAAACACCCCTCACCCTGCCCCCTGCCCATGCTGTTGGTTTGGAAAGAGGGAAGGGGGTGAGCGGAGAGACTGCTTCTTAAGAGGGTGGGGGGTGAGAGCAGAGAAACTGCCTGAAGAGAGAGAGATATAAGTAGAGATAAAGAGTATTTGTAGTAGAAGAATTGTGGTGATGAGTAGACTTATAGACCTGCTCTGTGGACTGATAAAATACCCCATACCCTGCCTCCCTACCCAGGCTTGTTGGTTAAAAAGAGGAAAGGGGGTGAATAAAAATGGGTTCGTAAGAGGGAGGGGTTGAGTGAACAAAATAGTGTATGAAAAGTTTATTTTTGCCTTGCATTTTATACTCCAACTCTGTTAGATAATTAAATCACTTTTTGCAACTTTAAGTTGGAGCCTGTTTGCCCTCTTTCTTTCTTAGTGTGTCCTCCTAGCAATGTCCTATCTCATTTGACTCACGAGATTGATGTGTATTTTTGCAGTTTTTTTCCTGCAGCAAGAGAGAGTCGAGGTGCCTGGCGTTTAGTCAGGGTCAAACCCTGACAATTAGAATTTTGACTTGTTGAGTCCATAGTCTATTTTTTCTGGTATGTCAGGTAAGGGTCTCAGTCAGGTTTCCAGCACACAGATAAATGGGAACTTTTATTTAAAAAATATTTTTCCAAGGTCAATTTCTGAAGTGAAAAGGTGCAAAGGAAGTGCCTACACAGAAAATGTAAATCATAGATCCTCTCCTTAAATTTCTCTGGAAATTCAGGTGACTGTCATTCCAGTGTTTGAAGTCTTCTGGTGTATTGTAATCATTTGTAGTATGTTTTGAGATGTCATTCAGTGGCCATCCTGTGCATAGGTGCTTAATCAGAGCTTTTAAAGGCTCTGTTATATTTCTTGGAGGAGAGGAGGGCAGTTAATAAGTCTTTGAAAGTGACAGGAGTCTTGTCTTAACCCACTCACTAACTCAATACCAGGAAAACTCCTCAAAGGTCTCATATTCAGGATTGCTTTTAAGTGGATACCTGCAATAGTATTTGCAGCTCACATGTTGATTCCATGCTGCGCTTGCTCTGCCCTCTCTTCAAGGACATGATCCAAAATCAATTATGAAGTAAGCAGAAAATCTTCCATTGATGTTACACTTTAGAGCAGATCCTGAAGAAACTGCAGAGGAAGTGATAACAGTGGTGGGTCATGTGTCTTGTGTCTGCAGTACTGGAGAGCTGATGTCATGTTTATGAGAAGCCAAGATCAGAGTTCACAGGCTCAGGAAATGTCTGCAGAGTTTAGGAATGGTTTGTAACTTCTATCCCAATGACAGGTTTATTTGGCACTTTTTGATAAGTGGCCTGTTTGAAATTTCCTCTCCAAGTAAGCAATTTGTAATTCCCACTTGAAAGGGCTACTGTGGGGGATGGTGATGGCACCATATTTGAAAACCATTTATGGTTACTAACATCCTGGCATCTGTCATCCAGGAGTCCTGTGCCTTTATTGTTTTGATCTGTCCAAAATGACTTTATATAGAAACTGGAAAGTTCTCTTTGTGTCCTGAGTGCTGATTATGGTCCCTTAAAACATATAAATAGAATTGGTGACTACGCTAAAGGATCATTAGAAATAGTTCCACTGTTTTCCTATAGTGAAATTTGCTCATTTATTTGGGTCACCTTTTTTCATTACACCTTACAGTGCATTTTTCTCCATTTCTCATCAAAACACCATCACTGTGAGAGTCAAATTCTGCCAGTTCTGAGCCACTGCACTGTTTCCCGATCTTCATTTCCCAAGCCCAGCTCCTGCTTCCATAAGCAACAATGCAGTTGTTTTGCAGGTGTTGGAGGTTTCTTCCACTGACAGCTTCTATTGACTCCCAAAGAAAGTTGGAAGAACTCTTGTTCTAGTGGTGATGTTGCTGCAGTACTTAAAGGATGTTAAATATTGGGAGCACTTAAGTGTTTGTGATTGTTCTGCCCAGAGGAGAAAAGCTTCAGGGTGACCTAATTGTGGCCTTCCAATATCTAAAGGGAACCAACAAGAAACATGGAGAGAGACCATTTACAAGGGCATTTAGTGACAGGACAGTGGGCAATGGCTTTAAACTGAGAGTAGGTTTGGATTGGTTATTATAAAAACAGTTCTTCTCTGTGAAGGTGTAAATTGCATTCCCCATCCCTGGAAGTGCCCAAGGCCAGGCTGGATGGAGCTTTGAGCAACCTGGTCTAGTGGAAGGTGTTCTTGCCCATGGTAGGGGTGGAACAAGATGATCTTTTAAGTCCCTTCCAACCCAAACCATTCTGTAATTCTTCATCCAGGAAACAAAGTTTATTGGGAGAGGTAGCAACTTTTCTTAAACTGGCTTGTGTGTTTGGAAAGGGGGAGAAACTCAGCACCTCAAAGGATCTGGTAATGTGAATTTGGGCTCAAAACTTTGTTCAGCTTTTCTAAATACATTGGATAATTCTTGTTTACCTTTGGATTCCAACAGAGCTGTCAAGCTCTGGTGAGGGGAAAAGCATGTCTTGTGTGCTTTTAGATCCTAGAACTAACAAGAATTATAACAGTGTTTTTTTCTTTTTATCATATTTGGGCCTTTTTATGATTGTGCAATACTCTGAGGCAAAGAAGGAATATGAAGAACACAGACAGCTGCCCGCCAAGAGTGAAAGTGGTGAACTTACCTTTGGCTGATTTTTTTTTTCCCTGTCTCCAGAAGCAACCTGGTGCAACAAACCTAAACTTAGGTTTCAATGACACTGATTTGTTTGTTGAGGATTAGAGCAGGTATTCAGGGAAGTGTCACTGAAACATAAGCACTTCAGAATCAGCACTTAGGGGTATGGGAGAACTCCACTGTGTTTAAAGAGGAGTTAGGTTTTTACCAGAGTTCTTGAGACACCCAAGTCTCCTAGAACAGGAATACTCTGAAAATCTATTCTTTAGTATATGTCCAACACTTAGAAACAAATCCCAGACTCCCATGTCATTTGTGTGCTCTTGAAAGAACCTCAGCTCCTTTTTTGGGGTAAAGTCAAGTTGGGCAAATGATGCCTTCCCTGTACTGACACTTTCAAAATCGAAATAGATGGAAGAGACCTGACTTGCTTGGAAATACCCTGAGGACAAGCAGTAAGGTTGAGAGGACAATCTGGATCCCTTTTCCATGCTGCTGCACTATTCTCTGGGGCTTGGAGTATTATAGGCCAGTTTTGAATCATATTCAAATTTATTTCTTGCTATCAGAGGTTTTTGCATCAAATATCACTTGACCTCTGTCCTCAACAGTGGTAAACCAGACAAGGCCATCCAAATGGCACTTTGTCTTAGTCTTGATTTTGGTCTGTTCTTGGCTTCCTGTTCAGACTGCTCAATGCCTGCTGGTGATGATGTCCCACAGTCCCAGGGAAGGTGCTGCAGCTCAGCATTACAAGTTGAATCTGGTTCCTGCCAGCAGAGGACATTGTTGTTCAATAAATTTCTCCAAGAGGCTTTTTTGGGATTTGCTGTGGCTCTCTATCGTGATGTTTTATACACTTTCAATATACTTGGACAATTTGTTACACTTACAAAGCCTATTTTTGTTGAGGAGTGAAAACTTGTGAGACTTCAGAACACAAATTGAAACTTCACTATCACCCAGGTCCTGGAAGCAGAGAGCTTTGTTTCATGCCAGTTTTCAGCCAGGAATGCACTGCTCATGGAAGCGCTGCTGATTGGCATTAGTACTGCAAAGATTGTGTGTTTTGGATAAGTGATCAACTGGAGGAATTGAAATCTAGGGATACATTATGGATCTGTTATTATTGAAAGTTTTACCTGCACATGGAGTATGAGAAAGGATCATGCAGAATTTGAAATTAAGGAAGTTGATGCTGCTGCAGGAAGTTGTGTGGAAAAAACCTGTGTTTGTTCAGCCATTCCGTGATATCAGGTGTGGAGGTGGGAGCTGGGGAATCAACCTATTGATATAAAGGGCCAACAGAAGAAATGGAAGTTCCCACAGACAGAGGGCAGCCTTAAGCCATGCACAGAAGAGGGAGGTGCTCCGAGGTGTTGCTGAAACTGGAAAGGAGTCCTTGTTTTTGTGCCGTAGCTGTACTCAGAGCTGCAAGTTTACATCCAGTCAAGTGTCTTCTGTAGGAGGTGGATCCCAAAATTTAGAGGACTCTTGAAGGGCACAAATATCTTGTTTGCCAAAACCAAGCAACCCAACCTGAAAAATCCTCCCTGCCTCTCCCCCACTTTGATGGTAAAAATAGAGATTTAGCAATTTTTAATGTTATCTGAAATTTCACCTCCGTTTTGCAAAATAATTTGCAGAATAAAAATAATGTGAAAGTGAATATTTCCTGCTTTATAAATGCTTTTAATGTTCACTATAGTAGAAATTCCTTTAATTCACTGTTAAGTTTTAAAATGAAGGTTGGATAGAAGGTTTTAAACTGACCTCTGTTGCAATGTTTTCTGGCTTCTGAGACTGTTAAGCCAACAGGGAGGTTTCACCTCTTAGGTAGTAAGCCAATGGACATCCTATTTGTCCTTCCTCTCCTTCAGCACTTCTGGTGCCTGTCATCACCTATGGCTTTGTTTCTGATGTGTACTTAAATGAAAATGCCCTGATGCCACTGCAAACTCCTCATTGTGGCCTCCTATCCCAGGCATGCAAACAGAGCTGTGCCGTTTCCTTCCCTCCTGTGTTAGGGAAGATATTCTGCCTCAGCTCTGTTTAAAAGGATTACAGCAGGACAGGGATGTGTTTGACAGTCCTTGCTCTATCAGCTTCAGTTACACCATATTTATATTAGCGGAGGATGTGGCTTTGAGTTCTGATTGCAGTTGTTGGTTGAGTCAGGAAACCCAAGTTTCACCACTGTGATTTTTTTTTTTTTGTTTACATGGAATCCAAGTGTTGGAGATAGGTCTTTAAACAGGAAAAATATGATGGCTAAAAAGAAAACATGCGAATCTCCTTTCACAGGAAAAGACAAAGTCACAGGCTTATGAGGACAGATGTGGTGAGCTTCATCTCTGCAGATTCCCTTTCCCATTCTCTCTTGCAAAAGTTCAAGAAGTTTGCAAAACCTCAGCTTCTACAAAATATGACCATCCCTAACTATAAGGTTAAAGTATTAATATTGCATACAGCAATAGGAATTGCGAGGAGGAAGTACTACCCCCTTGGCTGAACACCCACTTTTCAATAAAAATAGCAAATTTATATCAGGAAATGTGAAAGTCCCAAGAGCTTCAATGTCCTCTGAAGTAATTTCTTCCACTTCTGGGTAGTCAGCTTCCTATTTATTCTGCAACACTGTACCATCTGTGGGAGAGAAAAAGCCAGGCTTGAATGTGTGGCCTCCTCTGCTGAACCTCAGGGAAAAAGCAATATATTCCCTACCACTGTTTTTGCAGGTTTGATTTAACACTTGCACAAACCTGGCATTGGCCAAAGAAGAAAAAGGCAGTTGGGACTACTGAAACTAAAGAGTTGGCAGCTGTTGTGCTGGTTTTAGGGAGGGAACTACTGGCTTTGGGACCTCTTTGGGACAGGTACCAGGGCTGGTCTGGCACCTCTGTCTTGGGCAGAGTCCCAGTTAAAGTCAGTTGGTCTCAGCTGATTAGGGACAGAGAGTCCCTAGGAGTTAGGATTTGAGAGTTTGAAATGGATGTTATAGTTCAGTGATTGAGAAGAATTAAAACTCCTAAAATTGATTTACTTAATGAACTTTATTATGTCACAGAGACTGGGTCATTGCGTGGTGAAGAGGGTAGAATGCAAGAAGCTTTTGAAATCCCTATGTCCTTGAGTTTTCCTGGCTGAGTGGTTTAATGAGTGGCCAAAGGCACAGGATGGCTCTTGCTTCCATCACCGATTCGAAGTGGCAAGTTACAGATCAGAGACATTTCTTTTGATGGAATTGGTGTGTTCTCCCTGTTCACTGGAAAAGGATAGGAGACACGTTGTTACCTGGTTGTGATTAAGAGTCTGGCTTATACTGATGGGCACTTGACTGATGGGCACTTACACCCTTGACTGAGCAAATACCAACCACATCAGTTTCTGGATGTATAAAACCAGCTGGGGTGGGTATGGCAGAGGAGGCAGGGAAAGTATTTGCCCCTTCCATGTTCCTAAAGCTTTATCCCAAGGTAGTGACCCCTAATTTAAACATTCATTTACTTAATAATTTTATTTAGCTTTGTCTTGCAGGTCTGCCTAGTCTCTATGTGTGTGAGATCGCTCATATAACTGGCCCCTCTGGCCCTATTATGCCCTCCCATCTCCCTACAGATAGCATGTACATTTTAAGCATCTCAGCTTTCCTCTGAATTCCCCAGCTGCCCCTGTTCCCAACTGTCCACATCTGGAATTTGTTAGTGACAATCCATGGCATCACAAGTGTCCAGCCATCCACAAACACTGTCCCATGCTATGGCTTTGTCCTGTTGTGTGACTTGACTTCTAGGACACCTCCCTCAAGGTCTGAGTTGGTGGATCCTGATGCAGAAAGAACAAAGTCTCCTTCTTGTGTCTTAGCCTGATTTTTATTTGAGGTATGAGATAAACCAGCCAAATGGAGTTTAAGAGTAATGCTCTCAATGTTTTTGAATTCTTTCTCATAAATTAGCTTTAATAAGAGAGAATTTTTGAAGTTGTGTCCTTAAAATGGCAGAAGGAAAAACTTTGAGTGGGGCCTAACCTGAGCAATTTGTTTTCAGAAGGGAAGGACAATTAGTAGCACCATCAGCTCAGTGAGGGCTATGGACCAGTGCCATTGAGAATTGAGCTGGGTTTTGTCTCCACTTCATTCAAGGCTTCTAAGCCCATGTTTAACTTTAATCTTGTGAGTGATGCTCTATATGGTGACATTTCCTTCTCTTGTGTGACCACTGTGCATTGGAGGCTTCAATGAGGGAGTTAACGTTTTGTGCAGACAAGTAACTCCTGCATGTGCATGGGCCAGTGCTGTCAGTGTGCAAAGGTAAGACAGACAAAGGTGCCTTTGTGCAAATTCAGGGATCTCCAGATGAAAACCAGCCCCTTCATGTGAACTGCTTTGGGAAGGGACTTGAAGTAGCTTCATCTCTAGTACTGCTAAATTCCAGTCTTCTGGAACAGCCTTCTCTGATGTGATTGTCTTTTCCTTTTATTCATACCACCAGGTTAGCGTATTTGCTCTTGTCCTTTAATGTAGAACAGCAGAATTGCTTGGGTATTGTGCATACATATAGTTCAAACTGAACTTCTGTGTCTAACGTGGATGTGTGTATATGGATGTGTCAGTTTTTAGAAAAATTATTGGAAGCAGCTGTGGGTGGAAGAGAAACAAAGCTGTGGGTCTGTGAGCCGAACAATTAACATAGGAGTGGAATACTGTAGTTACATCAGTCTTTCTTTAAAAAGCCAGAATTTCTGCCCTATTCCCAAACGTCCATTATTAATTCTCTTGGCATGTAACATAGCAAAATGAGTGCATTTATGAACTTGACTACTTCTCTTAACAAGTTCCAATAACTGCTTCCTAAACCTTGTGTTTTTATATCAATTACATACAGTAAGCATTGAAATCAACCAAAGAGAGCTGCTGAGGCCAAGAAGGGTTATTTATGTTAAATGAGGATTGCCAACTGCCAAAAGTAAAATGTGGATATAATTTTATAACACCATTTTATAATTAAACTCATAAGTGAGGTTTCCTGCTATTGTTTAAAAATGTGTCACGATAAATTTAAATCAAGGGTGAAGGCACAGAAGGGGCTACTAAAGAACATATCAATAAAACAAAGATGGTGCAGCGAACATGTCTGTTGCAAAAGAAAAACATGTGCTAACAATTTCAGTGAAATAATTATATTTATTGCATATATATTCTGTTTTAGGAACTATAAGCACTTAGAGACTGTTTTCATTCATGTCAGATTGAGGTTAATTTGTTGTTACTGTATGTCTATAGATAGATATTACTGTCAGAGAGATTTAATATGTTGGTTTAATGATAAGGCAGCCTTCTAGCTGGACCAGTTTTTTTTAAAAGGCCAAGAAATCCAGAAAAAGCTAACAGTTTTGGCTAATATTAATGTGTCCACAGCATTTTTGAATTAATGTTGCATCAATAAAGAAAATAAAACTCTGGCAAGTAAGTAAAGTAAACCCTGTAAAACCCCAAGTAAACCCTGATCAGACTCAGAAAAATATTTAAAAATTTTGGTGGGATGTTGATTTTAATAGAATTAAGCACATATCTAAGGACAGCTATAGGGATTCTTTTTTCAATTGTAGTCTGAACTTGAAGAAGAAATTTCACATTGTCAAAGTGAACAGGAGTAATAACAGCCCTGTGCTTTCATTTACTTGTCTGAATATATAACTTTGCTACTGCACTGTCAAAGCTTTTCCAATGATTTTGCAGCCTATGGATGGTTGCTAATGCTCCCCCTTTTCTCAGAAAGAAGTAGTTTAATTCACATGCATTTGTTAATGTCTAGAACATTCCTGACTTTGGTAAGTCATGTTCATGGAATAGGTAATTTCCAATGGATCATTTCATCCATCGCTTTGCAAATAGAACCCATGTGTTTCATATCAGCACCAAAGGGACATTAATCAGTGCACACCACTCCTGCCAGACATACTCTATGCAGAGTCCCTGGTTACATCTCAAATGTCAATATGTGGAAAAAGATGAATAATAAAATGCAATAGATAGCATTTGTTACACATGCCATTTGTAAGTTCCTTGTAAAATAGATCCCAGGGAAAGAGCTGATGGTAACACAATGTGGAAGTTATGAACCTCTCAGAGGATTGAAATGCCAGAGTCCAGTGGTTCATCGGAATTCTGCTGCCTTCTGCACATGCATTATTGTCATACAGGCTTTAACCAGAGGACCGCTGCTTATTTCTCCTCTGACACAATATTTTTTCCAGACTGGAAAAAATGTGGTAGTTGCACTATGCAGGAGCTATTGATGTCCTCAGGAATTCTACTTCATGCCTAGAAAATCTCAGCCAAGGTGTGTTTTTTTACGTTGTGCATGATTGTGCTGCAGTGGAGGCAACTCTATAACTGTAGCATAAGAAGTCACCATAGCCACTGGTCGAAAAAAGGCTGAAAAATATTCTTATTAGTGACACTAATTCTACCTTAATCCATCACTCGCTTAGGGCAGAATTCTTCTCTGTTCCCCATTGCTGGGGGAAGAAATGGTGCAAGGAAGAGATTGTGAAGCAAGCAGAAATGAAATGGGATGTCAGGGACAAGAGGAGCAAGAGGAGATGCTGGGGGCTAGAAGACATAACTGTAATCAAGTAAATAATTAGCCAAAACCACCTTGCCAGGGTCTAGAAATCTGTGGCAGGTGATTACCGAGTCTCTTCAAGTAATTATTGCTCAACTTTTAAACATATTTTTGACCTCTCAACTGAATTTCTTTTGTTTTTAAGATATAGTTCTTCACTCTTATCCTGTCCTTGGGGGAGGAAGAGAATAAATATTTGACTTCTCTCTACCCCCCAGTTTGGTATCCTGCACCATGTCTCCTTTTGCCTCTCCCTAATCTGTAAATCTGATTTTGTTTACGCCAGTATCTTGTAAGGGTGAAATTGTCATTTGTTCTGTTGCATATATCCAAGGTATTTCTTGCTCTCTCTTTTAAATCACAGGAGTTATACTTCAGGCCTACAGACTGAACTACATGTTCCCAAACTCTTCCGTATCTCTTGAAAATCAGCTTTCTGGTCTCTTGAAGTTCCATGTGTGTTTTCACTGAGTGCTCTACAGATGCCCAGGAATGACTCAATGTCCTTCCTTCTCTTTTTAAGTGCTCTGAAGTTTTCATGTGTGGCTGATCTGGATATATTTGACTATTCCAGGCATTTTCTAACATGTTTTCTTTCCATAGTCTGGACTGTGCACTTACTCTGTTGCTATTAAGTTCAGCTATAAGTATCTGATCTCAATTAACCTCCTTTAAAAACTGAAGCAGGAAAGGCCATGTTTAAACCTTCTAGATGTTGCCTATAATCAGGAAAAACATCACAGATGCCCTCTCCTATTTAGCGGTTTACTATCAATAGCCTGAGAAGACAAACATGGAAATGTCTTGGAACATTTAGAGAAAAAGACACTGCTACGATGGTGATGGGGGGCTGGTTATGCTGCCAGAAAGCCCAAATATTTGTGGATTACTCAATGTGAGAGCAGATGACTGAGCTGAAATCACAGCCTCCTGCCTTTAACAGCAGCAGGAAGCATTTTGTTGTGCTACTTCCCTTGGTGCTCTCTAATGACAGAAAATTTGCACATTTCTGTCTGGTGAAATTCAGTCACAATCCTTGGTAGCTGGACAGATCTGCTTAACATGGTTTGCATTACACACTAGTTGCAGATGCTGCCTTGAGGAAAGTATGCACACGGAATATTTTGTCTAATTGACTCCAGTCTGTCACCCAGATGTTTCTAATATTTGTCCTCAACATGAACATGTTAAAAAGGACACAAGGCTTCTCCCATTCAGGTATCTTTTCTTATATAGATATAGAACGATTTTGAGAAACAAGAAAATGCAGATGCCAGTGTTTAAACTGAAGTAAAAGGGATTGTAAGGTCAGTCCAGAGCCAGAGTGAAGAGGAACTGGAATTTGGTGGTTCTGGTGCTTCTGTAACCAAAAGGATAAACGTGATTACTGTTCAGAGCTGCAGCAAATTTGTATTTGCACTCCAGGTAGTTGTGACTGAATGTCAGACCTTTAGCAGGTCTGCTGCTAAACAGGCTTCTCCAGACTCTGCTGTGGAGAATCTACATGTGCATTCTCCAGTGCAATTAGAAATAAAAATGATTGTTTTCAGTTCTCAGAGAGAGCTGCCAAATGCTGGTGTGTTATCTGAATTTCAAAATGAACTGTGCTTACACTTATCATCCCTCTAGGAGGGAGTAGAGGCATGATCCAAAGATAGCTTCAAATTGGTCAAACCTCCACCTTCACTCCAAATGATTGCAGTGGCCAGTAGCCAATTGTAGTGTTTTGACAGCACTGGTGAGAATCATCTTGAATTTTACCCCTTCTTGGTAATGTACATGAACTTTTTGTGTTCCCCATCCTTGCTACAGCTAAGCACTGGGAAGTCTTTAAAGCTTCTATTTTTCCATGACTTCAATGAGATAAGAAGTCTCAGTTGCTTAGAAAATGGGATATTTTCTTTATGCTCTAACCTGTGTACGGACACTGCGACAGAGAAAACAATGATCCTGGATATCAGCAGCTCAAGTGTTTCCTGTAGCATTTAATCTTTCTTTAAACAGCAACCTTAAAAGTTGCTTCAGGAGCTTTCCAGAGGATGCATGGCAATGGAGTCCCTCTCTGTGTCCAGAAGTTTTATCCTGGATCCAAGGGCATTGTTGTTAGTATTGATTAAGCATTTAACAATGAAACCCTGTTTAAAAAGAGAGAACCAAACTAGCTCCTATTTGTTACAGGAGATCAGTGTTTCTCTGGACAGCACTTACCTTGCTCTCTGACTGGCCCTTGGAGCTCTGGCCTGCAAGTTGGTGAATAACTTCTGGCCCTCTGGGGCTGCTGGATATTCTAATCTGGTTGTCACAGCTTTCCTCAGCAGCTTGTACCACTCTCCCATGGGTCTTGTGCATCATGAGATTGGTGGCAAAATTGTGATGTGGAGCTAGAGTTAAAGAAAGGATTCTCAAGAAGCCCCAGGAACTTGCCTGGTTTCATGGTTCATTAGACACTTTAAACTCTTGCATGCATGTTGAAAGATTTGCTTAAGTCGATGAAGTCTTTTGGGTGAACTTCATGCGGCAAAATTGGTGGTTCCACTGAGAATCCAGAAGAGCATTACCAAGTTTCAAGCAGCTTTCACTCTGAGATTTCTTTGATTCATTTGGAGCTGACACAGTAAAGCTGTGGAGCAACATGAGAGAAAATACTTAAATAATCTACAAAGCAAAACCACAGAATTTTGTGAAGGTATCATTAGAGCTGTGTTGAAAACTAGATAGTTTTTTGAAAGGAGCGGGGAAATATGACACTAGGGTCTGCAAAATTGCCTTGCTCTGATTGCCACAGAAAGAAGCTCAAAACCTGGAAACTTCACCAATTGCTAAGTCTTGTCAGAGAGCTCAGACGAGCCATTATTCCTGCAGCCACATATGCAACCTCCCAGTCCTGAACTGGATCCTATGTGAGGAAATACACAATTGGAACAGTCCTTGTTTTGGAAGGCTGAATGGGCACAGGAGAGATTTTTCAAGTCAGTTCTGAGAGAGCTTTGTTACCCAAAATTTATTGAAAATAATTTGTATTTTTAATCTGATTGAAAATCTGTAGGAGGCTGATAACATCCAACAAATAAAAATGAGAGTGGTCAGAGAAGATGTGGGATCAAAATGGACTTTAGCTACAAACAGACCTGAGGCATTTACTTTGGATCCTCCCTTCCAACCTGTGCCTGCAGTACTCCTGATTGTGTAATTTCAAATATTTCAGTGGGAGCCTTCTGAAGGTTTTCCATAGATTCTAATCCTGGCATTTCTGTATTATTTTGATTTTACTGTTTTGGTGTCCCTGTGGTCTCATTGAGCAGGTTTGCCTAACCCGATGTCCATAGTGAATGCCACTCAAAGATTCCCAAGATACCTGTGCTGTTCTTTTCCTTGTTTCTATTCCAGTTGAAAGCTTTCAGCAAACCAAAGGTGACTGCTAATACAGGAGTGCTGGAACATGAGGCAGCTGAATTACAATACCTGTAATACTGGAGTCGCCTTTTCAAATGGATGTTGTACTGGCTTTGGCTATTTTTTCCCTTATTCAAAAGAAAATTGCCTTTTCTGTGGAGAAAGCCTTCTTTCAGCTAGCCATATCCCAACAGACACGTGTGGAAAGCTGTTTTACTCTGGGAATGATTCTTACCCACAGGAATGGTGGGATCTTATTTCAACTGGTTTTCTTTTCCCTCACAATTGTCTTGTGTCACTTCTTGCCTTCAGTGCTTGAAAGCAAGACAAGCTTGTGAAAACAGCTCCTGCCATTTTCTGTCTTTGTAGGGGAAACCAGACAAGGGCAAATACACCCCTTAGGATTCCATTTAAAATGTGAATGCCACAGGATTTATATTCTCATCTGGCCAATTCCTCCTCTGAATTACTACCCGCCACCCAGGGAAGTCAATTGAGGCACACCTGAGCTCCAGGTATCCTACTCCATACTCAGCGTGCTTCACTTCCACCATCGCTGGGCATGGCAGAAGCACAACCTCTACATAAAAGGCCCTTCCTGATATCATCAGAGCAAGGGGACCACAGCCTTAAAATCCGTATTAAATGAACCAAATTTCCTCTGAGATGTTAATGTACCACACTGATTTCAAGTTAATCAAAACAGATGTTTTTGAAATGCATCAAACAGGATGTAGAAAATTTGGCTATTTAATGCAGATTCAAAGCAAATTCCTTACAACCACCACAGAAACCATGGCTGTTTGCTCAGGACTATGAAGTGAGGCTGTGCTTTTAAGTGCCACTTGCTGCTTCTGCACACTGTTGCCTCCACTCTGTGCACTTACTTAAAGCTTAGCTCTACAGAGCCACAAAATATAGTTGGCCAAACCTTGTTCTTGGGGACATAATTAATATATCCTGACAATTCCTTAAATAGATGCAGATCTAGTTTCTGTGTAATAACAAGACAGTTTAACACGTATTTTTTCTTCTATTCTGGAAGCTTTGCTCTGAATTTCAGGCATTTTGCACAAAAGAACGATACAAATGGAATTAATGGAGGAGTTCATGTCAGTATTTTCAGATTCTTTAAATCTGAATTTGTTCAGACCCAATTGTAACCCTTACATTCAATACTAGAAAGAAGCAAAAAAGAGTTGTCTTATTCCTTCTACTTCAAATACCAAGGTAAAAGAAAGGCTTTTTGGTCCACAACATCTGTTTGTGTCAGTCCCTGTCAGTGAAGGAGTTGAAGAAGTCCAGCTAATGCAACAACATTTTAGTTGGGAATTAGTCAGTCTGAATCTGCCTCTTAAAATCTCTCTTACATGTACTAAGGTGTCAGATAGAAAAAAAATTTAAGTAAAAGAAAGTCTTGGTACTTCAGTGTGTATTATACCTGGTCTGCCATTTTGCATTTTTGTTGATTTTCATTGAAATTTAATGATTCTGATATGACCTAATGAAGTAGAATTTGATCTCTATCAGCATTTTTAAAAAGAACCAAGGAAAGCTGAGGATTTTGGGATTTCTAATTTTGAGCATGGACTGTCCACAACCTCTTTGAACAACCTATCCTAGAGTTTGATCCCTCTCACAATAAAAAAAAGTATTTAAGCATTTAAGTCAGATAAATATTCCTCTGTTTCAGTTTGTGCCTGTTCCCTCTTGTGCTGTCACTGGTCTCCAGTGAGGAGATTCTGGATCCCTCTTCTTCATGCTCTCCCAACAGGTATTTACACAAGGTGATTGGATTTTCCTGAACCCCGTTTTCTAGGCTGAACAGTCCCAGTTCTCCTTTTTTCTGCTCATGTGAGAGATGCTCTGGTCCCTTAATCATCTTTGTGGCACTTCATTGCTCCCATAGCAGTAAACCCAGGGGGATTTTGTGTTCTGGGGAGTCGAGAACTTGGGGGAAATGTTCCTGATGGTCCTTTTATGCTGTCTTCCTTCCATTACAGTTAATGGATTTTGTCCCAAGTATTTTCTTGTACAGATCCCATGCTCTTCACTCCCTGTTCTAAGCTGTAATACTTTGAGACAACATTAAAAGCTTGGCACTGCTGAAACGGGCTTTTCCTTTTTTTTTTTCTTTCTTATTTTTTTTATGAGACAGCCCAAATTATAGGATTTTTTTTTTGAAGAACAGACTATGAAATCTGATATATTTTTCTTTTGCTCTATTCTATGCAAAATGTTGCTCTGAGTAGTGCGACAGTATTTAATGTTTATTAAGATCTGTTGTTTAGCTAAGATAAATAGAGAAAACTACTTATCAGCCATGGGATGAAATCCCTTTAGTCTGTGTAGAAGAACTTTGGCATTTGGCACAAGAGGGATTCAGGTAAGGTTTTTACAGAGATACAACATAATCAAACATAACTGGTGAGTTTTTGTAAGCCAGCTGTTAAAATGCCCTCCGGTGGCTTTAGCCCTTCTTTAGTGGCCGGTGTACTGTGGTGGTTGCAGGCTTTCCAGACATCGCAGGACTGTGTTATTTGTGCTGTTTTATGCTCCAGATGACTGAGAACCCTTAAATTCATGGCACTGAGACTGTGGGGAACTTGGTGTCTCTGAGATTTCTCAGAAGTCTGTAGTTTCGAACCTTGCGCAAGACCCTGGGCATGAAGGAGCTCAGGTAGTGCTGATGTCAGGTCAATTTCTCATCTCAATCCCTCTAAAAAAGTGGACTGAAGTGTCCCAAGAGCTGGATGTAGGAATTTTGTCCAGTCATGATATAAATGGGAAGGGATATTCCTGAGCCATTACACTCTACACTGCCCTTCCTTCTTGGCTGTCTCTTCTTGCACTTGCCTGTGCTGGAATGATAGAAGAGGAGGTTGGAGGGGATCTCTGGAGGTCATCTGGTCCAACTTCCAACCTCATCTTTGTAGAGGAAGGAAAATCACTTATTTAAAGTTTCAGCAATAACCTCTTGCAGTTGTTTAGCTCTCTGTGCCTCCAGGCACCTGTAGTTAAATGTTTAATGTGCACACTTGCTGTATCAGTTCCTTAATGGCAGATTAAGGACTAAATGAATGGATTCCAAACCAAACACAAACCAGACCAGACACTCATCCAACCAAGCATCTACAATGCCTGTATAATTCAGACCACATTTATGCATAAATGGATATGTTCTCTTTGTTGATTTTGATAGTATGTTGTACTGAGTAGCCAATTCTAATTACTGCTTTTTGATACTCTGTAGCTGGGGGAGAAAAGGAACCTTCCCCTTGTATTTTTGCATGCTTTGTTTTCTGGTTTATCACTCATAATCCAAAAGCAGTATCTGTTTTCCTTGTGGAATCATCTATGTTTTGTGAATTTGTGGTTAGGAAAAAAATTGAGATGTACTCAGGTAACAGTCATATATTTGACTGGGCAGTTGAATATAAGCACAAAGATTTCTTCTTGTATTTTTTATAAATTTTGTGAGCCTAGCTTATACAGTACTGACTGACCAGCAGACTGGAGACCAGGAAATTGTGCTCTGTCTTGTGTAGCAGGAAAACTTATAATTACATTAAAAGCTTAAATTATGAAAAAAACAATTCAAATATTAAAAAAAAAGTAAAGGGCCACACTTTCATACAATGTACCTTTGCAATATATTTTGGAGTATCTTTGGAACTCACTGTTGCTGATCTGTGGTGAAGTTGAGGAGGCACTGGGTCCAAATCAGCTTTGCTGCTTGTATGCATAAAAAGCATACTGAGGATGATTGTAATTAAAATTCAGTGCTCTTTGAAGGGGCATTGTGCTTTGTGTTTTGGGCTGAAAGCTGCCAGGCGGGATTGGCTCCTTCACCTCTCTGTGGCAGTGCTCTTACACCCTCTGATGAGGAATCTGGTGTGGGTCATCGCCAGGTCTGGGTGAGCTTGGGACTGCTAGCGGGTGGCGCTTTTTCTCTCTGAGGCTTTTTGAAATATGAAGTCACAATCCGGAGTAAAGCAGTAGGTGGCACTACAGACTCTCTGTTCTTTAGGTAGCTTGCCACAGTAACTCTTCTTGCCAGCTCACCCTGAACAAGTGTTGGTGTTTCCAAAAATAACAAGGTTGTTTCCAAGTTTTCTTGAAATATATGCATGGCTGGTTAGTCATTCATAATCACTTCTTTGCAAACACTGCGGGTATTTCACATAAGAGCAGCACATCAGCAATGGGAGTTTTGCAGGAATTCCCAATATTGTGGAAAGGAATCCCTGAAAGGCTCTTTCTGGCAGCAGGGGTGGTGGGTCTACCTACGTCAATGACTGAGCTGCAGCAGTTTCCCTGCTCTCTTCTCTAAGCCCTTCCTGGGGTTGCAACCTTGTGGGCACTGTTTGTCCCCATGAAGGGGGTGGGAGAGGCTTGCTGGAAGACTGCTCCTGTTGTCCAGAGGATCCTTGGGTCAGCTGAAGTTGTCTTGCTCTCTTCCAGTCCTTCAGAAATGGGGAGAGCTCAAGGTGGGAGGAGTGGCTGTTATGAATTGATGGGTTTTGCTAATTCTGTGTGTGAAATCAGAATTGGTGCCTTGAGCTCGTGTGTTGTCATTGCCAGCCTTACATGCATTTCTGTTTTATTTTACCAGAAGCGTAAGGTTTGGTTATACAAGTACCTAAACCAGGACAAGTGTGTTGTTGTATAAGTGAAAAACTTCCACGGGTTCTTCAGGGGGAATGATGCAGAAGATGAAGCAGGATAAATAGTTTGGATGTGCCTTTGACCAACCTGGTCTAGTGGGAGGTCTCCGTGCCCATGGCAGGGGGTTGGAACGAAATTATCTTTAAAGTCCCTTCCAACCCAAACCATTCTATAATTCTGTATCATTCTTTGTACTACACATGAGAGCTTGGTGCAGGCCTAGCCTGAAGTGCCTCAGGTAGAAGCAACAAAAGACTCACACATTGATGAAGAGGCTTTAGCAGTGTTTTGGAATAATTATCCTTTTCCCAGAGACTTGTGAGGATAGATGGCTACATCTCAGCTGCCCCTTGCACCTCCTGGTCATCCATTCTGCCATCACTGACTCAAGCCTGTGAGCAGGAGGTGGATTTCAGCGTGGTCTCGCTCCTGTGGGACTGAAGCAGTCACAGGCTCAGGGACTGAGCCATGTTCTGCTTGTGGCAGAGAACAAACTTGAACCCAAGTCACTGCACATTCTTGCTCTGCCTGCACCAATGCCTTTGCCCAGGTCCTTCACACCGGAATACTTCCTGCGCTGAAAACTTAGGTCCAAACATGTCGTGGTTTGGATTTCCTGCTACTGAGATCTGTCTACTGGAATCTCTTACATGACAAGTTTATGCTAAATCTTCCTATGACTTTGAACTTTGTCCTCTCTTCCTTGCTCCCTTCTCCACCAACCTGTCCCATCTGCCCCTCATATCTTGACTCTTGTACCCTGATTCCCAAGCCCCATATTCCATCTGTTATTCAGGGAAGAATAAAAGCAGCTGCTTTTGGCAGGGGATAAAAAACAGCTGGTAATAAAGGAATTAATGGGATACGTGAACATGCTTAAAGCTTCAGCACCTGAAGATACTGGCCAGTTAGGCTTCCGATGTGTTGGTGATGGCTGTTTCCTTTCCATGCACAGGGAGCTGGCATAACAGGGATCTGAGGTACTTGATACCTGAAGTGGTATAAATAACAAAGTGAATTACAAAGTGGATAACAAAGCTGCATATACTGCAGGTAAAATATGTGACTGCCATTTTTAATTTGATTTTCCTGCCAGCCTTTGTTCTTGGTGACATGGACTTTTTTCTTGCTGTCTGAGAACTCATGGTGTGAAGGAAGCACAATAAATAAAGATGGAAGCAGAACAGGAAAACTACAGACCAAGACAGAGCAGTGTTCATGATTTTTTTTACATTTTTTCCTGCTGAAAAAGCAAGTATTTGATTCTGTTCCTCTTTGTTTAAACTCTGTATTGAGAGATCAGCCTAAGAAAGCCTGAATCAATTGGAAAACAAATGTTGTCCAAAGGCTGTGTAATGAATTTCAGTTGGAAGAGACCCAATACAAATGGATTGCTTTGAGCCTGGATCTACAAGGAGCGCAGCTCCTGCCTCTCAGGGGCTTGACTTGGGTCCCTGCCCTGCTGTATCATCAGTAGAGAGCCACTCCATCAGGGCTCCAGCTCTGCTTCATCCTTGGAGGAACCTCCCCTCTACTCTCCATGGACTGCCAGGGAGCCTAGGGAGATTAGCTTCAATGAGGTGCTAAACTGTAGTAGTTGAAATATTTCCACCTCCTTCCCTTCTGCTGAGAAAAGGTAGTTCAAATTTTATTTAGGTTTATTTCTTTTATTAAATTAAATGGGGCTTTTAAAGCTCTTATTTCCCCCTATTTTCTAAACTTGTCTTGCAGACTAGAGGCTACTTAGCTTGTTTGCTGTCATCCTGTTTCCTTCAACATATCAGTCATGCTAGTGATCCTAATAAAATAGGAGATAACTGGGACTGTCTCTGGCTCTCCAGAGTATCATATCCTACTATTGTGGGAATGCTTCCTGGTAGAGAGGTGAGGTGTAGGTGCAAAATCAGCCACGTACTCACTAAGCAAGAGACAAAAGTCAGTTACCCCTGGTGGTACTTTGGCAGGAAATTATATTCCTGCAGCTGGATTTTGCACATGTGGGTTAAAGCAGCTCTCCAAAGGCCACTGCATCCTGCAGTGTATATACCATCCCCTCCAGTGTGCTTTCCCTGCTAGGCTCTAATGTAAATACAGCTGCTGCCACAGGTCACTGCTGCCTGTCAGATCTTTGTTACAGTAAAATTACAGTTGGCCAACATGAGGGTAATGGGCTCTTTCACCCGCTTGTGTGCATGTTCTCTTTTTCTCCCCCTCTCAAAAAGAAACAAAAAAAAGAATTTGGGTGGTCTTAAGCCTATATTCATATAATTCTAAAAACCAAGAGTCAGACTAACCAGGACGCCCTGGGAATATTTTAATGGACAGCTGTGCTGTCACAAAGGCATTGCCTTCCTTAAACTTACAACTCAAGGAACTTTAAATAGAAGTTTCAGGAACTTCTTGAAATTGTTATTTGTTTCTTGACTTTCGTAATGAAAATGCTTGTTAGGAGAGATAGTAAATGCTCTAAAACCACTGCACAGAGCTCTCTTTTCCAGGTGGTTGCTATGCCAAGGTACTGGATGATCCAGGCCAGGAGTATCTCTGATCCACTGAAATGAATTTTGAGAAGTGTGGAAAAGAAGGTGCAGTGTGATAATGCTGGGGCAGGGCAGTCTTGGGACATAACGTGGTAATTAGTTTACTTTCTCAACTATCAGCTTGGCTAAGGTTGAACTCTGGGGTCTGTTAAGCCAGGAAAAGAAATCCTTTCTAATGCTCTGCTTTTAAAAATACACCAAAGCTTTTGCACCTCTCTAAAGGCCAAATTGAAACTGAAGGCTTTTGGGTTTTTTAGAGAGTTTATGTAAAAACATACATTCAATGTATAAGAATTTTGTTCAGTGTATGTATTGAAAAACCCACATTGTAGGGGATTATCCTTAGGAAAAACATTGAAAGCCTAGGAAATTGGAGATAATAATGTCCTGAAAAAAACCCTCTTGACATGGTAATATGAGCAATTGCAGAATCTAAATAATCTGAACATTACATAGGAGGTGACCCTTTATTATGATTTCTGGAGCCATTGAACACCTTTAGTTCTAAGCAAGTCAGTGGAAACTGTGGATGTGCAGTACCTGGAACTGAGGCTCAGAAAATCGTTTGCTCCCCTGGGGTCACTGTTTCTTCCACAGGAGAGATTTTAGTACAGTAGCTCAGCAGGGAAAACCTGGGGTTATGATGAGGTTGTCTCTTGACCTCTTTGGATTCACCTCTGTGTAGAGGTTTGGAGAGCTAAAAGCTTGCCAGCCTGTGGGGAAGGGATTTCATCACACCCCAGGGCAATTCACAATGGGATTTGATAGTTTCTGGCCCATGACATGGATGATTGGCACAGCAGAATTTCAGGGGACATCAGTTTCCATGGACAGGTAACGTGCCTGGATTTTGGATCAGGGGTATAAATATCAGAACTTGCATTCATAATCAACTTTTTGTAGTGCTTAGCTCTCAAAAATTTTAGAGAAATGACTGTGAGATGATGTTCAAAAGTCTCCATCCTCTGTGCTGGGCTCTTCTGCAAATCTGTGCCCACACTGAGCAGAGCTCAGCATGGCAGCTTTCACAGTCCTGTCTTTATTTGCTGTGCAATGAGCATGGAATTTTCTTTTCATTAGTACATCATTCATGACCTGACGTGATGGCTCCAAGAATCACATAAATTTATCCTGCACTCACGTTAGCATGAATGGTTTAAATCAACATTTCTGCTGGGGTAAATAGTTGTTTGGGAAATGGGGAGCATGCAGTAGGCACTAGATATACTGTTGGTATATTTTTCCTGCTGAGTTTTTTTAGGGTTTCAGATACCTGTCTACATACATGTCCCCATCACTGGCAGTGCTGTTTTGTTGTGGGGTGCAGTGAGCTCAGATCACTGCACTTCAGCGTACAGCCCCAGCTTCATGTTGTGCTGGAGCAGCACAGAGCAGCAGCAGAGCTCTTGTCTGCAGACAAAGTGGTACCTCATTCACAAAAGGTGAGACAATTCAAATCAGGATAAAAGCTTGATTTTAGTGGGAATGAGGTTCCTAAATATACAAGAAGCTGGGCTTTGTTCTCTGTCTCAAACATGAAGCTGCCTCGTGCCTTACTGGCTGCTCTTCTAAGGCGCTGTGAGGTTACGAGAAATGAGGCTGTGAAAGAAGCAACATTCATGCTGCAGTATTTTGGAAGAGTGGTTATTTTTTTTTTTTTATACAGAAGAAATAGCGTTTGCAAGTGTAGTCTTGTGGAGACATCAGTATACAGAAGGCATTCTATTTTGGGATATTGAGATTATAAAGATGCTTAGGATGTCTAGTGAAGTGTCAGTGTGGGACACCAGCAACTGCTGTTTGCAAGGGGAGGATGATAAAGATAACTGTCTTTTGGGTAAATCTGTCTTGGAATTTGCTTGATAAAGCTATATCACTGCACTCACACCAGTCAGTAACATTGATAGTGGTAAAATTTGATTTTCAAACACCGACCTTTGTCTACCAGAAACACAGTAAGGAAAATGGATCATTTTGATCATTCTAAATGCAATTTGTTCAGTTCTTTTCAAGCATATAATCCTGATACAATGCAGGGATTTTTGTTTGGGCATTTTTCAATTCAAACAGAACAAAAGCACAGACCGCTTGAAGGTTGAATTATCACTTGCAGCTGCACTGATAAAAGAGCAAACAATAAATGCCTCCACAGTTCTGAACGCTTTAGAAGTACCCAAGTTTCTCTAAAGCAGCTGCTTTCTTCACCGTTATCTGGTTTATCATTGAAAGCAGTATCTGCCTCCTTCCTAGAGCATTCCTGCATCTGTCTTATGCATGTAACACAGGCATGGCTCAGGGAGAAGATCAGGTTTGCAGTCTGGTGTCTGTTCCCAGAGAGATGTCATGCTATTATCATCAGGCTCAAACTTCTGGCTGAAGTGTTTTCAAATCAAATTGTGGGTTGTGACTTGGGGTATTGTCTGGGGCTATGGGCTTTCAGTCTCTTTGTTCTAAATAGAAAATACAGAATATATCTGTACATAATAATATATTTATCTTCTGGAAGAAGAGGCAAATTACATGGAGAAAATGAGAAACTTCCCTACTTTCAGTGATGCTTGGAGTCTGTGTCATAGCTGTCTTTCTGGTATCCACCTGGAGTCTTGTTCTAAAATCCATCACGCTTTTTAGTATTTCCCTGTGGCCACTGCAGAGATGGAGATAATGCACTAAAAAAGACTATGTGAACTCAACCTCCTGGACTCTCTGTAGTGAAGATCTTGGTGTTCAGAGAGAGTCAGAAGAGAGAAGACTCCTGAGCAATCTGGGATGCTGTGTTTTCCCAAAAGAAGTAGAATCTCTGTTCCTGTTTCACCCCCATTCATTTTCACCTCACTGCTGACAGTCGCTATCTGCAGCCTGGAGGTAAGCCAACACCAGTGCCACTTTGTGAGTCAAGTGTCAGGACATGGCATGGACTGATAGTGCCTGAAATCTTCCTGGGCCATTAGAGATAACAAAGTCAGGTGCTCTTGAGAGCTGAAGTTCAATTCCCATCACCTTCCATCCAGCCTGGAATCTTGACAGGCCAAGCGGTGAGGCAGTGTGTGTTGACAAGTCAGAGGAGGGGTTTGCTCTGGGCATTGACTTTCTGAGGACTGGGAGAAGGTTGGCTGTATTCACACACTTGCTGGATACTATTCTTACATGTGTAGCTGCTTTGAAGGGCCACTTCTGGGCTATCTGGGCGCTGCAACTATGAGTTGTCACAGACAGTGAGACCCAGAGCCAGGTTCCCTATGGATGGAAATCAGAGCTGGGCAGGGATGGGCTGCCCAGTCTTGGACTGGAGCACATGCTATGGGTCCGAGCACAAACACACCACCATGGAGGGGTTAATTAGCATTTAGGCCTCTCATTAACACCCATCCACACTGCTCAGGCCCTTGGCAGAGCAGGGCTCTGTCCCTCACATCTTCACATGTGTTACGTTTAATCAGCCATTGACAAAAAGTTAATGGTGGAATTGCCAATATCCATCTATGGTCAGAGATGGATAAAACAGTCACTCCTCTGGTTTATTTGCTCAAAATTCAGACTCAGTTCAACTGAAACTGTTTGCAGTCAAACTTGGCAAACAATTTCAGCCCATCTTGCCCACCCTGGAAAAAGTGAGTGAAGTGAGAGCTCTCATTTTACATTTTACATGAAAGGTTAAGCCTTTGCTTTGAAATGGGGTTCCAAGCCCAGGTTCAAAAAAACTGAATAAAAAACTAAAATTCTGAAAGTAAAGAAGTGCCCTCAAATAGGAGAAACCACTTGCCATTTGTGAACATAATGAGGCATTTCTTTCAGTCTGAAATGCATTTTCTACCAAGTTTACTTTTTGACAAGCAAACAGAAACATTTTGGTTTTAGAGTGATCCTATGCAATTAGAATGAGTAGCCTGGAGAAATACTTCTTAGGTCATCCCTGCTCCAGGCTCTGGGACATTATGCATTTGTGCTGATGCTAATGGTAAAGGTTTTGGGGAAACTGTGCTTACTTTGTGCTGAAGAAGGGAAGTTCTAACTAGTCCTAGCTAGCTCAGTGTCACCAGCCTGGTGCTGTAAATCACCCTCAGGACTCCAACCAGTACTGGGACAGTGATGTGTGTGGCGGCTTTTCTTCATGTCCCTTTTGTTTATATTTTGCATCAGGGAGTGAAGGTGTCCTCAGCATTTTTATCAGATATGCCACAAAGTGGGATAAATGAAGGGAAATGGAAGAAAGGAACATGTACAGCTCATCACCACAGCAGAAACTTGCCTCAGCAAAACTGAGGCCCAAGAGACACATCTAAAAATAACTTAGGATATGTTTAGTTAAAATAAGACTAAATCTCAGCATTTTGGCCAAGCAAAGTGGAAGAAATCAGATACTAACTGGACATCTGCAGCCAGAAATATTTTGGACATGGACCTGTTAAATGATCAAATGCCTGTTATGTGTGGAACCTTGTTTAAATCTGGATGTTATTATCACTCAGAAAATTTACAGAAACTGTTTGAGTCTTAATACCTCTTCTAAAGAAATATCTCTACAATACAAGTGTGTTTATTGCTCAATAATAAACAGTGTCGACAGGAAACTCATACAGAGTAAACATGATCCTTATGTTTTACTTCTGTGTTTTCATATGAGGTCAATGTCCTGCTACAACTTTCTTCTCCAAATTCTTAGTAGTTCAGTTTAGATGTTTCTTTGGTAAAATGTGTCATCAAAGACTTTCTAGAAAAAGCTTTATTTAGTACTACATTTTTTAGGCCTGTGAAATATTTAACTGGTAGAAAAGTCTGTGGAAACACCTTATATAAACACGCATTACTATTACTATTACTAGTATTACTATTACTATTATTACTATTATTACTATTGTTATTATCATCTCTAATTTAATTCTAGTAATAGCAATAATTCTTGTACAAACTATTTTCTTCTCATATGTTAAGCATTATGTTGACTAAAGTTAGACAAAAATAGTTCAATAAAGTTAGATAAATTTAAATGTTGGCAGTATATCTTGTTCACATCTCCCATTGTAAGTGTTCCTGATGAAAGACAACTTTCTTACTAGATCATAAACATCACTTTTCTTGCTTTTTCATTAAAAATAGAGATGTTAATCTTTTTGGACTTTTGATATTTTTTTCTACTTCTTTCTCCTTTATTGATCCTGGGTGCAATAGAACAAGGGAGTTACAAAGTTGCAAAGGATTAAAGAAAGTCTAGAAAACTTTCAAAAGCTTTCAACAGACACCACCACCACCCCTCCCCCCCAAAAAAAAGTAAGAAAAAGCTGAAAAAGAAACACAGAAAAGATATAATCAGCAACAGTGATTAGACATGATTTGGAACAATAAGAAAGGATAAAAAAGTAACATTTCCATGTTTTTCATGACATTAAGTATTTTATATAAGCATTTAATTTTTATAGGAAATGTCGTTTTGTGAATATTTTAAACAAAAATTAATTCCATCATGGAATGAAAATTGCTTCAAAATCACAAGTCTCTATCTAGAATTTCTGTATGTCATAGATTTCCAACATCTTTTAGTCAGGTCTTGGAAGATCAGTGTTTAACTAGGGAGCCTTGCCCTTTTGTGTAATTTTATTATTAACTAAAATATTTTTCTTTTTGTTTTTTAATTGCAGCATTATGAATTTTGTAGAGTCTGTGAATTCTGGAAATGAAATAAGACTCATTTCCACTCCACGTCCAGCTGGAATTCTTTGAACTTTTATGAACAGCAATATAAATTTTAGGAGCCCCCTTATAAAATCTGCAACTCAGGACCTTCATTTATGTTTAATTTTCTTGAGCTCAGTATCTCTGAGCTTTCAGAAATTGAAGATTCCCGACTTTTTTCTTAGAATATGAGATAGATGAGTGTATATCAAAATAATGACATTTATACATTTCCATCTTCTCAGCTTTGCAGAATAGAAGTTTGCACAGATTGTCTTAGTTGGATACCAGCAGAGCCAGTTACAAGACTCTTTGAAAGAAGAAAAGCCTAAATCATGGAATCAGAATGCTTCAGGTTGGAAGGGACTTTAAGATCATCCAGTTCCATCTGCCCTGCTGTGGACAAGGACACATCTCACTAGACCAAGTTGCTCAGAGCTCCATCCAACCTGGTCTTGAGCATTTCCAGCATTGAAAAGGATCTCAGGACTTCAGCTTATGAAAGTCATTGTGTAAATTTTCTCTAGGAGGAAGCTCTTGCCCTGATCATTATCTTGTGTTTGAGTTTTAGCACATTGTCCCAGCCTTGGGACACAAGATTTTGCTGTGGATGTGCTGTGGACTCAGCTGCAGCACATCTTCCGGCCTGGTGTGATGAGACAAAATTCAGGTCCTGTGCCCTTAGCCTGCTTTGTGATGGGAACCAAAGCACAGCAAAGGAACATGATTGAAAGATTTCTTTCAGAAGGATAGTTACTGATTAGCATTGAAATTTTAGCATACACCCACCCAAATTAGCTGGTAACAGTTAAAGAAACTTCCTTTCAGTCACCTCTGTAATTAATTAGGCTCCTTTCAACTGCAGACTGGTGGGTTTAGGGTAATATTGACACTACAGAGCTTGAGAACTGATTTTTTTTCTGGTGTTCTTTGCACCACAAGAATTTAGTGCAATTGAATTTAGAAGCTCGTCTGTCTTTCCACTACCAAAACTGATTGCTGAAGAGCATGTTGTGGGGAGCTGAGAAAGATGAGAGAGATCTGGCCCTTCCTGTGCTGAATTTGCTCCTTTGCTGAAGTTGCCCCATGCCCCCTGAGTGCTGTATGGCTGAGGTTCTCCATTGCTGCACCAGTTGAGATTCTTTAAACTCAAACCAGCTGTATGAACCCCAAACTCAGTGATAGGAGTGAGAACAGTGCTCTTCTCTCAGGCGATTGGGAGCTCATTCAGCTTCTCCATGTAAGTTTTTAAGGATTGTACTTAGGCTGTGAAAATAATGCACGTTTTTCCAGACATGAGTCAGCGAGTGTGAATTCTTACCTGGATTCACCCATTAAATTGTTGCTGCTAAGACCTTTTGTTGGTGTAGGGTTTTAGTAACACTTTGTTTTCCTTACTTCTGAAGAAGGACTGTCTATGAATTTTTGTCCTTTGCTAGCTCACTTGCCAACAAATGAAGCACTAACCCATTACAGCTCTTAAATGTTCAAAGGCAGAGTAAATTTTATTTTAATCTGTATAAAGCTGTAACCCGAGGCCTCGTAAATCCATTCCCAAGTGATGGAAGTCACCAGCAGGTAGAAGGTGCACAGCTCTGGAATCATGGGATCTGCTTCATATTTATACTGTAATCAGCAGCTCCCGTGTGAGCTGAGGGGGAGGGTACAGTTTCTTTAGTCCCTCTGAGTTAATTAAATGAGGATGTATGTTTAGAAACACTTGTTTATTTGTATACTCACATGTACCTATTAAACTCTTTCATGGAACTGAGATGGTCAGACAAGACATAGGCAAAACCTTCTTTCAGCAATATCAACACAGTTTCAGCACTGTTTCCTGAGTAACTGCCTCTAAAACTGAGCTTAGAGGGCTGTGGCCAGAGAGAAAGGCTAGTTCTGCTGCTAGTTTGTACAGCTTAACCCAGGAGAAGCAAGAGGGAAGAGAAGACAGCTTGTCTGAAGTCATAGACCCAGGGGTGGCCTGGTGTTACACCTGGGACTGCTGTGTTCACTCTACCCTGTTTTGTCTCTCATGAGCACCAAGGCTGAGTTCAGCTCTTGGTTTTTATCTTTTTCATTGAGAAGGTGGGTTTGGAGGCAACAGCTGCTTGTCAGCATTGACACCTGCTGGTCACCTGTTGGGTTTTTATCCTAAAGAATGACCAATTATCCCTCTGTATCCATAGAAATAGGTAGTTTTGTCTATAAAACCTTGTACTGAGTGACTTCCTGAATCACTGAATTCCAGAGAAAAAACTCCTCAGGTGACCAGTTCTGTGTCCTTTGTCATTGTCTCCCTATGGAGCAAACACAAACTCTTCCCTGCTGTCTCATTTCTCATCAGTAGTTTTATTCTACAACTCTGCATCTTTCCAGTATCTTTCCTGTTCTATGAGAAACACTGGGGATGATATATCTCTGCCTGGTCCTGCCTGTCTGGAGATCATTAGAAGCAGCATTTCCAGGATTCCTCTTACTCCTTCTACGACCAGGACAGTGCTTTGCAGGGCCCTCGGAGTGCTTTTTCATCCTGACATCCCCCAGGTATGACCCAGGCATCTTCTGGCTTTCTGCTGCCAGTCAAGGAGTGTTCAGTAGAGGTGGTCTTTCCTTTGAAGAAATAAAGAATTTCTTGTTGTGGATTATGGATGTGAAATAAGGATATTAAGTGCTGGAAATTGGCCGACCCCACCACATTATTTCCATCACGGCATTGCAGCAGAGAGCACCAGTGATGTGTGGCATCACATGGAAGGTGAGCCTGTGCACTGGGCTTTAGGGGTTTGCAAAGTAAAAATAAAACTGTTTAAGTTTACTGTGCAGTCAGTGTCACCTTTACCTTTTTTTTATTTAGGTTTCAGTGCATCATTGCAAAATTTTTGGATTGCTTGTACAATTGTGTGCTTGTAATGTTTAACGTATTTGCTAGTTTTTTGCATTAGAGTGGATAAATATCATTACCTCTCACTGGTACATATTTTTTCCTCACATTAAATGCTAAAAGCGTTTCTAAAAAAAGGGGGACCGGGGAATACTTATAGGCATTTATTATTCAAATCTATTTTTAACCAAGTAATACCCTCCTGAAAAAAACATCAACAAACCTGTTTTTGTTTTTTGAAAGAACTTTATTTTTTACATTGTCTACTGAATTTGTGCTGGGAGAAGTGGTGACAGCTTCTGGACATCTAAACACGCAATTAGCTGATTCCTCGATCTGTCTAAGGTGAGTGCAGTTTCCAACATCTTTTAAAATAAATGGTTTCTACTTAAGGGTGAGCTTGTTCAAATTTAATGTATGTTGCAAAGGATTTGTGTTCTGGCATGTTTCTGCTATTCTGGTCAGTGAGTTTATCAATATGAAAGTCTTCTGACAGAGTTAAATGAGTTTAAGGTGTCCTCACTGACATTCTGGAGTATTTTCAGAAGTGGTGAAGCTGAACCCCCCCCCCCCCCCCCCATTCTTCTGTGTGAAACACAGAGCCTTGTGCTGGAGCTCTGAGTGCTGAGGTAAGTCCCAGCATTGTTAAAGTCGGTGGCAACATTTCCATTGGCTTCAAAAGAGACAGAATTTCACCCTTTATTTTTATAATTCCTTTAGGGAATCTTTGGGGAGTGGAGGCAGGAAAACATGGCTTAAGTGGTAGGGAAAGGAACTCATGGGCTCATGTGTAGGGTTCAGCAGAGCTCTCTGCCGGGGCTCTTTGCTGAAGGTTATCAGAGGGGAATGGCTTGAGGAAGACAGGACAGCTGAAGGTGGTGGGAGCATATTCAAAACATGATATATTTGATGGAGGGGATAAGAAGAAAATAAGGGGTTATCAAACACAATATAGCAGAGAACCCATAATGGTCTAAACAGGAACAGAAACTTGGAGTGGGTGTAATGCTGGATAGAGCTGTGTTCATGAAAAGTTATTTTAAAGATGCAAGGAAAACATCAAACAAGTAAGTACAGATGAAATTCTAGCACAGAGCTGTGGAAGACAAATTTATGGCTTGGTGCTGCTGGAAGGTGTGCAGGCTGTGCTATGGAGCCACTCTGCTTCGCATTTTGAAATACCTGGGCTGTAATTCCTCAAAACCACAGAATTATATGCAAATTCTTTATCCCCTCTGTGCCTTCCTTGTCCTTGCCAGGTAGTGGCATGTGCTGATCTCAGTATGAAGCCTTTTTATTCTCTGAAATTCAAGACTGGACTATGCAAACATATAAATAGGATTAATGAATGCAGCTCATTACCGGCTCTTGATTGAGACCACACATGATGATAATCAATCACTTTGGAGAGCTAATGGCTTTGGGTGACTGACCCCTAACCCAGTCTTTGATGGCCATCTTGTCAGGGACACTGAGCAGAGCGCTCTGGACAGCGTCCACTGCTCTGTAAAGCAGTCCAAGGAAGCCCAGCCAGATGCACATGTTGACTGGAGGAATGATGTGTGCTCCAAGGGACAAATTGCCTCCACGCTCAGCTCTTTCTGCCCTGCAAATGGAAGACCAGCTTGGATTGTGCCAAGGAGATTTTGATGAGGCAGTCCTGTGAAGAAAGAAATAGGAATTGTGTACAGGAAGGGCATTAGGCTAAATGTCCAGCTGAATTTCACTTGGCATCAGGGTCTGGGGGAGGTGTTGGTGAATTCCTTCAGCTGGCACTTCCCTGGTATTACCCTGAGGAAGGGTGGGATACGAATCTGCTGGGTGCTGGTGTGCATGTCCTGGGGCACCTCAGAGGTGCAAGGGCTTTTTGGTGAGGGATGCTGGGAGGGGCCATAGGTCTGTCTGGTGTTGTTGAAGGGTCAGCCTTGCTACTTGGCAGTGTCACACTCTTTCCATCTTCAGTTGACTTCTTGGAGCATGGTATACATTTCCACATTGTCCTGGCACTGTATGTCCTACTTAGTTACAGCAGGACTGAAAAATATCTGTTCCTTTTAGATTTGATAAATCCTCATGACTGCTTTAAATTGGCCGTAAGAAAAATCAAATTATTCCAACTGCTTTGTTGTCCTAGGCAATAATCTAAGATTATCTCAGTAAGATAATTTAGATAGCAGCTGATCTGAAGCAGGATAGTGCTGGACTCTGAGATACAGGAAAAAGAACTGTGGAGAAAGGTTTGCCATGGAAACCTGTGTTGAACCGTCTCATCCAGGGAATGAGGTTATACAATGGCTACTACAGGGGATTCTGTCCTTGCTACTTATCTGAAGTTTTTCAATTCCTGCTGAACCTTATTCCTGACTTTTGTGCTGGTCAAATCTGCAGTAGCTCTGTGTGAGGCAGATTTCCCTTATTTCTTTCACGCTGGCCCCAAAATATAGAGCCTTTTGTTTGGAGTAAAAATTACAAATTCAAGTGGTTCATTTTTGAATAGCAAGATAAATTAAAGCCAGCTGGTCCTGGAATGGCTGAAACAAGTCAGGTTCCCAGAGCACTTATATTCATGGCTGAAAGTAAGATTTGGAGGGTCCTCTGAATGCAGATCTGCTGTCCATACTATTGATTCACTCTAGATCCCATATCCCCCTGCCCTGTGATTGCCAGGATATGTTGGGCCCCTGATTAAAATGCTGCTAGGAATAGTTATACCCAGTAGAGACTATGAACCACTGGTTTGGAAGGGTTAAGAACTAGATTTTGATAGCCTTGCTCGTGTTCAATAGTACAAATAATTTTGAGGGGTGGAGAGTGTGACTATAAAGTAAAGAGAGGCAAGAGTCTGATTGATAGAACTGTTCTGTCTGAATACTGGCAATTCTCCCTTTGGTCTCTCCTGTAATATATTGACATTTTGGCTCAATTTTAGCCCACCAGGAACTCTCCGAAAGGGGATGCTGAGGTTGTGTGTTCAAGGCAGTAAGGATTGTGTTATCCTGATTAGGGCAGAACAGGACCATGTGTCTGCATATAATTATGAAACAGTACAGAGCGTGCAGTGCAGAAAAGGCTATTTCCAAAACAACTCCATTACTTGCATCTCATGGACTTCGTGCCTTTGATATTGCTTTGGCTATCTCTTACTATGGGTTTCCTTCAGCAGCGGGTTGGATGTTCAGTTTTGACAAGCAGCCAGACGTTTTCAGTTCTCTCAGAGAGGTCACTGGGAGTTGGGCTGGCTATCTGACTGCAAATCTCATGGCTCTGGGTCTTCTCAGGAGATTTCTTATTCTCTGGGTTTTCCCTCGGCCAGTTGGAACTGTTAACAGCTGCCTTTGGTTCACTACTTCTGGACCTGGACCAGACAGAAACAGAGGCATGTGCATTGCAGAAAACTGTCATTGTGGTGTGGATTCACATGGGGAATTTGAATGACGAAAGGATTGGAGTTTGCCAGTTATACTGTGTAATACCAGGCACCTTGCTAGGATTTGCAAAAGGTGCTTCAATGTAAGAAAGCTTCAACATCTACTAATGAAGCAAACATTGGACAGGTTGTTGACAGTCCGCTGGTCAAAGAGAAAAGAACTCAAATATGTGAGAAAAGCAAAGCAAATACCCCAAACTCAAACCTCAGACGTACTTGAGAATCTTGCCCAAAAATAAAATCAGCTGGCAAAAGGCTTTAAAGCAAATGAAGAGCAAATTCAGCGGTTTATTGTTGTGATGTAGAAATATCATCATTTCCACTCGGCACAGTGACATTATCAAGTAGGTATTGTGGATTAATCAACCAGTAATAGAATGCAGAATATTCAAAATGCAGGAAGGCACAAGCTGGAAGTTGAGCTTTATGTGTGGATTTCTCTTTTTTAATTGCAAGGAGCACAAAAGAGGAAAGAGCTTTGAATCAGTGAAATTTTCAGCAATATCTTGTTTTACACCCGGAATGGGAATGGAAGGTGGGAATCAGGGGAGACTTCACTGCACACACCTGGTCAGATAACATTGCAAAGATAAGGACAATTTTGATTATGTTTTTCTGCTGCCTTGGTTTTTTTGTGGAGACTGCAATGTTTCATAGTTGTAGAGTTCATTGAAAAGGGAATAATGGAATCAGGCAAGAATCTCTTTGTGACTGCCAAAACCTGAAAAATACTCCCAGCCTCTTGCTTGGGTGACAGATTTCAGTGGAAACAAGGTTTTTCAGAAAATAATCAGATTTAGTTATGATAATAGATTCATAAAAATATGGAATTTTGCAAAATCATTCTTCTATTAAAAAAAATTCAAATCAGATAGATCTTGAAATCTAACAATTCAAGGGGAGCTGTGTTTCAAAAATGCCTCTTTAAAACACTTCAGTATTGAAATAAAGTAATCCCTTCAGATTGAGGTAATGCTTGTTTGGACCCAAATTAAGTCAATACAATTTTCTACTTCACTGGAAGTTTTTGAAAGACACTTGGATAGATCCAAAACAATGCAGAGTTAGCACCAATTATTTAAATAGTTCAGCTTCTGAAGCTGATCTTGCTCTTGTTCAAGACAATGGAAATCCTGGATGTGACATAAGGTGATGGAAGTCCCTGAGATTTTTATGCCACAACATACAACATTTTGAATAGTGTACATCTTTCCTGTTCCAGCAGGCAAAGCCTTAAAGTGGAATGTCAACTCTTCCAGCTTATTGGGGATGTCTTTGCTTTATTTCCCAAGATTAATGAATCTTTATCTGTCTCCATGGTTCTGATGCGTTTTCCATCTTCACAAGTATTTCCCACTCACAAAGCTCACTGCTCATGAGGTCCAAAGTGTCAGGATTGTGTTTGTACCCATCCCCGTGTTTATGTTCTTAGCTGGGGGCCAGCCAGTAGAGACTTAAACTTGCAGTTACAACCCTTACGGGAGAGCAAATTCATAATCCCCTTTTGCCTCAATCCAGTGTCTGCTGTGGTGCTTGGAGGGTCTGCTGAGGCCTTCTGGAAACAGTGAGATTCCATAGGGAGCAATCACAAATGCTTGCAATTTCTGCCTTACTTGTCTTGCCAGTAAATGTCTTTAAGACTTCTTTTATGAAACAAGTTTAATTAATTCCCCAGAATTAATGGCCACATTGCAGTAGTCTGTCACCCATTTACAGCATTAGTTTCTGAATGTACACAGACTTTTAAAAGATGAGAGCTGGTTTTGCTACATCAAGTTGTCATTACATTTAACTAGGTCTTTAATTATAACCAGATGGATGAATTATTTTAATCGCTGCTATATATCTTAACAGTAGTTTGTACATTGACGCAAAGTTGAGAACATCAAACAGAAATTAACTGCTAGAGCAGGAAAGCTGCCAGCTTCTAAGGGAAGCAGTTGATCAGAACCTGTCATCTTAAAAGGCTCAAAGAATGCAAAACAAACAGTCAGGATTAGTATACTAAATATGGCTTATCAGCCCCACTCTCTTCTCTGATAATTCATCTATATCATTTATTTTAATGCTTTGCTGGGCATATCTCAGAGTCTGTAATTAGAGAGCTCCAGGTATTCACTTCTTCCTGTCTTTGAAATCACTTGCTTTGAGGCTTTTCAGAGAAAACGATACAATTATAACATGATTATTTGATGCACAGTACAAAAGAATTTCCACATAGAATTGTGCCTTTTTGTGTAACAATCAATTGGAGTTCCTACTGGCACCTCCAGGGATTCCTGCCTGATGGAAACTAAGGAAAGGGCTTCCAGGTTGGGAGTGGTAAAGATTTTTCATACCATGTATATAAAAAACTTGCTTGCACTGAGTTCTGCACTGAGGGCACAGCATTGAAGCCTAAACTTCCATCCTGTGAATACAGGAGAATACCCCTCATCCATCTGGGAAAAGGCTTAGATATTTTTTTCCCTGGCACTACCCCCTCTTTTCTGCCTTTCAGTCTGGTGCTGCCATCTGCCAGTCACTAAGTCTGGGGCGTGGGTCCAGAAGTAAAGATTGGGAATGATGTTTGCCTGAATTTCAGGTGCTGGAGCAGACAGCAGGCATGGGCTGTGGTCCCTGATCCCATGCACCAATGTCAGTTCCAGGGTCAGAGCTCTCTGATGCTGCATTTGTGCATCTCCCCTCATACTGTTGGGAAGGAATTAGGAAGGGGCTTCAGGAAGTCTCAGTACTGTCCCTTTGTGAATAAACCATTCAAAGGGAGTAGAATTTAACTGACACCAAGTGATTTTGTTAGAAACACCCAGGGTGATTTTATCTGTTTGATGTCTGATTACACAGCAATTACTTTCTAGTTATGATGTTGATTTGAATGAGATTATTGTGCTCTTGATCAAGTGCGAGTGCTGTGATAAAACCCACTGCATTTGTTTGTTTTCTTGCCAAGTAATGATGTATTAGGTAGGATTATATTGTCTTTAAAGAATGTTTTGTATTTATCAGTTATGGGCTAACTATGGCCTTCATTGTTTAAAACACTGAGCAGGTTATCTGTGAAAAATTGTGAAGTTATAATATTCCAGTTTCATTTCCTCTTGATTTTGAATTTTCTTACTCTGATAAATGAAAGCAATAATTTACACTTTATCAAGCAATATTTTACCTGTGAAAAAGCCCTCAACTGTGATATGCTTTTCATTTGGTTGGAAAACTTTCTCTCTAGCCAGAGCCAAAGTAACCCTTGCTGCAGGGTCCCACAAACATTTCTCTCATATAAAGAAAATTTAGAAAATGTTAGTACTCAGGAGCTTCTTTACCTGCCTGATAACAGACTTGCTCCAAGAAACTGGATGAATCTCTGACAGTCAGTTCCATAGGGTATTCCAGGGGCTATAAAGACCTTCAGGATCTGCTGCTCAGACTCTGTACCTAACTTCCCTGATTGGGTGAGCGATCAGGCAGAATAAGTTTTGCAGGTGGGAATCATAATTATATCTAAGATAGGCAAAATACTCTTTTTACTTCATTTCCTTGTTATTTCCAAACTTTTCCCATGGCTGTGACAGCTGCAGTGTTCTCTGGAAGGTACCAAGAGTAATGGTCATTTTGCAGGTCACTGTGACAAATCTGGCAGAGCTGGTCTGAATGCAGTGGCAGCACATCCCGGGGCAGGCTGAGAGGTGGGCTGGAACACCGAGGCAGAATGACCAGGATGAACCCAGCAAATGTCATGTAGTTATCTAAAAATTCATCTCTCTAATGGATAGGTTAAAAAAGCCCAGAGCTGAACGTGCAAGAACTTGCATCTTTGACAAGTAACTCTTGAAAACACAGCACTGCTCACCACCTGAATGCTTGTCTTTCCAAAGGTATTGCAAATGCTTCCTTTCACTCAGTTCTCCTTTTCCTGTTCTGGCAGTTTGTCCACATTTGAAAGCAGAACAGGCTCAGAATTCCTTGTTAAATACCAGAACACTGAAGTAAATGTCACCTAGCAAGTGGGTGTCTGAAAAGGAGAGGAGACATTAATGAGTTTTTACCTTCCGCCTCCCAGAAACCAGCAGGAGAGATGAGCAGAAATTGGAATTTTCCTTTAGAGCTGCATTTCAGTATTTACTTTTAAATTTACTTTCACAGAATCGAAGCCTAATGCCAGTTGGGAGCAGCATCTGCATGTCACCAGGTCCACCCCTGTGCTCAGAAGGTCCACTTTCACCATTAGGTCTTTTTAGTTCCTAGTCAGAGCCGAGAGACAAAGTTCATAAATCTTTAAATCTGATGGTTTGTATCTCTGAAAGAAAAGGGAATAAAAAGGTCAGACAAAAAACCCTTTGATCCAGGAATGATAAAATATTCTTGATCAAAGTAGAATATTGTTGGTGTTCTTAAATTGAGACACTTAATTAGAATCTGTTTGATAATAAAATGTATCTGCCTGCAATACCCTAGCCTCTTAGCGGAGCTGTCGTGCCAGTTGCTGTTGCTTCGTTTTTACCAGTGTGCTACGCTTCCCAAGTTATACTTCTGAGGATGTTCCTTCTCCTCTCATGTCTTGCAATCATGGCGATGCTATTTTTCTAAAATTAAGTGTCTGCTCTTGCCAGTCTCTAGTGGTATTTTGATCTTTCATGACTCTTCTAAATTTGCGCAGGAGCTCCACAGTCTCCTTCCTGTGTGTATCCTGGCAATTCTGAAGAATCGAGGAGATTTGCCTAAAGACATGAATACTGTTTTAGATGGATGGTTCTGTTCAAAGCCAGACTTTTTGTAATCCATCCCTACACCTTCTGTTAGATAATTGTGGTGGAGAGGAAGAGTGTTGAGGAGTGAGCCCTTTATCTCCACAGGCAGGTGGATGTTTAAGTGCTCATTGTACCCACGTGCATCTCCAACAGCAGGAAGTGCCTGGCTTGGACAGCTTCTGCCAGGGAGAAGTGTGGAAATGGAAAGGGATTTTCCTGGTCAGACTTGGAAGCTACTTTCATTTGTGATAGTATCAATGCACTGTTAGAGAAAAGCAGCTTTGAAATTCCCTGTGTTCACAGGCATTTATCCTTGTGATGAAGTGTTTGTGGAATCACTCTCAGGGAAAAATGAAAGCTCTGTCCCTTGTGCAGTGCTTGTGGAAGGCTGCCAGTGTGTTGTAGTGGCCCAAAGGGCAGGCTCTGTGTCCCAGGGTAGCCTGAGCATTTACCCTGCCAGGCCTCAGTGTGCCTGTTGGATGATGATGCTGATGCTGGTGGTTTCCTTATGCCTTTGGTCCTGTTCCTCATTTACCATTCCTGGAGCTGCTGGATTTGCCCACTCCAAGATCCATTAAAGCAGTGGGACAAAGGAGCTCCCGCAAGCTGGGCCATAAAAAGAAAGTAAAATAAAACCTCCATTCATGGGATGAAGTATGATGAAAGGCAGAGAGGAAAGATGACACAAAGCTGACAGCTGTGGCACACGTCTCCTCTCTTAGCCAGGAAAACTGACAAGTAGATTGCTCAGGACAGGCACTTACAGGTTACCCTGTCAGCTACTTGAATGCCTTGTCTTCTATCTGCCACCTTCCTAGGAAAGAACAGAGAGAGCCTGTGCCCATCTGATGAGCTGGTTCATACTGGCACATCATCAGCTTTGGCAACACATGAACACAATATAGTCCCAAAGCTCCACTTGGGTTACTAAAATCTTTCCCTTCTCTTTTCTTGTGTACATGCCTGCGTGGAGACACGTACCTGCCTGAGCAGCTGAATGCCCTTGAAGAGTCCTATTCATAGAAGTAAAATTCTCCCCTGTCAGAATTAGTCTATTTTTTTGTCTCATAAAGCCCCACTCTATTAGTCACTGCATAACTGTGTGACTTTATTTGTGT
Source organism: Lichenostomus cassidix (assembly GCF_008360975.1). NCBI lineage: Eukaryota > Metazoa > Chordata > Aves > Passeriformes > Meliphagidae > Lichenostomus > Lichenostomus cassidix. The sequence goes on from NC_139483.1 coordinate 77,705, forward strand.
ACGGTAACTCCTGCAATGCCCAGAGTTTGTTCTGGCTGATGTGATTTCAGTCCTTTTTAGTTGGTTCAGTCTCCAATGAAGACAAAGACAGTGAGGACTCTGATTTCTTTCTTCTAAAAGATGAGTTTCATGTAAAAGAAAGGATTTTTGTGTCTAATCTCAGAATGAGGGAGAAAAACATGAAACTTCCTTTTGCCTGTACCTAGTGGAGCAGAGTGAGGTCAGGGAAGTGAGTGACCTTCTCATAAAATGCATGCCAGTGAAAACTGGTAATGCAGCTGAGCAGAACTTGCCCAAATGACAGGAACCCCAGCATTTCCTAACTTCAGTTGTTGATGTTGCCCTCCCAAATGTTGACTTAAGATGGGTATATGCTGGGTGTAACTTAGACATCCTAAAATTTCATTTCAAACTATAATTGTGCTTTGTAACTCAGCCACACTTAAGTTTCCCCAGAAAGAACATCACTTTCTTTGCACAATTTTGAGCTATTTCTGACCATGACCATGACAAAGTTATTTGACCTGGCAGCCCATCTGGCAGCTCTATCCTTGTTTATTGAAATGACTTGGTGCTATCTCTGAAAAATTCAGCCAGAAACCAATGTAAAACTTGGAAATGATCAGCATTAGCAGTTGCAGCTGTTTCAGCCATACTCTAAACAAGGATGTGCCAGGTAATGTTACCTATTGTTACCTTTCTAATTAATGACTTACTCAATTTCCTATTAATGTCTTCAGTAAAGATCTCTCTGCTTGTCATACAAGCAAGCAGAGTTTTAAGACTGCTCAAGAAAGAGAAGTTCAGAACAATTTAGTTTGAGTAGATGCAAGATTTGGTGATGCATGGGCCTGAAGTACAATCTAAGAAGGCAGACAATGACTACCACTGTAGGTATCATATTAAAGTGCTGCCTAGAACCTGACTAAATCAGGATGTTTATCTGAATCACAGAACCAGCATAGGTCTCTGTTGACTCTCAGGATTCTACAAAAGTTAACAAACATAAATGCCAGGCAGTGAGTTTTTCAGCGAGTGTAGTAAATTCCCTAACACATCATCATCTCCTTTTCTTCTCCAGAACTGTGTAGTCAGTGTTTATAGAAGGCTAAACTTGCTGTGTGGTACAAGAGCTTAGAGATTAATTAGTAAACAATTATGAGACACTTTGAACAGGAGTAGGGTTGAGTGTGATTATGATGGAGATATATTTGTGGGCCATGGGCCATTGCGAGTATTGTCAGTAATTAAAGATATGTTCAGAAACTCTTAATTAGCTTGTATAAATGTATATATCTGCGGTACCATCAAGCAATTTTCTTGAGCATACAGGTTTTGTTGTTATAGATTGAGATGATTGCATACAATGTGTTTTGTGGTTCATGAAATGAATTTAGCTGCCTACCTCCTCGACTGCTGTAAATCAGTGTCACTCCAGACCCAGGCAGCTGTGCTGATTCACACCAGGGAAAGCTGCGTTCCCTGGGTCTCCTGGATGTCGCGAGCTTTTATTGTCAGTCACTGGAGCATGATCAGGCCAAGACTCTGTCCCTTTCCCAGAAAGAAAAAGACACTTATTTCCCCTGGGGTCTCAGTCCTATGTGCTTTCCTGATGCCAGTCATACTGATGACAAATGACATTTGATCATTGAAATATTCCCAAGCAAAAGAGATAGTCTGTGCCTCAGGAAATCCTGGTTCCCACTCCCCCCCCTTTTATTGCCCTGTTTCAGCAACTCATTCACAGACCAAGAAAACTGATTTGTATTTGGAATGCTTTAGTTGGTTGGGAGTGCTGATGAACAGTGACACCAAAGCTGTCTACCTTGAAAACAACAGAATAAACCAGAGAAAGGGGAGTTTTATCAGAAAGTCAAGGCTACTGCTGTCAAGACTACACCTTTGAGAAGGCTTTGCTGGCTGAGCTCTGTGGAGTAGGTGCAACCTGTTTAAGGAGAGAAAAGCAAGATCTGTTTGTTAAAGCCTTTAGAGGAAAAATGTGAATCCCTGCCAAGGGGCAAGAATTTAGATTACCTTGGCTGCAGTAAGAATATATTGTTCCTGTTCAATAGAGAACAGAAACAAGGATCTGTGCTCACTCCAATGTCAGAAAAAAAAAATGTTTGTGTTCAGTACATAGGAGAAACATCTAGAAATAGCTCACCTTAGTGAAAATATTACTTCTGGAATAATATGAAGGTCAGCAAGACCTGGACTCATCAATTCTGTTAATGTTCACATAAATTCAAGCTGTCAAACACTAACTTGTCTAGCTGAGATATTATGAAAGACTTTCATCTACGTCTCCCTTCTCTGTATTTCTTTCCTTTTTGCACACTTCCATCCTTCTCCTACTGCAATTTAGAGGCTCAGACTATGGGAAGGCAGGACTCTGAGGCTTTAGATTTTCTAGGCCTTAAATGAAGTAGAAAAGGGAGATTCTGCAACATCTTAAAATAATACTTAATTCCCAAAATGTCCTCTGAGTGTAGCCATGTCTGTGAGCAGGATATCAGTATCTTACATGGAGCTGTTGTATAACCACTGCTGTAGAGACTGTTCTGATGAGGATTCAGCACATGGGGTATAATTCTCTCTCATAGTTGAGTTCTGCAAGGAGCTGAACACCTTGGCTCTGAATTAGCAGAACAAGCTAACACTAGTTGGAAATGTGGCCTACACTGTGTATAACCTGTGTAGAGAAACTCTTCACAGGCTCATAGAAATTGAATTTGGTAAGAACAGCTGGGGAAACAGGGTCAGGGCAATCTTGTTGCTGCTTCCAGAGTACTGGTTTGTATCTGTGTGAAGCACTTCGCCAATCCAGCAATACTTCCTACACCCAGCTCACTCCTTGTGCCTGACAAATGCCCCTTATGCCACTAAGGGAACAATGGCAAAGGTGTCCCCTGTGCCTGTTTAAGCACATTTGCACTGGTTCATGTCTGTGGACCTTGTCCTCTTGGTCTCAGTGCCAGCCCCACTGCAGAGGAGTCTTCAGCTCCCTGTTTGCAGAGACTGAACAGGGACTTTGCTGCAGGACAGAAACTTCCATGGATAAGAATCCCTATAAAAACATAATGCACAAAGCAATCGGGTTTGTCCTTTTCTTAAAGCTTCAAAAACTGCTTTGTCATTTATTGAAGAGACAATAAATAACTCACAACTTCCCTTTGTTTCTCTGCCTCTGTTTCTTGCTGGTTTAAAACAATAACTACATATATCTTAATGACTGATAAGGAATGAGAACCCAGGGGTACTGGTGACATGTCACAGGATGAAGTTAAGAGATAGCTGACCTAATGTGACAAGTGTCTTTTTTCAAGTCTTTGCTAATAGCAGTAACCACTTAGAATTCTCAGGTGTGTGTCAAATGCCAAGGGCAGTCAACTGAATCATGTCAAAAGGCTGCCTCTTGTGAGTGATTGGTCTCATATCAGCACAAAGCCCTGTAAATCCATCAGGTGGACTTTAATCATTTTGCTTTCAATGGATTTGGTTAGCAAGAAATGTTTGAGAGGCTAATATTTCACTCTCTGTGGTTGGGAGTATTTTGGTTCTGCTACAGTGATGTCCCTTCAACTGTACAGCTTGGGTTGGTTTTCCCTTGTTTGTCCTTTGAGGGCTTGACCTGATAACAAAGTTGGGGAATCTTCTGTTGGTTTTCACAGGACTTTTAGTAATTCTTGACCAACATCGAATTTTGAAGTGCTTTGTAGTTGAAATTCTGTTTAGAAGAGTCTGAGAGTATGAGAAATAAACTCAAGGCAGACCAGCCAAGTTTGTGCCTGAGCATGATGCTCCTGTATTGTCATTCTTTTATTTTCTGTGCTCACATTCAATCAGACAATTCTAGATCAGACTTCTATTTTTCTTTGTGCTTTACAAGCACGTTACCAGGTGAGTACAAAGAGATTCTAGTCCATTTTTGTTAATAATAAGTACATATGATAGATGTTATTTTAGGACCAGAAATAAACTAACATTAAGATAAAAAGAAAAAGGAGTGTAAAATGAAGTTTCAGTTTGCTGTGCAGGATTATGCTTAAAAATGAATACAGAAAACAATAGTGAAAAGATAGAAATACCTTAAAAAATTCTACAGTCTAAACATTCATTTGTCTCAGGTATTAAACTTATGGAAAATAATTACTGCTTTTCCCTTCTCCTCTCCTAGTCCCAGTCTTTTATCTACTGCCCTCCAATCCTTGCAATTTCCCTGGAAGAGGAATGATGCTGCCTAATTCAGATAATGTCTAAAGCAGGAAAACCTTGAGTTGTTTTTGGCTGCTCCCCAGAAGAGAGTAAGTCACCAAATGTGGCAAGAAAAGCCAGTGTGAGTTCCTCCCTTTGAACATGGGTGCACCTCCTTTTGTCCCAGAAGCTTTCTCTAATAAGTGGCACATGTTCCGCATCTACGTTTCTCCCAGAGCTGGTACTGCATCCTTGGCCTCCAGGCTGCCTGGAGCTGCGAGCAGCTGCTCTCCTTGTTCAGCTGTGCTGCAGCAGAGATTCCTGCTCACAGCCTGTCTCAGGTTCTGATCCAGCATCTCTGCTGGAGCTGCTGATCCCACCACAGAGGAGGACAGTGGCTCATGTGAGCAATCCCAAATCTGGCTGAATCCTCGTGACCAAGTTCAGTCTGCTTTTGCTAATCTGGTTCATTTTGAATGTAGATTGGTGGACTAGGAATTGTTCCTGTGAGCTGTGCCCTTTGGGGAGATGGTGGTGGACACTGAAGAAGAAGAGATGATCCCCACCCTCTGCTGTTTTTCAAATTTGTGTCTCTCTTTGCTGGTCTGCCAGGTGCTCCCTCCTACAGCTTGGGGCCATAAACTGCCTGGTCAGCATCAAGTGTTCCACAGTTGGTGGAGCAGAAGGGAGCTTAAAGGGAATGATTTGAAAACTGATAGTGGAATAGATTTCTCTTGTTTACGGTGAGTCCCTCCAGTGCTTGAGGAACACTTTGCAGGAAGGCATGAAAGGGCTCATTGGAGAAGTCACAACGGGCATAAGGCTGTCCCCACCGGCCAGAGGGAGCTGGAAGCTGGATGCCAGTCTGTGGTAGAGGCAGTGCAGGGAGAAACAGGCCCAGAGGCACCGGGAAATGGAGAGAGTCTCATGCAGTGTAAGACGACGAGTCAAGAGTTTGTCCATGATAACAGTTTGCTTATTGTTTTCTGATCTTCATGCAAATACTTTGGTTTTTGGGCACTCATGAGCTAAATTTTGGTCAATGCAGGCTTTTTTAATGATTATCATGTTTTGTCTACTCATTTTCTTTTCTTCCTTCTTTCTTTTCCTTTTTTCTCAAAGATTCATCATTAGAAAAACCTGACTACATGGACAGGAAAAAAAAACCCAATCCCTTTCTTCGACAAATTGGAAATCTCCAAAGACTTGTAAGTCAGTATGAAAGATTGACTTAATGGAGCAGTATATATTTGATACAGCAAGGAGCCTCCCAATCCTCTGATTAGACTGACATAGATTTTCTAGAGATTAGCAAAATCTGAAATGCATTAAGAAAAATCCAGTGTGACAAAACAGTTTTGACAGCATAAATGAAACCTAAAGCAAAGTAAAATGTAATTACTGCAGCTATCCCTGTGACCCGTCAGCCTATGATGCCTTGCCCTGCCCTCAGGAGAGCTGGGCTTATTTTCCACCTATTTATTTTTCTGCATGTTTGGCAAGGATATTTTTAGTCCAATCATTTGCTTTTCTTTAATGCCCCATTTCTGGTTCCTCTGTGTTCCAACATGGGTTTTCGTGAAAAGATTAAAAAAATAAATAAATAAGGGATTGGAAGGTTATGAGGAGTGTACAGGAAGTTCAAAGACAAAACGGAATCAATCCCTTACTGCATTTCCACGTGCTTTGGTGGTAGGGCTGTGTGAGTGCTTTATTTAACTTGCAGAGGTCCAGGAGAAGTGCTGGAGTTTATTTACATTCCAGTGGAATAGAGGGGCCCTTGCTGGCATTAGAAATTCACAGTGCTGGGCCTGTGCATCTGTGTAGTGACAGTTCCTACTTTGGAGAAACCAAATGACCATGAGACAGGAGAGGAGGAAACATGATTGAAAGTCCCGAGGACACACAGAAAGAGGAGGGCTGTTGGCCTGTGCTTTATCCAAGCAGCACACTTTCCCAACATGAGGTGTCCTGGTGTCAGCCACCCCAGCATCAGGAATGCAGCTCTACCTGCCAGAGCTTTCTTCTGAAAAGCTTCCTCAGCAGTGATTTATTTTTTTGCTGAAGGTGACATGGTGGATCAACTGAACGTTGTACTTTGTGCGCTGTAGCTATACCTAGTTTTGAACTGGAAGCCTTGGGAAATGAGTTTTTGATCCTTGAGTCCCTGTTTTCCTAGCAATTTTCACAGCAGGGAATGATGATTGAATTAGTCAGCAGACAGCTCCAGATGCAAAAAAAGCCCTTTAAAAAATAACCACGGGGTCAGTTATTTGGTGTTTTGGGGAGGGATCAGAGTTGGAAATGTTATCTGGCTTTTGGACAGCATCTATCTGAGGTATTTTCATGGCTTCTGTTACCATGGATCCAAGGAATCCTGTACTCATCAATGTGCTCATCCCAGGGGCTGCTGCTCCTGTCGGCACTGTTTGCTCCTAGGTTTGCAGAAAGCCTCCTGTTGCTCTCGTGGTTTTAGCTGGAAACTAAAGCATAGGTTCCTCACTTGTTCCTGACCCCTGGAAAGCTGGCAGCCCTCCAGTTTTCCGGGGCCTCGTTGCCATTTCCATGCCCATGTCAGCATAACTTTTAATTAAAGCTGCTGTTTTCCGTGGCTTGGTAGTGGCATGGGCAAAATTTGGTGCTGTTAGTGTGCCCTGTGATATTTTTAATGAGTTGCTTCCTTTGTCTTTTGCTCACTTTTAACTCCTGATGGAAATTCTAAAGGAAAGGGAACTCTGTGTGGGTCCATGGCTTGGACAACGGGTTTCCTGCACTGATGTCAGTAGGTTTATGGTCATTTCTGTAGATACTTTTACTGCAACATATGATTATAACAACTACATCAGGAATTTAATTGATAACCCCAAGTTAACAGATCTCACAGTAACTGGCAACACAAGCTGTGTTTGATATTTGTGTATTTTCATGCAGTCGGATGGTTTTATTGTCCTGGAATTTAATGCATTTTAGATTTGCTAATCTCTCGAAAATCTATACATCAGTTTAGTCAAAGGATTAAGGTTTCTTTAGTAAATCAAAAACATACTGCTCAATTAAGTCAATCTTTCACATCAGCTTATAAGACTTTGGAGATTTTTAATCTGTAAAAGGAGATTTTTCAGGTAGGATTTTCACTTTTATAACAGCACAGAAAAACAGAAAGAAATACCAAATAAATAGACATTACAACTAAGTAATGCCTGTGGAAAGATGTATGTTTTTTTCACCAAAATGTGTAATATCGGAGATGTTGATGTTACAGTGAGGCAAAATGAATTCATAGGCACTCAAGAATTTTATCTTTAAATTTTTCTAAATAGATTCAGGCTAGTGAGGTCTGAGACCAATTACCTCCAAACCTGGTATATTTCTGCAGAAATTTCATTATCTATGATGTTATGTCTGATATTATTTGAATTATCAGTAATGGTATTAAGTGGGAAGAAAAAACCCTCACAGCTTTTGAAACATGCAGAAATCTTCAGGCTTCAGGGCAAAAATTTGGTCTCTGAGTAATAGGGGCTGGGCAGGAACTTTATGTCATTGCTAGTGTTGGTGACCTGTAATTCCTCTGTCACCAGTGGTCATGTGAGGATCCACAGGAGCTCATGGTTGTCAGTGTATTGTTTCCACAAACTTTCAGATGTAGGGCAAGTTTAATTTATTAACTTTACAGATACAAAACTGAGGCATAGAGTCCCATATATTTATGGGTAGTCACACACTCCAAAGCTTTTGGGCAGAAGTCACACAGAATGTGATAAAGGGGAGAACTGAAAGGAGCTTTTCTGAGCTTCCTTGTAGCTCCCAGACTTCTGGACCACCCACCACACCTTTTCTGTGGTTATAGGATGCTCCTAAATGCACTGAGTGGCTGAAGCCAGTGGGGATAATCCCAGGGGTGTGCATAGTCCCTCATTCCAGTGGCTGCTGTGTTCCATGACCAAGGTCCTCTTTCAGGCAACACCGCCCAATTCTCTGTGTCAGTACACACCAGCATTGGTTTGTTGTGGTTGTGCTGCAAAACAAATAATGCCTATTAGAAACAGAAAACTTCCGCAATCTGCCTTTGAGCTAAATTATTTATTTCCCACATGCCTGGGAAGTGGAACAAAGAGCTAAGCCCAGTGCATGGCAGAGTCCCTTATTTGTGTTGTGTGCTAGTGCAGCACTGTGCTCGCTGGGCATGAGGTGGCAGGATGTAATGCAGGACATGAACATCGTGTAGCTAAATTTGACTGCAATGCCTTAGGAAAATTCATTTGCTGCGCAGCCCCTGTGTAAAAATTATTATAGGAGTTGCAAAAGCTGAGGCAGTTGTTAAGGCTAAATTCTAATCCTCCCTCTTGGCTAACAACGTTTTGCTAATAACTTTTTCAAATTCTTTTTGATCAGAAATTTTCTATGTTTGGTGTTAGCCCTAACGTAAAATTTTTGGAAACTCTGAGCAGATTTTGAATTATGACAGCATGAATAAAATACATTTTTCCTCCTCATGTTTAAAATGAAACTTTTGCATTCTGAAGAGCCTCTGAAGCAAGAAACTTCAGACTTGTTTTGTAGCCCTAAGTAAGGAAAGAAAGCAGCATAATTGATGTCTGCAGAATATCCTGGGCCATGGAACTGCAAGACTTGTGGTGACTGTGTGTGGTCACAGCAAATTTAAAGATGAAGGATGACATTCTCAAAAGTATCTAATGGTTTAGGCCCATTTCAAAAGCAACATTGACATTTAGGAATTCAAATGTCATAGAATCTTGTAGGATCAAGACACCTGCTTGCCTCTTGAAAGTAAAAACCTCTTTCAATAGAGCTGGGCAAAGAGCATTTCTCTATTTTGATCCCCAAGTTGGACCAGGAACCTACCACCACTACAGCTATGGAGCTTCCATGATGTGCCACACAGCTGAGCCACACAGAAGACCATGGGGGAACATTGGAAATGTGCAGTGAGGGATTTCCCCTCTCTGAAGGATGGGAGTCCTCAGCTGCAATTCTGGGGGAAAAAGGGGTGGGCGGGGGCAGGTCTGTATGATTTAGGGGCTGTAGGGTTGAGGAGACTGTTTGAAATGTTCTGTATCCTTACAAAAAATTGAGCCGCTTCAGTCCAATCTACATCTCTGAGTCAAGGGGTTTACCACTAACCTTGAATGTGATGATCTGAATGAAACAGAGCAAATTTTAAGCAAATCTTTAAATGGGAAGGTGTCACAATCTATCTCTGACTCTATGTAGGCTGGTAAACATGGTTTGGTTTTAATTTCAATGACATCTCAAAGGGCTTCAGCTGAGGTATTTAAAAGACATGTAAATGTGGCACTCAGCCTTGGTTTAGTGGTGAACTTGGCAGTGCTTAGTTTATAGTTGGACTTGATGATCTTAAAGGTCTTTTCCAACCTAAAGGATTTTATGGTTCTTTAAACTCAACTTGAGCTTGTCTATTAAAGCTCTTAGATGCCTCTAACAAGAGAAGCATAAAAAGTGATGCTTCACTGGCTCCTATGGCATTTCCATTGCTGTTGGCCAGATCTGAAAAGTCTTTGCCATGTTACAGGAACAGATTCGTGGCTAAGTAGATTTGTTTGCCTGCATCTTCTATTTTCTTTCACTCTCATGTTGTTACTTTGTGTAAGTGCTTTTCTAGTAAAGGTCTATTGGTAGAAGTTCTTAGAGGAGGTGAATTTCCACCAAGGAACTTGGCTCCCAAATGCAAGATCTTTGGTCCGTAATGGTGCCCAGATGAAGGCTGCTGGAGTCAAAAAATGCTTCATTTACTGGTGCCTCCATCAGAGCTTCATTGGGTGTTGATTCCTAAAACATTGTACCTTCACAATGAATGAAAGAAATCGTTGAGATGCTGCAGTTCTTAGGAATACCTCTATACTATAAATAATTGAAAAATCAATGCTGGGGTAATGTGAAAGCTGAGGAGTCCAAAGCTCAGAGCAGGGGGTCTGAAATACATGGTTTGTATCACTGACTGAGCTGTGTGCACATACACAGGGTGAGACCAGAAGGCATTTTCCAGTTCAGTTTTCCTTGTTAAATATAATATGTGACTGTTTATTATTTAATCTATGCTTTGCAGTATACAGGATGTATAATGGGGCTGAATTAATACTGTGGTTGGAAAGTTCATTTTTCTGTCACTTCTGGACCTTTCTTTTTAAACTCAGATTTGGTGACAACTTTTACATTTTCATTATATACAGAAGGATGGAGTGGCTTGAATGTGTGCTGGAGTCCCCACCCTGGGATCAGCAGGAAGTGATTCTCCTCCTGAATACCCCAAAACTGCTGCTCCCAGGTGAATTAGCTGGAGGAGCCTTTAACTGTATCCAATTTGTTTTCTCCCTCATTTGCACTGATTATTTTCTTTTAACCAAGCCAGTATGGTTTCCTTCTCAGCAGATCTGTTCCAGTAAAATTTTAATACAGAACACCTTCCTTTCCTTGCATTTCTAAGCCCCCATATGTCATGTTTGGCCTTTAAAATCTAAAAGGTTTTAATTTTTCTTGGGACAATTTCCCTCAATACCTTTGCAATGAGTCTGGTCTGCATCATAACTGCCATGTGCTGAGCATCTAAATTGCATTAAGCATTGGGGGAACAATTATCAGCCTCAGATTATGGCATTATTAACATCTTAATACTAATAACTCTCAGCAGTTCATAAGACCATCGAATGTTTTCTTTTTAATACTGTAACAGATTTTTCAGTGAGCGCTGGACATGACAGCCCCATAGAGTTTGATGTACGTATCTGGAGAAGGGGAAGAAAAAAGTTGAGACCCTCCAGTCAAACCAATGTCTTTAATGGCTTCCCTAGATTAAAATAATCCCTATGGGAAATCCACTATGACAACTCTTATACAGATTTTCCAATTTTCCAGTCACCACTTCTGTGCCACGACCATGCTTTGAAACTGTTTATGTTAGTGAAAAGGCACATTCTCTGAGTCTTTTTTTTTTAAAAAAAGAATGTCTTTTAACTCCATTAAGAAAAGTTTGAAGCTCTCACTTTCTTACTTGGGCATTAGTGTGCCTATTAGTTCTGCATCTTCTGGATGTTTGACAACGTGAAGAAATACTAGGGGTCAGTTCTGACTCTTGTATTAAAGGTCATCCTTGTGTTTGCAGTTCAGCACAGTATTTATAACATGAGTGAGTTGAGCCCCCCCAGGGATTGAAGAATTAGGCTGCATGACAAAAGGCCAGGCAGTGACAGTGCTAAAACACACTACTGATGTTGATTCAGATCAACAGATCTCAAAATCAGAATGAGAGAACAGATTTGCAGTCCTGGAGTCAGGCACACTTACTCCTATTTTGATGTAGCTGCAGTACAAATCTAGCCCTGAACAAGTTCTTTTCAAAAACAAGATCCCAGGCCAGAGTCTTAATATGGGGAACTCTTTTAAGAGCCCGAGTTAATTCAGCACTTTCTTGTTGGAGGAAAAAGTTGTCATTTTTGATAATGACAGGAATTTAAAGCTACTGAGGAAGTTTCAAACTGCTGGGTGGGGGAGGAAATCCGTGGGAGAGTGCAAAGGACTGGAGTATTTCTGTTGGTGTCCACTGAGACCCAAGATCATGTTTGTAACACAGTTGTACTTAACCTTTTTGCCTCTGCTTCAGGTTATGTGCCCAGCCAGAGAGCTGTGAACATGAAGGAGGTCAGACTATTATTTGTGTCCCTGCCACTAAAATTCTGTTGGAACACATTGCTGTGGGCACAGGTCAGAGACCGTCAAATTAAAAACGAAGCTTAGAGTTTTCCTGCTCGCCACCAGTTGTGTGGGGCTTTGACTGTTAAGTATGTTTTTAAGAGGCAGCTTCTCTTGATACCAATTCCACTTGGTGCTTGCAGGAATCAGGTTTATCCATTTGTGTTCAAGCCCTGTGTGTCTGCAAGGAGGAGCTCTGCAGCAGTATTTCTGTAGTGCCCACTGTTATTGCAGCACCCTCCACTGGTTCCTCTGCCTGCTTTGCCTCTCTGAAAGATTAATCCTTGTGTATGTCATGTAAAAAGCATCCATTTGTTCCCAATTTAGAGAGGTGTCTCAGGTGCCATGCACATACTAGTGTTATATTGAGGGTTAGTAAGCAAAACGTAACAAGGCGCATTTTGTTAAAAGTAATAATGACTCAAGACCCAAATTTGTGATCAAAGGCTGCATAGTATAAGACACTTTAGATATTTAGTAAACAAAAAAAATAGGCCAAAGGAAGAGAGAAGTGATGGTGAATGGTGCAGTATATAATGACATAATAAAATTATAGAATGGTTTGGGTTGGAAGGGGCCTCAAAGATCATCTAGTTCCAACCCCCTGCCATGGGCAGGGACACCTCCCACTATCTCAGGTTGCTCCAAGCTGCATCCAGCTTGGCCTTGAACATTTCCAGGGATGAGGAATCTCCAACTTCTCTGGACATCCTGAAATTAAAGGGTCTCCTAGTGCTGTGTCACTCTTGTAGCCAAATGCCTTTCTTGGTTAGTGATTTTTTTGCAGTGGTGATGGATAAGTGAAATCAAACCACCTTCAAGGGGCTGAGCTGCAGTTTGTTGTGAAGCTTTGGAAGGAGAGGGTTAAAGTTAGCACAGTTTCAATCAGTGTCAGCCCTGAGTGTGGTGACCTTTCTGCTCTGACCACTACCCAGCTGAAAATTCAACTGCATTGACAGAATCTCAGGGGTCTTTACATGGTAGGCTATAAAAACAGTGTTGCTCCAGTGAATTTTCACATTTCCATTTGTTTTGAGGGTTAGAAGAAAATAAATCAACATTTCAGAAATTCTTTTTCTCACAGACAGGCCTACCTGAATGAAACAAGAAGTCCCACAACTTTATTTTAAGCTGTTTTTCCTGTTTCCCACCCATTGCAGTCTGCAACCTTTGCCCAGGGCAGGATGACCATTGATTAACAAGGAATATCCAAGTCCTGCCTGTAGTGGTAGGGATGCTCCAGTAAATAGGATGTTTGTTCCACTTTCAGGCGAAGGAAAAAGGAATTTCTGGAATGATCTGGATAAAAAATAACTGGTCTTTTTGGCAGTCTCGCTTGGACAGTCCTTGAGCTGTTGTGTGGTGGTTCTATTTACATCAAGAAAATCCCAGCAAACAGGCTGCCCTGCGCTATCAGGATGGCTTGAGTTTCCAACATATTTTTCTTGTGTATCAAAAGTTTGGATCTTTGCCATGCAATCATTTTACAGAAATCTGAGTGGAAAGCACTCTAGTTGTGGTCAGTCTGTTTTCTAAGCTCTCCAACTCCTGCTTTTCCAGGAATAGTCAGCACAACCTCCTTTCAAATAAATACCTCTAAATTTGTCCTTTCTTGATTTAATTCTCTACAAACAACTGCCTCTCCTGAGACATTTTTAGTGCTTTCAACACTTGTGTTCATTCAATCCACGCCCCCTGTATAAATAGACAGCAAGGACAAGGCTCTGTACCACGGTGGCAGCCAGCTTCCATGGGATATGTGGAAGAAAACATGTTAATTATTTTTTGGATTTTGGAATATGTCAACAGGTAGTCTGTGGTAGTGTAGACGGGGCTATTATGGTTCCAGGAATCATCTCTAAGATTTATTTACCAGGGAAATAGCAAAGGCATTGTTCATGTCATGCATAAACAGGCTTCCGGTACTCCAGACAGATGTTTGGTCATTCCGTTCACATGAGGAAAACAAAAATGAAAGTCTAAGATGTAAATCCATGGATTTACATCCCTTTTGCTGTGTTCTCACCAAACTGACTGGGCAGCTGGATGGGAGAGCACAGAGCAGAGCTTTGGACCTATGCATGGCTCTTCCCAGCTCTGCTGTCCAGCCAGGGATGACCTTGGCTGAGCCGTGTTCCTCTGTGCCTCCATTTCCACGTGTGTGAAAAGTCACTCTGTCATGATCCTGATGGTTTTTTGTTTCTTCTTTTCAGAGTATTTTGACCCCTGCTGCTGAAAAGAGCCAGACACTCCCCTCCATGATTTACCAAGGTGCACGGGATAAAAGCAGGCTGCCCCAGAGGAACAGGCTCCCTTCTTTGGAGAGCATGGTGTTGCTGGAGGTGCATAACTGTCTGAAGTGTTTACATCCTGGGCTTCTAAAGTAATATCTGTAGGCCATCACTTTGGGTTGAAAATTGATTTTATTAGGTGAAAATGAAAATGAACTGAAGAAATGAACTGCAAGCCACATTGCTGGGCTTACAAAACATGTTACCCAGCCTGATGTGCCCGGATGTAATGAATACATAGAGACCACCTACTTAGAACACTCCTCTGATTTTCCAGTTTCTTTAAAGTCTAATAATATTGGTGATGCAAGATGAAAGCAATTGTGAAAAGTGAAAAAGTCCTTTTTTGCCTATCCTGTCATCTGGGGTCTGTTTCACTGAAGCTGAAAATGAAGGTAACTTGCCTTAATGCTCTAGGACAGCTTTTAGTCTGATTGAATCATGCATCGGCCAGAACCCAGTATTGAGCCTTCAATCTCGGGTTAATCCCTTTTATTGGTTTGGGTGCAGGTTATCATCCCTTCTTATCAAACAAGGACCCCTTTCTTCTCACTCAGGATCAGAACTAAAAGCCAGTAGAGAAAGAAATTACAAATTCAAAGCTTTAAGCCTCCCCCCCTTCCCCAAAACCCAGCCTGTAGACCCACAAGGTGTTGTGCGACACACACACTTCAGCTGGGAGGCTTCGGTGCACTTGTGTTGCTAGGAAGCTCCCTCCCCTTTCAGCTGTGATTTTTTGGAGCTGCAGCTTCAAAGTGTGCAGACTCAGTTCAATTGTGTTGCCCAGCATTCTCTGAGCAGGATGTCAGATTAAATTTATGGGCAGAGCTTAGTATTTGAACACCTGCTTTCAGCCTCCTCTGCTGGCACAGCTCTGAGGAGAGGTATGTCAAAATCTCCAACAGCCAGTATGGAATGTGGGTCACTAATATTTTTAAAGGAAAATAAAGAGGGCTTTGGGGAAAAAAAATGATAAACTGTTATTTTGTATGAGGGAGTTGGTCAAGATCTTGGGTCCTAATTGTCCTTTCAGACCTTAAACTCTGCTTAAACTAACATGAGCAAAAATCCCCCACGTTCATTAGCAAGCTGTTTTACCATGATTATAAGTCAAATCACCAAAAAGCAAATAAAAGGTAATACTCTGCATATTTTAAATACAGGCAAAGATTTTTAAGTTAAATAATATGAAATCTCTGACAAAAATTATCCTATGTGAACGCCCAACTGATCCTGTACTGGGTTTTGAGAATTACTTCTCAAAGTTACTTATTCTGGCATGGTATTGTTTAAAATTAGTATAAAACTACAAAAAAAATCCCACTTTTTTTTCCTCTATACTCAGTGCCTTTCTTTTACAATGTGAGCAATGTTTTAACAGGTTTTATGACAATGGATAGGAGAAGAAATTAGGCTTATTAAAGGTGTAGTAGGGGATGACATAAAATAAGGTCTTTATGAAGGCCTGGAACCTTGGTGTTTCTGCAGTTGGGTTTCTCACATTTTCCTATGAAACATCTGGTGTGTGGCTCTCAGAAACAGGATCCTGAACTAACTGAATCATGGGTCTGATCCCATGGCATTTCAGTTCCCCCTTGCACAGCCCAAAGTCCAGTAGCCGACAGCAATTGGAGATGTGTGAGAAATGTATGACACAGCAAGTTTTTGATGCCTCTGGAAGAGTCCAAGCCTTTGTTTCTAGAGTGTTCAGCTAAATTCTTCCCATCCTCTGCTGTTCTGCCTTCAAGATGCTTTCCCTGCAGGCCCCTGAAAGGAAAGGTTGCAACATCCTAAAAATCTTTCTTTTCCTCCATATTGTTCTTCGGCAAAAGCGTAACGTGGCTGGGATGGCTTTTTCATACAAACCAGCCCAATGCCTGCTGGCCTGGGTATCCAAAATATGGCTTTATTGTTGTGGAAAGGCCTTAATGAGGAAGAAAAAAACCCTATTTAATAAAGTGCATCAAGTGCCCTTGGGAAAAATTAGCACACAATGACTTCTTGTGCCGCCAATTGAAACAGCAGATTGGAGTAGTGATAGGATTAACAGGAAATATTAAAAAGCACAGATGGCTCAAGTTTATATGTTTACAGTGGAGCTGGAACAGCAGCTAAAACCTTCCAGTGTAGTATAATTTACTAGAAGGTCAGAGACCCAGTGGTTAGGAGTGAACCTGAAGACTATTGTAAACATACTATTAGGATTTGTAGAGGTTTGATCCCAGAATTTTTCATGCTTTGCTGCAGTATTAGAAGCAATTGGCTGCAGCTTTAGTGAAAAGAGATACTTAAAGCATGGAAAAATATGACATTCCATCGGTGAGTGTGGAGCTGAGCCCTTGCAGGGAACTGGAAGGGGGTTATGCAACTGCTACTGTTAGTATGTAATTAGAGGCTCTTTGGCACTAATCTATGGTTCGGCTCACAATGTGATTTAAAAAAAAGTACTGAAAAATGTAAGTAGAAACAAGCTGCTTCAGCAATCACACAAAGTATCTGCTGTGCCCCCAGAGCCTTGGTTCACAGCTCTGAGGGAGGCTGGCCCGGAAAGAGACGCTGGGGATCTGGGTTTATGCCACCATCTTCCTAGAGGGCCTCGAGCTAGGATGGTTTCTTATTTAAGTAACTAATGAAATGTTAATTAAAAAACCAAAAAAAAACCCAGAACTATTTTATTTTCTAAATGTGTTGCACCTCTGGTGGGATCTGGTAGAAATGTGACCACAGCTGAGAACAGGGCACTCTGCAGGGATGCTTTGAAATCCCTGGGCAGACTTTTCATCCTCTAACTGCAACAAATGTCACGTTCATTCTTCCTCCTGTATGTTCAGTCTGTCACATCTTCAGGATATCAACTGTAACATTCCAAACTCAGAAAATGGATTTAAGAAGGCTTGTTTCAGGCTGCAGTGTAAAATGATAAGATGGGATCACCAAATGGACTAACCGCCTCTAGTGAGAGGTGTTCTTTAATGATATGGTTTGCTCCCTATGGAAATCAGCTTGGTCAACCAGCTTAATAACATTTTAATGTGGAGCCACGTCCTGCCTCCCCTGCAGTTTGAGCTATTTTGTGTCCTTAAAATAATCCCTAGCCCAAAGAAACAGGACAAGCTGGACTGCCCCAGACACTAAGAGTAAATCTGAAGCAACAGAGAGCCCTAAACAAAAGTATAACAAAATGTGGCTCATGTATTTCCCAGTTTTCAAAGCACTGGGGAAGATAGTTCAGTATTGTTATCCCCTTCCAACAGATGGACTGATTGAAGCATAAAGAGGTGAAACAGTTTGCCAGAGAAGTGATAAAGTCTGGATTCAGAGATAGGTGTCTTGATTTCCCAGTCCAGTGTTCTGTCCTTTGGAGCAGAACCATTGGGCTGTGCTCTGTGTAGCTTTTGCATATTCACAGATATGGTGGCTCACCTTGTGCAATTAAATGCCACCAATTCAAATGACATCATTCCAATTGCTGTCAGCACAGGAGCAGCTTTCTTATTGCTGTTTTTTTTTTTTTCTTGCACATGTACATGCAAATGTGAATGGTGTTATTTTCATTTAACAAGCTCCTGTGGTATCATTGAAATTGCTTGGTAGTTAAATCATGTTAAATTAAAACTGGCAGCCGCCACTACCTCATCACAATCAGTAGTACAATAGGTACCTTATTAACTGAGTATTTACTTTGCAGACATTTATCTTCCTCATCAGAAAGCTGACTTCACCTGGGAATGTTAAAAAGGTGAGTTGAAGCTGGAGTTCTTGGCTAATCTGGTGCTGATCTAGATGGCTATAGCTCCATGTAAATTTTACCGGCATGACTCACCCCAGAAAAATCTCAACCAATAACATGAGCTCATTAAATACAAATCAATCACCACAGCAACTAAAACCATAGGAGGGTTCTGGCAAGAAGTACTTCAAAGAAAGGGAAATTCGGGTGGAAGTGCCCACAATACCCAGATTTTCAAGCTGAGTCCAGGGCTGGTGATGGTTAGGGACTAGAGAAGATGGTGAGGACACAGCCCATGTGTAGTGATTTTCTGAAAAATCCATGTTTTGTTCACTACACAACTTTTTCCAGCCCCTTGCAGCAGAACTCGTTTCAGGAGCCAGAAGCCTGGGAACAAGCTTTGCAATTTAACATCTGATGGCGTTTTAAACCTCTCTGCTTCTCCACTGTAGATGGTGCATGCCTGGAATACTGTGTCACAGGTGGAGGTCCATATCCAAGAGAGAAGTGGGGTGCAACATGTGGTTGCCCTCACCAGGTCAGAAGGAAGAAGTCCAATTCCAGGGCCCACAAACTGAGCCGATTATTGCAGGAAGAGTTTGAGATAATACTGAACAGAAAAGGGAGACCTTTGGGTTGTATTGGTTTGAAAACAAACCAATGGGAGATCACAAGTCAGGATTAAATTTAATAGGAAAAATAAAAATAAGTGAAATAATACAAGGAAAAGCACTGACAAAGTCAGATACAACCTGACACCTGGTTAGGGTGGTGGCAGCAGTCCAAATGAAGTAGTTCAGTTGAAGCAGTGATCCTGTGAAGGTCTGGTCTCC
This sequence comes from Lichenostomus cassidix, assembly GCF_008360975.1. NCBI lineage: Eukaryota > Metazoa > Chordata > Aves > Passeriformes > Meliphagidae > Lichenostomus > Lichenostomus cassidix. The sequence goes on from NC_139483.1 coordinate 96,481, forward strand.
AGCTGACTGTCCAGTGGCAGCTCTTGTCCTCTGGGAACCCAGTAGACAGGGCTCACTTCAGTAGTTCCAAGCCCAGGTTATATCCAGGTGGGAATGCTTAGCTCCTCCCTCCTGGGTGGAGCATCTCACAATAGGATGAGATAAGTCCATGAGTCATGCAGTGGGGTCTTGATGGTCCTTTGTCTGTTATCAGGGATGGGCCATTAGCAGGTGATAACAGCTACCGGCCCACAGCTGGTGGTAATAGAATACTTAACTACATCTGTATTGTAACCTAGGACATTATCCATCCCTTATTCTATTACCATCTCCATCATTGGCTAAATTTTGCATACAGTTCTCACTTGAGATTAGGTTTCTTTGTGCTACACAACGGGTTTCTCCATCTGCCTGCATCACCCACTAAGTGTAACCAGGTCTTTGGGCAAAAACAACCCCACGGATGGGTTTGCTTTTGCCTGAGGCAGGACTAGTCTAAACAGTCTTTCCTAAAATACCTCTCATATGTACCACAGGGACTTTATTTTCATCTACTGTGTGCAAAGGTTCGGACCGGGCAGGACCGGCTCAATTGATGGAGCCTCTTGTGTTAACCATCCAGGTGGCCTTTGCTAAGTTCAGTTCCCAATTTTTGAAGGTCCCCCTGCCAAGTGCCTTCAAAGTTGTCTCAAGTAGTCCATTGCACCATTCCACTTTCTCAGCAGCTGGTGCATGATAGGGGATATGGTATATCCATTCAATTCTGTGTTCTCTAGCCCAGGTGCTTATGAGGCCGTTCTTGAAATGGGTTCTGTTGTCAGACTTGATTCTCTCAGGGGTGCCATGTCTCCACAGGACTTGCTTTTCCAGACTCAAGATGGTGTTCCAGGCAGCAGCATGAGGCACAGGGTAGGTCTCTAACCATCTTGTGGTTGCTTCCACCATGGTCAGCATGTAGTGCTTTCTTTGGCAGGTTTGGGGAAGGGTGATGTAGTCAACTTGCCATGCTTCCCCATAGCTATACTTTGACCATCGTCTACTGTACTACAGAGGCTTCACCTGCTTGGCTTGTTTGATTGTAGTGCAGGTCTTGCAGCTGTGGATGACCTGTGAGATGTTGTCCATGATCAAGTCCACTCCTCGGTCACGAGCCCATATGTACGTTGCATCTCTCCCTTGATGATCAGAGGCATTATGGGCCCAACGAGCTAGAAATAATTCTCCTTTGTGCTGCCATTCCAGATCCACCTGTGACACTTTCACCTTGGCAGCTCGGTCCACCTGCTCGTTGTTACGATGCTCTTCATTAGCCCGACTCTTGGGTACATGTGCATCCACGTGTCGAACTTTCACAGTCAGCTTTTCTGCCCGGGCGGCAATGTCCTGCCAAATCTCAGCGGCCCAGATGGGTTTTCTTCTGCGCTGCCAGTTAGCCTTTTTCCAGCAATCTAACCATCTCCACAGCACATTGGCTACCATCCAGGAGTCGGTGTAGAGATAGAGCCTTGGCCATTTCTCTCGTTCAGAAATATCCAAAGCTAGCTGGACGGCTTTAAGCTCTGCGACATGACTCGATCCACCTTGTCCCTTGGTAGCCTGTGCAACTTGTCGTGTGGGGCTCCATACTGCAGCTTTCCATTTCCGATCTGCACCTACAATTCGGCAGGAACCATCGGTGAAGAGGGTGTAATGCCTTTCACTCTTTGGCAGCTCGTTATATGGGGGTGCTTTCTCAGCACGTGTTACTTACTCTTCTGCTTCTTCTGAAGATAATTTAAAAGTCTCACCTTCAGGCCACTTTGTTTTAATTTCCAGAATCTCAGGGCGATTTGGGTTTCCAATATGGGCGCACCGTGTGATGAGGGCAATCCATTTGCTCCACATGGTGTCGGTGGCATGGTGGGTAGAGGGAATCTTTCCCTTGAACATCTACTCCAGCACTGGTAGTCAGGGTGCCAGGAGAAGTTGTGCTTCTGTGCCGATCACCTCTGAGGCAGCTTGGACTCCTTTGTAAGCTGCTAAGATTTCTTTCTCAGTGGGAGAAAGAACCCTCTTCGGACCCTCTGTAACTTTGGCTCCAGAGTCCCAGTGGTTGGCCTCGAGTCTCGCCAGGCACCTTCTGCCAAAGGCTCCAGGACAGACCATGGCTCGCAGCTGCAGAGTAAAGCACATTCTTTACCTCTGATCCTGTCCTGACTAGGCCAAGGGCTACCAAATGAGCAATCTCCTGTTTGATCTGGGCAAAAGCTTGCTGCTGTGTGGGGCCCCAGTGGAAATCATTCTTCTTAGGGGTTACGAGGTAGAGAGGACTCATGACCTGGCTGTACTCAGGACTGTGCATTCTCCAAATGCCTATGGCACCTAGGAAAGCTTGCATCTCCTGTTTGCTGGTTGGTGGAGACATCACTGTGATCTTATTGATGACCTCAGAAGGAATCTGACACCGTCCGTCTTGCCATTTCACTCCCAGGAACTGGATCTCTTGGGCAGGTCCATTGACTTTGCTCTTCTGCATGGCAAAACCAGCTTCCAGGAGAATTTGGATGATTTTCTCTCCTTTCCCAAATAATTCTGTTGCTGTGTCCTCCCACACAATGATGTCATCAATATACTGCAAATGTTCTGGAGCCTCACCCTTTTCCAGTGCAGCTTGGATCAGTCCATGGCAGATGGTGGGACTGTGCTTCCACCCCTGGGGCAGTCGGTTCCACGTTTATTGCACACCCCTCCAGGTGAAAGCAAATTGAGGCCTGCACTCTGCTGCCAGAGGAATGGAGAAAAAGGCATTGGCAATGTCAATGGTCGCATACCCCTTTGCTGCTTTAGATTCTAGCTCATACTGAAGTTCTATCATGTCTGGTACAGCAGCACTCGGTGGTGGTGTGACTTCATTCAGGCCACGGTAATCTACTGTCAGTCTCCATTCTTCACTGGACTTACGCACCGGCCATATAGGGCTGTTAAAGGGTGAGTGGGCCTTGCTGACCACCCCCAGGCTCTCCAGTTCCCAAATCATCTTATGCATGGGGGCCACAGAGTCTCTGTCAATGCAGTATTGCTGGTGGCACACTGTTGCTGTAGCAATTGGAACTAGTTGCTCTTCAATTCTCAGCAGTCCTGCAGCAGACGGGTCGTCTGAGAGACCAGCAGTTGACTTATGTCTTCCGTCTCTATGGCTGCTATCCCAAAAGCCCAGCGATGTCCCTTTGGGTCTTTGAAATACCCTCTCCTGAGATAGTCTATACCGAGGATGCAAGGGGCCTCTGGACTAGTCACAATTGGGTGTTTCTGCCACTCGTTCCCAGTTAAACTCACTTCAGCTTCTAGTACAGTTAGCTGCTGGGATCCTCCTGTCACCCCAGAAATAGAAATGGATTCGGTCCCCACATACCTGGAAGGCATCAGGGTGCACTGAGCGCCGGTATCAACCAAAGCCGTGTATCTTTGTGGGTCAGACGTGCCAGGCCATCGGATCCACACAGTCCAATAGATCTGATTATCCCTTTCCTCTACCTGGCTAGAGGCAGGGCCCTTTTAATCTTGGTTTTGGTGCACGATGCTCTCCTCCTGTAAATGTGTTCCTGAGGTTTCTTCAAAAGGATCAGTCATATTATCATTTCCATACTGTCTGGGGTTTTGTCCACAAGAGACTGGGGGCAGTGTTGAACCTAGATGAGCTTCCTGAGATGGATGTTTCTCTTTTCAATTCACATAACTGGGCTGCTAAGGAGGAGGTGGGTATCCTATCCCACTTTCTCATGTCTTCCCCATGCTCTTGTAGCAGAAGAGAAGGGAGAAGCAGCTCCATGATCTACTGTGGTGCTTCTACTCACTTCCCGGGGTAGGGGTGGGAAAAGTGATGTCCCATGTGAGACATTTCCCCTCACCAAGGTCTTCTTGTGTGTCCAAGACCCATTTCAAAGTTAGTTACCAGCGGCTGATATTCACAATATGCCTGAGGTGGGAGAGCTTCCACACTGATGGATGCAATCCTCATGGCTGTGAGAAAAGAAATACAGAGACAGGATTTATGTTTGAAAACACAGGGAATGACAGATCTATTATTTGCAATGGGATCCAGACTGGATCGTGCTGAGGCCACTGTTAAGTGGTTATGAATCAATGTATGTGATTATATCTCAGTTTTGCAGAGCTGCATTTAAATTACATGCACACACATCCATGTTTTAATACACAGACACACTTATGCAAGCCCATAACCCTCTTTTCCTGGTAGCAGCAGCTTTAGTTTATGGAAAGAAGCTGAATAGACAGACCCTGTCCATCTCTAGATCTGTATGTTTACATGAGCCAGAGTTCCCCGTGGTGTGGGGTGATAGTCAGTGATAGCCATTAAATTCAGTAATGGATATGCGCTGAGGCTGGACTGTTTCTATTTACAGCACAAACCCTGCTGTGTTTTATGTTTTGATAAGAACCCAAAATAAATTACAGGGGGAAAATAGTTGAAGTTTCTCAGCAGAGAGAACTTCTTAGGCAGAAAATACCCATGTTAAAAGTGCTTTAATTTCTGACAAGAAAGTGTAACAGGGAAGCCCCTAGGATTTGGAACTGGCCTCAGCAAATTCAAATGAGAAGTAGAATATTGGGAAAACATAACACTGGCTAGAGGGAGATAAAACCAATTGTCAGGGGGAAGAGTGGGTCCTCCACGTGAACAACTTCTTCAGAAATGAATTACATTTTTTTGGAAAATACACTCAAGCCAAATGTAAATTAGTGGAATACACAAAGAAAACTTGACCTGTGTTAAATAAGAGAGCAGCACTGAACATTCTAAATCATCTCTTCTGGCCCCTAATCTGGCCAATGACATCCTACTGTGTGTTTGCATAAATCCTGGCACAATGAGTTCTTGATCTCAGCTGTGGCTTGGTGGTATAATAATTAATAACAGAAATACATCGTAATAAATTTGGAAAGTGAAAATTTGTCTCCATACATAAGAATGAAAAAAGAATTCTCGGTATTAGTTGTAGATATGAATTAAAAATGAGGTCATTAGCTTGCTTTATACACTGATGAAGAAGCCACCAGAAATAAAGGACAGTTTAATTCAGCTTAATTTTGGAAGTGAAAGAACAGAAATCAGTTTGTGGTCACAAACTTGAAACCAGTCTTTTCTCAAAAGGATTTAACAGAGTTTAAAAAAAAAAAAGTTCCTGAATTCAAATTAGACTTCAAATTAATGTCCTCAGTTGTCCCCATGAAGACAAGTCTGTGGGCATGATACTTCCGCTTGTCCCTTTCAGAGTCTCAACACTGAAGCTGTTTCCTCATCTCTTTCTGGTGATGATAACTCTGTCCTTTATCTCTAGATGACTCTTTTGTTAAATGCAGAATACATTCAATTGGATCCTTCTCAGTTTGATGAAATTTATTACTTCAGGGCTTAACATTTAATCTTGGCTTATGATTAGGAGGATGAATGCTGATAGAGTGTTGTCTTCATTCTCCAGGAATGCTGAAGAGGTAAATACAATGTCTTGCTGAGCTTGGTTTAGACCACACCAGTTATTGGTGCTACTTCGTGTATGTATCTTTTTAGAGAGAGAAATCTACTGCTGGAAGAACCCTTGTTAAGTTAGGGACAGAAGCATGGCAAAGGGGCACTGACACAGGGTAGGTAAAAATCCTGGCACTGCATGGTCTGCACCTTTGGAATTTTTTGCGGATTTGCTCCAGTGTGGAATTAGTGTTTGCAGGCACAGCTTGGATGATTTAAGGTTTTTATATTGGTGTTTCAAGTTCAAATTCTCTTTCTTGTCACAAACTTCCTGCATGACATGAGAAATGTTAATCCTACCCAAATCCTGTTAAAATTCAGGAAAAATTAGCTATGGATGCTGTTACCTGGTTTGGCCAGAGGAGATGATCTCCCACTGTGTTGGTGCAATACCTAAAAGACAAGAGAATAAAAAGAGGGACTTTCAGGACCTGTCTCTTACAGCTCTTTGTGCTTTTGGCTTTCATTGTCTAAGGAGGAAGTATCTGACTAAAATCCATGTGAATAAATACATCATGTCAAGAAAGCAGAGGGCTTTGGTTTTCCTTTTTATTCAGCTGAGGCAAGCTCCTTACTGGCTTCACATTGGGAACAGAATTGTTCCAGTGGTTTACAAACAGGTGCTACTGGTGGGCTGCCATAGCTGTGCCCTTTTGAGTGCTTTCTAAAGCCTTCAGCTTTCACATGCAAATTCTGCTACTTGTATTTCCTGCTAAGATGTTGAAACATAACCTTGAGTATTAAGTGATCAGCAAATGTCCTCTTTTGTTCTGGCCGCTGTTTGTACTGCATTATATTGCCTCACCGGATTATATTTCAGTCCTTCCTTCAGAAGAAGACATATTAACTTGCTTCAAGAGACTGGAAAATTCAATAATAAAATTCAGTTGAGACAGTTTAATGTAAAGGCACAATCTGTGGCTCACGAAATTCACAAGTTGGGAATGCACAGCTGGGGAAGTCTCCTGGATGAACATCACTGCCTGTGCACCCTGGCTATGTGCCTGCTCTCGGGGTAGCTGCCAGTGGCCAGAGACAGAACTGGGGGTTGGAGGGACTTGTTCCTCTGTTCCCATTCTGGTCTCTGCTACCACCTCCACATTTACTTGGGGAATATGCCTGTGGTGCTCCGATCCCTAGAAATGTCTGTATACAGAGAGTGATGATGGGTTACAGGCATTACTTTAATGATCTCCCCTTGCAGTCCCCACTGAAGTCCCTACAGGTGCTGTACAAGTCCCTGCAACAACAGCCTTGGAGCTAAAGGGTGGGGCTTTCACCTTCATCTGAAGATTGGAGAGAAGTGCTTGCACCACTAAATCTCTAAGACACTCATAAATCTCTCTTTCCCAATAGACAAGGCAGATGTACAGTGGGAAAGGAAAACAAATGAAAAGAGGAGTGAAGGGATTTGCCTGCTGTCAAAAAGCAGTTCTTGGCACAGCCAGGCATGGGATTCAGGGTTTCTTTTAAGCCTTTCTCCTGTGCAGTGGACAATTCCTCCACTCTACCACTGTCCTTTCATGGAAATGCTCATGTAAAACCAAATTATTTAAAAGCTTTAATTCAAATACTGCCTCTCTCCAAGTACCAGGTGATGACTCAGAACAGTAAGCTGTCATTTCTATCCCTAAATCCTGCATGTTCTGGCAGTTCCAATACAAAAGACAGTAGCTTGGGACACGTAGTTACAATGATTCCCATTCTTGACCACTTTTCATCACTTTCATGATCAGAGATGCTCTCTTTAACCCTGGCTCAGCCTCTGAATACTCCCTGCTCTTTATTACAGGATTTGGAGCTTGCTGAAGCTGCTTTGAAGGCGTATGTGAGTTAAATCACCTATAAATCCTACTTGACACGGTATCTATTTCAAGGTAGGGAAATATACACTTTAAAAAATCATTCAGAATCATTAGCTGGTGCTGGGAGAGAGGAAGTATTTCAGTCAAAGCTTACAAGCATTTTGTCTGACATTAGCTTTTTGACAAGACCCCAAGGGCCCAACTTTCGTATTTTTAGTGTCAGAGACATCATACAGGACTCAGAAGTCAAGATGAAAAATTCACTTATAAGAAAGATTTCTCAGAAATCATTGATGCAATGGAATAGGTGGAATTGGAGATATTTAGTACAGGTAAGTAGTGGCCGGATGTGTCGCTCCAGGGAGGAAGATCTTAAGTCTGTATGTGTTGCCCATACCTAGTAGAAGTAGACATAATATAGTTTTATCTGTAATTTTTAAGAGTTACCAGGTCTCAGCCATTGTTAAGTGTTAAGTGTTAAGTATATTTAAAAGCCTGCATCCTGTATTTTTGCTATTAGTTCATGAATAGTTTAAGGCCATTGTGTACTCTGCTTTGACCTTCTAAACAGCAGGTCAACAACAGGGAATCATCTTCCTCAACAGATTGTGTGATGAAACCAGTAACTCCTTTTGAAAATTAAGCATAATTTGAAAAGAACTGCAATTTGCAAAGGTATAATCAGAGGATTTGCCAACAAATCACAGATTCTAGGTGTAGGATTTTGAGGTCAGCACCTTTATTTTTGTGTATTGTACCATGCTGTGCCCTCTGGTGGTGCTCAGCAAAAACACCTCACGGTGCAGAGGCTGTAGGAATCAGCCAAATTCCTCTCTGGTGTAATGGCCTTGAGGCTATTCAGGATGCTGCAGAAATGAATTGTTTCTCTTTGATAGAAGTGAGTAACCAGCCCTCTTGTGTGCCTGGCAGCATCTGGATGTACTGCTTCTGTCTGACTCAAACAATAGCTTGGGCACAGGAAAGCTGTGCTGAGGGAGAGGATACAGACCCATTGTTACCCTTCTTCTCTTAATCTTCCTTGTTTGATACATTTTAAAAAAATCTTTGCAGAACTTCACAGTTATCACACAGCTGTCATGAAGCTGCTCTGAAGTTCCTTCTTAGCCCTGAGTATTCAATCTGCTGTCATTGCTTCACTGTGAGAGTGTGAACAAGCAAAGCAGATGAAGTGCCCTCTTTTTGGTAGGATACAGCTAAAAAAAGACTTATGTGGTGCTATTTGGGGATAGTTTCCTATGCCTTTCTTATGGTGTGGGACCAATTTAAGCATGACTGTAACAGATCAGTATGTACCAGTATCCATGTGTGAACTGCAATGAAGTCTGAACATGCTGTTGCTGATAGACTTGTTTGCCGTGGAGAAAACTGGAAAGAAGGAAGTTGGAAGCAGGGAAACAATAGGCCGGGTAATGCTGATGAGTGAGAAGAGATGATAAAAACTTACATCAGTGTTGCTTGTGTGCAGCTTTATGTTGAGTTTGCAGATTTGGAAGTCTTGCTGATCATAATATTGCACCCTTCTGTCAGACAAGCGCAGGAGATTTGTCTTAATCTATGCTACCTATAGCACCATGCAGTGGGGTCCAGTCCCTGCCCATTCTCTGCAGTGCCCAGAGCTCCTCCACTGATTTATGAACAACTGTCAGAAAAACCTTTCTCTTCTCGGTGCCACATTTGATTGTAGTTACTAAGAATTTGGATTATGTGCCAGGCAAGCTGTTGATGTAAGACACCCCTGTGCACCTGTCCACTTAGAAGGCTGATCTTATATTGGTCTTTACTTCAGGAAGTGGCTGCTGCAAATAATTTATTGGGTGCTGACAGCCTGTTCTTCCCTGTCCAAAATACCTCCTCCCTCCAAAGACTGTGTACTGAGTATGACAGACAATGCCCTATAAATCATGATCAAATACAGCCATGCTGTGGTGATTCAATATGTGATTCATTAAGGCTGGAAGGGAGGAGGAGAGATGGGAAAAGATGGGATAAAAGCACTTTTCCTGAAGAATGCGAAGTGTAGATCACAGATTATTTTCAATTAGATTTTCTGGCATGAGGCTTATGCATGCAGGCAGGAACTGGTTGTCATGTGAACTGTCTGCTTTATTCACTGGAGAAACACTTAGATGTCCTCCTCAGGAGCTACTTAAAAAGCAGGTCTGTTTATTTGTAAAGGTAAAAATTATACATGTTGCTCTGCTTTTCAGCCCTAAGGTTACGTCTTCTCACCAAGTTCTTGCTAAGCATTTGTTCGTGAATCAAAAGATACTTTCAATTGATGAAAGCAATTAAATGATTTAACAGTGGCTGTCTGTGTTAGGTCTGTCTTTAAGGGTTTTGGTGTCTCAGAAATTCTACACTGAAGGTTTCTGATGTGTGTCAAAGGACTTGATTTAAACTCTGATTCTGGGGCAGGGTGTGTGTGTAATGACACAGGAAAAGAAGTCTGTCTTTCACTTCTGCTGTCTGAAGAGGTGTTCTGAAGACTCCACAGCTTTTGTTAGAGCTGCTTTCTTGTGTGAATGACTTAAAGGTTCAAAGAGTTGGTTACAGAGACCTACGTCTGAGCACCTGCCCTCCCTCAGGAACGTCAGCCCAACCTCTGCTGATGATGACTGAGTAATCCCCCTGGGAAATACAGGAGAAGTCTGTGTGACCACTGTGAAAGAACCTGCCTAGCACAGGACCTGCAAGCCTCCAAGTTTGACCCCAAGTTGTGTCCTGGGAATAGTTTAACCCAAAGGTGTCCAGTTCTGGACAGATACAGAACCAAGGTCCAACATTAACAAAGCCTGGGGGCTATTCTGCTGTGGTAAGCTCTGTTTTTCCACAGGGTAGGAGTCCTTTGCACACTGTGCTGCCATTTACTGGAGATAAAGACTTTTGAGAGCATCAGCATGATTTGGGAGTCTCTAGGCTCCGACTGACATATGATAGTTGACATCACTGCCCTTGCTCCTCTGATAGACATTGTTCTCCTGAGACAGCAGGACCTGACCTACTTGGGATTGCCACTTTTTCTAGCATGACATGTTCAAGTTTACCTGTAGTCTGCTTTCTTGGCTTATTTTTATGTTCCGGCCTGACAGTCAAGAGTCACTCTATCTTTGCTGCTCTGCCAGCTTCTGTCTGAGCCCCACACTCATGCCCTTGCTTGTCTGTGGGACATCAGGGATTGTCACATATCTATGTACCCATGGCAGCTGCTGGCCTGCTGATCATCCAGACTAATGGGAATGGCAGCTCATCTGGATGTCACTGGGGCTCTGTGGGAGGCCTTTGGCCCTCTCTCCCTTCTGTGCGATCACCATGGAGTCAGGGAGTGGATTCTTGCACCTCCAGAGCTACGGCTGAGCTACAACTCTAGAGTCCAGAAATTCCCCTCTGCATTTTGGCCATACAGGTGCTGTGCAGGTGATCTGTTCAGCATGCCTAAATGGACAGGTGGAGCTTGTCCACAAGCTCTGCCAAGGTGGGGATCTGCATCTGTTCTTCAGTTTGGATTGTGCTTGAGCTTTCAAAGTGAATCTTTCTACAACCACACAGCAGCTCACATCATAGAGCAGTCCTGGACTGCTTTTGGATAAGCCATGACATCTGCACATAATGATCTAAACATTGACAGCCATCCTGTTTGTGAGCTAGGTTTAGGGCTAGAGTAGATCTCAACACTTTATTTTCCTGGATCCTCTTGTATCACTCCACAGTATCTGCTGACGTAGGCTTAGGCTGATCTTAAGGATGACTTTGGGCTGCAGTAATCCCTAAAGCCTAATTTTCTATTTTAAATAGGGTCTGTTTTCAGATGTACTCAAAATGTTGCCTGTTGTAAACTGTGAGAAATCTTCACAAAACTATAAAGTAAGAAGATAAAAATCAAGAACTTCCAAATTCTCCTAGCTGAATCGGAATACAGACTTGAACAACTCAGAAAGATTGGACTCAGCTCTTCCCTCACTTGCACCATGTGCAGTATTTTGCAGCAGCACATCCATGGTAGTTCTCAGGTCACCAAACTGCAGTGGTAGCACCTGCCCTGGGCTTGCAGTGACACAATGGGTATGTTCCTGCAGGGCCAAGGGAATCTCAACTGGCATCAGAGAGGCTTTTCCTCAAGAACAACACGTGATTGCCTTGATCACAGGTCTCCGCAGCATTTTGGGTTGGCAGGTTCCTCTCTCCTTGAGAGGACAGTGAGGCTTTAGGGAGGTCACCTGTACCCTGAGCCTGCCATCCTTGCACAGAACGAGGGTCAGTTCAGCCAGTGAAATAGGTGAAGGCCCAGCCCCCCACAAACTCAGGTCTATGTCAGTCATCTCTGGGGTGGAGGGAGCTGAGATTATTCTGTCAGGGAATTTACCAGGCTTCCCTGCAGCACTCTGGGGAACCTATGCAAAACAAACTGGCTGTCTTTGTGGCTGTGGGTGGACAGGAATCCCCAACATGAATTGTCCAAAGACTTCCAGCAAGGGAAAGGGCTCCTTCAAATTCCAGGCACCAAGAACAACTTTGAAATGGATAGTTTTCATCTGTGAGTCACTGGCATATGTCAGCTTGGGTTCCTCTCCCATCCCCAAAAGCTTCCTGGTACGGAATTCTAGCAAACTGCTGAGTTTCATGGCAAACCAGGCACTGCTTGTGTTCTTCACCGACACATGCAACGTGTAGCAACAGATACCAGCTGTAAGTAGGAGCCTTGTGATTCCCAGGGCTCACTATATTCAATCTCACTAGACTTGGGCTTATGGTCTGATTAGATTTATTAGAAGGTAAATTATCTTCTTAACAGAAAATGCAGTTTAAACTGATGAGGGTTTTGTATAAACACACAGGGGTTTGTATAACATTATTACCAAAGTTCTTGCTGTAGAAGCCAATATGAATATCTTTTCTAGTGAATCACTAGAAAGGAATGGATTATTTTTCTTTTTATTAATCAAAATATATTTCCAGTCAAATTGATTTGAGTGTCTCTGGCTATGAGCATCAAGATAATGGCTGTTAGAAAACCAGGGATTCGAAAACCAGGCATTCTGCCTGCAGCCAGAACCTCAAGATGTGCTTCATGGACCACTTTTTAGTCTTGCGAAGAACTGTCAAGGTGGCAAGGCTGCTGGACCAGCCCATCTGTAGCTCCAGGAGCACAAGGGAGGCTGTCTTTTGGAGCACTCCTGATATTAGTACTGCTTAAATGACTTTAAAAAAAATCATAAAGTATCCATGGACAGGTTTGTGCAGTGAGGCCCCTGTGTGCACAGGAGGTGGGACTGATTTGGAAGCATGCCATGCTCTTATCCTTTTGCATAACCATTCCTGACTTGTGATGTGGGTTTGCCTTTCAGCACTCAGTGAACCAGCAAGCAGGGAAGGCACCAACAGTTCCAGTTGGACCATTCCCATTGCTTTACCAGCCCTTCCCACGGATGTTTTGCATATGGGAACAGGAGGGGAGATAGTTTGGGATGGAAGAAGGGGTGGGTCAGGGAGAATGGTTGCTCATATGTGTTCTACACAGGAGAAATGCTTCTCCTAGGAAGACAGGAGGAAAGACAGAAAGGAAGGAAGATGGATGGATGGATGGAAGGAAGGAAGGAAGGAAGGAAGGAAGGAAGGAAGGAAGGAAGGAAGGAAGGAAGGAAGGAACTTGCTGTTCCTCTGCTAATAGATTAAAGAGTGTGCAGGAATGTTCCTGGGCTGGGAGCATGACTGCCTGTCCCAGTGAACTGCTGGAACAGTCTCTGGTGAGGTTTTAGCTGCGCTGCCCAGCGCTGCCCGGGGTCCTTCTGGAGCAGGTTCTGGCAGCAACCGTGTTCCCAGGACTGTCCCCAGGGGCTGTTTGCATTCAGCCTCCCTGTTTTGAAGGGTGAGGGTGTTTACTGGCGGAGACTCACACTGTTCCCTGCCAGCTGGCCTCCATGCCCGGGAATGTTCCCAGGCACACTTAATTTACTTGTATAGATATAACCCAATGTTTCCAGTTATCATCTGTCCCTGAATCTCACAGCAGGGCCTGGACTGGCTGGGTGCTGCACACGAAGCTTTTTCAGCAGTGGCTTTTGCTGCAGAGGGTGTTAAGGCTTGTGTTGTGCACAAAGTTTGAAACTGGGTCAGGTTGTCTTCAGTGAGAACCCCAACACCACAGCAGCTTTGTCCCAGACATGTTCCTGCTGTAAGGGCTCCAAGCAACACTGCTTTTGGGACTTCAGCAATGACCCCCCCCCCCCCTTATCCCTTTATGGTTATGCCTTTCAGTTCATCAGCAGTTCAGGTTGCCTTTCTGCATGTTCTTATTTACTTCTCATTAACATTATTTTGGAATTGCTTTTGAAAGCAGGAATTCCAGCCCAAATGAACAGAGTGGAAAATTAACACTGATTCTATATGGGTAGGATTTTGCTCCAATTTCCTATCATAGAATCACAAAATGGTTTGGGTTGGAAGGGAACTTAAACAGGTCTAGTGAAAAAATAGAATTTTTGCGTGACAGCATCTCCTTTTGGATCACAAGCAATGAGCCACATCTCAGGGTGCCTAGATGGGTATGATTTCTTCATTAGTGATCTGAAGGAAAATAGAATGTATTTTCAGATTGTCATCTGCACTCTATTCAAAGACCAGAGGAATGCTTCGGTGGTATGATTTACAGTAAGCTGTTAGTGATAGCTGAGACAGTCACCGGATTTTTTGATGTGGGAGTGATACTGATATTTTGCATATTCTTTATTAGGTGTCCATAATTACACTTTCTTGTTGACATCTGACTCTAAGCCAAGGCATACCAGACATTTTTTCTTATTTATTGTAATTGTTGGATTTAATTTTTAATTTTTGTAACCTGCATAGTGATATCACCTGCAGATAATGTTGAGGCAGACTCTTCCCACAGATGTGGTGGGAGTGAGTTGTCCTGGGGAATACTTATGCTAAAAGCTATTAGCTTTATTCCTTAGGATTAAAAAAAGAACAAAACCAAAAAAACCCCAAACTTTTTATTGATCTCTGCCTGAAATGCATCTAAGAGCTGAAATCAGTGAGCTATTTTATGTTAAAAAATCACCAGGTACATAGCATGGTAGCAGGCCCCTTGGACTCAGAGCTGCCACCTTCTCCCCTCAGCACTGTCAGAATAGGCATATCTATTCCCATACCCTTCCTCTGGATTTATTTTTTGTGGTTGGAAATAATCATCAAGTCTTGTGTTCTCAGAACTGCTCAGCTTGATGCAGGTGACTGATGTGCAAATAACAGACCTGGAGTGATTTTGCAGTACAAAAATGATCAGGGAGCCCTTCCTGGTCTTAATACTGTTATTTATATAAATGATGAGAGACTGTGGGTTTGAGGGCAAAGATGCTGCCTGATTTCTCCCTGGGAGCTGAACGTCTGAAATACTTATGGCATTAAAATCCCTGAATGCTCCAACTTAGCAAGTTTCACCTGGATCCAAAGTGGCAGCAGTTCAGAGCTGTTGCATTGCCCTTGCTTTCAATTCAGATATTATATATCCCACCATAATATATATCCATATATGCCCATTTTGATCCAGTTTTCCAGCCCGATTTGGTAGATACAGTTACTCAGTAAAGACAGAAACCGTTTCAAAACATGCTAAAATGCACATCTCTCATATCTTCTGAAGGGATGCACTTTATTCTCCTCTGGACCATCAGCTCCACAGTTAAATTGACCACCTCTTTGAGAAGAAAAGACCAATGGCCTGAAGGAAAGTTTTATGGTTTAATGAAACAGCAAGAAAACAAACACTAAGTTCTTAATGAAAGAAATGAAAATGAAAAGCACACAGTAGTCAGTACTTTATGATTTATGAATTCCTTTCTCTTGCTCTTCAGAAAGCACATGTGTTCTGCAGTGGTTGGGCTGATCCTGTTGGCAGATCCTTCATTCAGTGTAATGGTGCAGGATCAGGGATTTGGGAAGGAACCTGGGAATAGAAGTAGATGAGATCTGCTGAGATGTAGATCCAGCCTTCTGCTATCTGCACATAAAATCACTTGTAACTTTTCAAACTTCCATCTCCATTGGATTTCTTTGTCCTCACAACCCTCCTTGGCCTACTTTTCTAGTGACTCACCTTCTCCTTTTTTTTTGCCTGAAATAATTCACTGTATTCACTGTAGATGCTGCTTTGCTCAAGTCAAAGTTGTTCTTAGGTCTTTTTCCTGCTGTGCATCCCTCTGACCTACACAGTGACAGCAGCAACATTCCCTCTGCCTTTCACTGTCAGCCATCACAGCCAAACCAAACCCTTCTGTCACCTGGTTGTGCTGCCCTGTCCCAGAATTCCTACTTAGTATGGACACTGGAAGTCCACATAAGATAGCACCAATGTTAGTGACACTTTGGGAACCACCCCAGCATGCTCTGGTGGTGACAACAAATATAACATGAGCTACGGTGTCTCACAAATATCAAACCAAACACTGACTACATATTTCTGTAGATGGTTTTTTGTGTTCAGCATCAACATTTCATCAAGGCACAATCTGTCGGTTTCTGTGGGTGAATTAATCACAGAATACAACAAGGTCAGGAACACCAAAAACTTTTAGAAGCTCATTTCAGCATCACTTTAATAACAATAATAATTTCCAAATGATTTTATGGGTTTTCTACATAAGTCACACAGGTAGGCTCAAATCAAAGTATTTTGACCTTAGTACGTTTGAGCTAAGCCTTTATTGATGGAAATTTTCACAGAACACATTTTCTCATGGAAATATAATTTTCTCCATTTAAAGCTGTATTTCTTTCAGATGAAGTGAGTGTTCTTGTTCATTGTGAAGATAACAATGCAGCCAATGAATTGCATATGCCTGAGTAATCTCCAAACACCCAAGCCTAACATGGAATATAAATCTAAATGTCTTTCACATGCTATGCAAATTCAAGAGTCTTCAATAGGGCCGTGTTTCACAGAGGAGCTGATTCCAGAAAAGTTTGAAAAAGCAGTGGAATAACTTTAACATTATTAACCCACATAAAGACTCCTGAATAGAGTACAAAATCACTTATGTTGATATTGGCTCCCCCTGGAAAGAAAAAGAGATCAAAGGTTTTTTTTCCCCATTAAAATATTAGCCTTGAATTTGTTTTCAGATCTTTAATGTAAAATTGCATTTACTTTCTATGTTTTCAAGACTGAGGCATTATTGTTACTCCAGTTCAGCAGGCATTTTACAATCAGTTCTTATACTCCCATTTATTTAGCTCTTTCTGAATGGCAAGGAGAAGATTTTCCCCACAAAAATGGAGGGTCTTTTCAAAGGTGGAAATACCTTAAAGAATTGTGCCTTTATCATTATTCATAGATTCGTTTATATGGTTAAAGCCTCACAAAGTATTCAGAAGTAGTTTAATGGGTAAGTTGACACTGACTTGGCATAAATTGCTTCATCCTGATGCTTTGTTCATTTTCTGTTCTAGCATATTGTACTTTTTAGTGCATTGTAGTATTGAGTTAAACGAGATGAGAATGTTCATTTCAACAAGAGTAGGACTAAAGTTTTTTCTGAAGAATATTACACATTGTCTTTTATTGTTACAATTTCAAAATGGTTCCTCTGTGTATTCTTGTCAAAACACAGAGATTTATAATGCATCTTAATGGGATATATTTGTTTAATATTGGCAGAGAAAAACCCAAAGTAACCCACTCTAATGCATCTTGAGTTTCTGCTTTATATCTTTGTCCATTAGGGACTGCCCTGGCTCTGGGGTTTAGTACTAAAACTCTAGCAGTGAAGCACTGCTTCATTCTCAGGCAGAGCATTACATGGGGTGAGGGGGTGTGAAAAAACCCTTTTCCAGTCCAATTTTTCAGTATCAAATTTCTACCTCCTCCACCTCCCAGGAGTGACAATACTTTTGTCTTAAACTGCTGGTGCTGCAAAAATCCAGCCCCCCCAAGTCCTGAGTGACACCAGCAATTCTGTTCACTCTGCTGAGAAGAAATGCTGTAAATTATCCTGGTTCCCCAGAGTCTTTACAGACAGCTGGAAAACCACTGGATGGTCCATTCTTCACAAGGCTTGAGAATTGAGGGGAAACATCTCTGCCCAGTCTTTGGCTCCATTTTCCTGCTTAGAAGAACCAAATTAGCTGATGTGGAGGGAATGGTGAGAGCCAGGATGGCTTCTCTCTGTCCTTCAAAATTAGAACCCTCTCCTGTGATCCTGGTGTTAGAGGGGAGGTCTTGCCTGAGTGAGGAATGCAGCCCAAAATGAGTTCCTTACTCCAGAACATTATTTGCTGTTGAGAATATTTACGAATGGACTTATTTAATGAAGTGATGTGTTGATCCTAAGAAACTGCTTTATCTCATCAACTCCACAGCACAGGAAATCTAATGTGAAGGTTTGGTCCCAGCAAAGTATGTTTGGCTTGAAGAAAAGAGTCACACTTTGGAAAAAAAGGAATAATGGAATGTTAAATTAGTAATGGCTTTTGCAGCTTGTTTGCAGTTTGATCTTTCTGTGCTGTAAAAATTATTTTAGTATTTAATTTCTGGGGCCTAATTTGTGCCTTTGCTTGGGTTATTTTTCAAAGAATTTCTTCTGCTTGGAAGAGTTTGTTTCCTACAACAGAATAGTATTACAATAGATGGTTTGCATTTGACTGCCAGAAGGCCCAGCTGTTGGTAGGAGAATATGCTGCACAAGTGTGTAAATAATGTTAAGACTTTCAGGCTTCCTTGAAACCCCATGAAAACACAGCTTACCTCTCCCAAGCCTCCAATCCAGGAAAGCGATTCTCTTTGTACTACCTTGAATTGATAGGTCTGTTCACACACTCCAAAGTCAGATAAATGTTTGTCTGCTTAGATGGGTCAGAGTCGTGCTGCTGTGTCTGCTGTGGGCTGCAGGTCCTGTACACCTGCCCAAACAACCTTTACATGAAGCCTCTTGGCATTGCTGCGGACTCCGACACGGGATCCGCACTTGGATCCACACGGGATCCACTTGGACCTCAGCATGTAGTGCCAAGGCCTGGGCAGCCTGTGCTGGGTGTTGGCCACACATCCTGGCCTCCAGCCAGCTTGGTGAGGTTACGTCGATGCAAGCTGTGGGTGCAGCTTCAGGTGCACTCAGAGAGCTGGGAGTACATAAGGATACTGACAAAAGTCACTTCTGTACCCTGTTGTGGGGTTAACAAATCTTGTTTGACCCATAGAGTGGCAGAGGAAGGGCTCTACCTGCTGACATGGTGCTGGCATCTCCATGCATTTGTCTTCTGTTTCAGACATCCCCGGATTTGTCCACATATGAGCTCGTTAGGTTGCATACTGAGACTTATGAAAGGGAAGCTGATGTGTGGAGAACTGAAATAATTTGCATGGGGTCAGGAATGGTAGATCTGAAGACTGAATCCAAGTCTCTTGCAACCATGCCTGTACCTCAACCACAAGGCCACCATTCCTTTGGAGGCTATTTTCCTTTGGCTCAAGCAGCTTTTGCAGCTGGCTGGCTTTGTAGAGCAGATCCAAGGCTCACTGAAGTCAGTGGGAGTCTGCTTATTGATTTCCAGCAGGCTTTGGATCAGTCCCATTAGGTGCATTTTCCCTGTACACTAGAAAGTACATGCTCCCTTTACCTGTCCCAGTTGTGTGTTAGGGAAGCTGTAGGCCTGGGGATTAAGGTTGTTTGTTTCACCTTGTAAGACCCCTGGCAGCTCTGTGAAAACACTTGATAAAAAACCAAGGTTATTGCTCCCATCTCCCCACTGGAAATTTCTGCTCCCTCAGAGCACAGCTACATAAAACAGCTGATTTGGCATTCCTGTGCTCAAGGGAAGGAATGGAAATGCCTGGCAGGGTGGTGGGAATGAGTTATTGGAGGTGATGGAGGAAGGGCCACAACCTTGGAGCAGAGCTACTAGTGCTGGAAGAAGCTGTGCTGGATGCCAAAGCCACTGTTTCTGTGGCTGCAGCCTCTTTGAAGAGGTGGGAACCTATAAGATGTGGGTGGGAAGGAATCTGTTCAAGTGCTAATAAAATGTTATAATCAGTGGGATCACGGATCACCCAGTTAACCAACAGCTGTATGTGAAAATGAGCTTTAGTTCCCTAGGGTCAGCAATATCCTCTGCCATTGCCCCAGACTGCAAAAATGTTGGGTGGGAATTCACTGCTGGTTTTTTCCCATGTTTCCCCACCTAAGCTAACGCCAATTTTTCTTAGCAGCCTTGTTTCTGCCCATGAGGAAGCTGATCCTGTTCTTTATGAAACCAGTGCCTTCTGTGGAATGGTTTCCTGAGATTTTCTCTGTGAAGGAGGAAGAAGGTTGAGCAGAGCTGAACACAAACTAGATGTGCACCAAAACCCACCAAAATTTTAGTTGTATTTCTGTTGACTGCATTTGGCTTTGGTTCCCACCCAAAGATTATTGAAACAGTCACTTAGACAAGGTTGTCTAATGCAACTGCAGAGGCAGAGTAATCATTAACTTTATTTAAAATCATACACATAGGTTAAAACAAAAACATGCTCCTGGCAGGTTTTCTGCCTCTTTGCTGGTCCTGCTGAGCACCCTGAGTCTAAATTCACCCAGTTTGCATTAGATTCTTAGTTAGTTGTTCAAGTGGAGACCTAATTCCTATGTGGGCCTGGGAGCCCCTGGTAATCAGTGAAGAAAAAGTAATTATTTCCCAAAAGCAATTCAGAAATTTAGATAAGATCTAAGTACCAAAAGTCTTCGTGGTCCTGTAGGCATTTCTTCTGAGTGAAAGGGGAATTCAGGATAGGGAAGCTCCTAATTTAAGCAGTTTAGTGCCTGAAGTTAGAAGAGATGGATTTGTGTGTTGGTGACCAGTGTTTCCTCATGGACCTCCCAAAACTTTCATGGAGCTGCTTAACTACAGATATGTTGCTTAATAAGGAAAAAAAACCTGTGGGAAAACAAAGAATATCAATAATCATGCATACTTACAGCTGGCAATTAAGGTTTTGGAAAAAAAAACCAGTACAGCAGCTTGTTGCCTTTGAAACTTAATGCTATTAAAATGTCCAACATGAAGTTGCTATTTTTAAAATAGCAGTTGAACGAAATGCACGAGATTAATAAGGAGCTAAATTGAAACCATGTTGGTTCATAGGTAACACAGACAAACACCGAGTTAATGGGGAGGGCTGTGTGTGTGCTCCAGTTTGGGACACTGCTTGTTTGGTTTTTGTCTTGCTTAGAAAGCAGAAGGGGGTAGAAATACCAGGCTGTGAAATATCTTATTTCCCTTTTTAGGCTATTATTCAGTCGAGTTTATTAAGCCTTCAGAAACACCAGTTTATGGCAAGTTAAGAGACCATCTACCACTCCAATACATAGGGAGTTGCTGATACAGACTGTTCTCCAGCAGAAGTGGACAACAGGTCTGCCCATGGAAAAGCCTTAAACACAAACAAGGGGATATGTAGCAGTCATGTTGGAAATAGAGGTTTGAGTATTGAGCTATTGTCCTGGAAGGGAGAAACCATCTCACAAAGGTGTCCAAGAGAGCTGCACATCTCTGTCTTCGTTGTTGGAGCAGATGCAGCTGGGAATAAACAATTCTTGTCCAGCTAAAAAGTAGAAGAGAGGAGCTGCACCTCCAAGGAAGTGCATGCAAATGCAGATAGAATTTTGTTGCAAGGTGACCACAGTCTCATATTAATAACCACAGAGGCCAGCCCAGAGGATTCAATGAACTCAAGTTCTTGATATTAGATAAAAAAAGGGAGATTGAGCAGGGAAGTAAAGTGTTGGTAGGTTGGACCCTGGAGAAGAGCTTTGGTTTCATTGGCACTGCTATGACCATTTACAGAATGTCAAAATCTGTCTCACTGACTGCAGCGGATTTAGGATGATACATGCCAGCAGCATGAAGTCCCACATGGGTTTTACTTTCTCCCAGATTATTAATTTTGTGTTAAAGTCTAAAAGGACCTGCCTGGGAGGCAGTAACAGAAGAATGAGTACTGGAGGACCTTGTTAGTAGCCCAAAGGAGAATATGCAGATAGTGGCTTGGTTGATGAATTGTTGGCAGCAGCAGTGAATGTGACCAGCAGGCACTGCACGGAGCTGTGTGTGGAATAACCTGCTGTAAATAAATGGCACAATGAATATTTATATTAGGGAGATGTCTGTAAAATATTAAAGCAGTAAATGTAGAAAATAACTAAGGAACTCATTCGAACTGAAAGACAAGATAAAGCTAGGAGAATTTCTGCCCCAAGGTACTCTCAGTCAGCTTCAGCAATGGCCTCAGTCTCCCTCCATGCCAATATGACCTCCAGACATATTTCCCAGGTTTCTGGCTATTCTTCTGAGGATATTTGATTTTCAGTTGAACCCTGCATGTCTCATAACAAGCTCTGGTGTCGCTATTGAACCGCTAAGAGAGAGAAGAGGTCCAGGTCTTGCGTGTGACAAAATGTGTCTTTTTATTAATTAATTCCAACTTATATAGACTTTCAAAGGTCACCCAGACTGGTCAGTTCAAAACCTCCCCCCCAGGCCGATTGGCCAGGCTTGAACCGTCCATATCTCGAGAAACCGTTTCAACAACATCCAAACTTTATTAAAACACAGGAAGGAGAGAGAAAAATTTCTCACGGGAAAGGTCTGTGCTCATCACACTCTGGGTCTGTTTTGCGGTCATGGTTTGTATTCTATGAATCTTATTTGTTAGGTGATGGAGATTTGGATAGACTCAGTGATATGAACCTTGGGGAAGGCCACAGATATATGGAGAGGGATCTGCTAGTGTTTAAAATCAGAACATTAAAATCTTTCCAGTTTACTGCTATGATCGCTCTGAATTTATATATGAACAAATTACATAGGTTGCAGAGCTTCAATAACTTGAGCTCTGCAAAACATCCACATGAATCACAATAACACAGGTGCCAACACTGCTAAAGAAATCTTTTTTTTTCTGGCCAGAGCTGTCCACTATTAAAGAAAAACAAACAAAACCCTCACAATTTTAAATGTTAGAGGAAGAAACCTCAATTTTTTCTCACTGAGCAGATACCCCATTTTCACAGACACTGACTTATTTACTCAAACACCTTGGAGTCTCGAAGTGGTTATTTGGATGTTACATGTTATTGGTAAAATTGGTTGGAAAGTAGAAGTTTCTCTATTGAAACAAAACCTGAAGTTTCAAAATGAGTCTGCACACCCCATTGGGAGATCAGACACTCAATGAGGTTGGAGTGTGTTGGGAACTCACTGCACAGAGAATAGTCTGAGAAGTTTTACTTTGGATGCGTCAGAACATTTTGATTCTGAAATTTGAAAATATGATGCTTGATAGCAGTGATTTTCTGTTATCATATCGTAAAGTGTAACAGTGTAATGCTCACTGGGGTGTAACAGTCTGCGCCCATGGTATATATTAACATTTGTTTTCATGTAATGTATGTATAAGTTGAAGCAATGAAATACAGTGATATGGTGAGAATAAAACACATGAGTTGAGATTAACTTGAAAAGTTAAAACATTCAGCTGTAAAACAATTTGGTTTTACAAAAAATGGTCTTTATTATGTAAAAACTTCTACATCAAACTGCTCCTAGCTTTCAACCAAGTTTCATTATTATAACTGAAACCAACAAATGCTCAACAATTTCCATTGTGGCAGCCTCTAATGTTGTTTAACTTTTACCATGAGTGCTGAAATCATCCATGCTGAGGGCTGCTGCAGGCTGGGTTCCCTTGGAAATGATTAGCAGAAATGCTCCAGCAATTTCTGAGGCTGAGCACAGAGAAGAATGCACTATTTTGCCTATGTTAAAACACTACAGCTGTGTCAGAGAAAAGCATTTAAAAGGGTATTGGGATGGCTTTTTGCCTCCCAAGTGTCTGTCCTGGTCTGGCCAAGGTGTGAACTCATGTCATGTTCACTCCTCTGTGTGGCTCAGGAGCTCTGATGGCTCAAGGAGGGATTGGTGGAACCAGGGACTTGTGTCTGTTTTTTTATTTCACATTTGCTGCTTAAATACATAGGCAAGGTTTGGAAGGAACAGTAGCTTCAAGTACCTTGTGATCTTAATTAATCTAATTAGGTAATTGTGCTTTTCTGGTAAGGGAAAACCACCCGATCTGCAGTAAAGTCAGTTTGATACGTGGAATATCTGCTGTTCTTTCTATTCTGCTTTCAACCTCAAGTCCACATTTTGAGGCAGGCACGGTGAGATGATGCTCTCCTCCATGCCAAAGCAGAGCCCACGGTGCCAGAAATCTAATCAGGTGGTGACACCAAGGACTGGCAGGGATGCTTGTGAACATGGAAAAAGTAGATCTCCTGCCTCTCCCAGACAAGTGGCTGGCCAGAAGCAAGGCTTCAAATAAAAGCAGGGCTGAAGTACATTTGTGCTAATGACAAATCTGTCAGCCGAGGTGCAGATACTCCAAGAATACATGTGATGGGATTATGTGCATGTTGCTAATTCATTTGACATAGCTGCTCATTTGAGTTTGGTTAATTACGATGGATGATCTATTTTGGCTGGGAAGTGGCATCACTGAACCCAAATTTCTGCTAGAAGTGTAAGAAGTTGTGTTTCCTGGGCTGCTGGGTGTCAGGAGTCACCTCAGAGCACCTGGCTGGGGTCTGTGAGGGCAGCAAGATGCAGGTTGTTACTGCTAACACGGAATGGGGTGGGTTGTCAGCCCTGCTGCGTGAAAATCTTCAGAACCCATTCGTGAGGGATTTCTCCTTGTTTTGGAACAGCAGCACTGCTGTCCCCTGCCCGGCCCTGGGTGCCTGGGCATAGGTCTCTGTGAGGAGAGGAGGGGGCTCTCTGAGGCTGTGAGCAGAGGAAGGGGCTGCCCTAGACTGTGAGGAGAGGGGGGAGGGGTCTCCGAGGTTGTGAGGAGAGATGGGGGGCTCCTCCCTGAGGCTGTGAGGGAAGGATGACGCCGCTCGGTTTGTGAAGAGAGGAGTGGGATCCTCCCTGAGCCTGTGAGGAGAGGAGGGAGCTCCACGAGGCTGTGAGGAGAGGAAGGGGCTGCCCGGGCGGTGAGGGGAAGAAGGGACTCCCTTGAGGCTGTGAGAAGGCAGCTCTCTGGAGGGCGTGAAGGGAGACTGGGGGCTCCTCCCTGGGGCTGTAAGGAAGAAGGGTCTGCCCCGGATGTGAGGGGAGGAGGGGCTCTCCGAAAGCCTGAGGGAGGCAGGGCCTGCTGCCGACGGCTGGCTCCCGCAGCCCCACCCCAGAGCTCCCCGGGGTTCTGCATATGCAGGAAACTAACAATATCCGAAGGACATTTAATAAATTCGTGCATTTTTTGCAAATTATTGAAATCCTGTCTTTCAAAAATGTAATAATAATTTGTTTGGCTTATATATATTAATAATTTTAATTATAATTCTATTAATAATTTTAATAATAATTTTTCTATTAATAATTTTGCTTAAACAGGCATCAATAGTCAGATACTTGCTGTGAGTGCATTTTCCTGAAACCTAATTTCTTGCACCCAGAGTGCCTTGTGGGAATCTCAGCGCCATCCAAGCACGAGCTCCTGTCTATAATTCAGCTTCCTGAAGGAAGGACAAGCTCAGCTCTCATTTGTTTGCACAAATCAGGGCTAACTTTCTCTTTTGGGCTCCTACGTTGTCCCAAGGCACCTGCCACTCCTGCTCAGGCTCTCTCGTGTGGCATGGAATGTAACCTGGTGTCCAGGGCAGGCTGCTAATTACATCTTTAATTTTATTGTGTTTAGGAGGAGACAGATAGCCAGCCTTTCCTTACTTCTAAGTATGGATCTGAAGAAAGGCAGATAAGGTGTGCTGACAGATGGGATGGCCCGATGGCAAATTGCCCATCAGGTGAGTAAAACCTGCAACTGATGAGCCCTATGAAAGAGTGACTGTTACTAGAATAATGCATGTGGATAGATAAAAGTGTATATCTACATATATTACACGCACATGCATATATACCTTTGTTTCAATGTGGTGTAAATATCATCAGTTCCGAAACGGGGCTAGAAAAGAATAAAAGGTGTGTTTTATATTATTCCTGTGTATATACTTTCTTACCTATTTTCTCTGGGGGCTTCTTAAAGAAGTTGCTAATTTATAAGCAGTGCAACTTACAAGAAACTAATGGGAATCTTAATAGTGTCTTGCAATGCCTAATTTTGGTGATAAGTTAAAAACCCCTGCACTTTCTGGCGCTGAAATGAGCTATCATTTTACAAGAAATAAGCTATTATTTTACAATAAGAAGATAAAAGCAAGGGACTGCTCTTAGCTCTAAATATTGCAAAAATTATTTTAAATTTAAAAATGGTAAGCTGTGGTTTTGTTAGTTGCAAATCGCTGAGCTCCATAGCTTTGAAAGGGGAAACAACTGATTTGCATTAGTTGAAAATCTCTCTTTGATTTCTTGATGTTTTATTCAGAATTCTTGGATCATCAGTACATTAGAAATCACTGTGATGGATTTACTATAAATATTCAAGTTTTGCGGTGCATTATTCCTTGAATAGTCCCATTATTTTCAGAGGCTTAAAAGTACTCAAGAGCACAGATTCCCCTGGAAAGAGGAAATACTGATCAGCCTTGAACTATGGTTATGGGGAGTATGACCACAACCTGCTTTCCAGTGTGGTGACAAGCTGAGCTGCTGTAGCACCAGCTGTGCTCCTTGTTCTGTGTGCTACTGTTTGCCAACTGTGTTGGGTTCAATACAGCACCTCTTGGAATGAGTAGGAGCCTTTCCTCTGACTTCATCAGGCATTGGATATTCGGGGACCTTAAACGAGATCAAATGGCAGCTATTAATGTAGCCTGGCCTTCTTCCAGCTTTAGTTATTGCCTGTGGTGCTTATGCAACCAGTTTGGTGTATAATTTTCTCTCATTTCATAGAACAGAGAATAACTCAGAGCCATGCTACGCCACTCAGTATTGTTTGTGTGTTGTCACTTATCTTTGTATTCAAAGGAGCTGAATCCAACAGCCATCTAGTTACTGGCCCTTTCTGTATGAGTTGTTGTGCCCAAAGACTGCCTGTTACCTTTATAAGACTGACCAAAATGATTACAAAAGTTCAAATCCTTATTCACACTCTCTTATAATGCTAATTTTTCAGAATCAGGACAGATGTTTGGTGCTATTGGAAGAAAAAACCTGCAAAACCTGGAAAAACGGTAAGATCCAGTTTTGGTACTGATGATGTTTCAGAAATGGAGTTGGCTGAAATATTTCCAGTTTTATGATGCTGTCAGTTTCCGTGAAGTAGTTTGTACATTTTTGCATTTGCAAGATTTGAAGAGGGGAGGCATAGTTCATCAGGAGCAACCAAGTGTCACAGGCACATGAGTTTTGTATTGTAGATGCTGAGTGTGTTTCTGCACTAGTGACTGAAGAAGGCAAGATGTCCACCACCTGGATTTGGGTAGCTCTCATCACACCCGGAGTTTGTTCCCATTTCTTTCCATTTCCACCAGCAGTTTGTCCTGCTTGCTGAGTTTTTTCCCTCAGGTTATTTGAAGCAAACAGGTGTTTCCCATGAAGCCTAAGTGCTTATGGCTCTAATCTTATGGCTGTCTCTGACAAATGGATCCTTTGCTCTGTCTGAAGGATTAATAGAGGGTTAGGTGCTTAAAAAAATAAACAGTGAGTGCAAACAGTGGGAAGGAATAAAGCTGCATGTGGCTGATGAGCAAGGTGATGTCATTTATTTAGCAGAAGTGAGACAGTGGTCAGAGATGCCATGAGGGGAAGGCTCCTTTGAAGGAAACAGGAGAGTTGTGAGGCAAACCACAGAGGAGCTGTTAGTGGCCAGTGGAAAAAGGTTGTTGAATTTGAAGCCTTGGAGCTCAGGTGCAGTGCAAGAGAATAGGGGCTCATTGTTAAGGCAAGGATCAGCGTTCCCTTTTGTTCCTTCCCCTGCCCCCTCCTCCTCTGGCCCTAGAATAATAAATATCTTGTCACTCCAAAGACATGCTGGCATAGATTGTGTTCACTGATGGATACTCAGTCAATGGTCGTACTAAAATGGTTTGTTTCTGTTGATGTATGTCTTTGTAGGCTCCTCTAATGGGAGTGCAAATAAATGAACCCGTAGCAGGGATTTCTTTCACCGCAGTCCAGTTTAACCTCTGAGTGTCTCCCTGCCAGGAGTCACTCCAAATGCTTCACTATCTTACATTGTTTCTGCCTTTTGCTGGAGTTTCATGTATTCAATTTGTTGTCCAAGTGCACAGGCAACTTGCTATATGTGGATGCAATTAGTTTTTTATAATGAGTATTCAGTAAAACGAAGCTGAGAAATTAGGATGGGCAGTCAAGAAAGGTAAGGGCCTAATGTCTTCTGAGACAGTTTAAAAGATTTCTCATGATTTCCCTGGGAACTCTAGAGGTGATGACAAGCTCGAGATTCATTTCTTTGAAGCTGTGTGCAAGATCTGGTTTGTATGATGTTTTGGATCATCGAACTGGAACATTTTTTCTGTGGTGAGTTCTCACAAGTATATAAGCACTACATTGGTACTTTTCCTCAAGGCACTGGAGCTCAAAGACATCTTCAAAAAATACCCAGAATGAGTATATTATAGCGATAAACAAACAAACCAAACAAACAAAAAACAAAACAAAACAAAAAAGCTGTTACAGAGAAGAAAAGCCCTAATGTATTTATTCTCTGGAGATTTTTTCACCACAAGTGTACGGGAAGGAGAGTTTTGAAAGGAGGTTAACATAGTTTTCACATCTCTGTTCTAGACTTTGAAGTGATCATATTTGGCACAGTTTGCCTACACCACCAGAAGTGCCATATTCCATAATCCCACATTTTAAAGAACTATTTCATGATCACTGACCAAACTCCATTTCTTCAAATCTCCACTGAAAATTGCTTCCCCAGAGATTGTACACCAGCAGTAAAGAGCTTCTGGTGAAGATGGAAATGGAAGGTGACAGGCCTAGTGCTGTCAGTGTAATTTCCGTTGTCATTTGGAAAAATTACAAAATTGCAGTTTTCCCTCCATTTCCCTTATCAGACAAATCAGTAATGGAATAGGATATGCTTGCACAGAGAGAATGTCACACAGCTACAGAAATGCTAACCAAGTGCAGAGATATGATATGATCCATGTAACTTCCTAATAAGTTGTGTGTTGGGACAACATTCTGTCATATCATATATCTGGACTAAAGACAATTAAAAAACCCCACTTCTCTCGCTTCAGCCTTTGGCATGTAGGAGATGCGAATGCCAGATTTTGCCAGGAGACCCAAAAATTGGCAGAGATCATCCCTTCCTGAAATGCTTCTTCCAATTCTTGCCTGTTCTATCAGGAGTTTTCAATGCAAATGTACTCACTGAGGGAGAAAATCCTCTTTTTCAAATACGCTATTTATTTTTCAGCCTATGTGTTTGCTGACCCTGCTAATAAAGTGCTATTTAAAAGCTGCATTCTAGAGGAACATTGTCCCTCCACCCCTTCTGTTATGTGTTTATTGTAGTGAAAATGTAAGCACTTTATTGAAAGGTTGGCCATGAGGACACTGGGACAGAACATCCAGTATCTCCATATCATTCCTTCATTATTTATGGTTGTAGCATAGTAACATGCAGCACCAAATGTGAGTAAGAAGAAGGGGTGCAAAAGAGAACTTCAAATGACTGTGATGAATAGTTGAAAGTGAACAGAGGGGCTTTTAAGACTCCTTTAAAGAAAGCCTAATGCTCTGCTTCCCTAAGCAGCAGGCTGCTGATGATGGAAAAGTCACAGACATACCTGCGGAGATTTGGGAAGCTCTTGTTTCAGTAGGTCTTTATGGCAGCTAAAAAAATAGAATTCCTGTGCTCCTGCCAACTAGGTTGGTGTGTCCAGTTTGCTTTTCTCCTTTCCATTTTGCTCTGTAAGGACAATGTGCAATGACTTGGACAGTGCTGAAACCCAAATTGTGTCTCTCCCTATTTAGCCACCCCTCCCAGACCATGCCCTACTTGTGTCAGCTACTTTTCCATACTTGAGCAGTGCCATCTCAAGAACTGCTGTTTCCTGGCTGCATTTCTGGTTCTGATGGTGGCATAAAATGCCAGGTGCTGCGAGCCCTGAATCTTCTTTGCCTTATCAAAACAAGTGGTGACAGTTTCTTTGACAGGCACAACCCGCACTTTCCTAATGGCACCCTGGAAATCCAATATTAGTATAAATCAGGAATGAAGAGCCTTCTGTCCTCTTCCTGCATCAAACTGTTTTATAACAAGCTTTCTACAGTATTCTAAATTCAGGCTTTTTTGGCTCTTCCCACCATCAAACTCCTTGATTAAATTTCTTTTTTTCCTTTTTTGGCAACATGATTTGGCAAATTTGGCAAAAAATTCACAGAGGGAAAGGATTTTTTAAAGGAAGTCTTGAAGCTTTTAAGTCAGTTGTTTGAGCACAGCTAAAATAGTGCTCAAAAGAGTGGAATCGAGCAGCCTTTGTGTACGTGGAACTCTGTGGGACCTCATCTCCAAGGGGGATGCAATGTGTGGATACCAGTGTTCTGCTGATGCTGAGCCACTGCTTCATGCTGTGTCCCCTTGGGCTTTTTCTGTTGCGCCACTTCCATAGCCTCCATGGTGATGGGTGTGCTTCAGGATGAGCCCTGTGTGTGAGTGAATCCTGGAGGTTAGGGGGAGGGAGGATCCGTGGGGGCCTGTGCTGCCTTATGGGCAGCAAGGCATCAGCGCTGCGTTAACTGAGCATTCCCTTGGTTTGTGCTGATTGCATTGATAGAAATGTGCCCTCAAAGAGCTTCAGCTCCTAAATTAACACAGTTCTTGTGAGGGTGAACTCACTGCCAGAGCAGGCCACACCTTGTCACACAGGCCTTTAGGAAAGGGTAAAGCAAATAAGTGCTATGGGGCTGAAATCAGAGCGATGGCTGATGGAGCCTCGATGGGGAAAACAGCCAAACAGCCTGAATGGAATGTCAGTAAGCATGGAAGCTAAAAATACACATCTCAGACCTTGAGGACACTCTGGGGACTAAGAAGCTATATTGATACTAGACTTCAAAAGTTCCAAATAAACAGCAGGATTTTCTCAATGCACAGAAGTACATACTTGAGATGTCAGAGCAGTATTATTTGTGTACTGCAAAACCTCAAGGCGAATGCCTTAAAAGCCAGTCAAGATAAGTTGCTCCTTACTTAATTTACATTTATAATTGCTCTTATTTTATTTTTGTATCTTAGAAACTTAGTTTTATATTAATACTGTGAATCTCAAATGTACATATTTCTGGAGATAGCATTACTCTCTTTAGGGGAGAGAACATGGCTTATGTGAGAGCGAGTGATCTTTCAGAACATTAACATTCATTCTATGCTAGATGACCTTGGACAAGTAAAGTAGGAATGATTACATGGATTTGTTTCGTGAGATATTTATCAAGATATGAAAAATGCTGGAGAGCCTCTAAAGCCAGACATTTCCTGAATGCTCCTCATTCTAAGTGTTTGGAAGAACAACATGTCCCTCGTTCTACTGCAGGTGGCTTCTGAGTTCTCAAATGCTGGGTAGGCTTTTTCTCTTTACTATAGACAAATGAGGACTGTAGATGGCATTGCCTGGATGGAAATTGCTGGAAATAGGTGTAATTCTGGTTTCTCCATCTGTGTTACACCCAGGAGTTGCTATTGTGGATGTATTTTAACTCACTTAGATTTGTCTAGGACAACTTGGAAAGATTGGAATGTAGGGAGAAAATATTTTGTATGTGTGTCCTTTTGGTCTAATAGCAAAGTTCAGATAGAACTAAAGGCATGAAAAATACCATGAAAGAAAACTAAGTTTACAGATTTTTTTTAATAGTAGACAGAGCCTGTGGTATATATTTTTATACCTTCCATGGTATAAAAATCCTTGAATAAGGGTTGTAGGCTGAATTAATCAATTACTGTAGCCTGTGTGTAGATCAGACTGCTGAATTGTAACAGGACTCTCAGAAGTAAAAACCCCAAGCACTGATCTAGAGGAAAATGAAGAGCTTGTTGTGTATTTATGATAAATGCCAGCCAAATCACATGTACTTTTATGAGTTTGTGAGTGGCAGTTGGCTGCTGCTGGAAGAACAACCACACCCAAGGCAGTACAGTTTAGGCATAGGTTGATCTGAATTAAAATAGCAACCTGCATGTCTTCATGCAAAAGCTTAACTCTGAGAACATGAAACTCCTGTTCTACACGTGCAGGGAGCAATGTGGTCCTTGAGTGGTTGTTTGGGTGTGTAAGGGAACAGCCATGTTTAAGGCACAAGGAGAACATCACTTCAGTGCATTATATTTTTGACAACACCACAGTCCTCAGAGTATGAGTAAAAATGCCCTCTATAACCTGATGTGCATTTTTAATACAACCAAACTCTTTGCATGAGGACGAAGCTCAGAAACGTTGCTGAGCATTTCTGTATGTCTCCCACCCTGAAAACTCCCTTATTTAAACTTCTCATTTCTGCGCTCAGTAGGATGTGAGGGCTCTGTAGTGCTCTGTAGCACTAAGGGGAGCTGCTTTTAGAGCTGGATTTGAGCTCTGTTATTGAGAACGCCTTGGAGGGCTGGGCACTACAAAGTGGGACATTGAAAGCCAGGTGCTGGAGAGAGGGAAAGTGCTGCATGAGCAAGAAGTGAGCTTATAAATTAGAATTCAGCTCAACATGTTTGGAGCCACATAAATAGCTTAGGAGTTTGGAAAAGAACACCCTCAAGAATTCAGAATTACAGCCAAAGGGGAGGGAAAACAAAATGCTTTACTGCTGTGTGATTTACGGATCAAATAAGTTGGAATTAGTCACTAATGTGAAGTGGGTTTGGAAAGATTAATAACCCTTACCCAGCACTTATTGTATGATGACCAGCCATAA
The DNA here is from genome assembly GCF_008360975.1 of Lichenostomus cassidix. NCBI lineage: Eukaryota > Metazoa > Chordata > Aves > Passeriformes > Meliphagidae > Lichenostomus > Lichenostomus cassidix. The sequence continues at coordinate 128,680 of NC_139483.1, forward strand.
ATGTTCTTTGAGCGAAACAGGAAGTAGCCAAATCCTTTCTCTCTGGAGATGGGCAGTGCTAGTGCCCACTTTGAATTCTGGGGCTGCCCACTTTCAATTCTGCTTTTTTTCTTGGGGTGAGGCTATGGATTGCTCATGGCAACTTGGGCATTTCTGTTTGGCTCAGAAGATATGTGCTGCAGATGGGCCTGTAAAGGGATGGGATAACTGTGTGGAACTGGGAACTTCCACTTGCCTGGCTCATATCATTAGCAGTGTACAGTTCACTCCTTGGAATGGGCACATTTGCCCAGAGAGGGCATAGAAAAAGTGTGAAAATGCTGTAGGTTGCAAACTGTATATTGTTGCTGTTCATGATCTGACTATTTTGGTCCTGAAAACCTTTTAAGATCTTTTTCCTACTTGTTGTGGTTGTTTGAAGTGGAAAACATTCCATTAATGGCTGAAAATTCTGTTCTAGTAGATGCTTTGCCCATTTGTATTTGTGTCAAAACCAGTATGACTTTTGATTTCTTCTGAGCATCTGTCAGCTGGTGACCCACCACACCTTCTCTTGTGTCGCCTATATAAACCAGTGCTGACCAAAGCTTCAAAGAGTGACTTCCCTCCCTGTAGGACTCTTTCTCACACTTATTTCCAATAAACTGCCATCTTCTCAATTTTCCACAAGTAACATGTAATTGAGCAGCAACCTCAGTGTATGAAAATCTGTGTGGCAGATGAAAATAACATTAAACTGGAGGCAACTGGAGTGCAGTCATGGAGTGTAAAAAGCTCAGCTCCCATAGAATCTCTTTTGTGGGTATTTAGAGTTTAAGAGAAAAAAACTGCTCAGCTGTTTGGTGAAGGTGAAATTCTTATCAACCCAGGAAAGAGGGAGAGCTGTTTGAGGTAAGAAATTGTTGAGGAGGTCTGGCTAGATCAGCCAAGTGTGAGCACCCTGTAATTCCATCTGGACAGCCAATTTTGCTTAGGTTGGTTGAAGGAGATGTGTCCCAGAAAATGCACTCTCCATCAGACATAGGGAGTCCTCTGCATGGCAGAGAAAGCTACTGCTGTGTCATAAAAAGGTATATTTTGTTTCATGCTGCCTTTATTATTTTAAATGATTGTTTGGCATTGTTTTGTTACCTGAGCTTACTCAGCTGATATTTATAGCAGCTTTTTGCTGCAGACTTGCTGGACAAGATGTAGTTACTTTGCATAAACCATCCTGGTGGGCTGCAGCGCAATACTGTGATGGACCTACACTAAGCACTTGTTCTGCAAGTCCATCCTTAGAAATGTCCAAGGTTTCCCTTCCCTGAGAGTGCACCAAGGAAGTTGTTGTGGTTGCTGGGAAGCCAGGAGTGGGGATTAGAAGTTACACGTGGCCTTTTCAGCTTGGCTGAGCAGGTCTAGAGAGCCAAAGTAGTTCCTAAGCCAAGAGTCATGTGTGTGCTCCACAGCTGTTGCCCGGAGAAGTGGTTCCATGTGGCTCTTTTGCCTTTTCCAGCATGGGAGCATTGCCTGCTTGCTTTCAGGAGGACCTTTGAACAAGCTAGATTATTCACATGAAAATCAAGTGAGAATCTTCTTAGTTCAGGCTTACCTTTTCCAAGTTGACATGGAAGTACTTGCAAAGCTGATATGTGGATCTTTTCAAGAGTAGGCTCCTGGCAGTACTTTTGGGAATAATGATTGTGGAACCAGAACCATAAAAGGCATGAAAATACTCTTCCTAAGTGCACTTTCCCCTGTGCACATCTGTGGAATGTGATTTTGAAATGCCTCAAATTCACACTCACACAGAATCTGTCACCATTCCCTGTGACCTTGATCAGGAGCATTTCCCTTAATGCCTGTTATGCTTCCAGATAAGCAGAGCACCTCCCATTGACCCAGGCAGGTCATTATCCTCTTCTCCTTTATCAGAAATCCTTCAGCCAATTAATCACACACTGCTCTGCAATCTTAAGGTTCAATTATGCCTGGACAAGTGTTGCTCGGCTGTTCCTCCTGCTACAGATGTGACATATCCTGAGATTAGCTCTGATTCACAGAAGTCACTGATTCCATATCAGGTGCTAAGAAAAGCTGGGCCATCTGGGAGGGAAGTGACACCATCTTGGAAGCATTTTATCACAAAGTAAGTGGAGATGTCTAAAAAATCCTGCTAACCACCACCACATCACAGCAAGTCCTTTTCACTGGCTGTTGCTTCTCATCCTGAGACAATTTACCAGAGACAATTTTCTGGATGGAGATGTCAGCAGACTAATAAACTGTTAGTAGTGCACTGATGACAGACAGTAGCTAGTTCTCCTTTGGAGTAGTAGATAGCTTAACTTGGAATCCCTGTGAGAAACCTATTTTCTCCTCTTTTGTGAAAACCTGTTTCATGCACATCAAATAGCTTCTGGTTTTATTTTCATTTTCTTATTGGGATACTCCATCGTGGACATGTTGTATGTGTGAAATAGTTTGATGATATTTTAGACTAGTCTAAAAATTCTGCCTTATGTTTTTTTAGTTGTTTGTTTGTTTGTTTGTTTTTTCAGTAGCTGTGGCTTGACACACTTAATTGTTTTTAGAGGGCCTGGGTCAGAGTACATTACGTGGCCCTCAGAAGCACTATGGGCCACCCACTGAAACTATGACCAAGGTGTACCTGATCTTGGCAGTGTGATTCTGTGCTTGTGAGGCTGTTCTTTGTAACCATTTTCAGCTACAGAGAAGCTCAGGCAGACATTTAGTACAGATGCTTGCAATTCTATAAAATTGCACAATCCTCTTTAAAAAATGGCCTTCTGATTTCTATAAGTAGACTTTGTTAAAAAACTATTCTGAGTTTTGAATATTTAAATGTGGTTCCTCCTGTTTTTATTTTTAAAAAGCTCTTTTTTGAACAAGATAAGCAGATGTTGAATATTGTTGTGGAGCAGGAAGGCCTTGCAAAGTGAGGGCCTTGCTGCCCTTGTAAAATCCTTGCTCACTTCTGTTACTTTGGCTAACTAGAAAAGCATTCTGGGAATGACTCAGCTAAGCTAGAGGTGAAAAACAAGTTACGTAATTGTAAAACAATTATTAGAACCAATAAGTGCTCACACCATGGAGCTCTTGGTTGGTTACATCTGATGCCTGTTTCTATCATGGTCTGTGGTGGTTGGTTAAACATATTTGTTGTGCCTCACAAGTATGTAAACTCATAACGAACTAACAGTTTAGGAACCCATGATTTTTGCAATAAAGTATCTTCACGATACCATCGTGGACATTGTGTGTTTAATGCTGCAGAATATGTAATTGTTTGCTATAGAAAATCGCAAACTCTGCAGAATAACTACTCTTTATCACTTTCAGGCTTCAAATTAGTTCTCTTAGAAACCCCTTTGGAATGAAGGAATTTGCATTTCCGCTGTGAATGGTGCCACAGAGAGTCAGGCAGAAGATAGGATCTGCTTCTGCATCCTGCCCCTGGCTGGGGGCTCTTTGCACACTGGTGTGAATGTAGGATACACAGGGAAGTTAAATAGGACTTGGGGCTGTGGAAGAACAACTGGATTTGGCTGGGGCTGAGGCAGCTGTGAACACACAGTAGGACTCTGTGTTAGCTCACAGGGCTGAGCTGGAAAATTTCTGTCTTAAAACACCCAGATATTCTGCCCCTCGTTTTCTGCAGACAGAGCTACTGCTGTGGCTTCTCACATTGGTATCTCAATTTGCAATCTAGACCAAGCCTATGTGTGGGTCAGATATTGCACCAAGCAGAGCTACGAGAACCTTTCTTTGTAACACGTTGCTGCTCACCAGTCAAAGGAAAAGTGAACTGGCGCAGCTAAAAAAACATTTTGAATGGCCTTTATGAGTCAGTTTCTCACATACAAGTTCTCACTGACTGCTAGGTTCAAGTTGTGGATAAGTCCAACCTTGCTAAGACACTGGAAAAGGATTTTTTCTTCCAAGAGTGTCTTGCAATCTGAGTGTGGGGCTCCTGGAGTCTGATGTGATAGATTTGTTGCTGAAAAAGTTGTATTTACATCTTCTTGTCAACAAGATACAGAAGATGGAGACTGTGTAAACATGTGTGTAGAAAGGGTATTTCACTGGAAACTTGTAATAGTTTATTTTAATTCTCAAAATTAAGAGCTAATATTTGGACTTGGCTGATTGTTCAACAGCAAATACTGCAGATGTATCTATTTTTTATGACACAGCTATTTGATTTATAATACTTCTGTTATTCTGGCTGTCCACACAGAGGAGAATATAAACTGCCTTTGTTTTTGCAGCTCAGAGCTCTCCAGGCATCCCTCTCCTGCCTTTTAAAAATAATTAAAAGGGAACCTTAAACTCAAACACATCTCAAAAAAACCCAAATATAGGTGGTCTCATGTCGCTGTTGAGCAGCTAGCAGAGTAAAGAGGTCAGTTCTCAGTGGCAAGAAGGAAAGACCTTTATTGTTTTGATTTCATCATATATATAGAGTTTTCAAAAGTCACCCAGATTGGTCGGCCAGAAGCCTCCCCCTAGGCCTGATTGGCCAGGCCCACACCGTCCAGATCTTGGGACACTGTTTTTAATAACATCCAAACTTTATCTTTATTTATAAAACACAAAAAGAATTCTCATGGGAAAAGCCTGTGCTAGCCACAGTCTCATCTTTAAGATAAAAAAGAAGATTAGAACTGGAGGGAACTGAAGTTATTTTGGTGTTTTATAAATAATCTTCCAATTTCCTATCACTTGCCACTTCACCTCTTGTGGGGTTAGTACTGGATTCTGCTACTCTTTTTTCCCAGACTTTTTGCTTTCTGTATTGATCAGCCTCAGGAGTGGAAAAGAAGCTGGAAAGATGAAAGGAACTATTTATTCCTAAGGAAGGCATAGGAAATTTCTAGGGATGCAGGTAGGAGTGGAGTGTGCAGTTCGGCTGGAGGAAGCTAATTTGCTATCCAGTCCCCACAGGAACCAGGCAGAGCTAAGGGTAGGACAGCTACCTTCTGATGAGGAAGGTAAAGGACACAGTTTTTGTATCAAATCACAAACTTTTCAGCCTCTTTGGTTAGGAATTAAAATATTTAGCAATTAATCTGAAAGGGGGCTATGTAGTGCTGTTTCTCCAGTGCTGGATCTCCAGTGCTGTATCTGTTGCTCTGCTTGGGGTCTTGGCAAAATGAAGAATCGCTGAATAAAGTTTATTTCCTCTGTGGCCAGATTTTATCAGTGTAATAGCATGCCCTTTTACTTATGGTCTTGGCTGTAAAAACACCAACACCGACACCAACACCAACACCAACACCAACATCAACATCAACACCAACACCAACTACTTTTTACAGGTAGGGATGTGGAGGTGGAGAAGTATCAAGTAAACTGTCCAGGGTTATCGTGTAGATCAGGATGCAAACCCCATGTTTCTCTGCATAGCTGAAGGAGCATCACCTTATTTGGGGACACTGAAATTTTTTTTGAGTTGGCAAAGGCAATTATTTTTGTTCAGACTCTCCTTATCTAACAGGTGTGACTGGATGTGATTTAGCACAGGGTCTTTACTGAGTTGGGAAAAGAAAGACAAATAATGTGGTATCTGGTAAGTAAACTGCAATAAGGTGAAAATACTTCATTCAAACATAAAAACAAAACTGAGAACCTGACCTTAGAATGAGCTATGATGGGAAAACACTCCTTTGAGGTGAGATGAGATGGGGCCCTAAACATAGAGTCCCTACTAATGTGTCTGTCGGTTTAAGGGAATATTGAATCCTGTAAATGGTCTTGTAATTATCTGTACTGTTTTATTCTGTGAAATAGTCTCATTCCTAAATTCTGCTTCTCTTCCCCTTTTTTCCCCTGAAAAATTATGGACTCTGTTTGTGGTGATCATACTTTGCCTTTCACAAGTTCCATGGTTCCAGATGGATGTGGTTTGGATTTCACGAGGTTTTAGATTAAGGTCCTGTAAGCAGATACCAGCATGTGTGTAAGCACTACTGTATGCTTTTCTCCTCCTCTCATTTATTACCTTGCAGCATCTGGATACAGAGGAAATTAGAGATTCAGATTTGTACTTCTCAAAGAAAAAAAAGGGGGGAAAGACTGAAAGAAAAAAGAAGAACAAAGAGGGAAGGATCCCACCAAAATTGCTTTGTGATTCACTGTGGGGTCGTGACCCTGTCCCGCTGAGACTTCTGTTGCAAAGTAGTAACTTGGTAGCTGGAGTTTTTTTAAGTGGTTGTTGATTGGCTTAGCTGTAAGAAAATCACATTTCCCTGAAACTCTTAGGGATACTTTAAATGGATGGATTATCCAGCTGCCTGATTAGAAGTTTGGGTTATGTAAACATGGAGTGTTTAGATTTAGGCTTTTCAGTTGAAGTCCAGGCAGCTGTTTGCACTTAACTACATCAAGAAGCCCAGTTAATCAAAGAGCAGGAAGGATTTTTTACCTTCTTAAACCTGTGTCATTATTTCTGCTGTCCAAACCCTTTGGAGTTAGGCTTGTTGCAGTGTAGAACAAGGTATTTTCGATGTTCTGCTGAGGAAACAGGAAAGAATGGATGGGGTTTTGGTTAGTGAGATGTGGTGCCTTGTGGATTTTTTTCCTCTTTTGCTGTGACATAATCATTTTTTCATTAGTTGCTGCTGAAGTCAAACTTGACTTTTTGAGTGTTGGATAGCTGCTCAGAACAGAAGGTAGAAGCAGATCCACCCCAAGGCTCTGGCTGTGTCCTACACACATACTAAGTCCAACTCTGAGGACCTGTGTAACCTGTCTATGCTGGATTTATTTAGGACGTTCTTGACAGTGTGAATAGACAGCAGAGTAACCAACTAGCTTAACACTTCAGGATCCAAGCAATGAAAGAGTCTTTGTGTATCAAGGAAACAAAGCCTTTCTTCTCCAGGAAAAGGGGGAAAAAAAGGAATAAGGAAAAAAAAATCTTCTTAAAAGTTTTGTTTATTTTTCTGTGCTCTGTTTTAACCACTACCATTTTGGAAATTTCAAATTTCAGGAGAAGAAAATTCCTCAAAACTCTTTGTAAAGCAGCTTCTCTTGGTGGTTCTCACTTTACATTACTCTGCTGGTTGTTGCAATTATAATTCTGCTTTTTAGTCTGAAGTCACCAGTATTAATTGTGATTTCTATTTCTGACATTTTTCTTCATTTTCTAAATCTAGAGATATCCAGATGCAAATAGTGAGCACTTTAAAGTGCATCTCTACAGCATGTGTAGTTGGGATTAGTTAAAATTTATTTCTGGTTACTTGATATCAGTAAGATATGCTGCACATAGCTGTACTGTGTGCTACCAAAACCTAAATATTTAATGTAGTACAAAATTTTAAAGTACTAAAGCAAGTTCAGCATTGAGAAGCAAAGCATATTAAAATATCTTATTTTTTTCTAAAATAATCTTCAAATCTTTGAAATTTCCAGCTATTCTATAGTTCTGACCATTGACAGTATCACCAGGGAACTCTGGTGATGCTGTTAACACAAAAGTGATGTTCCCGAAGCCAGCAAGGACCCAGCTGTGATCTTTTATTTTTTCACCCAGAGAACTGTGGTTTTGTAGGGCAGGCATTTCCCTGTCATTTTACTGTATAATAACCCCAAAAGCCATAATTCCAGCCTGAATTACTAATCAGTGTCATATTGTAATTATAGAAAATATATTTGAGAATAATGTTACTAAATATTTATTTGCTTTTAATCTATAAAACAAACCTTAATTTATATTTTATAATGTATATGGCTTTCCCTGTAATTAGATCTAATGTTTATGATGTTAACAAAAAGAATGTGTGTCAAATAATCTTGAAGAAATCCCAATTTCTGCCACTGTCTGGTGCCTGGGAACACCTCTATTCCTGTAAAAACTGGAATAAAACCCACACAAATAATAAGCATATGGAGATACAATAGCCAGCAAAGGACTCTGATGAAAAATTGGTTTGTGCTGTGCTGACATTTCATGGTGTCATCTGATATTGAGCTATTGATCAATATTTGCAGACAATTTAAAGTGATCAGATGGCCCTGGCAGGAAGACCAGACAGCTTTTATGTTCCTTTTATGTTATTATCCCTTTATGTTTTCCTTCCTTTTGTTCACATTACTCCTAAGGTTCATTTTGCAGTTTTGATCTGAGGTGGTAGTTGGTGGCTGTGGCTGTGGGCGTATTGACTGAAATAAAACTGAGTTTTTGTTATTATTGATCATATTGGTTATTTTCCAATAGAGATCCAGGTATCTGGGTGGAATATAATATTGTCACAAAATACATGGTTTGACGTGTATTTAAGCCTGAGCTTTTCTGATTGCCTCTCCTAGTGACAAGCCTTGCCTATGGGAAGGAGAAGGCACAGTTTCAGATCCCTCCTCCCACATGATTCTGGGCCATTCACCATTACCAGATGTGCAGGTGTCCCTTCTGTGAAGAATAAGGTAGAATAACATTATAAGGTACTGTTTACAAGGGTCTGGAGTGACAGGACAAGGGGGAATGGGTTCAAAGTGGAAGAGAATAGGTTTAGATTGGATGTTAGGGAAAAAAAAATCTTCCCTGTGAAGGTGGTGAGGCCTTCGCACAGGTTGTCTGGATAAGCTGTGCCTGCCCCATCCCTGGAGGTGTTCAAGGCCAGGTTGGATGTGCCTTGGAGCAACCTGGGATAGTGGAATGTGTCCCTGCCCATGGCAGGGGTCTTGGAACAAGATGATCTTTAAGGTCCCCTTCCAACCCAAACCATTCTACCATTCTATGACACTGCTTGGTCTCTTGGGAAATGCTTCCACCTTCTACCTATGATTAACCCACCAGGCCACTTTATGTCACTATTGCTTCATGTACAAAATATCTCTGAAACAACATAAATTGAGCAGCAGGCCAGGATGCACTTTCCGTTTTGTTATAGACTAACTTTTCAGAAGTGGGAACTCAGAATTGTCCGTGCATGGTTCATTTTTGTTGGGAATACCCCTCTCTGCTGTTTACCAGCCAGGTGCCTCTGGTTTCCAAATGCAGGAGATGTCTGGTCACTTGGGTTCCCTGGGTCATTATTTCCATTCAGACTGTGCACCTTAGTCTTTAGCTGGAAGCAAATGGGCTGAGGCATGATCTCATCAACATTCTCTCTTTTCCGTCAAACTTTTGGGACAGTGGCTTAGCAGCCACCTGGGGGGAACAGTAGCATACCAGTCCTCCCTCTCTGAAGTAAGGCTGTGGCCAATAAGTAATGTCATGCTTGCCAAGATAAGGGTAATAAAATCTTATGCTTGAGGGCATAAGACAATCATTGCAGAAGTCAAGCTGGAATCCCTCCCCAAACATGTTACAGCTATCTCAGCCAAGAGAGCTTGTGAGTCTTCCATAGAGCCATTTCTCTTTACAAGGAAAGGCCCCTCAGACAGTCTGTTCCCCACTTCTGCACCCTGAATCTTCCATGTAGATGTTCTAGTGCTTACTTGTGCACAAAAGTAAAGTTGGAAAAGCTGGGGGTTAGTCAGAACCTCACCTTGATGCCAGTTGTGCTGTGGCTGCGTGCTGGTATCTATTTACCATGGGCATGTTGGGTTTTCCTCCTTCCCTTGGAGACATGGCTACACTGAAGTGATTTCTGCAAAATTCCTGCTGTTGTGATGCAGCTCAAGGGAGGAAGTGAGAGTTAAACCAGCTGTGAGTGTTTTCACCTCTGTGTGTTTTAGGGTCTGCTTTATATCCAGGCTTGGTGGGAAAGAAATGTGTGCCAGGGAGAAAGAGTAGAGGTTTAAATCATCAGCTGATACAAATGGGCCTCATTGCTTTGACCTCAGTGGAATGACACTAGCCTCTGCCAGCTCAGGAGTCTCTATGGTGGGCAGGGAAGCTGGAGAAAAGCAACTTTGAGTTGTGTTCCTTCATTTGGTTTAGCTTGTGAAGTAATGGGAACATTTTCCCAAGCAACTTGAGTCCAGAAAAGGACTTGGGTGCCTGCAGTGTCCAGCTGGGAGCATGGGCTCCCTGTGAGTGTCCTGAGAGCTGGGCATTGGAGAAGTGCCCAGCCTGGCCCTCTGCAAAATGCCTCCTTCCATGGAGATTCAGAGGCAGGAGCCTACTGGAAGTAAGGTGTTTCTGTGCCCTTTTGGTAAAGGAATGGATGTGAAATGGTGCTTCCCTTTTAGACAAGACACTCTGAGGTCTGGTGAATGTGATGTTTGCACAGTGAATCAGATTCATCACAGAATTACTGAGCAGCACCAGTAAAGGATAATCTGTAATTATGATTCAATGGGAAAATATAAAAGGGGTCAATAACTCACATAACTCCTCTGTCTGTGTATGTGGTGCAGCAGTGTAGTGTCAGTCTCCTGAGCTCTAATATGAAATATCTACATAGATGAGATTGAATTTTCCCAGCTCTCTTCCTTTAGTAATCTTAGGAGAACAGCTCTGCTAGCTTTGGATTTTCCTCTTCTGAAGGGAGAGGTGCTGCCATGCCCCACATCTACACAATGGACTGGAGTGGGAACGGCAGATTTTGGAGTCAAGTGGAGGTTCTCAACTGTTAAACATTGTTGTATTTTATTAACTGATTCACCTGCCACATTTGTTGTTTCTGCTCAATTTTTCAGATAAGTACCTGTATCAATGTTAAAATTGGTTGGATTAATTAGACTAAAATAATATGGATTATGCAAAGATTATGCTGCTTTTTTTTTTCCTTACATTACAAATATTGAATCCTTATATCATCCAGCATTGAAATACGGGCAGGGTATACTATTTGTGTATTTATAAATAGATATATTTACAATTTGTCAAGAGCTCCTGATAAATTAACTGAAAGGGAAAAAAAAAGATTAACTGAAAGGAAATAAAAAGAAGACAGACCACCTTTAACAGAAATTACAGTGATCCATGCAGACAGAAGTAAACCAAACCCAAAAGTTTTAAGTTTCCTTTTCCTCCCAGGAAATAAGTAATAAGAGATAACTAGTAATAAGAGATAACTCTAGCACTCAGTAAGCTACCTTTAATCTTGGAGAAAAGAAAGTCTGACAAAATCTAAAACCAACTCAGAGCAAATATGAAACAAGTAAGAGTATTATTACCATTATTTGGAAATAATATCTCAGATTTAAAACAAAAACTTTCTGTGAGTCCAGTTCTTCCTAAATGGCAGTAAAAAATGTTAATCAACTTTTTTCCCCCTTCTGCAGTGTTTATTTTTCCCCATGATGTTAAATCTAATGGGTAGGTCACACCCCAGCCTGCAGTTGAGGGTTTTTACCCCTTGAATGACATAAGGCACAACTATCAGTCTGTGTGGATCTAGGAGGTATTTAAAGTGACTAGAATTATTAATACCTACATTATGTTCTGCCTCACAAACTGTTACAGCACAAAAGCCAGTGAGACACTGTGGCACAGCATAAGAAGTTTTATTTGCTGGTCAGAGTGATCACCATCGCAGAAAATACCCTGATATCCTGGTTACTTCATTAAGGGTCCGTAAAGTGGCCTCTGTTTACTCTTTGTTTTTATCCTTCAGTTCTTTAGGATGGTGAGTCCATTTCTATTAAAATGAAACTTCAGTAGCAGAGCAGACTGGGAAGTTTAGTGGAGCTGAGAGTGCCAAATGGCACATCTGAGCAGCAGTAATTAGGAGCTCTAATGGAATGGGCCACATTGTGAAAGTTTGGCCGGACAACTGTGGCCCAGGTTTTTATCACAGGCATTACCTGTTCTTGTTAAATGCCATTCGAGCGTTTCAAACCCAAGAAGTAAAGGATTAGGGTATTACAAGATGGTCAACACCTGAAATCTCCCAGAATTAAGGTGATCAGGTATTTTTGTAATTCAGTTGTTCAACCTCCCTAGTCCTTCCAGTCTCTTCTCTTTAGCTGTCGAAAAAAGATACATGGCTCTTTTTATTTATTAGTTATTTTTCAGTAAATTCACCCACCCACACCAATAAACCCAAGAAAGCTGATTCAGTGTCAAGTGTCCACCCCATTTTGCCAAGGTATACAGTGCCATGTATCCACTCTGGGGGAGCCTGCTAATAGCAAATAATTCCATCCCCTCATTTTACCCACGGTAAGACTAAGAAGATAACCAGCTGTTAGCAGAGGAGCTGTGGAGAGGGCATCAGCCCAAGGTACTCAGATATAAAGATATGTGTCTTGGTGCAGGGGAGTAGCCAGCTCTTTGCACTGCGTGGTACCTTGTGTTTTCAGAGCCAGAGCTTGGCCCTGACTGCTTCCAATTCTGACAGCCAATTCCTGAGCTTTCACTCTCTTATGATCACTGTTGATATGTGCAAGAAACTTGGTCTCCTTTCTTGTCCAAAATTTTTAGCAAATACTGTTGTTAGGATGATTGCCTCTGCAGTATTGGCTTCTAGGAACCAAGAAAAATCTCACATCACCACTGTGTACAGTTACATCACCTCAACATCACAGCTGCCAACTCTCACTCTTTGCTGGAGAGTCATTATTTTTGCTTTTAAGAGATGGAGTGACCTCATGAGCTTCTGAAGAAAGCCCACAGCTGACTGCTTGCCATACTGACAGAATAAAGTGGTCAGATGGGACTTGGGTTGATTAATGCTTCAATACAGAAGCACCTGTGCTCATGGCAAGAGATCAGGTCCTCTCCATTGAAACAAATCCTAAACCTGAGCTACTCTTCTGTGTCCTTTTAAAAGTGGTAGGCTGAGAATGGAAAAGAATAACTGTTGTTCACAACTAATCTGGATTTTGGGATTTAAGAAAAAAAAAAGAAATTTGGCATCAGTTCAAGCTTCATTTTAAACTGAAGCAAATCTACATGTAATTGAAAACAAGAGCGGGCATAAAAGTTTTAAACCTGATTGTTATTTACACTGCAGAGTCTTTGCACCTCTCCAGCAATGTGAAAGGTCTTGAATAATAGTTCAGTTATTTTTACACTTCCATGAAGGGCCTGTTTATTGTGACATGCTGCTAAGAAATATTTATGAGTGCAAGATTTGCCTTTCAGAGCAGTGGAAGGTTTAGCAGTATGTGACTCCTGGGTATTGTGCTTTGACTTATTTGGGGTATCCAGCTGGACTGTTGAGGGGAAAATTAGGGTCTGGACAATGGGTGGGTCAGAGGTTCAATAATGAAGTGTCTCATCAGTGGGTCATTTTTGCGAATTAAGTACTTTGGTTACTGGCTGGAAGTGAACTGGCCTTTCAAGTCCAGGTGAAAGCAAATGGTGTCTGGGCTGTGTCATTGGCCAGATGATCTCATCCCAGCTGGCAGCATTTGACAGACCCACCCTTGTTTGATGCTGTAGCTCCCACTGAGCAACCTAATGGTGCTACAAGATAATGAAGTACCCTTGTGTCCTTATGGGAGAAGACCTGCAAGTCAAGGTACTCAGCATCCTGGGTGGTACAGTGAATGGAAAAGCTTCCTTTGCTGTTGCCTTTTCTATGCCCATTCTGAGGACAAGCAGAAACCATCAGGCTCCTGGATGACTGAATGCTGCCTACTGAAAGCTCTAAATTGGCTTAACCTTTGCTAAGGAATTGGTAGAAAATGGAGAGGCAAAATGAGAAAGTGAAAAAGTGATCTGGGAGAAACAATCATCCTGAAGCCATCAGAAAAATAAGGGCTTGATTATGTAGCTGCAAGAGGGCCCTGCCAAACTATAGTGCAAGGAGAAGAACCCGAGCTGTTGACAGCCCTTTCTTGGGGTGGTGACACCCTGTGTAAGGGAGGTGCTTTTTCCACAGGGCTGAGCATGGGGAGTTTCCTTCTCCTGCTGTGGCAGTCGTGCTCTGCAGCCAGGACTTTGGTCCTGCCATGCCCCAGATGCCCTCAGTCAGCTGCCTCCCACCGAATGGGACACAAACAGTTCTTCAGTGTTCAGGCTATAACAGAATAAACCAGGCCTGCATCTGCCATACATTTATTTTTCATGTTTCATCCATTGTCATGGGCTTTCTTAACACGTGATCTCCAGGAGCTGAAGGAGATTTTAACTTTCCAATTTTAAATATTGTAGAGGAAAACACCAGATGTTTTAAAGCTTACTCAGAACGAAATAAAAAGACACGAAGTGAATGTCTTAAAAAGTCCTGAGCACTATTTGAGGAATGTTGGAGAGGAGAAAAGATGGAGATATTTTGATTATTGGCAACAAAGTACTTGATGCTGTCATGCAACATCTAACACAGCAGAGCCTTGCTCAAGTGTTTTTTCACATTTTCACTTTTCAACTTCTGCAGCACCAATATTTGAGTTCATGCAGCACAGAGCAAGTCAAAAGCAAGAACAAGTTCATACCTTATGGCCAAGTCAAGAATGTTTTCCAGTTCTCCCCCTCCCCAAAGGAACAAAACCACTAGCAAATCACAGCTTCAAAAATGTTTGACTAAAGCAACAGTTTTATGAATCAATATTAAAAATAGACCTCAAGAATTGGACATAAAAAAAATTAATCCTGCTGCCCCAAATTTTCTGTCACTCTTGGGTGTTGTATTAAATTTTGATATGAAATGTATTTTCCTGAATTGGAATTTGTCCTTAAATTATTTATGAACAATGAACTCTTTCAAGAAAAATAACTGCTTCCTTATCACATGAATTAATGCCGTGGTTTTTGTAAGTGAGTTTCCATAGCTTACCAAATCCTTTCGTTCCTCTTAGTTGGAGGGAAACTGAAAAATGTCTGTCAGTTAATTCTCTTCAATTTCATGATTTTAAATGAGGTAATATTCCACATTTTACTTTGCTCAATGTGGCTACAGACCACTATTCATTCTTGTTCTCCCTTGTAATATCTTTTGCCCAGAGAAACTCAATCCCTTTTTTTCACTTATTTTACAGCTGCTTTGACTGAGGAACCATATTAACACCAGGCCACTTGTACCTCTGTTCTTCTGCAACCAGTTTGGCTCTGAAGGATCCCAGCATGGTTGTGGCATGACTGTGTTTGCCACTGAAGCGCTGCCATCTGTGGGTGAATTCCAGCCCTGATTCTCCACAGCAGAGGGAGTGGAAAGAGAAAATTCCGAGAGAATGACAAAAATGTCTGTTCTACACCATTTCAAAGTTCAGTCATGCTTACGTGGGAGTGTCACCTTAGTTTTGGGTGTGAAAGGGACATTTCAACCCTTTAGCCTTCAGGTTGATGCTGCATTAGTGTTAATAAGATTAGTTCAAGCTATAGCTAATTAAAGAGTAGTGTAGCAGACTGTAGAGATGGGAAGATGCAACCAGTGGCCTTGCCTTCTGGCATGCCTTGAAGGTCAGAACTCGAGAGCCTTTTCATACAGACACAGTACAGTACAGGTATTCCTGGTGGTGCCTTGCAGAGAACAGAGCTTGGATCTGGGACTTGTCACAAGAGCACCAGGTAATTTCTGCAATGGTGGTAAGAAGAGAAATGGCTCCTGAACACTTAATCCAAATCCCATGGCAATCAACAGGACTTTGAATATTTTCTTTGCTGAGCTCTGGAAGTTCTCCAAGGCCCTGACTCCCAAACAACACTAAATTTCCTGAGTTCAATCCACCTCAGAGCTTAATTACATAAACCATTTGATCCCACAAGAAATCTGGGAGTGTGGTGTGAGACATAGACCTGCCCTACTTGGCACTGGTGCTGCTGAAGATACGTCCTAGAGCATGGTCCATGTTCACTGCTGGATGAAGTGTGAGTGGATTTCAAAGACTCTTCCTATCAGGATTTAGTGAGGAGGATGAGCAAGGGATGGGTGTGAAACAGGCAGGGCTTTGATAGGTGGGAGACATCAGTGCATAGAACTCAAGGAACAGCACTAGTCATGCTGAGTCTTGTTTTTTAAGGCACATAGTTTTACTTGTGAGATGACAGTTTCTTGGTGATAGGCAGAATGGTTGATTAGAGGAGTAGGAAAATCTGATGATGAGGAGTCACCTAATTTTGAAGATGCGTGTATTTAGACCCCATAAAATTCTTGGGAGTGTCAATGACTGCAAGAAAATCACCATGTGAAGTTTAGGTGACTGGTATGATTTGTAGTTCAGGTAGTCCTTTAAGCAGAATTTTATGGGTTCAGGAACTGCAAGAATATACCCAAAAGGAGTAGTTTCTTCTGTTGGGGCTAACAACTGTGAATTGTAGCAGCTGTGTCATTATATATTGTTCATTATTTCTGGGATCCTGAGAAATACAGGTATATCATCAGAGGGAATATGTTATAGTTGCATACAATAATATGTTCTTTGTACTTTCATTCATGAAAAAAAATCCTGATTTTCCTTAATACTGTTCAAGTATGTGCCTGAATAAGATGTCATTTGTAAAGCTGAAAGCAGATATCTGCAGCAAGTATTTAAAAAGAAAAATTGGACTTCGTAATTTGTATAAAAGGGAAAACTATTAAAAGGGTACGAAGGATAACGCTCAGATTATTTTTCAAGCAATGGACAAATTACATAATCCCATTATGAACAGTATACATTTCACAGCCCTTCTGGCAGAAAGTAAACATTGGGTCTCTGTGGGCTTGAAATGCTGGGTATTGTACTGCCAAAAAGAAAAGCTCTGCACATACGGCATTGGGTGGAAAAGCAGTCAAGGCATGTCTCACCCCAAACATCCATTATGTTTGTTTTATGCTTTCTGCAAAATAACATGCATTTAGTAACTGCTATACAGACCTATGTGAGTACTCAGCATCAAGCACCTGCTGCTGAAGTGGCAGGATCTTCCTGTGTTGGACTGCTACAAAGGCATTGTATAGAACATCGGGCTAAGGAATTTGCTCTTCCTGGACTTGCCTGAGCACTCCTAAAGAGATTTTGCTTGGAAGAGCCAGTCAGTCAAGGGAAATAAAGAAGCTGAAGTCATCAGAAGATGGCTCCTTAAGTTGTGGAATATTTTGATGTCCTTAAAACACATGTGCAGTGTTGCCACTAGATCTCAGTTTAGCCATTGGAAGTCTTAAGAATCAGATTGTTTAATGCTGCCATCTTCCAAGTGCTCACGGCTGTAGCCTCCTGGAAGTTCAGCATTAGTTCATACCACTTGAGGATGTGAGTGAGTAACTGTCCACACCTGCAATTGGCTTCCAAAACATCTGGATCATGTTAGGGAGAGGCTTTGCTGCTACTTTCGATGTGAGGAATGGAAGGTGTGACCATTTTCAGGATCCATTACAGGACGGGATGTGCCATGCAGTCAGTGCTGGTACATGTGAGTATCAAGCTTCATTTCAGATATTTCTGGACCCCTATAACTTATGTCACCAGGTGTCAAGCTCCAGCTTCAGTGTGAGCAAAGAGGAAGCATCTGCAAACATGTTATTTCCACACCTTGTAGAGTTGGAAAACCTGGGGCTTTGCTGAAGAGTTCACGAAAGTAGCAGGCAAAACTGAGTGTTGCCATATTGGTGGGCTTTTTTTTCTGTATCTTGTCTCACTCAACTCCTGGGGGTGTGTGACAACCAGCAGAACAGACAGTGCCAAAAAGAAACATTTCTACACTCGGCTACCTTTACATTATGGTTAACATTGCAGATTACTTGGTTTTACCAATTCCATACTTGTACTCATAGTGGAAAAAGTAAATTTGAAGTGGATTAAAACCCCCTGTCTATTTCTCCCTTCTGATTTTATTATCTTTAAATATTTATAAGTGCTGCAGCCCCACAGTAGCTGAGCCTTCATGATCACAGCACCATGGTATTCCTCTAAGGAAGATAATTACCACTCCATTTTGTAGCTGGAGTGCTAAGGCAGAGCAAGATTCTCCATGGCCTGTTTGGGATTACACAAACCCTACATTTGCATCTCCCGACTCCTGTTTCACTCATTGACTCAGCTCTCCTGAGGTGCCCTTCCTTTTCTATCCATCTGGGCAGTGCTAGGAGGGCTTTCTGTGGCAAACAAAAGCTAATGAAGCTCAGTAGCTGCATGTGGGTATTATTTGCTTGAGGTGAGAGTTTTCCCAACGTTTAAAATTGGCACACTGAGGAAAAAAAGCAAGATTATTTTATGACTAGGGAAGTATTTAAATCTTCACTTTAGTGGAGGAGTTTCAAAGGATTGTCATGAAATAGTAGGAAGCATGGTTTCCTGCTTCTGTAATTTTGTTCTTCATAGTTGATTAGAAGTTGAAGAGAGATCTGAGAAGCTTGTTGGAGCTTCCTTTTTGTGGAGATCCACAGCTGATTGCTTGTAGGACATCCATTTGCAGCTGTGTTCTCAGCAATGTTCCTGTTGGGAGGCTGATAGGCTTTTGTCAGATTTAACTTTCTGAAAAACTCAAGTGTCACTTTGCAAACTCTGCAATGTTCAAAGTCTCTTTTATCATGGCATCTTTGATCTGCAGCTTGTGCCTTCAGTGCACAGTCAGGTTGGGCTTTTAGTACTTGTGCTTTATATTCTCTGTGTCCCATGCAAAACCCTGCAGTGAGCCTAGCACTTACATCAACAGGGACAGACCTGGGAGCAAGAGTTAGAATATAGGCTTTGGGTTGATTTGGGATAGTCACACTTTGGGTGGAAGGTAAGTCATTCCAGCCTGGCTTGTCCTTCTGTGTATTTTTATAACTCTTCATCTAAAAGGAGAGGCCAATTCCTTGAGACTCCCTGTGTGAGAGCTGTGTGGTGATGTAGGATCATTAGGAGACACTTGGTTTGTACTATGGCTGCTCATGTTTAGACCTGAGTAACTCTGATCCTGCTCACCAGAGGTAGTGAGGATATGTCCTAAAGTCCCATCTTTACCAGAAGTCTGAGCATGTGCTCCTGGAAATACAAAAGTATCTCATACCTGAAAAAATCCATCTAATTTCAGTAAGTCAATAGGTGGGGAAAACCTTCCATAGACACTTCAATGAAAAGCAGAGATTTTTACTGTTCAAGATCAATGATGTCTTTGATTGCAAGCCTGAGCATTAGAAGTCATGAGCAGCTACAATCCCATATTAAACACTGAGCAGCTGACAGTGTCCCTCAGATGCCATTGTATCCCAAAGAACATTAATTCTGCCTCTAGACTGTGACAAAGCCCCTCCCGTTTCCTCAGTCTTTGAATTGTTTTGTACAAAAGTATGCAAAAGGCTGTTTCCTCTAGTTTGCTGATAAATCCATTTTTCTTCATGTCAAGAGACAGAAAATGAGGATGACAAATGCTACCTCCTGGGAGCTCATGTGCAAATGCCTTCCCATTTGATTTAGGGAGAGTTTCACATATGGAAAAGCTGCTCAGTGCACATCTCCTGCTAGGTCAGGAAAGGTAGCAGCCTTTAAACAGACTTAAGGGAAGTGGCCTTAAAAGACATTATGTGGTCTTGTGACTGGAGGAAAACAACTGATATTTCTAAATTGTTCTTTTAATTAAAATTCACTAAAGAAATGGAGTGGCTGTTGCTGACATTTTTCTTTGAATCTAGTCCACATGAATGAGGGCAGCTTTATTGTGCAAGAGTGTCCTGGATGTACGAATCACATATGCAGAAAGAGTCCTTCTACTTTGCATCTTTCAAAGGGCTGAGACATCAGGTTGTCTGGTCCCAGCTAGCAGGGGGAGCCCCACAGGAGCTGCTCGGCAGTTGGATGTCCTCACTCTGCCAGTAGTGACTAATCTGACTTTGGGTGTTCTCCTGCAGTATTCCCCAAGAGTCGTTGTGGTTAGCTATGATTTCCACAAAGGGAGAAATCCTACGATCTAGAGTAGTGGCTTTCAACTTGCCACCCACTTGTCCTGGGGAAGAGGCTGTTTGAAGCCGACAATACTCGCAAAACTCCCTCACAAGAAGATCTTCACTCTAGACTTGCTGCTGCCAGATGTTTCATGAATCTTCTGCCTTGCTGCATCTGCTGCTCCTCCTGCATATAGACTGAGCTCTGCAGCCCTTTGCGGAAGCTTGTGCAGCACCCTGGTCCTGTCTAGTCCCCCTAGGGCCCACCACAGTATAAATCACTTTAGCTGTAACTGATGGGAATGATTCTGGGTGAGGTTGCGCAAACAACCGGCAGAATCCAGCTGTCTGCTTTACACACATGTGTGTTCTCCAGAGCAGTAGAAATTAAACAATTGAAGCTGCAGATGCTTATAAAGACTTTGATTGCCCACAGGAAGCATTAGATCTATAGAATAAATCAGTGTGGTAGTTTATTTTCAGACTAAAAGGAATATTGCAGTCAGGAACAAACTTGCAGTTGTTGAGAATATTCTGTGAATGGGTAAGTGGTGCTGTTTTTGGCAGTAGTTAATTACAGACATCTTAGGATGGTAACTGCGGGATCACTGATAACACTCAGGCAGCATTATTGCTCATTACTAGCAGGAATTTGAATCACTGCTTTCTTCTCAGAATGTGATTATTCTAAACAACAGAAGATTTTTAGATGTGACATTTCAGCATGCTGTGTTTATCTTAGGGAATAGTATGTTTGATCATTCTACTTAAAATAGCAGCGAGTTGTTCAGCAACATGTGGTTCAAAGGTCAAGTGTACTGCAAGTACCACCTTTTCTAACACAGTCTTGAGCTTTCGCTATGGCTGGTAGGAAAATGGGAAAGTACAAGTAGGAGATGACTAAGGCAGTAGATAACTTAAAACAGCCATAGACTTTAGTTGGAAATGGGGCAGTTGGCAGGTACATGTTGTACCTTATAGGTGTTTTCAGCCCTGCCCGAGGTCTGCCTGGTATTAGTTTCAAACTCCAACCATGTCATTATGGTGAGAGATCTGATATGCAACAACAGTGCTTAAAAAGGCACCTTACTTTTATTTTTTTAAAGTGACTTAGGGATGCAGGTATTTCAGTCTGATTGGCAAGATGTAGAGTCCTATGCAAAGGAGATCATATTTTGTGAGGTCTTTTTTCGAAAGAACGAGACATTTATTTGATGTTAAAATCCTTTGGAATAATGAGTCAATTTGAATGTTGGGGGGTTTCTTTCTTTCTTTCTTTCTTTCTTTCTTTCTTTCTTTCTTTCTTTTTCTTTCTTTCTTTCTTTCTTTCTTTCTTTCTCTCTTTCTTTTTCTTTCTTTCTTTCTTTCTTTCTTTCTTTCTTTCTTTCTTTCTTTCTTTCTTTCTTTCTTTCTTTCTTTCTTTCTTTCTTTCTCTTTTCTTTCTTTCTTTCTTAGAAAACTCAGTTATGCCAGCTATAAGCATGACAACAGATTTGTAAGTTGAGGATGGGGGAGGAGATAGGAAGGGATTTGAGTTTTATTTTTCATTTGGTTTTGGGACTGCCTTAAGGGCTGAGTTTGCTGAAGGTATTGCTTGAAGTATATCAAGAAAATTAATCTAGGCCAGAGGGAGTTACTCTTCATCTAGTTCTTCTGGTCAGGCACTTCTCAAATGGCTTTGCTCACCCGGCAGAGTGGGGATTGAGCTTGGATCATGGGCCCTACAATTAAAGAGACAATCACCTCATCGCTGCAGCACATGTTTGAAGTCATGAGTCCCCTCCATGCCACTCCTGTTCCCAGGGCAGGCTGGTGCACTTTTTTCCTTCCAAATTTTTTTTTTTTTTTTTTTTTTTTTTTGAGAGGGGAATCAGTTTGCTTTGGGTTTATATGTGGCTCATTCTTGGTGAAATGGAGGGGTTCATGCCTGCAGAGCAGCACTGACAGCTTGGTACCTGCAATCATTCGATGACCTTTTGCTTCCCTTTTGGCATGTGTATGCTTGCAGAAAATTTGGTTTGAAGTAAAACGTATCTCACTGCTAAGCATTTGAGTTATTTAGTAAAAATTTTTCCACATGTGCCTAAAGGCAAGCCTGAACAAAGCAGTGCAAAACAGGGCCTTCTTTGTTTCTTATTAAAACACATTAAGCCAGGCTCTATTCTGGGCTTTACCAATTTTTTGTTTTACTTGATTAAAAATCTGTGTAAGGAATCATGCCACATTATGCACTGTTCCCTTTGGAGAGGCTGTGCAGATAGCGTTCCTCTTTTGGAGGGATTAGGATTTTTAATGATCTAGCCCACACAGCGTATCAGAGGAGAGCAAGCATCTTCTTCCGTGGGTCAGCAAGGGAATCTGGACAAGCCTGTGATTTTGGAGAATCTGCGCATTCTCCAAAAATGGGACATGCAAATTTACTGGTCCAATCTGGTCATTTATCTTGAGGAATTTTTCCAGCTGAGTCACCAAGTGTTTTTGTACTGAACCCCCCCCCCCCCTTTTCCATTGTCATGCCTGGGAACTAAAATCTGTAAGTGTTCAATGTCAAAGATTTTAAGGTACAATTTAATTTCCTACCCTTCATACTTTGTATTCCACTGGCTGTAAGTAATTTCTTCTGCTCAGTCTTGTGAAGATTATCACCTTGCTCTCTTAATTTCATATTGACAACATCCCCCACAAATGCTTATTACTGTTTCTTAAATAGATGGCCACACTGGGTACATGTTAAATTAAACTTCAGGCATTTTTTTCTGTTAGTTTGCGTTTAGTAATGCCACAGAGATGGACATGACTCCAAGTGCTGCTGGCCAAGGGTACACTATGTGGTGGACCTTTATCCAATTGCTTTTCTGCTTATCATATGGCTGTTACTGACTCATGTCTAGAATAAACACAGAGTAAGGAAGAGGATTGTAACCATAGTGAACAAAAAAAAAGAAAAGATTAATAACCAGAAAATGTAAGGTGAAAGACCAGAATATTGCTGTTTGGAAAAGCTGCCATAGGATCTGGCTTTAAACTTCTTTCTTTAAGCTTCTTTAAACCTGGCTTCTATTTGGACTGATCCTCTGTGGTCTCTTCCCTCAAAGATGATAGATATATGACATTTGAAATGTAATTAATTTAAGGAGTTTGGCTTAGATGAACACCAAAGAACAAAATCCAACTCCCATGGAACAATGCAAAGGCATGCAAAAATGTCTTTGTGCATGGCTGGAATACTTAAATATTTTGAACAATCAGTTACTTCAGGGAAAAAAAGGATCCTTTTCATGCAAAATGGGCATTTTTCAGAAGAATTGTGTTACGAAAAAGCCCATTCTCCATCAGAACATCTGTGATTCATTTCCAGACCACTATTTATAATGATAGCTAATTTGATTCATATTTTCCTCTTTCTCTTCACAAGTTTTGTGTGAAAAGATGGTGATTTTCACATATGGCTTTACATTTCAGCTATGCTTGTCAAACAGTCTTTGCCTATAGATCGTTAACTGCCAGTTTGTTGAAAAGATTCAAGATCCAAAATTTAATTGGTGTTGAGTTGCTGTGACATGGTATAGATGGTGGGATTTTCAAAATAGCTGGTTAAACTACCTTTATTGCTACTGAGGTCAGAAATGATGTCTGGAAAGGAAGATGAGGCTGCCTTGGAGAAAAAGGTACAGTTTCAGCCAGCAAATATTAAAAGACTGGAGCTGTTCAGAGCAGTAGTAAAGAGTAGAGCCTGGCTTTCAAAAGATCTCAACACCAAGCTCACTTCAGAAAAGCAGTGATGAGTTCTGCCCTCCCCAGCGAGAATACTGGGTGGTGAAGAATGGTTGGTGGGCTTGGCATATTTGAACATTTGGACGTTCCATTGATGTATCAGCCTGTGATCTGGGTGCGTGTGAGAATGTGTCCTCCAGTGTTGATGGTGAGCTATTTCAAAACCAGTCTTTTGGTGCTTATTGCTGGCTGTGTTTACTGGACTGGGATTTTCAAAAAGTACCTCTACAATTCAGAGGCGCAATTTCAATTGAAAATTGACAGCCAATGTTCCTAATTCACTGAGGAATATTTTATGTAAGTGCAGTTTAGAGAAGTAAATATCTGTAAACATCTGGCCCTAAAATACTGCTTAAATTCATACTCTAAGTGATTTGGAAGAGAGCAAGTGCCACTGATTTTGGTGAGGGAGATGTTGGCATTTGTGGAACAGTACATACAGAGTTCTGGAGTTCTCTTGGGCATGCCAAGATGGAAGGACAGGGCTTTCCCACAACACCTTCATGGCCAGAATGAGTTAGGTGTTTACCTCTGGACGTGGATTGCCCTTAGTTAATTCTTGCTCCACGTTCAGCTGATGATGGAATTGGGATAAGGGGTTCAAGGGACAGCTGCCCACTACCACTGAGGCCTGTCATGGAGGGCAGCTCTAAGAACAGGATATGGGGAGGCTGCTGTGTGTCCATTGTGTCACCCAACCCAATGGATGATCACCCAGCCAAGGTATAGGCTGTGCCTACCCACTGAGAAAGATCTTGGGCACTTTCCCAGTGAAAACAAGGGGCTGGCAAAGTCAGGATCTGGGAATGCCTGTCTGACTAGTAGAATTAGGACTGACTCCAGAAGGGGTTTTTTCTCTTAACTTCATCTTGAAAATGGGACTTTGACTCCCAAGTCAGTAAAGAGCTTTTAAAAACATGAGTTTTAACCCTTTTGAAAATCCCAGCCTTGATCCCCACCACCAGTAATTTGCATTGGTACCATGTGAATGAAATTAACCCAGTATATTTTCTGGAATTATTTGCTTACTTGGAAAGACTGAATATGTTTTCATTCTTGTCTCCAAGCCATCTGGGGCAAATGGGATTTAAAAATGGGATTTAATCCTATGCAGACCTTCGATGGAGTTATGGAGTTTTTTCCCTCTTTCTTTCTCTCTGCATTTTTCTTTTTTTTTTTTTTTTTTTTTTTTTACTATCAGACCTGAGGCATTTGGCTCACAGCCCAGGGTGAATAAAGAGAAATAAGGAGGAGAGAGGAAGAGTCTGACTGAGTTGAGAAAACCTGAGAGAGTGATGAGGCAAAGGACAGAAAGTTGGCAGCCATGGAGGTGGAGGAGTAGTGACAATGTACAGAGGGTGTGATGGCACAGACTGAAGGTTGTGTTCTATCCTGGGATTTGGTGTGGGAGAAGGAAAAGCCAAAGTGCATTCAGCCAGAGGTTCTGGTATGGTTTGACATATCCCTGTGAAGAAATAACTGGATAATGTGCTACCCTCTCTTCTTGCATTGTTATGAGGATGATGCAGGCTGACTTAACAAGGAGCTAGAAATTTGTGAGGGGAAACATAGGAAAAATGGAATAGGCAAATGTGGAATAAGAGGAAAGGATATGCTGCTAGGCTGAACGAGGAGAGAAGTAGAATAAACGGAAAGATAGAGGAAAGTGTCACAACAGCAGAAAGTTTAAGTGGAATGTAATTTCCTGAATATTCTGACTTTTCCCAAATGGAGAAAACCCCAGCATTTTCAGAGAGAACTGATGAAATCCCCAATTGTGTGGCTGAGCCCTTGTAAAGGGAGCCCTTGTAAGATAGGGACTTGAGATACCAATTTTTTACTATAGAATTTGTATTTTAGGGTCTTTTTTGAGGAGAAGGAGTAGGTTTTCAGAGCTGCTTGTGGTCTGGAAGGGGAATAAATTGTGGCATAATTAGGGACAAGAAGAAAAAGTAAAGGCTTTCCTATAGTTTTTGTCACCTGAATATGGAAAAAAAATGGGTTGATAGATGTATCCATAGGAAAAAATGCAGATGTGTTCTTGATCTGGATTTTTTTAACCTGAGCTAGATAATTCAGGTTAAACCAGATAAACCAGAGGAATTTGAGAGCTGTCACTGTCATTTTAACTGGTGTTGTCCAGTCCAATTAAATGTACTTAACTTGTAGCCTTGCCCTGTGCTAGGCAGCTGTGTTGGCTCTGGGAAGCACCTCTGTGCAGACACCATTGGAGACTGTGGCTGTGCTGGAAGCCCTGAGCTCTTGAGCCTGGGTGTGTTGGCCCAGGAACAGAGGGAATGGGAGAGATTGGTGGAGTTGCCCAGGATCAGACAGGGAATCTTGAAGAGACAGGGACTGAGTGGAAGTCTCCTGAACTGCAGCCCAGCTCATGGGATTAGATAAGCACAGACTTAATGTTGGGTTTCTGTTGAGAATATGCACAATTATGAATACTGAACTTCTTTCCCGGGAGCATTCCTCAGTACTGATTTAAAATGTACCATTTCCATCAATATTACTGCCAGAAAATTAATTTGTTAAAATATTTGTTGAAAGCAAGTACAAAAAAGGGGCTGGCACATGGCTGAAGCAAATTAATGTTAAAGATTCAAATGAATACTAAATCTCTTTTGCATTAGTATGTTCCTGTCTCTAATTATGGCTCCGGGTGAGTAGATGACTGTAAATTCACTCTTGGAAGGTGTACATACAGCAATCAGTGTGATAACAGCCTTGGAGGTCCAAGTGGGTGGATGACTTGAGCACTATGGTAATGACATGTGGAGCCTTCCCTGTTTTGGAGACAGAATTCCAATCGAACTCCGATCAATAGTAGGGTGAGCATTATTGCCTGTGGAGAAGCTCTGTAACACAGAGACATCCAGAGGCTGGAGTCTGTCGGGACATGCTGGGCACAGCTCTGCCAGGTCCAGGAGCAGCCCAAGGCAGAAGCCAGGCCTGAGCATTTGGAGTCAAATTCCGTGGGCCAAACTCTCCTGCAGGGATACTGCATGGATGGAACTGCAGCAAGAAGGAGGTGGCCGCCCATTCAAACCAACTTCAGAGTTCTCTTGCCACATTCACTTAAGGCCAGATGTGCCCTTGTAGGTACCTGAAGCAAACAGAATATTTTGGGCTAAAACAAAGAGGTATTATGAGATGTAATGGCCTCTGGTAGACAGGACCAGCCAGCATGATCTGAGAGCTGTGGGAAGTGTGCCTGGCATGGGCCGGTCTGCCTGCACCCATTGTGGTAGAGATGTGGTGGTTCCCAGCAGCTGGGCTCTAGTGCTGTGTCCACATGCTCCTGCCCAGCACTCAGAGCCAGCTGCATGGTGTGGGGGGCAATTTGTCAGGAAAACAGCCTCCACCATATTTTTTCCCCTTTTCCCTGTTGTCTCTTGCTCCCTTGATACTCATATAAATGACCTTTTATTTTATGATAGGTAGCTTTGGTTTTGTCTTCCTCATACCATTATTTTTCTTCAGCCTCTTTCACTTTCCCCTTCTTGCTCCCTGCTGTCTGCACTCCTTTCGTTCCCTTCCTCCACAGTTTATGCCAGTAGATGGTGGTATTTAGCAAGTTCTTGGAGTGCCAGCATTGCTCCCTTTGTCACTACTGTCTGTCCAGCTTGGCAACAGGGAGAGCTGCTTGTGTGCAAGTGTCTGTGCCTGGGTGACGGTCACAGCGGTGACCTGCATGAACAAGAAGCACACGTTCTGCTGAATTACTCTTTATTTGCCTGCTTGTTAAGTCTGTGAAAGAGCTGTCAGATTGACAGAGTCATAAACATCACCAGGGTCATCAATTATTTGTTGTGATATATGGGATTTGGGAGAACTTTGTGTACACATTTCTGTGGTGTTACTCAGCCAGCTGGTAGAGGCTGTGTTGGTTTTGTAGCCTGCTGTTTCACAAAAAAATAGAGTTGGAAATCACGGAATAGCTAGGGTTGGAAGGGGCCTCAAAGACCATCTGGTTCCAATCCCTTCCATTGTCCCAGGTTGCTCAGAGCTCCATCCAGCCTGGCCTTGAATACTTCCAGGGGTGGGGCAGGCACAGCTTCCTTGGTCAACATGTGCCAGGGCCTCACCATCCTCACTGGGAAAAATTTCTCCCTAATATCTAATCTCAACCTGCCCTCTTTCATCTGTAAGCCATTCATCCTTGTTATTCCAGGTCCTTGAAAAAAGTCTCTCTCCATGTTTCTTGTAGGCTCTGTTCAGGTACTGGAAGGCCACAATTAGGTCATTGTGTCTTCTCTTTTCTCAGCAGAACACACTCACTTCTCTCAGCCTTTCCTGATAGGAGAGGTGCTCCATTCCTCTGATCAACTTGGTGGCCTGTTCTGGGTTTGCTCCAACAGGTCGATGTCCTTCCTGTGCTGAGGACTCCAGAGCTGTGTGCAGCCCTGCAGCTGGGGTCTCATCAGAGCAGAGGGGCAGAACCTCTCCCTTGGCCTGCTGCTTATGCTGCTTTGGATGCAGCTCAGGGAATGAGGGAACATATTTCTGAACAGGATTCTCACTGGTGAAATCGCAGGTTTTGGGTCTGGATGCCCAATACAGTATAATTGGGTTATAGAACCTTGGACCTCTTTAAACTCTCCTGAGTCAGGCACCTAAGAACTGAAGTTCATGGTACTTCAGCAAGCAAGTCCTCAGCAAGCCTCACCTCTACTTAAGGGCAGGATTTGCAGCAGCAGTTTGGCTGAGGGTTTTCCTCTTATCATGGAAGGTGTAACGGTACTGCTTTGCACTCAGTGTGATGCCACCAGGGAAGAGCCTTATTCCAATATCAGAGCTCGCTGCTCTGCAGGTGAAGCTGTGGGAACCATTCTTCTCCACAACTGCATGTGTTTTATTAATTAATGTGATGTCCATAGTCCTCTTTGGAAATTACTTTCATACCAGGACACCAATGCTTACTTGAGTCAATGGAAGGCTGCACAGAAGTTACAGAAATTGGATAGAAATTCTGTTAAGGATTAAAACAAAGACTTTCAAATATGGGGGTGGGTGTAAAATGAAAAAATTCCTTCTGAAAAAGGATGGGCATTGGTACAAGCAGAGTGTTGTGCTGTCAGTTCTTGTTCTGCTCTGTGATGCTTCTCATAAGATCTAACCAGCGCTGGCCAAAAGTCTTTAAGAAAAAAAATGTTTTGAGTGTGAAACTCTTCTTGCCTCGCTTCCAACACCTCTCTGTAGTTCTCCTTTGCCATCCTTCCATCCCAAGCCCCTTTTGGGCATGCTTGATTAGGAATAGCATTTATTCTTTCTCTGAGTTTGGAATTTGAGCTCCCTTCCTATGAAGACCTTGACTCCAGCAGCAGATCTGAAACAAATTTGCTGTTTCCTGTGGAGATTACAATTAGTCAGATAAGAGTAGCCAGAAAATAAGAACTAAAATGTTGAAGTGTGATGCTTTGCTTAAGCTGGAAAATAACTGATTCATCTATAGGAAAAACCATGGAGAAATCTGAAGCAGTGTGCTGGGCTGGGTGTCTCAAAAGATTTTGTAGGCCTCTGGTACTCAAGAGTTGCTTAGTGCTTGCTTTCTATAACAAGTTGTTTTAACCAGTTTTACCTGAGAAACAAATACTTTGCTGGTCAAAAGCAAGAGTCACTTGACCTTAGAGACCTTAAACACAAACCTCAGAAAGACCTTGTGTTTCGCTGCAAGAGCTGCTGCAGTTTCAATGCCCCAACCTGTCACTGAAAATATCCATATCTCTTGTTAGTGATGTACCTCAGCAAGGCATCTTGTCCCAGGAAGTGTCTTGCTTTCTTTTTCAGTTGCAGCACCCTATTGTTTCTTGTTCTGGCAAGGAGTGTTTCATAGCCAATGTGTCTCCTTCCCATTCTTTCTCCCCTTCATCATTCCCTGGGGCTTAACCAGCCCAGTTGATAAATGTACATCAGCATGTGGTGGATTACCTCATCCGAAGATAAGAACTCAATACACAATTACAATTCTATTTCCAAATAACTGTTGGCCAGGCTGTAATGCCTTTCCTCTTCCTAGGAGAAGAATGTTTGATCTGAGCTCCTGAGTGAAGTCCAATGGATTTTAATTCACTATTATTTTTTCAGTACTTACCTTCTTTAATTTTCATCTAGTTTTTATGGATATATTCCAAAGATTGCTGTCCCACATCTGAAGTTCTTTGACTAAAAAAGCACATTTTCCAATATCCTGAGATGAATGATATCCATGTCTCCTAAATGTTAGCAATGTTACTAATGCTGCTTTGTCTCCACATGTATTAACAGGACTGCTTCAGAGATGCCTTTTCCATGTGGAAAAATACAATTCAAAAATCTCTTCCTCTACTATTTTTGATGTAAGTTTTATCCAGATTTCATTTGTGAGGAGGTTGCAACAAGAAGCAAATGCAAGAACTATTTAAAGCGGAATTTCAACACCTGAAATACTGTTTCATTTTTTAATTCAAAGATACTTTTTGTTCCACAATCATAGTTTTTTATTTGGGATTTTCATTGAAACTGAGTTTTCAATGAAAACTCCAGAATTTTGCCAACAGATGAATTGTGTTAGTTGAAGACACCAAATTCCTTCAACAGAAGTCTTGCCCAGTTCTAATCAGCAATGCTGGAAAAAACTGTCTGATACTGCAGAAGTCCCCTTCAATCAATGAAAAGACATAATCAGCTGGGGACTTACTTTCATTCGTGTAACCCTGGCCCACATTGCTGCTGCTCTCCCAAATCATCCTGGTGAGAACAAACCCTCCTCAGCGTGGGACTGAAATTGTCAGTGCATTACAACGTGTTTGTAACAGCAATGTCTGCAGACTTGGGGTTTGTTTCCAGAGAGACATCTCAGGCCGGCTGAGAAACATTTCACTAACCCTAAATCTAGTTCTCCTTTGCAGGAGAGATCTGTAGCATGGTAGAACCCATTTCAAACCTGTTTGCCCACTGAAATCCTGCTCTCCACCCTACTGGAACCAGCTGATCCCATTGGGGTAACACCTGATGGACACTGGTACTCTCCCTTGTTTTCAGCCCTGGGTTCAGAGAGGTTGCTCCTGAGAAAGAGCTTGTCCATGTGAATAATAACATGCTTCTAATGGGGTGTTAATTTTAGGATTCCTGGCTAATTGCCAGGTAGACACGACTGACTTTACAGTGTAAAGTGCAGCTCTCTTCAGCCACTAGCACTTCCAACTAGTCTTGCTAACCCAAAGCACTAAGAAGCCATGAGTCAAGCTTCTCAAATCACACCACTGGTTAAAAATGATGCGATTTTGTAAATAACACCTTCTGAGGGTTTATTTGCCTGGGGATTGTTCAGGTTCATGTTTCGATACTTCATAATCCACAGCCTAGACTTTTACTATTTTGGGTTTTTTCTAATAGCAGCTCTGATCGTTGCCCCCAATATTGTCACACACACCACCTTTCAAGCGTCTTTGTAAAAGGTCTTAAAAATAAAATTGGCAGAGAGCTTTCTGCCTTCTGGCCTGTCAAATTTAACTCCCAAACTTGAGCATAACTTCCTGAAAATTTTGAAGACAAGCATTTGGGTTAATGTGGAACATATTTGATCCAGGCATGTCCAGGTTATGGGACTGACAATTCATTATCATTCCAATTTGATTCACATGGCGTGAGATAACATTTCCAAAAGGATGTCTGGTTAGTCCTGCTCTCATGCAATATTCCAAACTCATTGAATGTGGGTTTTGATGTGCACTGGGTGAGGAATGGCATGTGGTGACATCCACAGGAAAGAATCTCCTGTGATTTAATAGGCACTACCATGTTCCATCTTAAAGAGATTCTTTGCTTTCCTCACAGGGTCTTTTTCCCAGCTTCTATCCACTTAGATATTCAGGAAGGTGTTCTGCTTGAAAGGCAATTTTTATAGTAGGGAGGTATTAATGCAGGGTGGAATGGAAAGACACATCATTATTTTCTCTTTTTGCTGCTGGCTAATTAAATAAAAGGGATTTCCTTTTCAGAAATTATCAATGTTCGATAGTTAGGAAAAGCTGAATAGTGCTGGGGTGAGTCTCCTCATCAGTCCCTGCTCTCCCCATTGTGCACCTCTGCACACGCAAACTAAATGGAGCTGCAAGGTCTCTTTCCAGTTTGAAGAAGGCAAATGAGAATGTACTTTATTCCTGCTGTCTGTGACTTCTTGGTAAAATGCCAGTTTTGAAGGGTCCCAGACTTGCTCTGGGAACTCCTCTGGTTCCACCAAAGATGTGGAGGTGGTTTCTCTTGTATTCCAGGACTCTCCAGGTGTGTGCAAAGTATGCAACAGGCATTGGTGCTAACAAGGTATTCCTGCCAGCTCCTGTTCCTGTATTCCTTTCATCTGTGACTGGTAAGGAACCTCCTTTGAGAAGTTTTTTTGCTAGAAGAAAGTAAGTCTCTCTCTAGGATCCGTGCCACGACAGGGAAAGGAAATGGCTTATAAAATGGTGCATCTCACATCTCCATCTCTTTCATCCCCTACCAGAAGCTCCACTTCAGCACCCAAAGTATCCTCGAATGCATCATGTACTGTCCTGTACAAGTCTTCTTTGGATATTGTAACATGCAAGAGAAGCCTCAAAGTCTTTAGACTGAAGTCAAGATGGTGGTTAGGGGTGGATTTCATACCCCAAACCCTCTGTGCTTGTGTGTAAGGATCCCTGACATTTTGGTATCAAAGCTTTCTAGAGGGAAATACAGTAAGAATGCTTTTTGTCAAGTCAGGTCCTGATAAAAACTCTGCAATTCCATCAACATTAATTGCTTGTCTAAAGACAAAACATAAAATTGTTTCTTTCTTATTTGGGTTTTATTGTAAAAAAAAAATTGTCAGTAGAACATTACGGCTTTTAAAAACACAGGAAATGTTTTTGTTTCTTTAAACCTTTTGGTAGAAAATATTTCTCACTTTCCTTCTAGTTTTGATCAAAGTTTCATCTGCACTTCTCAGGTGTTATCCAGATCTAATCTGAGCAGGCACAAGGAGATGCTTGAAGCGGTCAGAATTGCAGATGTATCTGAAAAACATTCCCTGAACAAACTCCATGTGAGTTGGCAGTGGGGGAAGGGAGAGCAAAACTTAATTTTAAGCTGTTTGGGAGAGGCACTGTCATTATGTGCTGTATGCATTAAATGCAAACACAGAACAGGTTCAGGTCTGTGGCTGCTGCTCTTAGGTGTGACAGCAGTACAAATGAAATAATAAGATCGGGTAATCTCAGCTGGTCATTAACCCTGCAGTAAATGCCTGTTTCATTTACCAGGCAGGAGCACTCAGGGACCTCAGCTAAAATTGGCACCTTATTGTGCTAAGCACACACAGACACCTAATTAAAGACAGTCCCTTTCAATGAAGTGTTTTTTTGGTGTAGATGGGCAAGACAGATAAAGAATGGGAGCATGATCATCCCTGTTCCATAGACAGGGAGCTGAGGAACTCCAGTCTCCCAGGGACTCTGCCGTGGGTTTTCTGTGCTATCCTGGAGATGTGCTGTGGTCAGCAGGGTCTTACAGCCCAGCTCTGTGCTTCGGCCACAAGACCATCCTTCCCCTGCAGAAGGATGCACAGTGTTTCTTGTTGGTTAAATAGAAACCTCAATTTACATGTTCCTTGTTCCTCTTTTAAAAAAAGTTCCCTGACCATTTTGGTTTCTCTCATCCTCTGTGTGTTAGTCATCATTTAAAATACACACAATGATTAAAATGAGTCTGATCATGTTCAAGTACAATATTTCAGGGTGGCTACTTGGTATGACTTGCATGAGGACATGAAATGCCAGAAGGACCAGTGCAATCAACAAGCAAACCTCTGTGCCAGAACAAGTGGGTGGGGTCATGTGCAAGGGATTCATAAATGTTTACTATAATTTGCTGCCTGATTATATTTGACCTCTGTGGGTTGGCACATGTACTGATTTATTGTATCCATGCTATCTTAATTACTAAGGACACAGTTGAGAGATTTTTGAAATTAAAAGTGACTTATTTTCCTCAATTACTTAAGTGCAGAGGCTCAGACACATACACAGTTGTATTTTTCTATTAAGAGAATATATGATTTGTACAGCCAGCTACACTTGTTTGTGGTTCCCCAGACTCTGGGTATGTGCAGAGGCAGACACTTGGAGCTGGCTCGTAAGGATATGTTTACCAAGACTTAGCAAACTTTTCCTTCTCCCACTGCTGGTCCTGCTTACAAATATTACTCCTCCGAGTCTCAGCTGGAACTGGAAGGCAAAATGAGGAAAGTCTCTGAAAGGTTACTCCCAGTGTTTTTCTAGCCCAGCTGGATGTAGGTATTATTGGAGACCTCACGAGAAGGATTATTGCAATGAAATTTTCACCCTGGCTTCATGGACTAAGGGATACAAACAACTTTTTAATAAGTATCTGAACTAACACTTGCTTAGCCAAAGTGAGACACTAAAGCTTTTGAGACAGCCCTGCTAACACACTCATTGTTGGACTGTTTTGAATGTGTGACACCAAGCAGTTGGTTAGCAGCTTGGCAGGAATCCATTGGATTTAAGTTTTTCGGTTCTCATGTTGAAAATGTCTCTAAATAATCAGGTCAGACATTAGAAAAACTGGGTTTTTTGTCAGCTATAGCCCTGTCTTGACTTTTGCAAATTTGGGCAAAGATAATAAGGTGTTTGCAATTTTAAGTTCTCTGTCTGGAACTTGAGACTTCCTCAAAGGCTCCACATTTCAGAAGCCCTCTTCGTGTAGCCTCTAAAATTAAAGAGTCCAAATTGCTCTTACCTTTCTCTTAGTTACTATTGCATTTCCATGCGCAGGAAAGGTACATAACCATATCTATGGATCTGAATTTGCAGATGCTCTAGCTGTGCTAGAGCACAGTTGCAGACTTAGGGACTTACAGCTTTAATCTTATTTCACATTAGTTGTGCTCATAGATAACTCAGCTGCTGTGGGTGGCATTTATCTTCACATCAGGTAGCAGTGCAGTGCAGTGATTTTCAGCATCTTATTCCAGATCCCAAGAATCCTCTTCAAGATCCAAGACAAGTAAAATACTCACATCTCTTCTGAAAGTGGAAACAAGTTGTAAACTCTGAACTGCTATAAGAAAGGTGCTAATTAAATTTCTTTAAATCTCCGTGATAACTCCTCTCATGCTCATTTCGGGATTTAAAATACGTATTGCAAAGAGATACTTCATACAGGAATGTGTTTCTCCCTTTAACAGATCACTTGTTTAGAAAACAGCTAAAATAAATCCAGGCTATTCCAGTCCTAAGTCTGCCTTCTTATACAGATGAGTCCAGTGTGAGGACGAAAGGGGTAGACTGAATTACCACTGTGTGTATGAGGTGCTATCAAAACCAGGTAGGCTGCAGGTGGGCAGGACTGCAGGACTGCCTCAGTCCAGCCTTCTAGCCCCCCTTGCTTTTCAGGCCAATTGTGCTACTCCTAACAGTGCAGAACAGAGAGGGCAGTGATCCCCTGCTCACCCACTGTGCCCCTACAGTGCAACTGGAGGTGTGATTGCAGTGCAGATAATCAAATAACAACCAGCTTTAATCTTCCCAGGGTTTGGGGCAGGCTGGACAAGCTTGCCCAGGATGCTAAGTGCATATTCAAGAGCTGGTGCCTGAACATGGTGTCTCCACTGCTAAAGGTATCCAAAGGTGCAAGATTGAAGCTGGTCAGAGTGTTTCTACTGTGCCTTTGGCTGCAAGGCAGCTGCAAAACAAGGTGTTGGAAGTTCTCTGTCCAGAATTACTATGGAGATGCTCCCACTTCTGTCCAAACCTCAGGGCCCATTGCTCTTGCTGCTGTGAGTCCTGAGGGACTTGTGGTTGTAATGTGCAGGACATCTCTCAGTACAGGCAGAGTTGGATCTGACAGGGGAATGACTTCTTAATGGTCATGTCAGAAGGCCAAAATTATCTGGAAACAGATAAAATTACCAACCCACATCCATAAAGCAACAAGAAGTCTTTTTCCCTAGATCAGGATCTGTTTATAGATCTGTGTAACAAAAGGATATTAAATATGTAAGACCTGATCACAGAGGAGAGAAAAGCAGGGGAAAGGCAAAAAATGGTTGGAAACTTGAGACAACAAAGAAGAGAAAACTAAAGCTGCTAAGATGTAAATATGGATGACGCATAAGCAGGTACGCCTGGCACAGGGAGCTGTGTCTGGGATTGTACAGTACCAGAAGAAGAAGGGAAACATAAGGAGCGCAAAGATTTCAAACAGGCCCCTGCAACAAGTCAGAACTGACTCTTGGAGTGAGATTGGAGGGAAATCAGCCTTGTAGATACCTAGAGTGCCAGTTAGTGAAAAGTTCTGTAATTAAATCCCGAGTCCAATGGCAGCAGAGTCCTTCATGAAATCATGACTCTACTGAAATCAGTGGCAAAAATCTGAGTGATATCAGTGGTGCAGCTCCCGGCATTGCCCCATAGCAATCTCTGCTGCTTCTGCTCATGAACTCCAGGACTCTATGTGGTACCATAGTGTGCATAAAGAGCAAAGGGCAGTAATAGGTAGATGTGCACCAAAAGCATGTTGTCAGAAATGTGGCTCTTTGATTAGGTGTGTTTTTCTGGAAAGTTTTCTTTGGAAAGTGCCACTATTGCATCAAAATATGTGAAATCTTGAAGAACAGTAACTTTTCATCTGAAGTAGATCCTGGAAAATGTCATTCATCCCAAGAACCTGATCCAAAGGGGAAGCACAACTTCATTTCTGATGGGACACCAAAGACACTATATTGAGTCTCAGAATTAATGGATTGGCTGGAACACTGCAGTGGTGTTTTAGCTCCATGTCAAATTTCACGGCACAAACTCTCATTCTGGTTTGTGAGCAAGGCACAAGCTGAACTTGGAGGCCCGAACTTGGACAAAATGCTGTCCAGCCTCTGAATAGGAAAAATCAGCTTCTTCCCAGGATAAACCAGCACGTTGCTGCCTCTCAGGAGGTGTATTGTCACCTCGCCAAGGGTGGCAGCACCTCGGGCTGAGTATCTGGATGCAGGAATTGGACCGGGACCGACTGTATCAGTCAGTAGAGGGGGGCAGAGAGCCACACATGAACTAGAGATTGCACTGGGCTTTGCAGCTTTGGGAGCAAATGCATGAGAAGTGGTGTTTTGTGCTGTATTTTTGCCGTGCATTGGAGAGTTGGTCAGTGAGCAGAGACCCTGTGTGCTTGGATGGATGGAAAATAATAGTTCAACAAAGGAGCATTGTTGGGTAAATCTAAATTGAAATAAAGGCTGGTTTTGCAAACCAAACTCAAAGCCATGACAGGCAAGGCTTCATTGTATCTACTGCTAAAAGGAACATACTTAAGGGCCTGTCTCCAAAGAGAAAATACAGCTCCTTTAATTGCATCTTTTCTGGTGAAGGGAGAGTTCCTTATTATTACTTATTATTATTATTACTACTGTTACACATATTAGAAAGAGCTGTATGCTGTAATATCCTTCATTGCAACCACATTGATTAGCACTAACTGAGAATGTAGTATAATATTAACAAAAGGCACACAGGACTTGTTTGGCCTGTCCTGATTGTTCCTTAGTTATGCATGTATAAAATAAGAGGTACAGCACCTGCGGAGATTCCCAGCACCTCCTGCTACGCTGAGGCAGGGGCTGCACTGGATGAGAGCAGTAACCAAATAATGCGAGTGTGTTTACATTTTGAACTTACCAAATCTTCCCAAGTGGAATGCAGCGTCCGATTTCAGCCAAGGAACTGTTAGCAGTGAGTGAGAGGTAATGGATCAATCTGCTGTCTCTTGTCAGTGCTTTTACTGTTGACTTCTGGAATGTGTTTGATGAAAAGAAAGCGACTTCTTGAGACAGAAGGTACAGATGTAGCATGTTAAGGTTAGGACCTACATGAACAATAAAGCAATGTTATCAGTACTTTGCTTCCCCAATGCTGCTTGCCAAAACTGACAATAGAATAGCAGCAAAGCATTTCTTTTTTTTAACTACTGTAACTGCACATTAACCATTTGCTCTGATTGTCTTTGCAGACACAGTCAGATGTGCTGGTGTTATAAGCGAAAGATGTCAGATATTTAGCTGGGACCATGTTGGACAGCCCCCTGCTGCCTTTCTGTGGCCAGTGGAAGCTGAATTAAAATGGAATTTGTAGGACTGTTTAGCTGAACCAAATCTGTTGGCTGCCTGTGCTTTACATGCTGCCCACCAGCAGAATGGCTGTGCACCATGCCAATCGTATGGGATGATCCCTGTATCCCAATGAGATAGGCTGTGACATAACTTGCAGTGTGCTTTTGGGGCATGTGGGCTGTAACCTCCCAGCAGAAGGGAGTGCTGTGTGGAGGTACCCAGGCTAGCTCCTGGGAATACTGTGGTGAGGGCTATCCATGGTGAAATTATATTTCACTCTCCGACACCAGGATACTGCTCTTCTCCCAGAGCCAGGGTGTTAGGAGTCAGCTCTGATGTGCCTGCTCAGCACTATGGATACCCCTTGTGCTGTGTAGGCATAACCACAGAGGCTAAAGCCCAGATCCATGGAGGTATTTAGGCTTTTAACTCTCACTGAAATGAGCAGGAGTTAAAAGCCTAAATACCTTTGGGGATTTGAGCCTAAGTGGCTTACAGAAAGCCTGTGGCACAGCAGAGGCTCAGAGATTTTGACTCAGAGGCCAGTGCCTCCAATATGAAATCATTCTTCCTCTCTACATCTGGTTGCAGTTTGCATTCACATTTCCCAGCTCAGGCCATCAAAAATATGTCCATGCTTAGGACAGGAGGTGAAGAATAATTTAGGTAATTGAAACTACAGGAGGAATGTGGTTCTGTCAGACGGCTGTTGCCTGACCTGGAATTAAACAGACAAGTAGGGATTGGGGAAACTGCGTGCCAGCTCCTGCCTTTCAGGTGCACAGAAGGCAGTCAGTTTCTGTGGAAGAAGGGGTATAAATAATTGAGCTTATGTGTCTGTTGAAAAGGAAGCCATATTGCAGGGAATGAAAGCCGGAGACGTGCCAAACACTTGCGTTGTTATCCACATGACTGTTTATCAGTTATAACCAGAGCTGAGCCAGTAATTCTTAATGAGTAATTCATATGATGAATATCTCCCCCTAAACTATGTGTGAATGGTGTATGAACCAGCCCTTACTTTCAAATATTTATTTACTAGTCACAATTATTTGTTTAATACTGTGAATAATTCATGGTTTGTGTAATGTTTTCAGGCAGTTCTCTGAAGTTGCCAATACCCAGGCTATTTTCATTGAGCAGGGAAGTAAATGTCGCCTTTTTCTGATTATGCCAGTGTTAACTGAGGATAACTTGAAGTCAAAAGGCTGGATCCCTCACTGATGTAATTTGGCATAGCTCCATTTTTTTTCCCATTGATTTCAAATGACCAGTGTTAATTCACACCAACTTACTTGATGGCCATGAAAAGAAGAATTGTATGAAGGAAGAATGACTCCCAGACCATATTGTCCCAGGACTGGCTAAGTGTACTGCGTTTCACAGTCCCATCTTTTCATTAACATTCTCATATGTATAAATTCAAAATTGACATTTAAAAATACCATTTTGTATTAATAGCTCAGTTGCCTATTATTGAGTAGCTTTGCTGTGAATTATGCTTGTGTGATTGTACACACTAATTGATGCTTTTTGCAGGAATACTCCAAGCTCAGTTTTTGTTTGCAGGGGAGCGGGGAAATTGTTTTGAGGACAAATCTGTGGCTTGTGTAGAGGTTAACCTGGAAAACTTCCTTGTTCAGTGTGCAGGACTTTTCAGTTCCAGTATTACTTTTACCATTACAAAACCTTCCCTTATACAAGTCTCACTGACGTCAGTCAAGCTTTGCCACTTGTATTTGCCTTATCAGATTTCCAATCCTTAAAGCTATTTTAGAAGACATTTTTAACCACCTTCTCTGTGGTACCCAGCTAATGGTGGGAAAAGTAGAGCAAAGGGTTGTGTTGGATTGTGTCTCTGTGATTCTTGCACCAGTTGGCCATGGTCTCCAAGGGGTGTATGCCAGAAGGAGATGGAATACTTTGTGCCTTGTCTATCCCCTGTACTGTCCCTCTCTGTTCCAGTTCCCCTCATTACAATAGCAAATTATATGTAGTGATGCCATGAGAGAACCAGGTAGGAATTAAAGACTTGGTCCCTAAAATTAGATTTCTAGCTAGTTTCTGTTTCCAGATTTCCAGAGCAGCACACAAAGCTTGCACTTGACATTGCTGCAAATTTCCCAGATAAATCTCTAAACACCTGTGTTTTTCTTTGGTATTTCTTGTCTAGCTGTACATTGAAAATTGTAAATGCTGCCACTCAGATTGTCACCATTATATGGCCACAGCCTTGGCTGCAGGATCCTTATGTTCACAGCAAAGGGATTGTTAACAGCACTTCACAGGGAAAAGTCTTGTGCTTTTCTTTCTTCTCTTTTGTTCTTGCTCTTTGGTATTTCCTCTCCACTGATGCTATGGCTCCTAGAAACACAAAAGCATGAAGAAAAAAAAATCACATTTCAGAAAGATCTGTTGCTTTTCTTGCCAGAGTAGCACAACTAATTTGAATGCTAAAGAATCTACTCAGACTAAATGTCCAGGTGCACGTCGTTGCTCACTACACGTAATTTACTAATGAGTGGATCCAGACAAACAAAGTGAGGATCCAGCATGCCCTCTGGCTGCCTATAAAAATGTGGAAAGATAATGAAGTGGTGTGAATCAGGGCCTTTCTGTAGCAGCAAGGCATAAAAAAACTGGAACACAACAGCTTTTGCTGTTAGGTACCAAAGCCAATCTCAACAGTTCTGTACCCAACCACAGGGGCAAATCCATTTCACAAACCTTGAAAAATTTACACAGTTGGCTATTTAATATTTTTCATGTCCCAGGTTTCACATTTCTGGAATGTCCCCATTGTGAAATTTGTATATGTTTGGGTTTTGCCCATGCAAAGGTAAGCATAATTCTCAGAAAGGCACAGCTCCTGACCTTTCTTTAATTACTAGCAAATGCAGGGGTTGATGGATATTGCTGTACTGTTGGTCTCTTCTGTTGAGTGAACATTACTGAATGGCTTTCTGAAAAACAGTGGGGTCTTTGTATCACAGCATGCAGCTCACCAGGAACACACCTGACCACACCAAGCTCTTTTAAAGCAGAGGTCTGCACAGTGTCAAAGGAAAATGTTTTATTGTAAGTGTAGGGAAGAGCAGATGCATAGAAGAAAGGTCAAAGAAGAAGAGAATCAATTGACCTGCTAAACCAGCGTATATTTGGGGATTCTTAACAGAAAACCTCTTTGTCTTCCAACCACTGTGATGGTGTAACCTTCAGTCAGAAAGGACTGCTGTGACCTGAAATACATGGTACCTTTTTGTATAAAGTCCTTCCAGCCCGCTCAATGGCAGTAGTTCTTCAGCTGGATACTATCATTACAGCTGTGTCCTGGGCTGTGATTCAGGGCTCAGCCCGGCAAACACTTGGTTTCCGATTTGTATTTGTTCTTGTATTAGTCCCTCTTCTGAAGCACAGTCTTCAGAGCTGTGCACACCCAGGCCGCACAGGGGAGCTGGCTGCCCACGTGGTGGTGCAGTCACACCGTGTGCCACTGGCTGGGAACACTGTGTCCACCCCTGTAGAGCTGCAGCAGGGTCCTGTTATGCTGGCCCATCTCAGCAGGACAGACACTTGTCCATGCCTATTATGGATACGCCTCTAAGTGGGATGTTGGCATTAGCATTTTAACTGAGATAAGTGTGTTTCTGAAATGTCTCCCAGTGATCCCCACAGAACTGCATGTTTATGTCACAGAGCACTCATGGAGAACATCAACAGGATTCCTGTGGGATGGTTTTAGGGCTGCACTCAGCATGGGCCAGCTTGTGCTGGTTGCTGCTGCCATGTGGCTGCAGCTCTCTGAAGGAAAGCATGGAATGGAAATGCCCTGTGTGGATGTCAGGAGCTCAGCACTGACCATTTCTCTTTGTGTATCCATGTTCCTCTTGTTTTGCACTGCTTGCTGTTACAGATGTGGTCAGAGCAGCAAGTCCCATCCCAGTACACTGACCTTCCCCTCCCCTGGGCCGTGCTGTTCAGGCCATTTCAAACATGTATGTAAGATTTGGGAAATCAGGTTTCCCTTGGTGAGACTCTCCATGTGCTTACAGTGATTTCTTTATGCACACACCTCATTGAATAGGGTCTGGCAGGTCAGATAAGGCAGCACAAACCCCAGACCCCATGTACAGCTGCAAAGCTACGAGGTATGTAAGGGGAAAAGGGTGAAATTATTTCTCTCCCCTTGTATAGTTTCTGATCACATCTCATGATAGTCCCCTTCCCCTCATTTGCACTCATATAATTACCAGCCCTTGCTCTTTCGTGCTGCCTCTGGAGGCTGGCACTGTTGAAGCATGTAGTGCTTCCCTATGGACCCTCTGGGGGAAAGAAATTAAATGTAGGTGGGGTAGCAATGATAATTATGTTGGATCGTAACTTCCACTGATCTAATTAATGCCACCTAAGTTGTGGCTTGTGCAACTGCCTTGATTTATTGATGATATCCTCAGTTGGCAGAATGATGTTTTTGCAGAGGGCCCGTGGCTCTGATATACGGAGTGATAGAAGTTGGATTTCATGAACATCACGTGGTACAGTTAAAGTCGGAAAGGTGCCTGTTCGTGATGCTCTTTAGAGGTACTGGGAGTTGGGGATCCAGATAAGATTAATCAAGTCGGCTGTCTGGCCCAACTAATTTGTTTCCAGCCCAAATCCCTTCACACTGCTCTTAAAACGGCTTTTTCCTACTGAAAGTGGCAGAACAAGTTCTAGGTGTTTCCAGCCTTAAGTGACAGTTAAAGATGACTCTCACCTAAGTTCCAGTTTATGTATTTGTTTTATTACTCAGGATATGTCTGGATTTTACAGCTGAGTATGTCAGGAATTTAGTTACAAGTTGAAACTGCTTTATAATGCATGGCTATAAAGATCAAAGGTTGCAAAACCAACCTTGGAGAGCCTGCTCCTCCAAGGCTCATCAGTCATGACGTAGTTTTGGCTCATCTCCTATGATTTTATACCGTGTACTGTGATTTGGACAAATGTTTGTCCATAGTGTTAGACCAGAGACTCCAACAACTTAGGCTAAGTATTGCCATTGGTTCCTGAGAGCACTTTTCTGCTTTTTAGTGACCTGGTATCTCTTTTTCCTCCTGATTTTTTTCTTTGTCTCAAAGTTCATAATTGTAGGTATGTGTCTTTTGCTAGAGACACATTGGGAATTCTCTGTTCTTCCAGCTGGAAAAAAATCAAGATCAATAGAAGATCAAGCTAAAGATCTTCCTTGGCTCTCTCTGGCTATTTGCTGAAGACCATTACATTTGTACTTACTGAAGTTCTGTGAGTCTCTGCCAGCCCATGAAGAAGAAATAAGGCAGGAGAAACCAAAGTAAAGGTTTTTACAGTGGGTATGACCATAGGCTCCTATCAGACAGGTCACTGAAGAAAGAGTCGAGGTGAACCAGACTCTTTTTGTACCCCTGCTGTCAGTCTGTGCTGGGGCACTGGACAAGTCACATTAGTTTTGGTTTCCCATCTTTTCCTTCAGCTGTGAACCCCTTGAGTAAGGGCTAGTCTTTTACACATTGGGGCACCCACAGTCTTAGGAGGCTTCTTTCCCTGTAGTAGAAAAAAATATCTTTGTGCAATTTATCATCCCAACTTTGCCTGGAAAAACTGGAATGTTTATTATAAGTTATCCTATGAAAGATTCCTTGATGAGAGATATAGGAACAACCAGTAGGCACTGTGACCAATTAGTTCTGGCCCCATCTGGCAATTCTGGGTTTAGGTCTTCCTAAATTAATTTGTCCCCAAGAGATGAATTGTGTCAAAACTTTAAAAAAATTACTTTTGTCTCAAATAAAATGTATTGTGCTATCTGAACAAAAATGTTTAATTTATTATTTTTTAAAAACTGTTAATATTTTTCAAGAAAGTGATTTTAAAAGTAAAGCAGCTTCTTAGATGAAAAAATTCAGAATTTCTCCAGTGATATCTCAAGTAAATATTTAAATTAAAATTAGCATCTGTATATTAGATCTAACATTAAAACATAACAGCTGTTAACTTTGGGTTTTAGTTTTCCCTACATTGGTAATAGAGTTTGAGAAACTCAGTGGGATAAAATGCATTTTGGTATTTTTGAGACTTAAAACCTTTCCCTGCTTCTCTTCCTGAATGAATTTTTTTGTGGAACCCCAAGGAGTCAATTGAGTTTAGAGTCAGTTGTCACTTAATTTATAGGGTTAGAAATGAGAATCAATCTGAGTGTCTGTTCAAATAACTCATTTGTTTCCTTTCTGAAATGGCTGCTTCTGCAGATCTAGCCCAGTTTTCTCACCCCATGCTGCCCATTGCTCCCAAGGACTGCTAGGAAGAGTAATGAGGAATGTAATTTTCATGTTATTGTGGCTGTCACTGTCATGGCTGGAGGGTGAGAATCACATTTGACAGTGAAAAGCCAGGTTTTCAGAAGTGATTGCTTAGTCTAGGTACCTTTTTTTTTACTGTCTTGTGTTTGGATATGTGAGAAAAGCTTAAAGGGTTGAGCCTTAATTTTTTAAGAAGCCTGAGAAAAGAATACCAGGCAGAACTGCTTCCTGTTCTTCTCTGTGCCTTTGAGGGTGCAAGAAAGTTGCATCAAAAGGAAAAGCAGACCCCCCCCAGAAAAAACCTACCCCCCCAACCAACCAACCAAACCAACCCCCCCCCCCACCAAACGGGGAAGCACAGTTGCATTATCATTCTGAAGAACCATTTTTATGCAAATGCATGTAACAGTTAAAATAAAGCTCATGTTACGTGTCCTTTGACTTTTGTAACTGCTGGGGTGTGACAGGATTCAAACTTTTCATGGCATGCCAAAAATATTTCTTAA
This sequence comes from Lichenostomus cassidix, assembly GCF_008360975.1. Classification (NCBI taxonomy): domain Eukaryota; kingdom Metazoa; phylum Chordata; class Aves; order Passeriformes; family Meliphagidae; genus Lichenostomus; species Lichenostomus cassidix. The sequence continues at coordinate 173,033 of NC_139483.1, forward strand.
CATAAAGTTACTTTGCCTAGCTAATGTAATTATGTCCATTACTCACAGGGATTCCATCTTGTCCAGGGCTTTGTCTTATTCCCATATTTACTGCTAGCAGGAGATGGGGCCGGGGTTGATACCAGCATTCTGGTGTTTCTTGCTGCTGCTGCTGACCCCTGGAAAGCCTGCCAGAGGTTTCATGGGCAAGGAGGACAGGAATGTGGCTTGTTTGAGGGTTGGGAATGACAGGAGTTTCTGGAAAGGGGTGGAGTTGGAGATAGAGGGAGGATTTGGGCTGGTGGCTGCTGCAGACCTGAGGCAGAGACTGGGCAAGTTGTGCTGGGTGAATCCCACATGGACCCATGAGCTGAAAGAATCTGTGTGGATGAACTGAGTCAACACTGGCTGGGGCTGGGGGACTGGCCTGTGTAGGTCCTCAGGAACAAAGTCATGGCAGGGTCTGGAATCGGTGCAGGGAGAAACCTATGTTTGGCAGAAGTGGGACCTTCTGCTTGGATTTTCACCTAAGGCTGTCTGGGATTTGCATTAGAATCGGGCTGCTTGGCTGATTTCATTGAGGATGAGGTGGTGTAGCATTGGATGGGCATTTCAAAGACACTCAGTGAAGCGTCCTTTAACATGCAAGAGGGCAAAGTTGTTTCTCCTCACTGGCTCCCATCACTTCTGAGGTGATGACAGGACATTTTTCTGTCCTCTTGCGGCAGAACCTGGATGTTTGGGTCACACATCCCCTGTGAGCACAGGACCACATGGATGCACTGCTCCCTGCCCGCCTGGGCAGGGGTATGGGTAGCTGCAGAGACCCAGGGTCTCGAGTTGATTTGATCTGTACCTGCCTCTGTAACTACGCCTGGCTTCCTCTGACCCAAATTACCTAACTCAGCTGGAATTTCCTTCCTCATATTCCTGCCCTTACATCTCTGCACTCACCTGCTGCATTTAACTGGCTGCAGTGGAGGGGTGGGGAAACGGTGCGCTAATGTTGAGCCCACCTCTGCCCTTCTCTCCGCCTGGCTTAGAGACACACTGTGTAAATGGAATTTTTAACATCAAAAGTTTCAATTACAGCAGGAAATGTCAGGCCCACAGAGTGCGACTGTTCCAGGTTTCCCATAAGGAATACTCCCACCCCTACTATTTACCCATATGGAAAAAACAACCTCTGATGATATTTTTTTAAGTTCTCAGGTAAACGGAGCTGAATGGTATCATCACATACACAGCAGACTTTCTGCAGGAGATGAAAAAGTGTAAATCATAGCACAGGGCCCAGAGCCTTTACAGTGCCTTTTTCATGAAAGAAAGTCCTGGGATACGGGCTAAATGGGAAGGAGGCTGTTTGAGAGACAGCTTAACCCCCAGCAAGTCAGAGGTCTCAGGGAAAGAAGAGCAGCTTGGAAACATTGATCTTGGAGCAGGAGGTCCTACAGAAGGCAGCAAACATCATGCTGGAGAAGGTGGGTTATGGGAGAGCCTTACTGGGGACCTTCTAGGATACACAAGGGGTTAGAGCAATGACCAGCAGAGCTGTGAACCTTCCAGAAGAGCTTGGCTCTGCCTTCTTGGTGCTGTAGAAGAGCTTGGCTCTGCCTTCTTGGTGCTGTCTCTCCCATTCATCTTTTCTTCTGGAGGTCTAATTCTCTCAGCCTCTCCTTAGTCACTGTGAATTCCAACTCCTGATCATCTTGGCAGCTTTCTCCTCTATTCATCCAGAAAACATACCTCCAACATGTTTTGCAGGTGACTAGACTCAGCTTTGATTGGAAGAAATGCCAGGCTTTTACCATGGCCTCAGAGATCCCCACTGATCTTGAGGGACAGTACAGAATGTACTCCATAGTACAGAAAATACAGTGCTGGGATGGGTGATACAGCCACTTCATTCCCTGCACTCCTGTAGGGACTCCATCATTTGCCTCCAGCAGGAACAGGTCATGCTTTTAATGACAGTGTTCAACCCGTGGGATCATCTTGGACATACTGGTTCCTGGAATCACAACTGGGGCTTCCAAAAAAGCCTGGAGAGCTTCAGGGGTCAAATTAAATCAGTGAATGTAGTAAGGAATTTGTCACTTAAGTCATCTGGTTCTTCAGGATAATTCAGTGTATCCCAAAAGCAGGCTCAGTCAGAGTATTGGCCAGCAGAAAATTGTTGCTGTTGAATGTTCACAAGTGTTTAATCTCTCCAGATGGCTCAGCAAACTGCTTCCCAATGGGAAGTGCCTGACTTTGTATGTGCTGAGTGTTCAGATTGGCATTTATTCATGGGAGGGAAGTTGTGGGGGAGGTCAGTTGGTAATGTCATGTGGAACCACATTGCGTTTCTCTGCAGGACAGCACTACATCAGCATAACACAATGTGTTCTGCAGATGTGGTGCTACAGTGCTTTTGGTTAGGAAAAGTGGGCACACAAGAATTAAATTTTATAGAAAACAGTGAGGTTTTGAATGTGCTTTTATTCCATAGAAAGATAAAATGTTTCTTGAAATGAAAATGAAATGTATGGAGAACTTTTTAAAAACAGCTTTTACTTTGTTGGTTGAGGAATTCACCTGGGCAGAGGGAGCAGAGCATTAAACTTGCTGCCCTTGATCAAACAGAGCAGGAATTTTCCCCTACATCCCGTGAGTGAGCCTGGGTGGTATTGAAGAGGGCTCTGTCCTCAGCAGGACTTAGGGATGTTTGGGATGGGTAGCAGCAGTTCTTGGGGAGATGAAAAGGGAACAGAACTATGTGTCAGGAAGCAGATCCAGCCATAGGTTCATGCGTGGGCACCATCCTTGGCAGCTCAGCTCGGTTCTGGGCCATGTGACACTGGGAGGGCCCTCTAATAAACAGAGGAGCAGGATGAAGGACAGGAGACAGGGTGGGAGAAGGCGTCCTCTGAAATCTTTATCTCCAAATACAAGTTTAATGGATGTCAAGGGTGACTTGGTTGTCTTTTCTCTTTTGAAGAAGCTATTTAGCTATGGGAAAAAATGTGGTGTGGTTCCCCATGATGTAAATCTGTAGAGATTTAAACTGATGGGAGAAATTTGCAGCTTGTGTAAACAGGAATAGCTTTGTGGAGTCACAACAAATTATATCAGCTGAGGACATAGCCCATCATTTTTAAGGGTTTCATTCTTCCATATAAGAGAAGACAAGAAAATGGGGGATGTAAGGGAGAAAATGAAGGAAAAAACACATAATGGGATTTAGAAAGTCTTGGCCATCACTTTTCTCAGTCTCTGCATGGAAAACATCTGCATGTTACAGACCACTTTGATGTCTGCCTTACAAACTCTGGGCTCTCCTACCCTCTGAATAACACATTCACAGGGCACTGCTTCCTTGATGGCAGCTGTCCTCACTGGGAGCAGGCAAGCAGAGTATTACTGAGACCAGCTGAACATACACCACCCGCTGATTCCAGTGAGTTCATTCTGCTGGTCTGTAAATATAAAATATGGAAAAAGTACCAATTATTGCTCCTTTGGAGATATTAAAGTTTAGAAGCTGCCTCTAATGACTGACATATAATAGCAGAGCGTGATTTTTCCATGGAAAGTTGATGGCTACTACAAGATAAGCCTTGCGTGGGTAAAATAAATAACATTTTTCTATTAGGACCTAATGCAGGATGTTTGGTCGTGCATTAGAACTGCACAGCTTTCTAATTTCAGAGATCTGCTGGGTGAAACACTGACCAGGACTGCAGGAGAGCAGCAGAGATATTTGCAAAGGTCCCTGTTGGGCTTTATGTCTCCCTGTAGGAACCTGGCTGACCAGTTCTGTGCTAAGTCTTTGTGCTGCAGCAGCACCTCCTGTGCTCCTGTGACCTTCAAGACCTCCTGTCTTGTTGCTTCTGGAGATGCAGGAACAGCAGAGGGTTCCCTGTCCTAGGGTCAGTACACGGTAAAATAGGAGGGCAGGAAGTAAAGAATGCACCCAAGACCAATCACGTGGGCAAAACAAGTGTGCTTTTCCTTTGTTGCAGCCACTCAGCATCTGAGCACTCACCTGGGATGGAATTCCTCAGGATGTAGGTGCACAAGGACAGCTGAAGAGAACCTAAATGGCCTTTGCAGCTGCCTGGGAGTCATACTGATCTCATCCTAAGGGAGTCATCTGCTGTAGGCCAGGTTATTTTCTTCCCAGAAGTGCCTATTCACTCCCTTAACTCTGGTGGGAGGTGAATGTGGCTGAGCAGCTGTAGATACCAGCATTGCTGGGATTTGGGTTAGAAAAATACCCCATCCTTTGCTGCAAGGCAAGTGGTAGTGAGGTTGGCTCCTAGGGAAAAACAGCAAGTTAGTGAGCAAAGAATCAGTCAGACAAAACTGCCTGAAGGCCTCTGACCTCCCTCCAGCGCAGCAAGCAACAGAGAGATGCTTTTGGAAAACTGGAGCCTTTGGAAATATATCAGTTATCTTTCACCAGCTGCCAAGTCAGGCAAGATGTGACTTTGTTTTTAAGTTGTCTTTGGTGACAGTTGTGCTGGAAAAAGCAAAGGCAGCATTTTGTGTGGCTGGAAGTGGCCAGCACTGGACAATTTGTGAAAAGTCCTGTTTGCTGACCCTGGCCAAACCCAGTCTTTCCAGTGGAGACAAACTCAGCGATGACATCAGTGATGATGTGCATTACGTGTCAGTAAAGCAACAGAGCACTTTGGATGGACTTGCCCTTAAGGAAGAACGTTCCCTTTTCATCTGCTCTGCGGGTCCTTTGCCCTCAATGTGTGGGTCTGTGCACTCGCCTCTTCCACGCACTGAAATCAGTGGAAACTCCACTTTGAGAGAGGAGCAATACATGTGGTACTGAGATGCATCACAGAGATAAGGGCTCTGGACTAATTGTGGTGGAAAATTCCCCATCCTGCTTCTACACCATTGTTTAATTTTGTGTTACATAGCAGGAGAGGACAGTTCTGTGATTTATCCTCCTCTGAAATCACTGAGTTCTCTCTATGGTGGTACTTGCCATACCAATATGAGTCATTTAGAGCATTCAACTAGTAATTTATGAAACAAATTAGCATGATATTAAAGGCCTGATACAGTGATGTACTTCTGAAGTGATCTGATGAAGGACTTGCAATGCAAACTATTGTATCTGATAGGTTAATAATAAAGCAAACTGATTCATTCAAAAGAAAATATTCATTCTGAGGTTACCATCCTCTGCCAGGAATGTGGCACTGGAGCAGGACTAGCACTGCACAGTGCCAGTGAGCAAAGGAGAAGGGTTATGGGAATGGCAATAGCTTGTAGGTTGCAATTTAGGATGCTGGAGTCGAGGTCACTGGTTTTGTGTACCTGTGAAATTCTGCAGAAGTCTTAAGGCTGCATCTGGACTGCAGTTGGGCCAGAGTATCCCAGTGTTTGTCACTGCAGCTGGGCTGCCTTTAAATTCCAGATTTTGGGTGCCAGATTTTGGGTGCATTTATATCATCACACAAAGGTGCCTGTGTTGTCCAGTGGATATGCCCACTGCTCTTGGGGGACACTCCCACTACGAGCCCTTCTCAGCCTGAGTTTGGAGAGGGACAGTGAATATACAGGAGAGGAGGAGAGAAGAGACGTGCAGCTGATGCCCCAGTACACTTGGCTAAAGCTTTCCTTCCTTCAGGTTGCCTGACTTAGTCATGGGTGCAGTCTGCTGTGCATTCCAGTCCCAGACAGACCTCCAAAAAGGTCCTGAGCTCAGCTCTTCCTCAGCGCAATATCAAGACTTAAGACCCAAGCAGCAGCCAGGCTAGCAGCCAGAAATATGGACAAAAGGCAGGTAAGTCAGGGCTGGGCACACTTGAACTGTTTTGGATCCCACTTGCTACACAGTGATGTGGAAATAGCCGTGGATTATATTTTAAAATTATTTAGCCCTGACCCACATTGCAGTGAAGTCAATGTAATGTTGTCAGTGACTTAAATGGGCTCTGGAACAGGCCTGCAATGTTACCAATGCCTTCAAATACTTCCTTCACCTGTAGGATGAAAGTCCTTCACCTGTAGGATGAAAGTCCTTCCCCTGAGTCAATGGGCCTCCTTGCTTCTTCCTCCCCTCACAGTTTCCATGGGCCCCTAGCATGGGAAACTCAGCCTTATTCATCTTTGTATTTCCATGCCTCTGAATCAGGCAGGTTCTGGGTATGTTCCACACAGAAGCCTGTTATCTTTTCAAATGGCAAAAAAGAGGGGATTTTTCCAGAGTCACATAGTTTTTCCACAGAAATGTATTCATGAGAGTTAAACTTGCCCAAACTATGTTAATGTATGTGGTTGGCTTCTGTGCCAATTTTCATTGTGAATAAGACGCAAAATAAAAGGGCTCTTGTGTCTCCCTTTCCTCCTCCTTGAATCCCTCCCATAATTTTTGAGTTCATAAGCCCATTTTGTATGTGAATCAGATCAGGAGAGGAAAGGCAGGGGGATTACTTTTCCGTTTAAACTGTGCCTTTGCTTTAAGGCACTGATAGACCCATGGCGGTTACGAGTGAAACAAGGGGTTGATACAATGGCACAGGATGTTGTAGCTGGTGTAAATTGGGATAACTCCATTTGTCCTGAACAAAACTTCCTGATTTACACCAAAGCAGGACACAGCCTTTGCTCTTTAGCTCTGTTCATTGCTGCTTTGTTATTCCAAGGCATTTTCAATCTGTCAAGACAAATAGTATGTCTTTTTAATACAGATGCTCGACTTGAGCTTGACAATCTCCTTCCAGAGCATGCATGGTGGGTTAGCAGAGCACACACAACACATGAGCTGAGTTCAGGCATCTCTGTAGCCAGATGGCTATGAAACATTCATAATACAAGCTGTAGCTATTATGAGCCATTTCTCTTTGTTGCATGTCCTGACAAGCTGTTGTTATTAAGTTTCAGTGTATTTCTGTTAATGTTACCTACCTATTTTCATTCCTGTGTGCTGTCACACAGAGCTGGTTGGTGTGGTCTTGGGAATTGGGCTTCAAGGCTCCTCCCTGTGAAAGTTGCCAGCTCATTTATTTGTTTCTTTCCAGTGGCTCAAGCTGGTGCTTTATTCACAAACTTCTGAAAGAGCAGCGCTGGGTAAACCTCTGATTCAGTTCATTTGAAAGCACCCTTGAAGCCCTCCTCCACATCTTGCCCTCCTGTGGCTCTGAAATAGGCTTGATGAGGCTAATTTGGAGCCCATTCCTGAGAAATCATCGATGTTACTGTAGGAAAGGTCCCAGCTTAAAGGTCCCTGTCCTCACTTGCAGAGCTGAGATACTTCTGGTTTGGGCCCTGACTCTCCCTCATTTATTTTTTTATATGGCAATAGTCAAGTTGCATCCAAAAAAGTGTAATCTTGAAATTGGCTTCAGATTTTAGTATGAACTGGGTGAATGTTGCCTTCTGGTTTTTGCATTAGGGGCGCTCAGCTCTTATTCACAGAGGATAAAAACTGACTTCAAATCAGAGATGAGATCCTTAGGTATGAAAATTATTTTAGTGGAAAGTTACTGTATATAGTACTACTCACTATAAAATTGTAGGAGTTGGCCATTCTGGAAAAATCAGGCAACATCTGGTATTTGAGGGTATTATTCACAGTACAAGGAGAGCCTTTTGTTTATGTGCAGCTGAACATGTAGCAGACAGAACTCAATTACAAGTTGCAAATGTTTTGCTATAGTGGTGTATGCAAGACCTTGACAAGGGTGGATGAGGCAAAAATAAGATCTCCTCTGACAGATCTTTGTGGCTCTCATTTTAGCTGCTGCTTTCTGGGGAGGAGGAGAGGGTGAATGCATGGCAGTTGTTTTGTAATGGGTTGTCTGACAAATTTCCATCCCAGTTCTGATCTGCTCAGGTGGACCCATGTTCTCCTTTCCCAGTCTGTGAAGAGAGACAAAATGTCTGGCAGGCAACAAATAAATTACTTCGGAAAATCTCTGCAAGTGCTTTTCACTATGGTACTTTACTAACCAGTCCTGCAGACTTCCTTCCCTTGGCCTTGGCCCCAGTTCCAGTGTTCCTGTCCTTTCCTGGGAGGGGTCCTTCTTTCCCATCTCAAGTGGTGATGCCAAGGTCAGCCAGGTATTCATCTAAAGAAATCAGTGTCTCAGGCTCTAATGCAGACCCTGAGCTGCAACCAGCTCACCCATTCACCGCTGTGTGTTCAGGAACCACAGCAAGGCTTTGTTTACAGTACATTTTCCAGCTGCAAAGGGAGAAGCGCTTCCTTTGCGGTTGTATGTAAATTTTTGTAGAAATGGACAGTAATAATGCTCTCACTTTGAGAATTGTCACGAATGCTTGGTTTTGAGGCCAACCATTCAGCTCCTGTTATCTCTAGGAATCAAGATGCTTATCTGTCTAAACGATTGCAATGTGTGTCAGGTATTTGAAGGTGGTTCTTCCTATTTGTGGGGAAAAAAAAATTAAAAATAATCAATCTTTGTTTCCCAAGCTATCAAAAGCATGGTAGCCTCAGGCAGATCTTTTTATCTGCAAGGAATAAAGCAGATATGTCCAGATCTTCAGCCAGTATAAATCAGTTTAATGCCTTTGGCCCATTATTTTTTCTCATGAAATATTGCTCAAGTGGGATTTAGGCAAAAAATTGAGCATCTTCTTGTTTTCATGCGTCTGGCATAAGGCTTAACAGAACTACCATTAGCCCTGGCTTTTGGAGAGCTTGCACCCAATGCCACCCTGGTCTCCAGGGCCTACAGATTCAATGGAGGAAGTGTTGGGGAAGATGGAATAGGAAAGCCTTATAAATATGATTACCTGGCAAAAGATGCTGAGAATATGGAGATTGAAATGAAGACAAGCTTTGAGTTACCCCAGTTAACTGAACAACTAGAAAACAATGGTACGGCCGACTGAAGGTAATCCCCCTTCTCGATGAAACAATACCCTCTGTTTGCAGGTAGGTCCAAAGGTCAGAGCAGACCCTGACAACTTGGCAGAGGGTCCAAAAAGCAGTTTTTAGGGTTTAAAATATAAGGCCATATGGTAATGTGGTGATTCTTATAGGTTGTATGTAAATGTTGTAGGATTTGTAGCTTGTTCTAGATTGGTTAATGAGAATTAGAATATTCAACACAGAAGATAATTTATTGTATTGTAAACGGCAGCTCACTCTCTTGGTATCAATCTCTCTCTCTCTCTCTCTTGCTTCTCTGACCTGCTTTGGGCTGCGTGGCAGTCCCTAGCAGGTCTCCTACACCCACGCCCTTTCACAATAAACCCCATGCTCTAAGACTTGACTTCAGAGATCTCTCGTCTCTGTCCCGACCGTCCGAAACCGACAAACAGACCCTCCCACCCTACAGATCTACACATCTTACAAGGAAGGATGTGACCCTTTCACCAAGCAAGACAATTTCTTTGGTGGGCCAGCAGAGAAATGTGAGATGAAAAGCTGAAGGAGAGGGTGGTGGAGCTAAGTTCAGGTGACTCCAGATACCAACAACATGCATACATGCACCTCTCAGTTCACTGCAAGGCTGGGGCAGCTTTATCTGATGTTTAGGCAGAACTTCACCCAAGGCAGTGGGTGCCCTGGTGGGCTGCTGAAGGTTTAAGACTTCCCAATTTCCCAACTGAATTGACTGGTGCTCTGGCCAAGTGGAATATATCTCAAAAAAATCTGGTTGCCACATGAAAGCAGTTTTTTTTTTCCCTTCCAAAATAAAATGCACAGCTTCCACTTTCAGTTGGTTAGATTGACTAGGGGACACAGAGTTGAAAATTATAATGTTCATAGAGACACAGAGACCCCTCAGCCCAGAAGGAAACCTGCCTGAGTCAGTCCTGATCCCTTTGGCAGCTCCCAGCCCCACAGAGTACCCCCATGTGTCCCCCAAGCAGAAACCTGCCTAAAAGCCAGGGCAAATCCTCATGGAAGCTGCTCAAACAGCTTCCCTATGGATGGGGCTATCAAATCAAATCTAAGCATGTTGACCCTTCTGGTCTAGAAGATCAAGCTGCTGCAGTTCTCCCCCACACTTTTTCCTTGTTTATTTTAAGGGCGTGGTATGTTTTATAAATTTTGTGTTTATCAAGAAGTTGATTGTGTAAATAAAATTGTGGCCTTGTCTGCCAAATAGCTGGGTTATGATTTCCTGGAGGAGAGCCAAGGCGGTGTGTGGGAGCATGCCAGTGTTAATGTGTTCACTTTGCTAAGGAATACAGCATGTGTGGAGCATGGAGGGAGGACGCTCTCCCAGGCCCGGCACTGCTTAACCCTTCCCTGGCCCCACCGTCTCCGAGCCTGCGTCAGGCTTCCCCCAGCACTGCTGCAGAAACACTAGGAGCATTCACCATGGCTGAGTCTGTTCTGGAATTGCCTGGAGCCTGGCCAGGTCAACAGGGGACATCACAAGGCTCAGGATCCCACCCTGGTTCCCTTCCCGTGGCAGGAGCATTCCCTTCAGCAAAGACTTGGTTGCACAGACCTCAAAGGTCTGAGAGAGGTCAGGTCAGGCACGTGCCTGGGGATGCCAGGGCACAGAGAAGGGCCTTGGGCTAAATGAGAATCAACTCCCTGACTGCAATGACTTTATTCCCTATTTACTACTAAGCGCTATCCAGAGTTTATCCTATTTCTATCGTGCAGAGGCAGCCAGAATTTTTCTCCCATGGCTGTTCAAGTGGCAGCCAAATCACCGAACAGCTTGGGAGTATTTTCGGCACAGGATGGTGCTTCATGCCACTGAAGGCAACAGGAGGATTGCTAGCAGTCTTTGAGAACACCAGAATTACTCACTGGTTGCTTCTATTGTGACTTTTTACCTACAAATGACACAGTCTCCATCTCAGAGCAGCTTGTATCTCCTTCCACTCATCCTCAGGTCATTACATTCTGCAAGTATTTAAAACAAATGAATGCAGGAAATGTAACCTCTTCTTTTCCACCAAAAAGGTGGATTTTTGTGAGTCAGCTCCTTCTGCAGACAAAGCAAAAGTCCCAAGGATGCAAGAAGGACTTCATTTTGCCAAGCAGCAGGGAGTGGAATTAGCTCTGTTACAGTGGGGAGGGGGTGAGGGGTGAGGAACCTGTGTGCATGGGGAATTCTTGCAACTCAGACAAAAATAGTGACTTCCATTATTTACCTACCTAAGCCGGAAACCTGCTCGCATTTCAGGCATTTATTGTAATTCCTCACATAGCTGGGGATGATAAGCCCTCCTAACTAGTCATTGCATGCTGCCTGAAAATGATAGTTAATGCACCCCGGCAACCCAACCAACCTTCTTTGTTAACCCTTTCAAACTTGATGGCTCTGGGGGTTTGTGTTTTCTCAGATAATATTGCTGCTGATCAGCCTCACCTCAACCCTCTGTCTTCATAAAAGTGAGTTTAATGGAGCTCTTTGGTTGCAGTCTAATCTGTATGGAAGACTTCTCAGAGCAGTTCACACATCTAAGATACAGGGACAGTTATGTTTCAAATTTCAAAGGAATCAAAGGGAGCCATTTGGCTGACTTCCACTAAATGTCACCAAGATTTGGATGCATAACTCCTTGAGTAGGCTGGATACTGTGGTTTGAGCCTATTAATGATCCTGAGCTGTAGCCCATTACAGAAAAGAAATCCTTTTGTTTGTTCACTCTTTGCTGGCATTTAGGCCCAAATGCTGAGGTGGAATGTCTCTCCTCTCAGGCGGAGAGACCCACCCAAGGCTTCGAGTTTTGGCAGGAGAGCTTACCTTCATCCATCTGCGCTCGTGCAAATATCTATGTGTTCCCACAGCCATCCCACCTTGCTGCAGCCATCATGGCTGTCCCAGGTGCCAGGAGTGTGCTTGGCTGTCCCCAGTGTCCTGTCCCAGGCGGGCTGCCCCCATCAGCAGTGAGCAGCAAGTGCTGCCCAGGCACTGCATGGCACTGAGCCCTAGACCTCAGATCGCCACTCAAGTGCCCAATGGAAACATCAAATCTCAATTTGTGGGGGAAGAGAGAGGAAGAGTTTGCAGCTGGGTTCCTGCCCAAAGCTGTTTGTGGCAGGATGGGGCATCACATGGCTCCCAGCATGCCATTATTCCAGGGATTTGGCAGCCTCAGAGATACAGGGTGCACGTCAATGTTTGGTACCAACATTATATAAAAGCTGCTTGCACAAGCCCAGCAGCTGATTTTACAAGACATGGGGAAAGACGCATCTTTTTCCACGGGCAGGATTTAGCCCTAACTGCAATATCTTCCCAGCCATTTTACAATAACAATACTTAGCAGGCATGTAGTTCTTAACATCATCAAAGTGATGTACAAGCAGCAACTAATTAATCCTCACAACACCCCTGTGAGGCAAGTATTACCATCCCATTTCACAGGTGGGGATGATGAGACTTTGGAAGGTCAGGTGACTTGTCCAGAGCTAAACTGTCTGCAATGGATCTCATTAGCTCCTGGCTGACAGCCACTGCTCCGTGTACTCACCCAGCCTATAATTGTATTTTATTATGCAAATCCCCATGGAAATTAGAAGCCCAAAGCAACCCACAGATCTAAACATGGTGCCTCAAGTTTAAAAGTTGTTTGAAATCACCATTTTGTTTGAAATCACTTCTGGAGGCCTTGCAGTAATTTCACTGGATTTTGGATGGCAATGTCAAGAACCAGAGGCTGTCACAGCTGGAATTCTCCAAGGACAACAGAGGTTGTGAAGACATGTGTTGGTGGCTGTCCAGCTTTACCATTGTTTGCACAGGCCACCAAATAGTGCCAAGGTGGACAGGGTGTCACTGAGAGCAGTAAAATGACAAAGGAAGTTCAGCCTCAGTTCCTGCAGATGTATTGTAAGCAGTGAATGGAGACCGGTCTGCCTAGTCCCTGGAAGACTCTTTGGCCACACAGTTAAAACTGGCAGAAGGGACAGCCCAGACAAGCTGGGGTCTAATTCAGACCTCAGGGTTTTTACAGTGCTGGCAAGCTTTGTTCAAAAGTTGATGGTGTCCATGCAGACTGGCACTATTTGGATGATTCAGAACATAAGACAAGACCTGTCTGGCTTGCACAACTGCAGTTCTTCCAGAAATTGCCAGGGATTTTGCATGTGCAAGGAAAGACAAAGATACTAACTGTGTAACATTGGATCAGTTCTTGGATCCATATCTCATGGACCGACCAGTGTGGTGCTAGTTTTCATGAGGGTGTCATCATGCCAGTGAGAGTTATTTACACTAAGTCACCCTCCAGGAACTGGGTCACAACTTTTTCTTTCATGAATCTTGGCAGGGATCTCAAGGTTTACTAGAAGCTGAAGAGAGGATGTCTATGTGCAATGCCAAAACCAACTGAGATGCAAAGGGAACTGGGCCCTGTGCCACTGATCAGTGCATGGCATGTCAGGCTCTGAAAGCCATGGGATGGGACTTCGCTGCTTTGCAGCTCCAGCTGTTGCTGCTGGTTGCCTTTTGCACTCTGAACAGGTGTAAATGACTCCCCAGAGGCAAGGCACAGCAGAATCAGGGCCAGATCTTCAGCTGGTGTCAATCCTTGTCTCGGTTTCAATGGGGCTGCATCAATTTGCCTTAGGAAAGGGTGTAATGTGGGAAACAGAGATAAAGGAACTCATGTTCTAGCACCCTATATCCTATATAATTGCTTAAATAAGAGCACAGCCCAGAACGGGTTTGCCAAATGCTGGGGTGGTGCAGAGTCCAACCCATGTTTCACGGGCAGGCTTATATATCCGAAGGAAGGCTGGCTCTGGACGGGCTGAGCTCAGCTCTCACTCAGTGGTACCAGGGCTGGGCAGGACATGACTGTAGGACCTGGGTACAGAGCCCGTGTAGGAGGCCTTACTCCTGGCTGCTGGGCTGTGCTCGGCCATGCCTCCATGTCTCCTCTGACCAATGGGAGCTGGAGAGAAGCCAGCAGAGGTCTGGGAGCAACAATCATACCTTTGTTTTGTGGGCAGATGAATAGAGAGATAACAGGGAGTTAATGAATGGCAGCCCCTTCCCCCCTCCAATGTCAGTCCTATCACTCACCTCCTCCCCAGCAAAATGAGGCCTTGGGGACAGAGAAGGAGCACAAAGATTAAAACTAACCCATTGCTTTGGAACTCCTCAGTGAAAGGGACTGATAAGAGAGGGCTGAGATCAGGAATCAGATTTCAGGAGTAACAAATGAATAACCAGAAAACAGAAGGATGCTGAAAGGGTTATCAGAAGAGAGCGAGATGGTGAGCACATCCCAACAGCTTCTCTTTCAAAAAGAGAAAGAGGAAAGGTGTTTCTCTTGTAGCAGCTACAGACACAAAGAATTGTTCAGACCGTTCTGTGCCCAAGACCTTGGAAAAGTGAAAGACCATGCCAGAGCTCTAGTGGAGCTTTGCAAGCTGGTAATCAAGTACAGTTTCCATGCTGGCAGATTCCCGGGAGCTGTAAGCCCTACTGTTTTGTGCTCTGGCTGGGAAGCAATCAGCACTGGAAAGACTCGGGGAGTAGACAGAGCTCATGCAGCAGGCTCTGGCTCAGGCTGGGCAATTTGGTTTCAATTTTGGAGCTCTCCTCTCAAAGTCTCCATAAAGGCAGTCTGAATATTAAAGTCCATATTCTTGCAGTGCAGAAGTCTTGGGATGATTGTCCCCACTTCTGGAGAGGAGTATGATTCAGCCAAAGAAGCTTCACAAAAGCCCTGCAAAGATAAATTTCACACCTCTGCAGATGTCACACTGTTATTGGAGTCACTGTGTGATCCAAGAGGTGTATTTCCCCTGCCAAGACATGGACTGTTCATATAGTCAGAGCTACAGTAGGAGAGAGGCATCAGCTTTTCCTCATTTCTTGGGTGGTGAGGAATGGGATGTCACATGCTATCGTTAATCCCACTGGAGATTGCAGAGGGATGTTTAATTTGGATGAGGAAGACAGAGAGCTATGGCTGTTCCAGCACGTGCACAATTAAGAGGCTCCTGCCCATCAGCTGGAAGATCTGTCCAGAGCTCTGGAAAAGACTAAAAACAGGCAAGGAAAGGTCCTGGTGCCTTTTCCCTCCTACCTGGAGTGGGGTGAGCTGGGCTGGTTTTGGTTCTGTGTTTAAATATAAAGGTATGCCTGAGGAAACGGAGGAGGAAAGAGCGGCCTTTGAGAATTTGTTTTGCCATTCCCAGCTGATGAGTCTGTCTACTCACTCACTTGGGCATGTAGTAGTTAATACAAGATTCTTGATAATAATAGTCTGGGGGTTCTTAAAACCAGCAGGTGAGAGCCAGATAAACCAGCTGTGAAGGCAAACCTCGACAACTCCTTGGATGACCCTAGCCATCTCCAGCAGGGCTGTGACCTTGGTTTGGAGTCCTGTCTCTGGCTGCTCTTGGGGCCAGAGAGTTCCCTTGAGTTAGCAACAAACATCATTGTCATCATCAGCCTCCACAGGGGTCCTTTAGCACGCACCTGGGTGATGTATAGGCTATAATTGCAGGGTTTTCCTTTGGATTTTCTGGATTTGGAGCCTGTATTACTTTTCTAGTTTTGCACCTTCAGCATCTCTGGGCAGACCTCAAATCAGGTTGGGGCCATTGCAATGTCAGGGGGTTTAAAAGTTATTATGGACCTCACAACACTTGGGGAACAGTTGGAATATGAGACAATTTTCCTGAAACCTACTATGAAGAATTTTTAGGCTTGGTTTACATGAAAAATTGTCTTGATACAAATTTTTTTTGTTAGGGAAAACTGTTCTTATTAATTGTTTTACCACTGGTTGTAATGGGACAAGATCTCAGATGAATGAAGTTATTTTGGTGTCAAAGTGACTTGTACCATACAACTTTTCTTTCCAGAAAGAGCAGTAGTGCTTTCTCTGTTCTAATATACTCAACAATGCTCTACCTTTGTATGTAGATGAGATGTTAATGGCAGAGACTTCATTGCAGCGTGGTGAGGGTGAGCAGGAAGGTAATTATAGTCTTGCTTTTCATTGTCCTTATATAATGCTACTATGGATATTTTCCACCCTAGCTGTGGCTCCCAGCTTGCCCGGTCTTACTTTCCATTGTGGTGTGGATTTTGGATCTCACAAATTCAGGGATACATGGCAAGATATCACAGAATGGTTCATTTTCTGCAGAGGCAGACCTGCGCCTGCAGATTTTGTCTGCATGTGGAGCCCGGGATACTCCTCAATCTCCATAATCAATTTTGTAGAGCCAAGACCCAAAAACTGGATTCTTGGCAGCATCAGATTTTCAAGGATATACTTGAAATCTGAACTTCGATTTCTCCCCACATCTCATGAGCAGTGTTTGCACTTATGATTTATCAGATCTGTATTATAGCATCAGAATCAATAACTTTCAACTGTCCTGTGCAAGCACCTGCCCCCTGCAGAATACAATTGCTGTGAGTGTGACTTTTCTCTGGAAGAGCTGGGGATGATGTCAGCGTTCTTTTGGGCTCTGGGGGTTTGCTGGCTGGGTGGTAGTGCTGGCTGAGCCTTGCAGGTAGGCTCAGCCATACGGGAACCTTCCCTCAGCATCAGGGCACTGTGCTCCTGGAAATCCCAAACTAGCAGAGGCATTCGTCAAGTCCTCTCAGCTGAGATTTCTAAGCAGGGAACTTGAGGGTGGAGAAAGGAACATACAACAGCATATCTTAGGCTGTGTGTTATTCCTCCCCAGCAGTTCTTGACAAGTTCTGCAAAATTACTTCATAAAACCTTTCCCTGAGGTGAGAGTATTCTTGCACCCTGGTGAAGCAGAAATCTACAAGAGCTCAGTAGGCATTTCACACCTGATTGAGTACTAACATAAATATTTCAGGAATAGAAAAGAGCCCCCAAACATTCTTTAGGGTTTCATCCCATGTCCGCCAAGGATACCGTCAGGGATCTTACACCTGAACATGAGTGCACATTTAGATCTTCCGTAATTCCTCAGGGAGATAAGGAGAGATAATAGCACACATCCCATGAAGTAACTGGTAGGGCTATCAAACCTCACGTCTCACTATCTTTGTGATGCTGGGTCACAAATACTTTTGTTAATGTCTGTAGAAGAACTGGCATGCTGGGGCCTGTTAGCACTACAATGACAGGATTATTAGTATTACTCCTATTAACACTGCTACTGCTACTAATATGTTCATGAGTCATATCGTTAATAGAGTAAGAATGAATTATGTGGTGAGGTAATGTATGTTACACGCTGATTTCGAGTGAAGGTCATTTGTAAATGTCATGTATGCTTTGCTATAGGGATGTATTTCCCTGCTTAGGAACTCTGGAACTAGAGAAGCATTTGGCATTGCTCCTGTTTTCCTAGAAGTTTTCCACAGAGTTTGCTGTTTGCAAAATGGTGCTGTTCAGTTTGCTCTTGCTTTTGTTAATGAAATAAGAAAGAAGTCAATATTTTTTGCGGCCCACATTTTCCCATTAGTTTTGAAAGGAACTATGAAGAAAATGAAAAATACAGGGCCAGTCCTCAAACATGCTCTCTGAGATAGTGGGTGAGCAACACAGAAGGTTTCCTCTATCTGACTCCTGCAGTTCTAGAGAAAATTCCCAGAGAAGCTCCTTTAGCACAGCAATATCCATAGTGTATCCTTGTGGCCTGAACAATGCAGGTGTCATGCACAGGAAGATTCCTCAGAGTTATCACAATGCTATTTGATTTATATTTGCCAGTCTGAAATTTGATGCTGCAATCAAATTTTGGAAGGAACTGTGTACCCTTCCAGGGGAATTCAAAAGGAAGGAAGGAAGGCAGGAAGGCAGGAAGGAAGGAAGGAAGGAAGGATGATAGAGGTTGCAATAGTATTACGTTACTGATTGGATAAGCTGACAAAACAGCCTGCTGTGACTCAGGGGGTTTAATTTTGTATATTTTGGCAACTTCTTAAAGCAGAAAATGAGAGCAGTACTGTCAACAGGGCTTTTGATATTCTTTGGTGTTTATACTAGAGATGAAAGTGCACTCTGAATGAGGGTGGAAGGCAGCAGGCCATATCCTGACTTTGGTGACAAGAGGTGATAAACACCGTGGATGTGCCCCCTGTAACAGCAGGGAGGAAACGCTTCTCCTATTGCTCAACATGCTGTGACATTTCAAGTTTTTTCCATTCCACCTAAAAGACACAGGATCTGTAAAGGGGCTTGTTTGTCCTCATTACTGCAATAAACCAGTGGATAGCCAAGTCACTTGTCTGGCACATGGAGACTCAGGGTCATGTTCCTGCTCTTTCTCGGTCAGTGTTCTGTGAAACTGGTCTCACTGTTACCAGCATATGTTGTATGACTTATACCCAGTATGAAATGACTACTACAGGAAAGCAACATCCAAGAATGGCCTCTTGCCTGGGAGTTAAGATATCCTTCTTAGATTTAGGAGATCCAAGTTCAACTCACTGATCTGTATTAGGCCTTCAAGAGTGCATTTTCTGGCTGCTGAAACCATTGGCTGCTCTGGCCAGGCTTGTTTTGACCAGAAGATTCCTCCTGGACCAAAGAAATGTTTTCCCAGTGGAAGTTTTGCTAAGCTAATGTGTATAAGTAATCACAAAAAACATGTCGGGGGTGACAATGAGCTATCAAAACCAATTCTCTGAACAAATAAGGGTTAAGCCATGTTTGCCAGTGAACCAAGTCAGTCTCTGTGCCATTGTGTTCTTTTGCTGAGATTTAATGGAAAGAGCTATAAATTTTGGTTCTGGTTAGCCAGCAAGAAAGATATCTGTCAGGCAAGTTCTGCCACCCTCACTCGTGCAGGATTTAATTTGACAGGTTGTCTCAACTGTTTTGTCAGACCATCCCTGTCAGGCTGCTCTTCCCTGCTCCTCTCTGCCTTCAGCAGTGCTATTAAGGGAAGGAGGGAATTGTGAATTCCCACAGTCTTTGGTGAGGTACAACTTCCTTCCTTGCTCACAGCTAATGAGAAAGGCCTCACCTCTTCTCCAGACCTTCTGGCCTGTTTATTTATAGAGGCCAGTATCCAGACACTATGGGGAATGCTGCAAACCAGACATGGGACCTGGGATGTAGCTGGTCCAGCTCTGCTGCACAGTAGAGTTTTTGTTGGGTGGAGGCACCTTAGTGTCCTGCTTGGGACATAATATCTCCCCTCTAAATAAATGTTCTGCCCTGCAGTGTAAGGTGATTCTCAACAGGAGTGAGGTTGGTGGAAGCAGGCTTATAAAAATATCTGAGCAGGAGAAGAAAATAACTGTTGTTTTCCAAGAAGATGCATTTTTCTATTTAAATTTTTTAAGTCTGTGATAAAATTAATGTTGTCTATGATGTAAAGCTGAAGGGTTTACCAGAACTTCCCTTATGGTCAAGCTCTTTTTTTATTGATTGATTTAAAGTCCTCTAAAATTGTTAGTCTCACAAGTACAGTGGTGACTTTAGTTATAAGAGAATGCTTGTGTCTTTAAGGAAAAAGACAGAGATCCCTCCTCCTCCTTGCCCTTCTCAACCTTGCCAGGAAACCAACACTTGACCAGAATATTTTTTCTCCCTCAGTGGAAAATATTGATTAAATACTCAGAAAAAAATAGCAATTAAAACCCTCAGACTCCTAAATCTCAAAAATCTCTAATGGGAAACTGCTGATTTTAGAATAGTTGCCTTGTTTTGGCTGAGAAAGCACATTGGTATTTTTTTGGTAAAAGCTCAAAGCTTTAAGAGAAATGTCTTGAACAAATCACTTCTCTATTGATAAAAAGAGATCTTTTTTTCAAACGTTTCTATGCAAGTTGTTCTGCTGTTGAGCTGGTTGAGCAAAGCCATGGCCAGCCATGGCCACATGGCTGTGTCGCTGAAAGGCATGAGGGACTTTCCATACTCATTTTTTTGTCATGAGCCAGGAATTATTTCCGTTGAGCTTTTTGGTCATTCTTCACACCAGAGCAGACACCAGGGTTTGGGCTGGGATCATCTGAGTGGTCAAGTCCAGTCTTGTCACACTACACTGCTGCTGTCAGCCCCTCAGGGTCTGGCACTGAGAGTTCTCTTCATTTTTGGGGTACATCTTTGCTTAGCTGGTTTTACTGGGGTTAAAATTCCTGCTCTTATTAATCCCCACTGGCATACACTGCTTTCCTGCTGGCTCGAGTTTGTTCCAAAAGCAATGTGCAAGCGTTGTGTGAGGAGGTACAAAACATGAAGCGACCAGGGCAGATGACCAGATTATGGGAAGTTGGTGACAAGAACAGCAGGGCTTAGCTGAACTCAGTGTAGTGAGGTCACAAAGTACTCACTCCTTGAAGAAGACAGAATTACTCATCTTCCTTCAAAATCCATGCCTGCTTGTGTAGCTGGCTTTTGAAAGCAGAATTGTATGGGAGCTGGATACATGAAGGGAATTCAGGGAGGAGAAAAATAAAAAATATGAACATGGAAGAGTTTTGCAAATCCATGTAAACCCTGCACTGTTTCTCTTGTTCTTGGGAATGCTAGCTGCTTCTGTAGTGCGTTCAGTCGTCCCCAGCGTTTTCTGCGTTAAGTGTCTGATCCCTCTCTGCTCTGACTGGGTATTGCTTCTGGTTGAAGATTGAGAAAATACATGGATATTGGCAATCTGCAAGACGAGGTGGAGCCATATTTTGATATCATTTCAGTTCACTGATACCATTTAGGATGTGGACTTCTCTGCTTTGTTTTTCCTTCAAGGGAAAGAGATACGGAGAAATTAGAGGAGCCCCGGTGTGTGATTGCACTGTCAGTCAGCAGCAGAATCAGCCATGTAGGTTGCCTGCAGGGGTATTTCCTCATGTTGGTTCAGTTTGGCTGTACTTGAAGTCACTTTTTCCAGTGATCTCTATTATGGAAGCTGAGGTTGGCCATTCTTCATCCACATCCCAGTTGGCAAGGGGCCCTTACAATGGCCAGGAGTGCAGCTCCAGAGGAAACCAGATGTTCACAGGGCACACAAGGTAGTTAGTAGTGGCACTACGTAAAACAGGGAACACAAAGGAATGAGATTTCTTTCCACAGACCTTTGTTTTGAAGGATGTTTTGGGGTGGGGGTTCACCTCTCCTTGGGTCTCTTGCCAGCAGGTGGGAACTTTTCCAATTTGTCCTTTTTCTGAGAAGGGCTGAATCGTCCGCCCTAAAGCATCCCTTAATACAATTAAAACCAGCAGTACTGCTTCTCCAACACTGGGGCCTCCGATACTGGGAGGGGAAGCGGTGGCTCTTCTTTGAAGTCCCACCTACGTGAACATCAGTGGCAGGACTTCAAAGGGAAGCTGCTGTTTCCTGTTGGAGCGCAGCCCTGGTGCTCAGCACTGCTAACAAAGCAGTCAGACTGGTTACAAAGGCACTGATCCAGCAGAGAACTTAAGTACATGCTTAAGTCCCTCAGGACTTACCCACATGGTCTGCTGGGTTGGGACTCACCTCCACTGGAGACTGGACTGATGGTCACAGTTGTGTCTCCCAGCTTGGATTTGCAAGGGGAGGAGTGAGGTTAAAAAGCCTGCCATAAATGGCTGGATGGGCTCACCATTTGTTACCCTGGGGGAGGTGGGTGTCAGCAGGAGGTGGAAACACCCCAGGTCCTGTTATGGAACTTAGCAAGCAAAGTAGAGACAGACAACAGGCCACAGTAACTATCAGTAAATGCTTGTAAATCATGAATTCAGAGGTAGCCTAAATCAGCATTGTTGAGTTCAGGTGAGAATCTGGCCCAATAAATAGAGTTGTGGAGATGGGAGTCTCTTTGCAAGCAGGTAAGAAATGCTAAAGGCACAATCATTTGGCCTCACCTTTTGCTCAGTAAGATTTCATTTTCATTTTCATTTTAGTTCCTTTGCTGTCTGTGGAGCTGCTTGCAGGCTGACAGATGGCAGCATGGAGATGCAATTTCTAACAAGCAATATTTAGGTAATTCGTGTAATTTGTACCAACTTATTCTCTCAGTTTTTGTCCTGAGGCTGCAGACAGACCTCATGGCTGTGATCTGCAGCTGATGCTTAGGTCTCACACTGCTCTTGCCCTGTGCTCAGCATCACATCATCTTTCTTTAGCAGTGCAGCACAAGAGCTTTTCCCTCATCACAGCCTACACAGAGCCTCGTGATTGCCTCGTGTAGCAATCAAAAGACATCTGGGAGATGCTCCATGCTGAGAGTATGGATAGAAGCTTACAATTGGAAAGGCTGCTCTTCTTTGTGGAACAGATGTATTGGACTGAACACAGTAGGGTATGGGAATAAACAGGTCATGAAGCCTGAGAAATCTCAGTAGATTCCAGATCCTTCTCCCTGAGGTTCTCTGGTTCTTAGGGTAGCACAGCCTGCCAAACCCAATCCTAGGCTGTAGTTTTCCTCCACCTTGCTCTTCTCCCTATAGGGGAACTCATCACCTGGTTGCTAATCCCCCATCCCAAGTGAGTGAATCAAGAACAGTGCACTTCCTGGAGACTGTGCTCTGAGACAAACTAGAAACCTCTTCATTGGATTATGAAAATATCTGTGACACCGGTTTGGGATGCCATCAGCAGACATCTGCCCATTCATCCAGGTTCCCAGAAGAAACTTCTCATATATCCTCACAGTGTGGATGTGCACGGTGTAGCGAGTGCTGACTGAAGCAGCAAGGCTCAGCTCTGTGCTGATCTGCTGAGTTATGTGCCCACAGTCCTATAACACTGCCCAGAAAAGGTAAGACCCCCACGGTTCAGGTGCAGGATGCCACTACAGTGCTAATGTTACTACAAGATACATCCTTGGCATGCTCCTTGTGGGATCAGGTCAGGGTCTCCACTATGATTTTGTGTGGATGTCTGGTTTGGAAGTATACCCACACAGAGAGTTGACGTGCTCTCCTTTGGATGGGAGGATGGATGGGGCAGTGGTTGATTCTGCTCACACCTGAGTGCTCTACAAGGATGTTTGTTCCTGAAACTGAGTCTGGTCACTTCACCTGAAAGTGAAGCTGGTGACCTTGGAGACTTGTAAAAGTTAAAACCCAGCTTTCCTGCACCTGGAAAATCCACAAGAAGCAGGTGATGTGATTTGTTGGGAAGGAAGCCTTGTGTTGTGACTGAGGCATGTGACTCGTGCAAAAAAACTGTTTTGGAGCTGAAACAGGTGTCTCAGGTGGCCTTGAGAAGTTCACTTGGTCTCCTTTGGTATCCTACCTGTAAATTAGGCTAATGAGTTCTTGCCCACATGGCTGTTAGCCAGCAGTTCTTCAGGTAAGGATAGATGTTATTGCATGTTGTATAGCTAGAAGGTTTGCTCTTGAGCAAGATTCTCCTGTAAAATGAAGAAAAGATCGTAATAACCAATTGAGACAAGATGTTTTTTTGGAAGGATTTCTTCCAAAGGCTCTTTGGATTCAAAGAAGGTGCATTTTGTTAATCTTCTTCATTTGTGTGGTTTCTACCCGTGGTTTAGTACTAAAAGGGTTTTATCCGATTCAGGTGTACATGCAAATATTTCTATTTGAATAATACTGGAGAATAAATTTAGAAATGTTTGAAGAGGGTATGAATACCTCAATCTGCTAGGTGGAAAAATTACTACTTCTTGTGGGTAACCCAACCTGTTTAAGTTACTAAAAACATACCTGACTTTAAAAAAAGGAAAAAAAAAAAAAAAAAAAGAGCAGAAGGAATAGCTAAAAAGAGAGCCTCACTTCAGATTTCTAGTTTAATATTTCAGTACGCAACATTATTTTCATAACTGCAGCTTTTTTGGGTAGAGGTAGGGGGAAAGAGAATGTATTAAAGAACTCTGGAAACCACTTTCTATTTGTAAAATATGTTATGTGTGTATCATAACACCTACAGTACTTGTAGCTCTGCCAGACTATGTAATGACTGCCAGAATTTTCCTCGCTAAATGACATTATATTACTTTGTGGGTATTGAAAACAAATATTTTGGGGGGGGCGGGAGCATTCTCATCCATAAAATGTTCACCCTGCTTGCAATATTCAGTTATATAATTTTATTTGAAGGCTGCTGCATTTTTCAGCTGCTTGCCATGAGTGGAAAGATAGGTTTGAGGAATGTTTGCGTGCTCTCCAGCTGTTCTTTGGTGTGTATTTTTTGCAATCTAGCAGCCCCTAGGGGCTCTGGAGGAGATGAAGGCCTCAGGATGCTGGGCACTCTATGGACATGTAGCAAAGGACAGTACTGGAAATTAAAAGTCTGGTGGTTGTTTTCAGAAGTGCAGCCTCAGAGCAGCTCTTCTCACATGAGGTGGTGTTGGGAGGGATGGGAGGTTGCCTGGCTGGGCGGATGGAGCAGGGAGTGAGGTCTGGCCAGGTGCAGCCATGGGGCACTGCGAGGAGCACTGCTGGCATGGTGCTTGTGCCTGGTGCTGGACATGATGGCGATGGGAATGCTGCACTGCTGGCTGGCAGCTGCCACTGCTGCTGGATAGGTGATAGAGAAGCTGCTGGGAGACACAGGGACACTGCTGATGTCTAACTGAGGTTCCCAGTTAACCCACAGCTTGTGGGTTTAGAGGGTGGCACAGAGGTGCCCCCTTCCCCACATGAGATGAGCCCTGACACATCCTTCTTGAAAAAAACTGCAGAAGAGCAGCAAGGAAGTGGAAAACTGGGTTAGAAGCTGCTGAGGTCTCTTTGGTTCAGCCACTGGAACAGCCTCCAGTGAGCTTTTGGTGCTGCTCATGAAGCCAAACGGCCCTAAGACTGCTCTCATTTACTCCATGGTTATGCCCCAGTCACAGCCTGACACATTCCTGTGCCAAAGCCCAAGAGGAGCACGGAGAGTTGCCTAATGCCCTTCTGTGCCCGGGTGTCATCAGCACATTGCGAGCTGCACTTGCCAAGCTCAAAAGCGGAGACATTTGCTGACATTTTATATTACGTTTCAGTGGCACTCCTGTGTTTGTTTGGCATAAGAGCCGTGATTAAAATGCAGCTAATTAGTAGCTATTTATTAATATCTCCTTGTTTTTTAATCATAATAGACAGATGTGATCAGTTTTCAAAGCCATAAAGGAGTAGTGTCCTGCTAAAAACTGTAACGCGCTTTAATCCACAGAGTATGGATCCATAAGCAGATTTCTGTGACTGGATTGACCTGTAGGTTTTTAGAATTTGTTATTAGAGATAGATGATTAAAATAGAAAGGAAATGGAAAGATGTTTTAGAGCCAGTTAGGAAAAAAATCTTCAGGAATGGACTTTTCCTTTTTTTTTTTTGCCCTCTCCTTCTAGGAATGGCATTATCTGGGATGGACAGAGTTGCTCCAGGGGCTTCAGGGCACATTAAAGGGTAATAAGAAGGGCATGGGGTGAGAAAAAGGTTCATGCTGGGTTAAAGAGAGACACCTGATAGCTCATCTGGGAGCAGAGAGTCAGGTTTAATAATGTCCTTGCTAAACGCAGTTAATAATTGAGGTCAGGGCCCTGGGTGAGGGCAATAAGGGGATAGTCTCCCGTGTGTGGAGTGATGGGGTAAGGACAAGCTGTTCAGAGCACACAAGCCATGCTGATTTCAGGCACACAGTAGAGCCAGCCTCTGTCACCTGGGACCCTGATGACATCAGGATGCTCACAAAGCACTGTATTTTGTGTGTCTGTGTCTTTTTTTTTTTTTCCTAAATGCCTGATAATCGCATTGCTTGCAGAATAGGAAGCGATCATGCTGGCTTGGCAGAGCCAAAATGTTCACTGATCGACTTGAGAGATCTGGGTGAGACAACAGGCTTATCTTGCTTCATCATGCTGATTTGGTAACCTATAGCTGGAATTAGGAACCGAAGGGCTGTAAATGTTTCCACCAGAAGGATCAGGTTTAGGTATCTGAGGGTCGTTATACATGCTGTACATCAGAGTCCCTTCCAGAATCCAGGGCAGTCATCCTCAGAGCACTCTGCTGAAGGAAAGATTACCTTTTCCGTGTTGGACTGGTGAGGAATCAAACTGTCAAATACCTGAGAGACTTGGCTACAGCTGTGCAGGGAGTGTCTGCCAAGGCGGAGTTAGTTTTCACTCTGAGCGCTGGTACTGGCCACTTCCTGTAGGGTATAAACTTATTTCATGTTCTGCTCTCTTTTCATGGCCTGTATTTGTGACCTTGATCCTGCCACAAGGTGCGGATGGAAGGATGTCCATTGATTTTGGTGGGGCCATGGGTTGTGTGCTGCAAGCCTCGTGCTTTTTGCAACAGCATTTGAGCTGCAGCTTTCTGGGATGAGGCATGTGTCATGCCTGGCACAGTAGGGGAAAGCAAGCTCAATCCATCACAGTTTCTTCCATCTCATGGCAAAGCTGGAGGGAGAATGGGAAAAAAGCTGCTCTCCAATTACAGCTCATGTATGTGCTTTGGCAGAGAGAACACAGAGTAATTGTGGGCCAGAATTTTGCCATGAAGTGGTAAATCCTTGAAAACTGTAATTCTGCAGACTTCAGGTAAGGGAAAAGTCTCTTTCCTGGGTTTGCTGTGTAAGGTTCAGCTCCAGACACTTGCCCAGTTCCTGTTGCAGCACCCTGCCCCCGCGCATTTGATCAGCCAGCACTTTATTGCCATTCCCATTACACAGGAGAGGGGAAACTACCTCTACCTAGTTAGAAACGCTGGGAAAAGCCCTTTTCCTAGTCAATGCATTGCCCAGCACAGCATCCAGACATTGCTTAGCACAGGCGGGTCCTGTGACATGCAGCAACTGCTGTGCCAGCAATTAATAATAAATCACAAATATCATGCAAGTTCTCTGACAGACCCTTCCTTCCTTCCACAGGCTTGTACTCCAGGCATGGGGTAAGAAAAACAAAAATGGAAAGGAACAGCTTATTAAATGGCCGGGTTGCATTGGTTTGGCAGTCCTTGCTCAAAAAAGGCCTGGTAGCACATGAAAAATTAATCAGTATGTGAAGGATTGGAATATAAGCACAAGCTCTAGTAGACTGATGACGGACTGAAAATACTGCATGAATAAGTCATTCATAGCTTATCATCCCAGTAATCATTTCCTCAGTGATAACAACTTTTAGAAAGCATTAAACTGAACATGGCACAGACTTAAATTTTAAGATAAATCCAGGTGACATTTTGGCTGTCTGTGAGGTTGAGTGGCAGAGAGGGGATGGCAGGAAACAGCTTTTTCTGTGAGCTCTTTGTGCAGGGACATGTGGTGGGCAAATCCCCAGTGGCAGCAGCACCCGAAAGGACACCTTTTAAGGGATGCAGCTTTAAACAATTCGCATCTAAATGCTGCATTCATCCTGTGTCAGTAAAATACTTGAAATAGCTTGTTGCCAGCTGGACCTTCCCTGCCCCTGCTCCCGAGCATGGGTCCTAATTCCAAAAAATAGTATGTGGTCTGCATAAAAATATTATATTCTGAGGCATAAGTTAATCTTAATAGCTGAGTTTCCTCACTTTTTAGGCTTGGCTTTGTCACTGCCATAATGTTATTTTAATGTTGTTATTGTTTCTTACATACATGAAGTGTTCTACAAATTATGAATGGCCAAATCTCTCTGATGTTTGTTTGCAACATCTCAGTTCCGTGTGCTGCTAAAACGTCAGCCAAAGGAGACATTAGGGGTCTGTGTGTGCAACTAAGATGGATTTGGGGCTTCTGATCCTCTGGCTGGGTGTTGTCTGTCCTCACAGGCATTACTGGCCCAGATCATGCTGCTGTACCCCTCCAATGACTCTGGCATTACTCCACTGTTCCCAAGGGAGAATCCATCCTTGCTAGTGGTGGCGGGTGCTCCCCAGATCACAGACTCCCAATTGTCCTCACTGTGCAATTCATTTGCTGCATGTTTAAAAATGAATGTAGCTATGTGAAAAAGAGGAAAAGTTCAGGCAGAGGAATAATTTATAATTCCCAATAATATTGCTTCTAGCTACTGCTCTATAGTGCCAGTTCCTACCCACTGTGGTTTAAGTAGCTCACAGCTATAAAAGTTTGTTGACCTGAGAGGCTTAATATCAACCATACGTACAGTCAAAGTCAATAAGGAGGCTGAAAATCCAGTGCTAATAGAAAAATAGAAGTCAATATTTAGGATGTGAGTCAGGAACTTAAAATAGGAAAGTGAAACAGATGAGGGCTGTAGCTGCAAGAGTGCTGGAGGTGAAATGTTTAGATCCAAGGACCACTGCTGATTACTATCTTCTCCTCTAACAAGGTTGCTTATTCTGCTTCCAGAATCCATTTCCAGTGGCCAGGCCTCCTCCCTGACCTACATTCCTCAGCTTGCCATTACGTCAGAGCCTGCTGGTTTGGGGCTATAAGTGAAATCCTCTGTCTTCTAGCTGAAATCCACAGGTAATTATATGTGGGGCAAATATGGGCTGGGGCACGGAGAGGCCAGGAGAAGAGTTTGGCTTAGCTCTGTTTATACTGGAAAATCCCCTTTCTAAGGCTGTACTGTTAAGTCTTGGGGTGGGGGGGAGGGGGCACAGGGAACTCCCCCACTGCAAGGTGGTAGCTGCCGGGAACAGGGATTTCACAGTGTGGCTCTTCCAGGGAAGCATCAGGTGGAAAAGTAACCAGCCCTAAGTGGGGGTTTTCACGCTAGAGAGGGGCACAAGGAAATGAGAGCTCTTGCCCACAAATGAAAATGCTGTGGCCTTATTTGCACGGTGAGGGATGGGGAGCAATGCCTGAGCATGCCAATGTTGAATTTATGTGCCCTGCAGTGAGGCAGTATTTTAATTTAGACATCCTTTCCACGGTTTGGTTGCAGTGGACCAGATCTCCTACAGATGTGAATCTGTCCAGCCCCATTAGAGTCAGTAGAGCCTCTTTATTCCAGCTAGGGACTGCATCCACATCTCCTGGTTTTTAAAGGAATTGCCGCCTTCCAGGTTCTCCCATTGAACTTTCTTTTCAGAGTGAACCTTGGAAGCCAAGAAGGTGTCTTGGGATTCACAGTGACATTATTTTGCTACTGTAAGAGGACCCCATCATGACCTCCTCTGACACATGCGATGACATTCCTTTGTTTTGGCTTTGATGTCACAACATTGTTTTCACAGACTTTTTCCCTGATCTTGTTGTGACAAGGTCAAGTCTCATTCAATTCAAGAGGAAACTATTAATGCAAGGGTGAAAATCCTGGTATTAATTAAGTTCTGAGCAGTTACTTCAGGCGGATGCTGCTGCCTTTATTTCCTGCATGTAAAGTGCTTCAGCCAACACAACTGGTACATGGGGCAATCCTAGCTTTTCAAAAAAGGTACATACTCTAGGAAATTGCTGGGCAGCAAAGAATAAGATTCCAGTTCTGAACTGTGCTCCAAAGTAGCACCAGAAGTAGCAGGGAGATCAGCCTGACAAACACTATCATGGTACCACAGTGTTGACTGGCAAAATCTGCTATTGCAACTCTATTTTTTGTGAAAACTAGGGTTTATTGCACTGGACTATCTGAGGTATCTATATAAATTTGAGGTTTTTAATTTTACATCTAAACATCCAAACCATCCAAATATTTAAGCTGAAACAGTTTGATTTCAGTAATAGAGTTTCTGTTTCATGCTGCCCCATCTGAGTATCGTAAACCGCTACAGGTTTTAATTTAATGTAATTGCAGACATCTATAATTTGCAAGTATTATTGTAATATCAATAATGTTTGTTATTTTTTCTGACCAAGTGCTCAGGCAATATGGCATGTCAGCACATCCTAAACTGTATAAACTGGGTTATGCAATGGCTGGTAGCTATTTAACTTAGTATTTCAGGTGCAGAAGCTGAGGCACATTGCACAAAACGATTTGCCCATTGTTCTTAATGCAACATGTTGTGGACTCAATATGTAACTGGTTCCCAGTCTGACAGGATATTTCCCTGAAGGGGGAGAAGTCTGGCCACTTCATACTCCCTTTTACCTGCAGCCTTACTTATGCTAAGGAAGGAACAAAAATGATTTCTATTCATCTCACCTCAGGCACCAACACTAAAGTGGATATGACACCTTTCAGCCAAGCTTTTTCAGCTGGAGAGTTCTCAGATATAAGGTATCCATACAGATACATTATCTATGCGTAAGAGTATATGTAGGGGGTACTCTTAAATCTGGCAGAAATCTAGGGTTTGTGATTCCCCCAGAAACCTAAAGAAACTTCCTTTCCTTTTTAACTTCAGGTAAAGCAGCAGCTCTTGAATCTGGCAGCTGCTCAGTTTCCCTGGTGTAGCAATTCCACTAAGGCTGTACTTTGGAGCCTTTTTGCCTCTGAGGGAAAAGTTGATGCACTCCTGGTGCCTCGATGGCCCCTTGGCTCCTTGCTCCATCCCTGCACAGCAGTGGGATAGCCTTTTGCTAGCGTTGCCACTGGAGATTTTGTGGCTGCACTATGGGCTGGGTGATGGGAACTTGCTGCTGATCCCCAGCACACTGTGGAGCTGCAGGGAACTTCCAGTATTTCCCTGCTGAGGCACAGGGCAGAGGATGCCCACTTCGGGGTCACACACAGCATCTGATGCTTCCAGGTATTACAGCAACACAGGCAGGGCTCTTTCCAAATCTTTGCTTTGCCTTTGGTAGGGAAAGATTCAATCAGATGCAGGACATTTCAAATGAAACTTTTCTGAGGCTCCATTGTGTCTGATGGAACTTTGTTTCCATGGAGAGCCTTTTGACTGGGAGCAGTTTTCATCATCAAACCTCTGGGGTAAGCCCATGATTTTGGAACAGACGAGCCATGAGCCAGTAATAAACAAAACAGAAAACAAGGTTTTGTTTGCAGATCATTGTATAAAGTCCTGGGTATGGGTCAAGGGCTTTGAAGATTTTGTTTAAATATAGTTTTGTCAAACGTTCTTGTTAAAACATATAGACTTCCTATCATCTAGACACGAGTTCAGCAGTACAGATTTTAGAGGGACAGAATGTCCTAAACTGACCTAAGATTGTTTTACCCTGCATAAACATGTCATGATTTTTAAAGAACTTAGGCTCTTCCATGGACAGAAACTTGGAATTTCTTCCCTCAGACAGCACGAAGGTTTCCTTTGTGAGCTCTGATGAGTCAGGAAATGTTGGACCTTAAACTTACCACTCTTGCAAGTCTGCATATTGTATATTCTGTTTCTCAGGAGGTTGTAATTGTGCAGAGGTGCTACCCATTGTGGACCAAAACTTCAGTCACTGTCATCTGGGCTTATGTCTAAAGAGATGTCTCCAGGGAGGTCCCAAGGGGGAATATTGACAAGTGTTTCCTTACTCAAAGTATCTTGACAAGAGGACATGAAGAACTTCACAAGACTGGTCCAAAAATGAGTTAGAAGACCAAGCAATATCCCCTTTATTGAACCCATGACTGTTCAGGGTAGAAAAAGAAACATTCTTTCCTGTCATCCCAACACAAAAAAAAAGGGTCCCTGGACAAGTTAAAACACTAGCTCTATTTCCCAGGCCTTCCTGCAAAACTGATTATGAATAAAGAGAAGAGAAAAAGAAGTTAAAATCAAATATCTCTAAGAAGCTATTTGGCAGACAAAATAATAATATAAGTGAGAGTGCAAGAGCCCTCACAGCCTTTCAGTTCCCCTGGGAAAAGCTGGCACAAACAAACCGCCAGCTCCTGGGTCAACCTGCTCCAGGTACATTTGACCCTCTTGCCCAAGCTGTATTTCATTAATGTATCTCAAGGAGGATGGGCTGTTAAATGATTCAAGCTGGATAAGATTTGCTGCAATGGAAAGCTTGTGTGCCTCTCTGCCTCTCTGGTTGAAAAACCTTTTGCAAAAATAGACCAACAACTCACTGTTGCAAACTGGACTGTTAACCTCAGAGAATAAAATACAATGGGGCTTGAAACTGCATTTTAATTTGTCATGCTTCTGAATAATTTATTGCACATCTCACCAGATATTGAAATTAAAACCTGAAGTATGACATACAGTAAATAATTCAGACTGGTTCTTTCATCGAGTGTGAGCTAGGTTATTGATACTTCATTTTAGTGAGATAGACATCCATGTCAGCTCCTGCTGGGCTCTCTAATTTTGCTTGTGTTGGTATCAGAGAAAAATTTAGGGCTGCAGAGGCAGTCAGAGGGCTGGGGAGAGTTGTGGGTTTTCAACCTGTTGCAAGTTGCTCAATACTTCTTTAAGTATTGAAAGGGCTTATAAGAAAGATGAGGACAGATTATTTAGTAGGGACCATTGTGATAAGGCAAGAGGTAATGGTTTTAAACTAAAAGAAGGTAAATTTAGACTTGATATAAGGAAGACATTTTTTATGATGAGGGGGTGAAACAGTGGCACAAGTTGTCCAGAGAGGTGCTAGATGCTCCATCCCTGGACACATTCAGTGTGAGGCTGATGGGGCTCTGAGAAACCTGATCCAGTTGCAGATGTCCCTGCTTATTGCAGGGGGGGTGGACTAGATGACCTTCAAATGTCCCTTCCAACCCAACTTATTCTGTGATTGTATGAAATCCTCCTTTAGAGGAGGTTCACGAACTCCCTGTGCTCACCTTCAATTCTCCTAATAAAATGACTGTAAGGAAAACTTCATGAAGCCTGAAAAGCAAGGACAAACGACCTGCTCTGAGAGTGTAGCCTCACGAAGACTTTAGGAGCAGCCACCCAGCCTTGAGGAGAAGGCTGCTGGTATTGATGAAATCCTGTTCACCTCCAGTACCTTTCTAAGATGTGTGTGCAGTGCACAGGGCAGCAGAAGCCAGGGCAGCAGAAGCCAGGGCAGCAGTAGTGGTTGTGTGCGGGTTGGTAGCACGTACTTTCACATTGCCTAACACAAATAAATTGTTACTGCACAGCTGTTTCTGTTACTTGAGATCGAAATCTTAACAGCTAATTAGTATCTCATTAGGGTGCCATTTACATAGCTAATGAAGGTAGTTTTTGAGCAAAGAAAACATTTGAGAGTCCCCAGCTGAGTCAATTGACTTGAACTTTGGTGGAACAGACAGCCAACTGCATTTAGAGCTTCCTTTTTTCCTGAATGAAAGGGACAACAAAAGAACATTAATCCATGGGAAAGTGTGACTTAAACCTCCCTGTACTTCAATTCGCACTAATCACGGGCAATGAATTTTCCACTCTCCATGCACTATTTAAGGTACTGACTTCTTTTGAGCAGAAAATATTTTTTGCCTTTTTGTTTGTTTGTTTGTTTGTTTTAATCTCAAAAAAAGAAGAGGGGTCATCAGACATGTTCCAAATATGTGTATTGGTCCTGTTCAGCCTGTTTCAGAGGAGGTCTTTGTGTCTTGTTGAAGGTAATCCAGAGTTTACCACAGAGCAGTCTGAATTCGTCACTCCCAAGTTCAGGGAAATATTCACTGAACTAGTTTCTCTAGTGAAAAAATGGTTTTTAAAGAAGTAGAAGTGTCCAGAACAGTGCTTTGGGTGGCTGTGCTTACCTGCCTTGGCACTCCAGTGCTCCTCTGCTTTCTTAGAAGAACTGCTTAGGGGGAAAGACAATATTTTATAAGTAAGAGAAAGGAGACACTTGATTCTTATCAAAACCAAATACTGATATTTCCTTCCTGTTAAAGCTTTTGTTCTTGAACCATTGTTAAGGGAAAAAACATATACAAAGTTAGGAGGAAAATCT
Source organism: Lichenostomus cassidix (assembly GCF_008360975.1). Classification (NCBI taxonomy): domain Eukaryota; kingdom Metazoa; phylum Chordata; class Aves; order Passeriformes; family Meliphagidae; genus Lichenostomus; species Lichenostomus cassidix. The sequence continues at coordinate 206,468 of NC_139483.1, forward strand.
AAAGCTAGAGACCGCATGGGGATCATGGGAGACTGTCTTTAAGGAAAAAATTCTGGTGTTTTGTCATGTTCAATTAGGGATGAGTCCCAGAAATGCTAAGATGCTGTAACAGCTGTTTTGAGGAAGGGATAAGTCTTCAGCTGGGTTGTGTACACACAGTTTCACCTGAGCTTTACAAGTTCAGTAGATTTAGACTTCATATTCCCCTCCAAGACTTCAAACAGAAACACTGAAAAGCTGCAAACCAAAGCTGAGCTAAAGCAAAACTATCCAGTGTCACATTAGTACATATTCAAACCCAAAAGAAGCTATATAAAAATGTGAATCTGTAATTATGATCTAGTCATAATTAGGAGCAAATTGCACTCTAGAGATTAAACCACTGGTAGAGGCTGTAGAGCCTTTGTAGACCTTTGGGTGGGCATGGGAGATTAAATATCTAATGATGACATCTGGGCAATAAAAAGAAGAAACTAATGTCTTAAAATCAGAAATAATCCATCTTCTCTCCCTCATTAATATCTCCTTGGTCATTTGGGGTCTTCCTGAGAATCTCTGTGGTGAGATTCCCAAATATGTGCTTTGCTGGCTTTTCCTCCCTTTGCCACTTACTTTAATGGTGCTGTGTAAGCTCTCGATTCTCTCATGCTGTTGTTGATCCAGTTGGTACAGGTCACATGGGCAGCCTTCCCAGGGAGACTTGATCACCTAGGAAGAGAAATCAGCTTGGGAAAATCACTCATCTTTTTTCGTACATCCTTGTTCCTCCTTCTCCTGTTCTTGTGTGTGTGTGTGTCTCTCTCACATTAAAAAAAAAAAAAAAAGAAGCACAAAAAAAGGCAAAAAAGCTTTGAAGGCTTAAATATCAGATGTGAGCTTACTTGAGCTTTCATTGCCCCTTTTTTTTAATCCAGAAAAGCTTATGTTCACTCAAAATGGTAATTACTTGAATCTAATTCAACCATTAGATTGGAACCATTTTATGTAGCTCCAAACTCGTTGCTTGATCTCAATAATAAATGAACTTACAAAATATTTTTGTTACTAGAAGAATTGTAGTTGAGCAGGCCAGATCATCAATCATGATTTCCTTTTGTGGGCTTAATGTGAACATCATTTGATTTTGAACAAAACAGCTATGGCAAGGGAAGGGAACATGGCTCCTATAGATTTTTAAATCCTGGTTTACAAGTTAAAGATTTTAACTGATATTTACTTGTTAAATGAATTTACATTTCATATAAATATAAAGGAAAGAATGTTTTTGTGTTGTAGGAATTCCAACCGAGATCAAGACCCCACTGAGTGTAGTGCTGTGTACATGCCCATAGAAAGGAATTGCTTTTCAGACAAACCAGCTCTTTGAACCTGTATATTGCACCAATTTTGGCAGAAGAGATGGAGCAGGGCTGGGAAGGAGGTATCTGCTGGGAGGGATGGTGGCAGCCTGTGCTTTGATCAGCTGGGTTGTTTGGGACTCTGTTCTTGGCAGCCAGGCTGGCTTCAGAAAGTTGCTGTGCTGAACAGAGGGCAGATGAAGCAACGAAGGAAGGGTCCTTCATCTCTGGAGTGAATTGGCCATGGGAAATGCCAAGCCCGAATCCAAACAAGGGGTTATCAAGCTGAAGCATGACTGGGAGAAGTGGCTTTGCTGTGGATGTGAAGAAACCCTGGTACCTCCTGGCAATTTATGGCTTGATAGTGAAGGAATAAAACTTGATTGACGTTTGACTGAATAATTGTCTCTAGGGCCAGATTGCTTTGGGAGGAACTTGGGACCATGTGTTAGTCTGCTGAACTAGATAAAAACATCTTCACACCTGTCACTGAGGTTTTTTTTTTAAAAACTAAAACGGAGATAAAAACCTGCCCAAACAGCTATTGGTCACACATCCTCACTTGGCAGTAGTAATTTCTGCTAAGCTAACTTCTCATCCCTGCTCCTCTCCTCCTCCCTGGCACTGCTTTTCCCCTTTCACCTGCCAGCAGAAAAACACATACAATTGCTCCCTAACCTGGGTCAGAGAAAATAGTCAGAATTAGTTTAAATGTCTGGAGAAGTTTCATCGTAACTTGGAGGGACATGAGGTAGGGAATGGCTGTGTGTGTGAAGTGGAGGAGGCCCTCAGTGAGGATGTGGGAGGTAAAGGCGATCCCTTTCCCTGCTCCCTACAACCAGGACAGGGTTTATGGCCACAGTGTGACACCGTGATAAAAGTCTGGACCAGTTGTGGATCAAGCACAATGCAGAACTATGTTGTGGTACCTGCCATAGGTGTGCCAGTGCAGAGCTCCACCAATCCTGGCAAACCTGTGCACAGTTTGTGGCAAATACCCCTCATGCCCTCTGTGGGAATGGCTGAGCACTGGGGCTTTGGGAGTCCTCTCACCTCACCACAGCGCTGGCTCCCTGGGATCGCACCCCGGCTTGCCCCAGAGCTGCTCTCTGGATCACTGCAGCTCCGCTTTCAAGTGGTTTCCCCTCTGGGCACCTTTAAATGCTCCCTTATCAACATCTCCTGTGCAGATAAACGTGTGTTCAGCACTGGGTGAAATCCCCATCAGCTGACTGAAGTGGTGACAGCTTTAACCCAGGTCCCACATCCTCCAGGAAGGCAGAGGTGGGCATGGCCTTGAGAACACCTGCCCTGGTCCACAATGCAGTGCCTGGGAACACATCAAAAAGCCAGTGGTCAGTGATTCTGTCAGGACACCTCTGGTGTTCCTTTGGGCCAGGCCAGGGAGCTCTCTCCCAGGTGGTTTCTCACTGTGGTTTGTTGCAACATCACTGGGACCATCCCCAAGCAGCAGTTTGCATGCAGCCATCCCAGTGAGGTAGCTAGCAGTGAAGCAGGCTTTTCCATGCCAGCTGGCCTCCATGCCCAGGAATGTTCCCAGGCACACTGGATTTACTAGTAGAGATGTAGCCTCAGAGGAAAAGATACAAACAGAGCGGTGGGTCTAGCTTGCTCCCATGGAATTTTGCCCTGGGCTTTGGAAGAAGAGGGTTTTGCTTCCCTGAAAATGCAGTGGGCTCACGAGGAACGTGGAGCTGTGTGAAGAGAAGGAAGCAGGGAATAAGACACACTTCTGTCAGGGCTTTGAGACTGGGCAGCAATATGACAAGTTGCTTTGGCACTGCTGCACCTGGATTCCTGGTTAACACCCTAAGGCGGGTGTAAATAGTGCTTTCCACACAAGTGAAGAAAAAGTTTCAGAAACCTGGGAAAAAACTAGAGGCACTTTTCCCCCTGAATCTGCATTTCTGGCCTGAAAGCCTTGCCTTCCTTCAGCCCAGAACTGAAATGGCAGCTGTTATCTTCCAAGTTGCAAGTACCAACTTCAGAGTGCTCATTCTACATATCACTGGCTTAGCAAGGGCGAGACAAAGATTCACTTCATAGGATCACAGAGTTGGGTTGTAAGGGACTTAAAGATCATCCAGCTCCAGCCCCCTGCCATGGACAAGGACCTTCCACTAGACCAGGTTGCTTCAAGCTCCATCCAGCCTGGCCTTGAACACTTCCCCACAGTTAACTTGGGGCTTCCTTTTCCCTCCTGAGATGGGATTCGTTACTGCCACTTCTGCTTTTAGGATGGGAAATATTACAATAAGAGAAAAGCTCTAAAGACTCCTGATTCAGGGGAGTTTTTTACCCTTCTCTGGTTTTATTGCATTTTTTTATATTGAACCAGTGATATTAGAAATGCTTTTATCAGTAGCAGAAGTAATGAAGAGGTTGCCAGGAGCAGTTATTCTCCTCATGAAGGGAGTTGGGAATACTGTTTCTCTGAACATAAGGGTGATATGTTCAGATATAACCTGCTGCTCTGCATAAAAATTAAGGAAGTTTAAAAGCTTAGAAATTTAAATGATGTCCATGGGGCAGCCCAGGAGCGTCCTTTCCTCGTGGGGTTTTGGGAAAACCCAAATGCAAATGTTCCAAACCTGGATCAGTCACCATAGCAGAGGTGAATGCCCTCGTATGCAGTGCCATCACCTCCTCCCTTTGCTTTTCTCCAGACCCCACTGCAGGATGGGTGAGCAAATGGCATTCAGTTGTGAAAGCAGTGATTTCATTTCATCTTAAGAGGAATTAACCTTTGTTTTATTATATAAGTATATATTCCTTTGAGGAGTTCATAGAAAGGCTTTTTCACAGTTTCAGACCTGGAAAACTGAGCTTGTTTTATCAGAATGTGTCCAATGTTGTAAATGAATGAAGCAAAAAAAGGAAAAATAATATTGATATATTATTTCAGGGGTCTGTGTTTTTAATCTATCAGAGTTCCTTAAATCTATCAGAGTTCCTTAAAATTAATGTCTGACGTTTTAGAAGTTGCTTAGGGAAAAAAAAAGATACAAAACAGTCTACTTTTATTAAGTTTATTTTGTAAGGAAGCTATTTTCCCACCAGCTGCAGAAATGAATGTCACATTTGACTGCACAGCTTGGATTTTCAATTTTCCACTGATACGGAGAGAGCAGCCCTGATTTTTCAAGGATTTATTCACAAACTTCAGTTTCAGGCCCTCAGGATTCTTCCTAGGCTGTGTGAGCACCTGAACCAGGACTTACAGAATCCAGTTTGTTTAAAATTATTTAAGGTATTAATTTGGGGCCTGTGGTGATATTACTTCTTTCCTGATTCACGTCTGGCTCCACTTTCGGGCAAAGAGGAGCAGGAGGAATTTTGGGGCAGTTACTTTTTTGAAACCCAGTGGCTGTCAGAGCTTATGCAGAGGTTTGGGATGTACAAAGGGAAGCAGAAAGCAAGGCAGACAGTCAAAATGAATGAAGTTTATTCCATGGTTTCCCAGCTTGTTTGTTTGTTTAGCATTTTGATTTATTTGAAAGGACTTTATTCCATGGCTGACTAAAGGAATGTATGCAATGTTTAGGACACCCACCTTAAGTGGATGTGAATGTTTACTGAGTCTCTACGCTTGAATACTGGAGAGGAAACAGAAAATGGAAGGAAGGGCAAATCTCCTACAGTAACTCAATACCTAGGCGGCCCAGGTCCAGATAGAGAAAGCAGAATTGGCGGGAATAATGGAATTAGTAATTGGAAAATGCTACACATCATGAATGTTTTATGGCACTGCTTTTCCAGGCTAATCCTGAACAGGCTGATGGATGTACTTAGTTTTACAAGCATGCAAAGTGAGGGTAGATAGGTCACTGCAAATATCAGAAAAAAGCAGGAAGCCAAGGTGTGGTGAGGGGAGGCAGTTAAAGGTATTAAGGAATACAAAGGTTGGTCCAGGCTTTCCCGAAGTACTGAGCTGATTGGCTGCACAACGCCCATCCTGCAGTGGGGTCTGGAGAAAAGCAAAGGGAGGACGTGATGGCACAGCAAATGAGGGAATTCACGTCTGCTATGGTGATTGATCCAGGCTGGGAACAAATCTGTACATTGATACCCTGACCAGTACCTTTATTATCCTGACCAAGGCTGTAAAAACCCCTTCCTCTTCAGCACAAATAGACTCTTACCAGATCAGAGCTTTTCTCTGTAGTTAAATGAGATTATCATATTCCTACTAGGATTTATGGGTTGCAGTAAGAACTGTGGAAAAGGCACTGCAGGTATTTATCAGAAAACCATTGGTCAATAGATTTAGTATTGGGCTTTTTGAAAAGGTCTCCATGAGCTGAGTACTGAACATCTCACTTGAAGTTTTGGGATTTTAACCCAAAGACTGTGTCTAACCTCTTTCTGCACTGTTGAAAATCTCAGTGTGACCTCTATAGATCTTTGCGCCCCTGTGCACTTTCCAGAAAAAAATAGCCTTTCTCTGCTCTCCGCCCCTTCTTTCCTTCTGTAAAATGAAGAGAATGATTATTCCTCCCCTTGGAGAAGAATGTGGAGGCTTAATACAGGGAGATGACTTTGACTATGACTCTATGACTTTAAGGTTACAGATGTTCTGAGGATAAACAGTACCTTGAAGCAGTTCAATGTATGCTACTAATAATTAGTCCCTGCAATTTGGAATGTGCTCTCTGGAACGCCACAGAGGGAGCGCTGGAGCAGACAAGAGCCTGGGAATGATCAAAAGATGCCCTTCTCCTGAGACCCCTCCCAGTCACGACATTTGGTAGCACACAAGCAAACAAGCTACCAAATAGAAGTTCCATGGTGGTGTTTGAATGGAGACCTGTGCCCATCAGAGCCCCTCTGGAAGCTGGGAACAAGGGATGTGATTGAGAGCAACTCTCAAATGGCTATGCTGCCAGCACAAAGCAGGTGCAGCAGCTGATTGCTTGTGCCGAGCACATGCCATGGAGTAGGCACAAAGCTTCACTATTGGTCTCTGTAGTTCTGTCTAGTGTTAAGAGGATATTTAAAAATTTGAATGATAATGACCTGAGCAAACATGACTTTATAGCAGAAAATAAAATTGCAAGCATTTATTGTCAAAGGCAAAGCAGTGTTAGAGAACAAGAATGCTCGATGATGCAATGTTTTTCATCCTGCAGCTGAGCACAGAAAACCTTTTCATATGCCCTAAATCTGCAGCTACAATAAAGCCTTCATACACACAATCTGCTTAAACTGAACGTCATGCTTGCCTTTATTTTATTTTAATTGCAAAACATTACCCAGTTTCACTGCTAAAATATGCACTTCTTAAGGCAATATGCGTAACTTTATTTTATCCTCCATTTTGCTTGACGTCATCTCTGCAGTGATGAAATTATAAGCTCTTGAAGTGGACCATCTATGACGCAGCCATTTCCCTTTCTTGTGAGAGAACACCCTCACCTCATTGTCTTCCTAACAAGACTTATATAATTTAAAAAAATCCCACTTTGCTCCAAATCTTCTGACCAGAAGAGCTGGCATCCCTGTCTCTTCATTGCTTAAACATGTAAGCCTGTACCACCAAAACAAGTGGGAACTTTGCAACTGTCTTTAAGGCAAGATTGAGCCTTGGGATCTCAGATATTTGAGATGATTATTGGTATTAACCTAATATTTAACCCCAAACAGCAGCAGTGACTAACTCTTAGTACTTTTACTTGAAGGTCTTGCAGGGACTTATAAATGGAGATGAGCATGATCATCCCATTTCCAAGGTGGGAAAACCAAGGCACTGTGGGAAGTATAAGGACATTTCTATTGCTGGGAAGAGAACTGAGATCTTCTGAATCATCTCCCAGCCTACTGAATTGCCCTAGTCTGTGACTATTCCTTCTGCATGGAATTGAATGTGCATCAATGGTGGCAGTGCCTTGGAATCTGTCCAGGGATTGCTTGGTTGTTCTCCAGGCTGTACCGAGGTGTTATGGCATTTTCAACTCTTCATGATAAAAGCCACAGGTCAAATACTGGATTTTGAAATCTGGAACTTTGTAGCATCAAAGGAAAAACATTTAAAAAAGAAAGGTTATCATATTAGACTCCCATTTTCCTCTTTCCCCAGTGATTTTATTACAAATTGTGGGAAATTGTCTTGCAGTTTCAAAGCTGCATGGCCATGTGAACTGATTGCTGCAGCCTGTATTTGCAGACAAAACAGGGCTGGGAGAAACTGTTATCATTCACTAGCACTGGAGACATACTGGAAATGAAGAAAATCCTGGGTCTGCATTGTATTTCCTGATAAATTCCAACTTGCCTGCCACTATGACAGAAAGAAAGCTGAGATTTGATGAATGAAATTGAGACTCACTGTGAAATAGAGCAACAGCTTTGAAGAGCTGCCAGATTTCAGCAGAGGTGAATAAAAAAGAAATAGACATTTCTGAATAAGCTGCCTTTCCTCTCTTCAAAAATGAATCACCTTCATGTAAATTATCTTCTCAGGTGAGAATCCATTCTTCACAGAACAGGAGACAGGCTGTGCAGCAGAGCCAGTTGAGAGATGTTTAAAGACAAGCCACCAAACGGCAAACATGTCTTTGGAAAACAGTATTAAGAAAAATTTTAAAGAATGGCCACACATCATATTCACACAGATGCCAACAGGAAGCATAGCTCAGGAACAGAAAAGCTTTCACATAATCTTTTTCCATTACGAAGGCAAAACCTCAACATCACTAACACATCTTAACTCATTTTCAGCAGTCACCCTGCTTGCATTTGATGCTGTACCGTGTATATGTTTCATACTTCAGCACAGAGTTTTATCAAGAGGTGTATTCACTGAAATTGGCAAAACCTGTGAAAAAAAGCTCACTACTATGAATATTTCATGTCTCACATACTTATCAAATCCAGGGGACAGTGGTCTAAAGTGGGAACTTTCAAAAATGCTCTGCATTGGTCACATGGGGCTGCTGGAGCCAGTAGCAAAAATATTGAGTATCACTGAGCACAGAGTGATGTGAGTGTTTCTGCAGGCTTGTGTCTCTAACTAGACCAGAATTCAGGTCATTTTGCTAAGGATTGCAAGCCGTGATCACAGACCCTAGTGAGCCTTACTCATCGAGGTCTTCCAGCTGAAGTCTCCTGCCCACAGCCACCAGCAATGCTGATTGCAATTTAACCAGGTTGGAAAAAAAGAAACTACATTGTGGCAGTGCATAAATGTGATTTTTTACAGGATTTGTTAAAAAAATGCATATCGAAGAAAAGATTTTCTTCTTTCCTGTCTACTCTTGAAAAAGGACTCTCACCTTGTTGTAAAACATGTCCTTATTTGGATACTTTTCCACACTTTTACTAAGAAAACCCAGCAACACCTGAAGTTGATATCTATCAGCTGTGTTTGGGTCCTAGCAAGGAACACCTGGATCTGAAACATTAGCAGCAGGTGCCCCTAATTGAGTACTTACTGGCTAAACACCTGCCAAAAAAAAAAAAAAAAGAAAAAAGGAGTGGTAAAGAAGAAAGAAATGAATCATGAATCAGCATAGTCAACTATACAAAGTTTGAGGGGGGGGAAGTGAAATTTCACAAAGGAGATTTACAAATATGTCCAGTCAGGTTCCATAAAACGGATCTGTTCAGCATAAATGCTGGTTTCTCTCTCTGGCAGGACTTTGGCTGAAGAACAGGATTGATCTTGAAGTAACTTTGTAAAATGCAATGACATTCATTATGGGAGCCCACCTTGATAGGGCTGGATCATTAGCTGATGTACCACTGAACTCCTCAGTTTCACAGAGCTTGTGAGGAATTACAGCTGCAGGAAATGCACTGGTTGAGCTTTGGTTTCTTTATTTCAGATGTGCTGCTGCTAAGCTCCAGGGCTGAGACGGGGACAAGGGCTTGTTTGTGGAGCTGGAAGTCTGGGTGGGCACATCCAGGCATGTTTGCCCTCTACAGACCAAGTGCTGCACTCATTATACCTAAATACACCTCTCTCTAATGCCCTCCGTCATCATAAAGATGCTTCTCAGCTTGTGAGCTCAGGTGTGCTGGTGCTGGAGATGTGATGGAGCAAGCCTGAACACAATGTTTAAGAGCAGAATTTAGGTAGTCTTTGTGCTGAGAAAGTGTGGATCACAACTAAAATTTCATGGATTACACTTTGAAGACCTTACTCCCCATATTCCAGTGTACTGCCTCAAGGGAGCTGGTTCTGCTGCAGTGAGAAATCTTTCTGTGGGGAAGGTGGGGGGGCATGGCTGAGGTTCTTCTGTGGTTGTCAGTGCACTCAGGGAGCATATTACAGCTTCAGTGTTGTTTTTTGGGACATCAGGATAATAGATGGGAAAACAGAGTTGCTGCCCCAGCAGCTCCAGATTGAAATGGACTGAGACATGACAAATTATAAGGGAAATTGGTTTTATGGCCAAGAGGAGACTGTGACAGCCAATTCACACTTAAAATCAGAGAGGGACGAACTCCCAGGACCCTGCTGATATCAGATCAGAGCATATGCAGGCCTTCAGAACAGCCACAAGCATGTTTCTCCCTTCCAAGGCTCATTATCCTAATACAGAAAGCTCCAGGAGATAACGCTGCAGCTGGGCATACAGTACAGCCTATGCTCCAGGCACAGGGAGTAAGTGTTGAGGCAAGAAATTACTTTTTCCTGGCATGGCCCACTAAGATTGAACTGGAATGGCAATTAGAAGTTGAAGTACTCATTTAATGTCAGTGATGTGTAAACTACGTTGCCATTGTTATTTTAGTGCTGATTTACATAATTGGCATACCCTGAAGTCACACTGCACAAACTTTCGGTTCATGCTAAAGACTTGCAGGAAGTCATAAAATTAAATATTATCTGTGCTGGAATGCAACGGGAAAACAACTTTTGAGGGATTTCACCTTGCTTGGTGTCCCCTCTCCCACTGTACACACAGCAGCAAGTGAAAATCAGGTTAGAGAGAGTTGGGAGCTGTATGAATGAGCTTTAGCAGCTCTTTAATTACACTGGTGCAGTTCTGGGGTGTTTTGTTATGCTGGTATGTACCTCCCCGGGTGATCTCCTCATCCTGCAGGGATGCCTCACAGGAATTGCTGGAGTTGTGATAGGAAAGCCAAGGGAAGAAGGACCACACCAGGAATTATTCCAGCCCAAAGATGCTGAATTCCTGCCTCAAATCAGTGTTATTCCTACTCTAAAAAGCCGTAAGATGAAGGGAAAAGGCTGCTCCCAAAGGAGGAGCTGGTAATGGAGCTGTCTCAGTTGTTACTGCTTTAAGTCCTCCTCCACAGTAATTCAAGGTGTCACAGGCTGGCTGTGTCTTTTGCAAATGAAGCCCCTGAGAGAGACTGGGAAGAGGAGGTAGAGCACAGAGCGCTTGCCTTGCCAGGAAGGCACCAGGACCCTGGATAATGATGGTGTGCCGACGGCTTTGGCTTTGATGAGGACCCTAAATTGCTAGGTATTGCATACCTATGCAAGGGCCTGGCCCTACGGCAGAGCCCAAGCAGACAAACAAGAGATGGGGCAAAGGACACAGCCCTACTCGAGAGCTACTCGTTGTGTCAGGAGACTGCCAGTGTCAGGAAAGGAAGCAAAGGGTGCAGTTGGGATTGGAAGCTGAATCGCTCTGGGCACGGACGTGCCTTCTTCACCCGTGCCACCGCTGTCCTCCTCCATGGCCGATGGCACGAGCTGTCGAGGCTGTAGCTCGGGGAGCACCGGCATGGGCACGGGCGGGCCACGGGGCAGGTGCGGGGAGGTGGCGAGGGGCCCCGGGCGGGCGGTTCGCGCCGGGGTTGCCGTTTCGGGACCGGCGATCCATCGCCGTTCCACCACTGGAGGGCAGCCACATCTAAACAAAAAAAAAACCACCCAGCCCAACCCCTCTGCCGCCCGCACGGGGCTGAGCCCGCATCGGATATGCCGCAGCAGCGCTGCGGGAGGAGACTCCTCCCGAGTCCGAGCGCCTCTCTTTCGGAGAGCGAGGGAAAGCCCCAGATTTCCAGCTCTCGCCCCCGGCTTGGGCAGCGGGCTCCACACTTTGGAGGGGGGAGAAAAATAAATAACTACATACATGTATTTTTAAGTAGTTCTAAACCACCGGGATTCTACCGGCACCTTACGTGACCTTCGCACCTTACTACCCCGGCAGTCCGGGGCACGGCGCAAATCCGATTTGCGGCGGCGGAGCGCTCGGGCTGTACAATCGGTCATTGTTCGACCCGGACCGGTCCCGCGTCCCGCTCCGCCACTGCCACCCGGAGCGGGACGCAAGACTGGGGAGGCTGGGGGGTCTTCCCGCATCGGATCAGCCGCCGGTACCACAGTTTAACGGGACAGCCGCCTGCCCCATCCCTCGCTCCGGCGGCACTGCGACCCGGGCGCGGGCGGCAGCCGCAGCGAGGGAGGGAGCGGACGGGGAGGGAGGGAGGGAAAGAGCGAGGGAGGGAGGCGGCGTCTCCTTTAAAAGCCGTGCGGGGCCGCAGCCCGCTCCCACAGGGCGGCTGTGATTGGCGCGGGCCCCCGAGCCTCCGGGGTCGTGACATCGCCGCGCAACAAAAAGCCCCGGCGGCGGCGGCGGGCGGCCACCCCCGGCCATGGTGCAGTGCTGGGCCGGCGGGGATCCCGGCGCGGTGTCCTAGCGCGGCTGCTCCACGCGGGACGGCGGCGGGCGGCTCCCTGCCCCCCACCCCCTTTTTTTTTTCCTCTGTTATTTACCCTCCTCCCTCCTTTTTCCTTTCTTTTTTAAGGGAGTGGAGACTAGTCAAGCTTCATCTTGATGTTACAGTGGGAGTCTCGGTAAATGTCCATCTGTTTGATGAGCGAGATGCAAAGGACATTTTTGAAAAGGAGCCTTTTAACTCCATAGGCACGTAGGGACCCATTCACGGACAGGCACACACACGCGAGGAGGAGGAGAAAGAAGAAGAAAAAGAAGAAGAAGCAACTTCACGATCGCTGCTTTTAAAAAGGAGAAGCCTTTTCCCTGCCTGTGACTTGCCTTCTACCTCCTCAACCAGCTGCTGAAAGTTTGTTTCCGAGGCGGACTGCATTTCAGGGAACTTCTATTTTCTGCTCGGCAGCTGTAGAGGAGCAGCAGCGAAGTTTGGAGTAACACCAAGTGATGCGGGAAAAACACCCCGAGAGCAGAACACCCTCCTGCAGACACAACCCCTGCTGCTGCACACAGGTATAGCTCCGGCGGTCGCAGATCCGCTGAAAGCCTTCTCCGTAGGATGACTCCGTGGGCCACGGCGGAGGTGCTAGCGCTCTGGAAGAGAGAGGGGGGACGGGACACTAATCATAACTATTATTACTATTATAATAATCCAGCCCAGAGTTTCACGGGGGAGAATGTCATCCTGTGGGTTTGGCTAAGGACGTAGCAGGATATGTATTTTTCTCCTTCCTCTTCTTCCACTCCGCTGAGGGAAAACCGTCCTCCTTTTCCCTCCGCTGGGGAAGCCGCTGCCGCGCCGCAGGGGAAGCGGAGCCGGCCCCGAGCCCCCGCGGCTCGACTCGGCAGGGTGTGTGTGGGGAATCCCGGGGGTCGGGACGGGAGTGCAGCGGGTAGTTGGTTTTGCTGTGCAGCCTCCCCTTCCATTGCCAGCAGAGCAGTGCCAGCCGCGGCGGCGGGAGGCCCGGCCCGGCGCACACCTGCGCCCCGGCCCCAGCGGTGCCCCTGGCCACGTCCCCTCCTCCCCTTCACCTCTTCGCTCCTTTGTTGCGGAGCGCCTCGCTCCTTTGATCTCCTGCCACGGGGATTTCGGTGCCGCCGCGCACCTGAAGCCGCCCCTCGAGGGCTCCGCCGGCGCGTCCGCGGCGGGGCTCCGCCGGCCATGGCCCGGCGCCGGGGTGAGTCCCACCGGCGGACCATCCCCGCCGGTACCCCCCCTCCCCCGGCGCGGTGTCCGCGCTGACTGGCTCCCATCGCCTCCTCCTCCTCCTCCGCGCAGGTTGATCATGGTTGCCGTGACCCGCTCGCTCCTGGCGCTGCTGCTGTACCAGGCGCTGCTGGGCGGCGCGGCCGGGCTCATGCCGGAGGTGGGTCGGCGGCGCTTCAGCGAGCCGGGCCGCGCCGCCTCGGCCGCGCAGCGCCCCGAGGACCTGCTCAGCGAGTTCGAGCTGCGCCTGCTCCACATGTTCGGGCTGAAGCGGCGGCCCAGCCCCGGCAAGGACGTCGTCATCCCGCCCTACATGCTGGACCTCTACCGCCTGCACGCGGGGCAGCAGCTGGGACAGCCGGCGGCGCTGGGCTTCCCGCTGGAGCGGGCGGCCAGCCGCGCCAACACCGTCCGCAGCTTCCACCACGAAGGTACGGGGGGGCGGGGGCTCCGCGGGCTGCGGGAGCGGAGGGGAGGGCAGGACCGGAGGAGGAGCGGGGGGCGGATTCCTCCCGCCGGTACCGCGGGGTTCGCGCAGTGCGGCTCCTGGCCGGGTGAGCTGCCCGACGGGCTCTGCTGAGGAGCTCTTGCTCTGCCAACTCCCTTTTCCGCACCCTCCGTCCTCGGGGGTGCTCCCGGTTTATTGGCTTTTCCCGCTAAGCCGGCGCGACTCCGCGTTAAGCGTTCCTGCAGATCGCTGCTCTCCTGCGAGGCTAGAAAGCGGGGGAGGCTCCTTAATGCGTGGCTGAGCCGGGCCGCGGCGGAGGTTTCTAATCCTTATCTAATCCCCGTGAGAGATCAACGAGACAATCAATCGCGACTTCCTCGGGGGCTGCCGTCGAGGAGCCCTGCAGCCAGACCCACCTGGGCTCGCAGTGCCCAGGCTGCCCGAAGCCCCGCGACCGCGTTTGGCTCTCACCTGCGAGGCTTCCAGCAGCAGCTCTGCGGCACCTCCTCGCCTGCAGCCCCCGAGGCAGTCGATTCTCTGCGACGGACCCTCACTCAGCAGCTGGGGGCTTTTGCCGGCTCCCGTAGCGCCTATGGCATTACCCAGGCCCGTGGAGCCGGTGGGGCGCGTGTCGCTCACGTGCTTTTTTTGGGAAACACTTCCCCAGGTTGTAATTGCTCCTGGCTGCTGCTCTCCGGTGCTGCGATGCAGTGGCCCCGCTGCAAAAGCAATGAAAACTCCGTTTCCTCCTGCGTTTAGAGTGAAACTGTGTCAAGAAAACATATTAATTAGTTTTTAATTTTCTAAAAGGAGGTGGGTGTGCTGTTTAGTGGAGAGCCTTATCGCGAGGAAGATGAATGGTGAAGTCTAACCTCTCCTCATCCACGTTTCCCTACATGGAAAGTAACCACCTGGCAGTTAATGGGGAAAAGCCAGTCTGTGGGTCATTCATGTTAAACCCAAGGATTGTGAGCAAGGGGCTGAATGAGAGAGGAGCTGAAAGGGCAAAACTGCTAAGGTTTTAGCAGATGTAAAAATCTGCAGTTTGAAGTAGTCATACACTTACAGCAAAAGCTGATTTTGTTAGAAAATCAATGTTATAATTTTTCCAACACTTGGAAGAACATCAGTGTAACTCCCATTTTTCACTGAGTTTTCACTGCATTGGTGACTTCTTGAAAGAAGAAGTTTGTCTTGTGATCATACAAAATATCTACATATTAGCAAATACTGGTCTGTTCCTGAAATACAATAAAGCTGAGCCTTACCTTATGCAAAAATTTGTACTGGGGAATGGTTACACAACTAAGAATTGCTAACAGCAGTTATGGCTCCTCCTTAGAAAGGGATTTTTTCCCCCCCTTCAGTATGTTTAGCACCAAAATTAAAAACTATGAGAGGGTTTTATTTTGGGAAATATTTCTAAGTTCTTCAATGTTTGTAGCAACAATGTACTTCTTAGCAACCCTAGGTATACTGTACTCCCTCTGAAGCTCCATTCAGTTATTACTCAAAGGTGGGAACAGTCTGGGGTGTAGTGATTCCTTGAATGTTCAGTTTTGGTGGTTTAAAAACTTCTTGTTTGGAGGTGACTTTGTTTCATTATCTCTTTAACATCCACCCCTATTTTAGCAGTTGAATCTTCCTGCTGTTCTGCATGGCTCTTTTGGGTTAATACTGGGGTGTGCTTCATAAAGTACCGTTATGGATGTTGAATTCACAGTCTCTAATTAAAGATGCAAAAATCCATACATTAAGATTTGTAAGTCACCTAAATTGCAGAGTAGTGGTTTTCAGAATGGAGTTTAAGGGATTGATGTTAGAGCCGTATTCTCAGAGAAAGCAGAACTGCAATAGTTACCCAAAGTCCTCCACCAGTTTTAATGATTCCCCAGTAACTGCAGTGCTTGAGTTTTTGCATTCATGAAATTGAATTTCGTATTAATGCTGTGTATTTCTTGCTTCTAATGATAACTGCCTGGAAGGCAAAGACCACCACTGTCCAATCCAAAGGCATAACAATGAATGAAGCATTTTAAACTTCATTCTATACAGGCTTGCATAAACAAAATAACAAGGGAAGACAGTATTTTCTGCCTGAAAGGTCTTGTGTTTCACACGTGGTAGCTGTCATTTGAAAGTTGCCAGCAGTAGACAGTCTTAAGGGCTTGGTTGCTTGTCTCAGTTTCTGATTTTTTCCTTTTTTCTCTCTCTCTTTTTTTTTTTCTTTTTTTTTTTTTTAAATTTTATTTTCACTGTTTGATCAAACTAGAAGTTTTAGAAGAACTGCCAGAAACAAGTGGGAAAACAGCACGGCGTTTCTTTTTTAATTTAACTTCCATCCCTAATGAGGAGTCTATCACCTCAGCTGAACTCCAGATTTTTCGAAAGCAGGTGCACGGAGCCTTTGAGAACAACAGCAGCTATGACCACCGTATTAATATTTATGAAATTATAAAGCCAGCTACAGCCACCTCTAAGGACCCTGTCACAAGACTTTTGGACACCAGGTTGGTGCATCATAATGCAAGTAAATGGGAAAGTTTTGATGTAACACCAGCTGTTTTGAGGTGGATTGCACATGGACAACCTAATCATGGGTTTGTGGTAGAGGTGGTTCACTTGGACAAAGAGAACAGTGCCTCCAAGAGGCACGTTAGGATTAGCAGGTCTTTACATCAGGATGAAGATAGCTGGTCTCAGCTGAGGCCATTGTTAGTGACGTTTGGGCATGATGGCAAGGGACACCCGCTCCATAAAAGAGAAAAGCGTCAAGCAAAACACAAACAGCGTAAACGCCACAAATACAGTTGCAAAAGGCATCCGTTATATGTGGACTTCAATGATGTGGGGTGGAATGACTGGATTGTTGCCCCGCCAGGGTATAGTGCCTTTTACTGCCATGGGGAATGTCCTTTTCCACTGGCAGATCATCTAAACTCAACAAACCATGCCATTGTTCAGACTTTGGTCAATTCAGTAAATTCCAAAATCCCCAAGGCTTGCTGTGTGCCGACAGAACTGAGTGCTATTTCCATGCTCTACCTTGATGAAAATGAAAAAGTTGTATTAAAGAACTATCAAGATATGGTTGTGGAGGGTTGTGGGTGCCGCTAATGCAGCAAATACATTAGACAAATGCAAAAAAAAAAATAGCTGACACTTTAATATTTCCCAATGAAGACTTTATTTATGTAATGAAATGGAAAGAAAAAAAACACAACTATTTTGAAAATATATTTATGTCTACAAAAAAGTTGGGAAAACAAATATTTTAATCAGAGAAATATTCCTTTAAAGATTTTAAATGCATTTTAGTTGTACATTTTATATGGGTTTAACCCCAGCACATGAAGTATAATGGTCAGATTCTTATTTTGTATTTATTTACTATTATAACCACTTTTTAGAAGAATAGCTAATTTGTATTTATATGTAATCAAAAAAGAAAAAAAATATAGGGTTTGTACATAATTTTCCAAAATTGTAGCTGTTTCAATTGTGTGTATTTAAGTTGAAAAGAATACATGGAAGGTTACTATGGCAAAGTGCATAGCACATTTGCTTTCTGCTGTGCTACTGCTAAGGTCACAAGTTCAAGTCCAGAAAAAAGTGGATAATCCACTCTGCTGACTTTCAAGATTATATTGTACAATTCTCAGGAATGCTGCAGGGTGGGCTGTCCAATCCGTGAGAGCTGGCATCCTCTTTAGGTGGAACATTTGGATAAGAACCAGACGTTGCTGATGTAGTGTAAATACTGCTATTCCCAACTAATTTGCAGTCTGAATATAAGGGCCAATAGAAATCCTATTGGAGGTGAGGGTGGGGGAAGACTGAATCCTTTCTAGACCTACAGAAAAGTGAATGTTTGATGTTTCCTTTAAAAGCCCTTCCTTTAAAAGGCCTGGCCAAATATAAAATAATAAAAACTAAAATGTCTTTTTTTTTTTTTTTGGTGATTATCTATGCTAAAGAGGAATACTTACCTAATTTGTACCAGCCCTTGTCTTTAACTGTTGGAAAAGCCTTGCATACTTCCTCACCTCAGATGAGAGCTCATTTCTGTGGAGTGCTACAGTGAAATTAATCTGTAATTTTTGCCCTACATACAGCTGTTGTCATATGCAGCATCTTCTCTAACCTCTGCTGATGGTTTTGCTATTTGGCAGATTAGCCTCTCTTCATTTCCAGGGTTTTGTGTTTGAAACTTTTTTTTTCCTTCCCAAATGTTTTAATCTATTTTGGATAATAAATTATAGAATTCTGATATTTTTTTCTGAGGAGTCCAGTCTATAAGAAAAAGTGGTTCACTTGTGCAGTCATTGCAAGAACAGCTTGTGCTTGCATTATCTTACTGTTTTTTAAATTCTTCATGTAGGGGACAAAAGTGTAATTTGCTGTTGGCAAACACAGCATTAAAGCTGCTACTGATTGTGCCTGTTGTGTGTTCCATGTCTGGTCTGGCAGGCAGGTCCTGGGGTGAGCAGGCAGAGCCTGGGGGGTGTTGTGTGAAAGTTGTGCTGAAATAGGAAAGCAAGAATGGAGCTTAAATGGACTTCTTGGTCATCCCCTTGAGCTCTGTTGTGGGTCCAGTTCTGGATTTGGTGAACTGGAGCAACGCGTCCTAAAGGTGTGTGTACAGTGGGCCCTTTAGGGACCTCTCTAAGTCAGCTGTGGAATCTCTGATTTGGGCCTCCTACCAGCCTGAAGTTTTGTTAACAAACCCCTCTTCTTTCTTCTGGCCCTCCTCAAACTCCTTTTTTTTACCAGAATCATCTGGGTTGCAGCAAAGGTACTAACTAGATGGGTTGATCAGAAAGGCTAACTTGATGATGTCTTACAAGTCTCCTTGTAGAGCAGCTCTTTACTGCTATTCATCACAAAAAGCAGTGGGTACAGAAGGCAGGAGACAAAAACTAATTACCTGTTGGCTGCCTCCTTTATTTTTTTCTTGTGAGCTTAAAAATATCTTGGGCTGTAAGGTTCTGTGGAGAGATAAAACTGATGTATTTTTTTGTACCAGCAGTATTTTTAACAGCTGTCAGAGAACAATCCACCACTCTGCAGTTGGGCTCTGCTTATTTTCAGGAGGTAGCTAATGTTGGCAATACTGATAATACATAGCCTATGGGTTGGCTGAGTGGACAATCTCCAGGTGCTTTTTCAGCAGACTGGTGCTGTTTTGGTGGCTGTTTTGGTTTGTAGGGGTGAAGCGTCACGTATGTAGGAGTTTATTTTGCCTTTTGCTTTGCTTGCTTTCCTGGTGCTGGATGAGTTTGTGGCTGTTGCTTTGACAAGGTTGTCAGTGCTGGAGTGGAGGTTCAGCGAGGATTTGGTGTTTGTGGTGTGTGATTGTGCAGTCAAGTCACAGCTGTGTTACTGTACTGTAAAACCTAAGCTTGCTAAAGCTGAAAAGTGCTGAAAATTTAATGATAAGATAAAAGGTGTGATCCCAAACCTGTGAAATCAGTAAAGAGCCCACAGCACTTCTAACCAGGCCCTCAGCTCCAGTGTTGCGAGGCTGGAGTCTCACAGCTCCTTCATGTGTAATGAGACTGGTGTGGTGACTGGAGTGGTGACTGCTTCTCTTCTTCTGTAAGGCATGAGAACACATTGATGCTAATCTTGTTGCCAAAAAAATGGCTACAGCACTTGTCTGTGCATGAGCAGGAGCTGGCTCATGGCATGGTGCCACATTCCTTGCACAGGCAAACCTCCTGGTGCTTGACAAGAAATTGCATCCTTAGTAAAGTATAGTGGGAGGCCAATGTATCATTGCAAACTTATTAAGACCCACTCTTGTAAGCATTTCTGTAACTGCTTAGTGTTAGCCACAGAGTCATCAGTTCCATGCTGATTTTGAGGAGGAAATATGCATGTGTCAAGCTCAGCACATCAGTAAATTTCTGCAGAATTATTTTTGTAATGTACCTTTAAATTCTTAACCATAACCTCACTCTCTAGGTTGGAGACTTGAGAGAGCTGCACTAAAGACTTTGTTTAGGGCTTAAAGTAAAAGAAACAGAGCAAACTTTCACAGATGAGTAGTAGGAAGTTCTAGAGATCAGTTGGGTTCCTGAGTTCTTTTAGATAGGGTTGATGATCAGAGAGCCTTTCTGAAATGTTTAGTCTTTCTGGCATCTGTTCAAAGTATGGTAATGACTGCTAAATAATGCTAAATACTAAGGGTATGCTGTTACCACAGCACACTAGTACTTATTCTAGTTCTTTAGTACTTACTAGTGTTATAGTAGTCTACAAGGAGAAATGAGGTTTTTTTCCTCTTACTAGGAGAAAAAGCGAGATTTTGAAGGCAGAGCTGCCTTTGTTACCCAATAGCTCCTAAACATTTTTCTTCTAGGCACTTATAGAATCGATATAGGCAGAGATTGTGAAAGATAATGTCACCCTTTGTGCATTTCAGATAAGCATCTCTCTAAACACAAATGTGATCAGCATGTCTCCTTGTCCTTTTGAGACTCAGTAGCAGCTTTGTCAAGTGGCTTGATAATTTTTGCGCAAAATTCAGTTGGACTTCTGAGGTCAGCAGCATGTAGAGGAGGATCTTCAGTTGAGGTAAGCTCTCCCGAGAGCATTGGCCATTCCCACTGAGCAGGGGCTGCTGTGCTGGGCTCCCCTGGGCTCACCACAGCCAGATGTGGACTCCTTCCCTGACTGTACAGGGTTTGGGTGGCCACATCCCTGCTCCCCCCTCCAGGCAGGTGAGGTCTCACACAAGAGGAACGTGATTTGTTGTACTCTCAACTTTGGAGGAGGAGCTCATCCACACTGCGTTTATGTTAGACTCACTTTGCTACACTATTAGAAGAATACCATTATGGAGCTATTTTATTGTATGGTTATTCCTAAATTGTTGATTTTTGGGGAATTTTTTTTATTGATTTCAGGAGGCAGCTAATGGCCATATGGCAGCTTGATGTTAATGTTTTATGAAGATCGGGAAACAAAAGTTTATGAAACAAAAGCTTTTGTATAGTAACTGCAGAGTCTCAAGAACTGTTTTATACTTCCTGACAGTGCAGGTCTGGCTTAATGGTTTGTTTTTATTGCTTAAGAGTGTAAACCTTTCTTTAGCCGATGTGTGGAAATTATATCCTCATCCTGCATTACGCATTTCTCATTGCTCATTACTCATTCCTGCTTTCATTGCTGCCATCTGTAATCAGAGCTTTACTGTTTCAACTGCATGCAAAATGCTCCTATCCTTTGCACAGTAAGATACTTTTCCTTAGCACTCACCCACCCTTTCAGAAAAAGAAAAAGGTGGGGGCAAAGGGAAGGGGGGGAAGGGGGAGGAAAAACCTACTCTGTCTATATTGTTTTTGTCTGTTTTGGGTGTAGTCTGTGTTAGATTTTGGTTGCTAGATGGTTTCTGTAGTAACAAGTGGAGTAAAAGCCAAGCCTGAAAAGGCACTTTTAAAGGTGCCATATCTTGTCTGAAGTATTATTTATCTAATTATGGATGTGGAATGTTTAGTTTCTCCTCCATATCAAGGCAACCCCTTTTGGTAGGGCAGACTGCTGTTATGAGAACTTGATATGTTGTGGTCTTACAACAGAAGAATCACAAATCTTGTTCCCAGGTGACTTACGCTGCTGAAAATAACAAAAAGCCAAAGGCATTAAAATGCATTTTGAAAGATTGTTAGAGGCACAAACCACTTTGTTTTTCATAGGAAAGGAAGGTTCAGAAAGGACATGTGGACTGTACATGTTACGGCAGTAAGGAGGGTGTTGGACACAAGCAACCATGGTTGGTTTTATTAGACTACTGTGTACAAGGAAAAAATCCCAGCTGCTTCAGAATACAACTTTGCTGTAGTCCAATTTTTTTTTGTTTATTTTTCCAAAGAGGTTTTGCAGGTGTGTGAGAACGTAGACACACACGGTTACTACTTTTGCCTTGCTTGGGCACAAAAAATAGTCTAAAAGTATTTTAAGAGTGCTACTTTCCTGTCTCTCTAGTGCTAATCCTTCATCACCTGCATTCCTGACAGCCTTGCCTGCAACAAGCAGTAATGGTTTCCTGAGGTGGAGTTTCCTTTCTTTTTGGAATCTTGTCACCTGTCAGTGCCCTCCAGGGTTTAGCAACCTTCTGTTCGTGAGCCTTGTGAAATGGAAACTTGGAAAAGCAGGTACACTGGGTTTGCCCTGGTTCAGTGTCCTTTGCAGAGACAAGTTGGTTCCAGCCTTCAGAAGGAATCTTAGTTTGGGAAGGGTCTGAAGGTTTGCGCCCACTGGGTGCAGCAGGAGACAACCCATAACAGCAGGGCCTGTGTTTATAACTCACCAGAAGTCTGAGGGCCAGAGCTCATTTACATCTGTATTTCCATAGTGCTGTGAAGGCACTCAGCTGGAATACCTGCCTGGGCTTGTGTTGCCTGAGAGAGAGGAACAGAGGCTGAACAGGGAATTTGCAGTGGGCAGCCTGCTTCTCACCAGGAGAGGTGGGTTTGCTCTTAACAGTTGGTTCTTGCAGGAGTTTCTGCAAAATGTCCTTGGCTGCCTCCACAGAGATTAGAACAGAGCCCCTGGGTGAGGTCTGGGTGAAGCAGATCAGTGTGGGTTTAGTTTGAAAAAAGTCAGGGGTTTTAATCAGGGAAGTAGGGAAGGACCCTGGAGGCTTTTGAAGCTGGAAGTGTTAAAAGCTTCTAAGGGGACTGCAGGTAGAGAGATCAGAGCAGCAAACTGATAACATTTATGAAAGTTCAGTTTCCCACAACAGCTGGACTGTGGAAGATTTACAATTTAATGAGGCTGATAATCCCATTAGAGATTAAATTAAGAAGGTTTTTCTGGGAGATCACCAAGAAAATATTGAGTATTGTACTGTGGCTTGGCTCGTAATGCCAAGGCAGTGGAGCACTGACATATACTTCTTGCAATGCAGGACACTGTTTCATTCCATGTGTCTCATTAAAACAAAACCTTCAACTCCAGCAGTTTCACTACAAACAGCAGCAAATTAGTACTATTATTTATTACTACTACTATTGCTATCATCATCATCATCATCTTCTTGGAAACAATATGCAGATTAAAAGATGGAAATATCAACCAGATCTGCAAATCAGCACAGCTCTACTGAGTTGGTTCTCAGACAATCCAGTCCTTTTTGTTAAAGCAAATCCTCAGAAGGCAGGGTGACCACGTATAAAAAATAATGTATTAAAGGTAACAATTGACATAATTCCTGTAGCTTGAACTTGCACAAACCACTTTTTTATGGCATCCTACACACCTTAGCGATGGGAAAGTGTTTTATGGAATAATGACTCTGTAACCACAGACTTCAAAAGTATAGAATGTCTGTGGCATGATGGAAATAGCTGTTTCCACATCAATAATATACTTACAGGCATATTGAGGCTTAATTGCAAGGCCAGTGGTTATGGGAGGAGGGAGGGGGAAGGGCTATCTGCCTGTGGCTGCCTCTGCTTTACAGCCAGAAACAAAGATTTTGTTCATGATAAACTTGACTTTTGCATTTTTTCTCATGAGTTACTGATAACTCCATATGGGATTTTGTAGACCAAAGAAGTTACTGACTCCTTAGGAATTAGGAAGAGAGACAGGGTTTGTATGATTTCTTATACGCATCATTCTGGCTGTTGTGTTAAATTATTCTATTTTAAGGGCAATTCTAACACAACTTTTTCTCCTGCTTGCATTTTCTCTCTTCTTTTGAATGAAAAAACCTTTTACTTAAAAGCAATCTCTCAGTTTGATCCCAGCTTTTTTGGTCCATTTTCATGAAGAATCCTGATTTTCTAGTTGACACATAATGGTAGAATGAAGGCAGCTTTGATGTCACAATCTGTTGCTATTGGACCAAGTCTTAATGCACGCAGAATATGTTTTCCTAGCCCTGGCATTGTAAATGGAAATGGGCTTAATAGGTTTAAGTGACAAAATGAATAGTTTTGTTCTGCAAAACCCTGGTATTATTGTAACTCTTTTATTCCTGTTGTTCAAATGACAAATATGTTGTCATTTTACTGCTTTCAGCGTACAGACTGACAGCAGGGGTGCTTTAAAGTTTCCCTTGCTGGAAACTCATGAGGATACCATGGAGCCTGAGATTCTTAAAATTTCTCCATGTTCTTTGGGGAGAGACCTCAGAATGGCACCTTGAGACTCAAAGATCAGAAGGAAATGGAATTGAAGTTCTCCTTTGCTTAACCACCAGTACTTTTAAAGTCCATCAACATTTTTGGTTGTTTAGGATTAGCAGTAGCCCATGTTCTCTAGATGTTATTACTGAGGGGAGGATCAAAGACTAATTATTTCGTATTTCCTGGTCTGGTGATTATATTTTTTTCCTTTTGTGTTATTTTTTGTTTTAGACATAGTTAACTACTTCTTGACGCGCTGGGCAAAGAAGTCTCCCAGGTTTGCAGATGAAAAGATTTTCGTCTTTGAAAATATAACCCAAATGTACCCTAGAGGGCAGAGTCATTTAGAGAGAGCTCCTGCACACCTGCCGGGTTACTGGTTCGTGCCCACTGCCAGTTCCTTGGAGAGAGGGATCAAACCCTGGGAAAATGGTGTTGGGTGTGTGGGTGGAGCCTCCTGGCTTTTGTGAGCAGCAAAAGGTGGAGAAAGTGGTCTGTGACTCTCCTGTGTGCAAGTTCTAAGAAAAATAAACAAACCCAACCAACAGAAATCAATTAAAAAAAAAAATCAGTACTTTGCAAACAGCTCCTGCAAACAGCAGGCCATGCTGCTGGCCAGTAGCTGTTGCAGCTCGGGGCTGCTGCAGGGTCTGACGCTATTTTTGAGGATTGCATTTAATTTTCAAATAGAAGCAGCTTAGCTTTTGTTTCATAGCAAAGAAAATAAACATGGTGTTGCCCTTTGCAAGACCTTTCTCTTCTTGAGACCTGAGCCAGTCAGTAGTTACTTCCTACTTTCCCATCTAAGTGGTGAGCAAGGTTTGTTGTCAGGCCTTTCTCTGTGAGCCTGAGTGTCTGGGAAGGTCTTTGCAGCTCCTCTCCTGTGTGAATACTTCCTTCAGGGTTTCATGCTCTGTTCCTCTCGTCTTTACCTCATTCATCTGCGGGGAGGAGAGGGGGAAAAAAAGACAGTCAAGTACTGGGCCACTTCAAAGAGTGTGCCTTTACCAAGCTTTGGTTCTTCTTTCTTCCCGGAACTCTCATTACATGATCCTGGTTTTCTGAGCCAATTGTTAGCCCAAGGCCAAATCCTTAACCTTGGGCTAGATAACAAAAGCACAGCTGAGGTGATCTTGACTCCTTTTAAAAGGCTGTCTACTCTTTGATGCACTCAGAATGAGACGCAAAATTAATTTCAGTTACAAAAGTTGTTCTTAGCATGGGAAATTAGCGACCTCCATGATAAAAAATCAGCATGTTAGGAGTGTGTGTGTGTGTGTGTGTGTGTGTATTTTATACTGATCTCTGTCTTCCATTGCATTCCACATCCTGGAGGGTGTTGGTGTGTCTGGGGAGAACCCAAGACCAAATGCTATCTGGGAGGTTTTGCTTCATGTCTGCATCCTGTTCCTACTGAGGCCTGAGGACTTTGTGCCAACGATAGGAATCAGCATTTGGAAAATGCAGCTTTCTGACTTGCGGCTCTAAATGTAGTTGGAGTGTATACTGAGGAGAAATGGAGATCAAGGTCTTCAATGGATATCAAAACTGGTTTGTGAAGTACAGCCCTCATCAAGGACCCCAGAGGCATGGGAAAGGCCAGTGGGTGTCATTCAGTGAAATGTCTGGCAGTGCTGCGTAGAATGGTTGTGGTGTGGAGGTCCCTCCAACAAGTCCTTTCTGAATTTTTCCTTTGGGATAAGACTCCTCCACCATATCCTGTACTGCTGACGTCTCTGTGCTACTCTGAATAACTTTAATGGTTTATTTTGTGCTGTAGTCTAGCAACCTGGATGGCAAGAAACAGCATCACTGGTGCTGGAGTGTCAAGTGGGTCACGAAAGGTAGTGGAATTCAGAGCAAGGGTGATATGTCTTCTGTGGGTAAAACTTAACAGGAAATGCTGCATAACAGTCAAATACCGCATCAGGAAAAAAGAGGAGTGTAGCAGTGGTGCCACCAGACTTAAGGACAGGAGAGACAGCAAACTACTCAGCTGTGGAGCTGGAGTTGGAAATGTCCCTTGCTGTCCCTCTGTGCTAATTCTCAAACAGTTCTTCCTGCCTCTTGAGTGTTTTGTAACGATATGTACCTTAAAGAATTTGGAGATGCCTAAACGCACTGCTGTTTATCCTGTAGGCTAGAGGTAGATAGCTCCATTATGTGGCATAATGACAGGTTTTCATCCCTTGGTAACCAGTTTGCATGAGGGCCAGGTCTGGCCAGTATTAAACTGGAAAGCAAAGATGGCTTTGTGATTAAGGTGCTGGAGGGGGACGCTGGAAATCTGGGTTCAAGTTGTGGGTCAGCCATAAACTGCCTGTGTGACCTTGAGCAATATAATTATTCTGAGACTTCAAAGGTATCCAAACAATTTGGACACCCATTTTCCAGTCATTTTAATTAACTGGGATGCTTTGAAATGCTCAGCTTTAATCTCTCTGTGCCTAGGATTCTCATTTGTAAACTCAGGATAATAATATTCCCTTGCTTATGAGGAGGATGTGTGCATTAGGGATTGGGAAGTGTGCAGCTGCTCGGAATGTGGCAGCTACAGAGCTTGTAAGCCTGGTGGGTGGGGGGGATATATTGAGGGGCTTAAATTCAGGCATGGGTGCTTTGTCCAGGACAAACAGTCCATTCCATGTGGGCTGGAACTGGGGGAGAGTTCCTTACTGTAATCTATTACATTCATTTTGGTTCATGGGTGATAAATACTACTGCAAGTAAACTGCACCCGAAATATTCACTGAGTAACAGCTCATTTCTTCAGGATTTCATTTTGTTCCATAACAAGATCTTGCTGTTTCTTTAGTATCCTGCCATTCTTTAATACAGAGCATTAAACTTTTACAAGACACAATGAGTAGTTACTAACATTTCCATTTCTGGACTTCATAACAAGCCATGCTCCCCGTTTAACATCACCTATGGTTCTGTCCCTTTGCCCACTGTTATGTGACTGTGTAATGAAAAGCCTGCAATGCACACAGGCAGAGGGAAGGGTTAAAAGAGCCAAGGGAGTCTTTAATTCCTTCATTTTCTGACTTTTGTGGGTTTAATGCACAATCTTAACATTCCATTAGTAAGTGGTTGCATTTTTTTCTTTTTAACCGAAGAGATTAAAGGTTACTTCAGATTTTGCATTTTTTTGCTACTCTTTAGTCATGTCAGTTTTGTGTGCTAGGCAGGCAGGAGGTGAAAATCTGTCCTCAGTGACCATTGATGCTGCTTCCAGAGCCCAGGGATGGATGTCTGGGAGTCCATAGGGGACTGCTGTCCCCTAAAGGATGTCTGCCAGGGTAGGGAAATATTTCCAAGCCCCTGGATCTTGGGTGCCTCACTGACCATCACCTAGTGAGTAAAGGGCTTTATAAACTGCTTGTAAAACCCTGAAGGGTTACATGCTGTCAGAACATCTGATCTTGCTCATTAGGAAATTAATCAATGCCAGTAGTAAATAGATGTTGAAATGAGATTTCAGATGGCTGCTGCTCTAAACAGCTTCCCCTGAATCAGTTGCATTGGTGACTTTGGTATGAATCAAAAGAGAGTCCTTCTCACTCCTCTGTCCACTGGCTTCTTATAATGACTGCTCTGTGGGCAAGAAAATCTGACTTTCCCACTTCTAGTTAGCACTGTGCTAGGCTAGCAATAGGAGGAACTTATTTATCATAACTAAGTCTCAAATCTGCCTGTCAAGATATGTTTTTCCCCTTGAAATCTGAGGTTCAAAGCAACCATGAACCGGAGCTCCTTTAATGTGCTTGTGGGGTAGGTGACCAGCTACTTCTCAGTTTTATTCTGTGTTCTGAGCATCCTGGATGTTGAACAGCAAATTTTGCTCTGAAATGTCACTGAAATAAGATAGTGAAAATTCTGGTTGTAGTTTTCACTGAAAACCGACAACCAACAGTTGTAAAGTATTTGGGGTGGAAGCTGCTATTTTCAAAGATTTCCTGTTACTTAGATTTCATTTTTTACTGAAAGTGAGCTGGTGAGAAATACTGTCAAATTATTACTTAATTATTACAAAATTGTTACAAAATCATTACAAAAGCAAGTATCATCTCTAGATATTTTGCAAAATAACAACTGCTTTGTGATTAGTCAACTAAACATTTTCAGGTAGTCTCACCTTCTAAAATGTGGTTATTTATCACTGTTTGGTACGTGCACAGTTTGGAAACAAAAGCAAACAAAACAGGAAATGATCATGTCTAGATATGTACCAAAATTTAAACTTACCTTAAATAAAGAAAGCTGCCTTTGGATTTTCCGGGGCAAAATAATGCAATGAGTTAACTGAAAAAGATAAAGAACTAAATATGGCAATGACCTTTTTTTTTTAGTGGCCTGATTCAGCAAAACCTTCATGTTCTTATTACCTATTTTGTACTCTTGGCCCATGAAAAGCTTTTGGACAGAATTCAATTTAGTACATTGTTACAAACTCTGATATCTGCCTGACTTTACCCAAGTTCATGAACCTTTTGAGCAGCGACCCCCCTAATGCCCCTGGGGTTCTGGATAGGGATTTATGGTTTTGTGTGCAAAACAGTGTGAAACTTGGCACTTTTGCATGGACTGAACTCTGACAGCTCCAGGAGCACTAAGTGAGCTCAAACCACCAGCTCAAGAGGCAAAGTAAAGCTTTACTGAAACTTGCTGGAACTTGGACTGAATTCCAGTTTTAAAGCTCTGGACCTTAATGTCCCATCATTGCATTATCATTGTCATGGAGGAAATGCATCCTGCGTGGCTGTTGTGAAGATCAATTCAGGATCATTTATCAGGTACTCCAGTAGGGATGGTGACGGTGGTGTTGGAGCAGGAGTGCTCAGAATGGAGGTGAACCACCCAGAGATGTGAATGTCTTAACAGTCAGTGTATGGATAGAAGTCCTAAGTTCCTTCCTGCTGAGGAGCCAGGGCAGGCCAGTCATTAGGGCTGTCTGACAGGGTGAATGAGTCACAGTCAAATCGGGCATTCATTTACATCACCAGGCTTTTTCAGGGCCTGTACAAGCTGCAAGCTCTAGTTCATAGTGAAGGCCAGGTTTGCCTCATGCTAACTGTGCTTTCACTGAGGTTGGATGATTATGAGTGGGAATTTGGCTAATGGTCAAAAAAACTACTTGTCTCCTGATTTATAAACCAGCAAAGGTACAGCCAGTATCCAGGCTTATTAAAATATACCATCAGGTTCCTAAAGTTAGTCATCTGCAGTTCTGCAGATCCTGTCATTTTAAAAAGAATTGAAGTCCTAGGCAACCACTGGAATTGACTGATGCTGGAGATTGAGCCCACAAGGTACAGAAATATTTCTTCCTTTACTCGTTTCCTGGCCTTGCCCTCTGGACTGTCTGGCTTTGGAGCTTTCATCACTCAGGTAGGTCATGTTATGCCTCTTACCAGGTCCTGAAATGAGCCAGTGTTGCTCACCTGAATTGGCTGTCAGTGAACACTTCTGTGTTGCATTGCTGGTATTTCTACACTGTCTAAAGTACTCCAGGAATCCTCCACAGGTGGATTTGTCAAAATGGACCTCTTTCAAAGGGGCTTGTGCTTGTTGCATTTACATGGTGTGGATTCCAGCTGTGATACTACAGTGTGCTTCCAATGACTGCACTTTGGCCTATAAAGTCACAATAGGAGTATTCTGCTGTTAAGTCATGCCAAAGGCCAGTTATCAAGAAGTGGTTTTATTTTTCTGGCCATAGGCTAAACCCTTGTCCCGGGTTAATGATAAGACTCTCTCCTCCGAGAGCGAAGGGCCCCGACACCCCCTCCCCCACCCACAACAGAACCTCTCAGATGAAAGTGAAGAAAAAACTATTTATTTAACAAAACCACGCAGAGTGCCCTACAAGGCACAGGGGAAGGGGAAAACAAGGTGAAAGGCAGTTATTCAACCTGAATAAAAAGTCCTTTTCTCAGACGCAGTCCCTCTCCTCCTCGCCCCCACCCGGGGCCGGGTGGAGCTCCCGGAGAGCTCTGCTGTCCTCTGGCCCTCCTGGGTCTCCGGGTGGCAAAGCAGATCGAAGAGAAGGGGTCCAAACGAGGAAAAAGAAGAAGAATGGAAAAAACGGGAACAGAGCTCACTCCGACCCCCGTCCAGCACGCAGTCTCTGCCGAGCGACGAATCCTCCCCCGGAGCGAGGCTTGGGAAAATGTTTTCAAAAAAACCCGCGTTTCTCTCTGCGGCTGGGTGCAGTTAAAGAGACAGGACCACACATTTTTTTTCTTTCTTGGGCATATAAGCCAACGATAGGGGATAAAGGATTATCATATCATCAATCCAAGACACCCTTTCAGGAGAACATGAAACTCCCCACATCTGCTGGAAGGGCAGTGTGATGGGGATAAGCAACTTGGGATATGTATGGAATACATGAGGGGCAACATTTTGGTGCTGGTGCTGGACAAATTGACTGGTGGAAGCTGGACCTGCTGCTCCTGAGTAAGGAAGAACTGTTTTGGGGAGACTTGGCTGCAGTGTCATGAGATTCTTGGTTAAGAACCTGAGGGAGGTGAGAAAGGCAAGTAATATAATAATCACTCAAAACTTCAAGCATGGGGTCTTCAGCTTCTTCAAGAAACTAGTAAGCAGAATCTCCTGGGAGTCTGCCCTGAAGGGCAGAGAGATCCATGAAAGCTGCTTGATCTTCAAGGACAGCCTCCTCAAAGCACAAGAACAGCCCATCCTGATGTTCAGGATACTGAGCAGGTATAGCAGGAGTCCAGCGTGACTGAACAGGGAACTCCTGACTGCTTTCAAATGCAAAAAGGAACACTATGGAGGCAAAAACAGAGACAAGCAACCAAAGAGGAACATGGAAACGTTGCCTGGGCACGTAGGAACAGAGTTAGGAAAGTTGAAGCTCAGCTGGAGTTGGAACTGGTGGGGCTTTTGGAGAGTAAGCAGGTTATTTCTACATGCAATGTGAGGGAGACCCAGGAAGATGTGGGCCCTCTGCTGAATGTGGCAGGTGATGAAAGTTATGGGAAAAGGCTCAAGTGTTCAATGTTTTGTCTTAGTTTTCATGAGAAAGACCTGCTTTCAGCTCTCTATGCATAGTGGCAATGCTTGAGGGAGGGAGTGGTATGGGCATTAAAGAATTAAAGATCTTGTAAGTAAATGAGGCCCTACAAACCCATGGGGCCAGTTAGGGTGATCAGAGGGTGCTGAGGGGCTGACACTGTTTAACATCTTCTTTGGTTGGCCCTGATGAGAGACAGAGCATCCTTAGGGAGTCTCCAGGGGACACAAATCCAGGACAAGAGGTTGGTGTGCTGGAGAGACAGGCTGCTGGCCAGAGGGGCCATCAGAGAAGTGAGCTGGGAGACGAAAGCAAGGTCCTATACCTGGGACAGAAGCACGCCATGCAGGTATGGGGGGTAACAACTCTTCACCCGGGGACCTGGGAGTCCTGATGGAACCTACATCCAATATCCCGTTGACTTAGGTCCTGCAGGAATAAAAACCAATTCTTGCTGGGTTGGCTGGCTTGGCCTGGCTATACCCCTCTCCTTGGGCTCATTAGAATGCCACTGGAGCTCGGCATCCAATTTGGAACCCTGGTAGAAGTACTGGCAAACTGGGGAGAGCTCAGAGCGCTGTGGTGGGTCAGCCGCTGGGCTGATGACACAGGAAGAGAGGTAGGGGAACCTGATTGATTTAGAACTCTGACATGACCCAAGAGGAGGCTGTAGAGGGCCAGACTCTTCTCAGAGGTGCGTGGCAGGAGAGGAGGCAGCTGTCATGGATTATAAGAAATAGAAATCTGACTGAATATAAGGAAAAAAATTCTTCACAGCAGCAATGTTTTAGCACTTGAACCATGAGAAATTGTGAACTTTCCATTTTTTGAGAGTTCCTGACCTTGACTAATAAAGGTCCTGAACAACATGATCTAACCTGAAACTGGACTGGCTCTGTGAGCAGGAGGTTGAAAGAGAGGAGCTCCAGAGTCTCATCAGAATTTTTGATTTTGTGACAGAGAAAAAACACTGAGCAAGAGCAATAGATGGAGCAATGTGGATATGGCAAGTTCTTGTTTCTATGTACACCATGTAATTTCTACTCTGTGCTCCATTTAACAAGTAGAGACAAAGAGAAAACATTGTTCTTTTCTTTTTTTTTTTTTTCTCCCCAAAAATCATCATTGTGTAGGCACATATGCTGCAGTATGCAGATTTGGGTGTCACATATATGTTGAAACTGCGCCTAATATCAATGAAATAATGTAAGTAATAACTACTGATCATTTAGGTGATTAGGCAGGTGTTTTTTGTCATAAATAGCAATTTTGAATGAATTTTAGCAATGTGTTAAAAAGGTGTGTATGAGAGAAACCTTAAAACTAGATTTGACCTGAACTTTTACAACAGAAATCATTCAGTGCAGGATAGGAAATTACTTCCATAGAAAAGAAAATACTTATTCTTTTTTCTCACAAAATCGTTGTAGCATGGACAGGAAGATGATACAAGGACATCTCTGACCAATTAAAATATTTTAGAAAGACAGCAAAGTATTTGGCAGCCACTGACACCTGCTGAAATACAAGCCCATGCTGAAATATCAGGCTTCTGCTGAAATACGTACTGAGTGTATTTTTATGTTTTAAATATGACTTCCCATCCTGGTATTTGCAGGTGCATTGTACTAAAGTGAACACAATCATTTTGTTAATTGCAGTTCAAGCTCATTAGGGAACTATAAAGGCAGAAGAATGAATGTAACCGTGCATTAAATGGTAAATGATTTTGGGGTGGGAAGCAGTCAGGTGTGTTGCCCTAGGCTATGATTTTCCCCAAATTAACATACATAGCAAAGAAAAGAAAGAACTAGGTGGGTGGGAAGAAAGGCCACAGGTCACTGAAGCAAACCTCCCAAACGTTGGTGGCGCTGAAGCAAAATGTCAGCTGCACAAGTGCTCAGTCTGGCTGGGACTGGCTCACACCAGCACAGGTTTTGTATTGATTTTGGTTCATTCCAGCCAAAAATGGTAAAATCCAAACTACCTCAGCATTGTTCATGTAGTGAATGTGTAACAGAGCTCTGGAAGGTCACACCACAGCCTGTGAGACCTCTGGCATGTGCAGTGTTCATGGCTTGTATTGGAAGCCCATCTTGAAGCAGTGCATGCTTGGCTGTTTAGTCAAATATTTCCCTCAGAGTGTTCATGGAAGGTTTGTAAATTCAAAAATATGTTTATCGCAAAGCTTGGTTGCTTACGTCTCCCTGCCAGACTCTCAAGCCAGCAGGGATCCATGGAATTCCAGATAGTTGGACAAGCATGTTTTGCTGCCTCAGAATTATAATTATGGAGTGAAATGAAGACCTTGGCCAGCACTTCAGATCTGAGTAGCAACTGTGAGTCTCTCAGTGTTTGGGTTTCTAGACGGACATAGCTCCAAGAGTAGTTTCTTTGGCTGGTCATGATTTGGATCTTCTGTAAAATCAGGCTCATTTATGTTGCCTCTTGTTTTCTGTTTTACCTTTGCTTGAAGTGGAAATACTTGTTTTGAGCAAGGAGGAAGGTGCTGGGAGAACTGAATGCAGAACCGAGTGAGAATTTTCCTCTGGAATTATTTCAACTGATACTATATTTTATGTAGTAACCCCTATTTTTCCCTTTACTGTTTGTTAGTCTCTTGTCTGTTTCCTGAAAGCATTTCCATTTTATCCTGCTCTAGTGATCTGTTTAAGCTGTCTCCAAAGGCAAAAGTTTCAGGATTTTTAGAATATAAAATTTGAATGGCAAATGAGTTGCAAATGACCTGAGGTTTTTTCTTAAAGCTTTCAGAAAAAGAGTTATTTTCTGTCTAGTCTGAAAAAATTCCTTTGATAGAAAAGAGAGAGAGAAATACCATTATTTATTAATGTTTCTGTCTGGTAAAACAATATACTCCTTAGCTGGTGTTTAATCATATTTGCTTAAAATTCTTTGTTCTTTAGTTGTATCCCAAGGAGAAAACAGACTTCTGTGGACAGTCTTCACTCAGAGCTTAAACATAACTATGAAAAACAATTAGTCCAAATTAACCAAACTGTGTATATTAGTCACTAATTTTATAATTATTCACAAAAATAATTGCACTCTAAATCCAAAACCTGTATATAATAGATAGGAGGATTATTATTTCTTTTCTCCTCCCTCTTGTGTAGCTGATGCCATGTGGGGTCAGGGAAGAGCTGCTGGAATGGACTTGGTTGAATCTTTTCCAGCAAATCCTCTGTTCTTTGAAGTTCCAGCTTTGGCAGCTGCAGCCAGCTTTATTGTCCAACATGAGACCAGTAAAACCAGATTATGCTGGTAGACCCAGTCCCCGTGGTGGCTTCCCTTTGAGGAACCAAATATGGACAGTTAATTTGCTTTTGGAGGTGCATCGTATTTAACAAGATAGATATTTTTCCTAGCAGCTTAAACACAAAGGTGTGTTCTCTTGTCTGGTGTGTCTATTCCCAATTAATTCACTCACAGCTTTTCTTAGTACATTTGTTATTTGCCTATTATGTGGAGTAGGTCTGCAAAGACAATGTAGGCAACTTTGTGAGTCTAAAATTAAAGTTCTCAGCTTGAAATAGACAGATGATGAGCTGCTCAACCCAATGAGGAAAAAGTAAGTGTGAAAAGCCTTCTTGCCTGACAACTGATCAAAAGTCGTAATATTGAGAAATCAACCATGCCCATGGCTAGACTGGAACAAAAGTAATCATTACTGGTGGCGCATGGACAAATAGAGTGGAAATACTTTTAAAAATATTACAGGAAGGACTTTCAGTCATAGTGGGGTTTTCTGTTATGATGATGGGTGGATCTGAAATCTAAAGGTTCCCTGGACAAGCCCTTCACAATGCAGAAGTTTCAGTGGCAAAGCTTCCGTGTGTGTGTGGCATGTGGCTGATGTGGGACTGACACCACCAGCTTTTCGGGAAAAGGAAAAAAAAGAGTTTTCTTTGCCTTGAAACAGTGAGATACCCACCAATTTGAGCAACTCTAGCACCACTGTGCTGTTGAGTTTTGGCAGCAGAGTGACTTTCACTTTGCTTCGCTGCCAAACTCAACCACTTAATGAACATTTCAAACTTCTCCCCCTGCCTATTCTCAGCTGATGTTTGAGGTGAAAACCTGGTCTTTGCAGAGCTGGCTGGGGCTTCTCCCTGCTGTGTGGTGGCTGCTCTCCCACAGCTCCCACCCAGGATGGGTCTAGTACCTCAGGGAGATGGAGGGGGACATGGCTGAGAGAGGAATTGCTCTGTAATTGAAGCTGTATTTCCGGGATGGGAGTAATCTTGGGAACGCCTGCGTGTCTGGATGAGGATCTCCCTCGGTGCTCACACGAGGGGATGGATGTTTGCAGAGCTCCTCGGTCCCTCGATGCATAGATAGATATGGAATAGAGGAGAAAAGAGAGCATGAGACTTACATATTTTGGAGAGGTGGTATAGAAAAGTTTGTGTTCAGCATGTTTCCTTCCAGAGTCCTGATGTGGAACTGGTGATTCTTGCATTTTTCCCTTCTGCGAAGACAAAGCTCCTCAGCTCCCTCTTGTCTGCACAGCAAGAGGCCACGCGCTGTCCTTCACACAGGTCCTGTGATTGTTTTAACCACTGTCTCTTCAGCAACTCTAAGGGTCCCAGCCCTGCTGGAATTTGCTTCCAGCTGTTTGGTGGATTTTTGTAGCTTTTTTTTTTTTTTTTTTGGTAGTTGTTGAAGTCAAGGACATCATATACTCATGCAAACTGTATTTGAAAACATTTAGGATATACCAAAATTATCTTGCAATTTTAATTCTCTTCCCAGCTCAACTCCCTTCTTCTCTGCTATAGTACAGCCTTTAATTAGACCACTACAATTGCAGACCTGCTTGGGGAATGAATCAGGGTTGTGTGGTAAAAGACACCATTGTCCAAGGATCTCAACCCTGTTTCTGGCAGGAGTGGAAAGATGAATGGTGAATGAGGTGGGGGTTTATGGAAAGAGGGAAAAGTATTAAAGGCTGTTCAGATGTTCACTAGGGGATTAGCACTTCCGGTGCTTCGGCCAGAGTTATTCCAGTCGGGTTACTTAAACCAAACTCTTTATAGGTGGCCACTAATTTAAGTGCTCCTCATGTTCTGGGTATGTGACTTGAGACCCGGGGTACTGACCTGAAAACCTGAGCAGTTGCAGGAGAAGCTCAGGAGAGTTGTAGTGTAGAAAATGCCATTGTAGATCTCTAGAAAATGAAAAATCTTTGGCATGCCTGGTTGCACTGTCCCTGTAGCCGTGGATGCTTTAGCTCCCCTTTTCATTCTTTGCTTCCCAGCCTGTGAAACTGGGGAAAGCTCATCTCTTCTCTAGCTAAGATAAATTCATGTTGGGGCTGTGCCTAAGCAATCACATCCAGAGGGCCATGGCACACTAAGGCACTGCCTTTGGGTGGAGTCCTGGGTGCCAGAGGGGGTCTGGGAGCACACGGGGTGTGCTGCAGCTCATGCCAGGTACAAAATGGCTTGGGGGGGGTCAGAGCAGCCCTTTCCTCACCCTGGCCGAGTCCGGGACAAGTGCCCTGCTGGGAAAATGGGAGTGTGCTGTGTCATCATGTCCATGCATGAGGGCAGGGAAAATTGCTCCATTTACCGTAATTTTGCGTTTTCCTCACTTCTGAGTGCTCGGCTTCACAAGAACATTAAGTCGTCTTTATCTGTCTGAGTAGCAAACATCCCCATATACCCTCCAGCAAAAATATACTTTCCTAATGGTCCTTTGAGACCAAACACTGCCTTGGTGGCTTGTTACTAGGAGGAAAACTTGGAGGCACAAATGTTGGTCTTTTGCTGCACAGCAGTTTATGGCTGGATAAAAGGTTTCTGAAAATAGGTTTAATTTAAATAAAACAAACTCTCTCCACTTTAATTTTTCATGTGTGAACGCTTCAGAGAGCGCCTCTGTAAATGTCATTACATTGCATGCCAAATGAGAAGTTTCAGGGTCTTTGAAATTAGGCATCTGTTATCTCTTGCCTGGGGTTTACTTAAGGAAAACAAGAATTCAAAACATGAATGTGCACAATCTTTACAAAAATACCGATGTTTACAGTTTGACCTTTACTTTCTAGTGTTTAACTGAGGGCTAAGTATTTGGAATTATGCTTTGGCTTATAAATGTTTATCATCTAATAGGGGCGATACTAGAGTTCTTGCAAAAATAAGAGTTCCTTGGAATAATGTGACTGAAAAAAGATCCACCATAAGGAGAAGGAGGGGAAGATAAAAGCTGAAAGACAGAATTGGGCCTTTCTGGGCACCTGTCCCTGCTGTGCCATCAGCCCTCTCCTTCTGGGGGTAGCAACACAGTTCCCTGGTGTCTGGCCCTGTGCTGTTGTAGTGTCCAGGTAAAACCCAGGGCCCTGGGGGAGGCCCTGAAGGCAAGCCCTCAAAGCTGGTGCCAGTGCTGGGCAGGGTAAGGAGCTGTAGTGGTGTGAGCCATGGGACAACTTCATCCCACAGTGTGAGCCCTGTGAAAGCTGTCTTGCAATAGTGGGGCTATTCCTACAGTTGTGCAGGAAAACCTTCTGGGTTTTGTCATGGTTTTCTACAAAATTATATAGGAGACTGTAACAGGTGGAATTTCTGATCAATGATTTTTAAGAAGCTGAAACAAGGAAAGAGGATGGGATCAGATATGGTGTAGGAAGGGCCACAGAGAGCTATCATGTAGCTCCAAGTTTTCACTTTTTCTCCCTTACCACACAGTATCCTGCTTTTCCAGTTTCCTGAGCATCTCAAGGTGTTGTTTTCTGTGGGAGATGCTGGCATGTTCCCTTAGCTCAGAAAGTGGTACTTTTCACTGTGCCTTTTCCACACAGGTCCAGGAAGTCAGTAGGAACTCTGTTTAAGAAAGGTGGCTCAAGGATCTGTTCCTGTGTCTCTTTCTCTCTGCTGATGTAAACATGCAGGGATGGTGTTTGGATTCCTCCACTGTCAGTGAGGTCTGCTCTGGGTCAGTTTTGATGGGTTTCTTTTGTAAATTCTGTTTATTGATGAGCTTGCTACTTGTTCCCTGCTTGTAACATTTCTTTCCCTTCTTGTAACATTTTTTCACTCGGCTGAAAACCAAACTCATCTTCCCTCTCTTTGCATGTACTATTCCATTTTCTTCCCCCAAACTTATGGCAAGTGAATAAAATGTGAAGCAGGTTGACAAGTTTTCTGCCAATGCCTCCAGCATTATGATATGATTCATTAATCCAACCTTGAAGTGATGTTGAGGTCCAGTAAAACCTATTCAAGGTCTTGGTTTGGAAGGCTTGCAGGAGTAGGGAGTGAGAGATCCTTCACCGTGTCATGCCTTCCTTTCCTCTCCAGGAACAGGGCAACAAATAAGGTTTTTTCCTGCCTGCCTTTGAAGATAGTTTTTTAGTGTATATTAAACAGTGCTCAGGCACACATTCTAATGTGGATGGTTTTGCAGGAGTGGTGGTAAGGAGAATAGTCCCACCTCTGTCCTGTGTAACCTCTCCTTGTGTAACCTTCCAATACTCAATAAGAGCAATGTAGGTGTAAAACGCAACCTTTTGAATCCAAATTTCATTTTTACCTTTGTTCCCACAGCATGTGGGGCTGATAGACAGCCACAGCAGTTTAGAGGAAAGAATTCCTAGAAATAACATTTTAAACAAGTTTTAGTGTAATTCTTTCACCCTTTTTTGGGTGTGTCATGAAGTCAAACTTGCCATTTTTGACCCAACAGGTGTGAAATAGAGATGCAAACACAATTTGTTAGGTTGCACATCTCTCCAATTTTCTGATAGAGCCAAAGGTGCTCATTAGCTCATATAAAGTGGAGAGCAACAAAAAAAAAAATCTTCAGAGGTAATGCATTAGATTCTAATCTCAGTTATTAGAGCTGTGTGACTCCAGTGGTTTTGGGAAAGCTATTCCTAGTGGCTATGGGTGAGTAAGGGCAGGATGAAGCCCATCCTGGTTCATAAGTATTTAATCCTGGTTCATGTATTAGTAGATAATGGCAATGCTAATGTGGTCTCAGTGCTGGAGGTGACCTATGGATGTGCCAGCTGGAATCACCTGGCCACAGGAAAAGCAGGTTTTCTCATATTTAGGACAGGCTTTTGCAGGCTGTCAGACAGGACTTACATGTTTATTCTCTAAATTGTTTTCTCTAGGTTATCAGAGAACTTTTTTTTTCCTTGGTCTGGAACTATTCCTCTACCAGACTGGGTGGCCAGAATTTGGATTCAGATTTTGCTAAGAGAACTGCTTGATATGGTCTGCCTTGCTCTGTCTGGTATTTTGCGATGCTTCAGCTATTTTCCCTCTGCTTTCAACTTTTTGGTTTCTAAATACGTCTTCCTTTCAATGGCCAGTGGCAGATGAATTCCCTTTTCTCTCTTTTGAACTAAGAGATGGAGCAAAGGGAAAGTACAGTCACTGGAATACCAGTCTTTCCATCAAAGTTATGGATCCTCTGTTAGGAAAGCTTTCCAAGTCCAATGAGTGTTTATGTGAAACAGTTGAATTTAGTAGCTTAGTGTCTGAATAGTGCCATTATTTTTTTCATGCAAACTTTCCAGTACTTCTTTCCCAGTTACCCACCTTTCCAAACAGGCCATTGTGCAGTGTTATCTCTGAAACCCCTGTCACATAACACTGGACAATCACTGGTCTAGTACAGACATTGAGTGGTTAATTATCCACTCCTCTATCAATATATTTGAAACAAGGGAACTTGTCCTAATGGGATGGCTGGTAAGAAGTTGGCTGGTTTCCTCAATCTGCAAATGCTGGTTTTATGTTGTCAGCTGCTTGTTATGGTTTAGATTTGGAGCTTATTGTACGTGCACACTGATTTCACTGCACTTTGCATGTGTCTCATGTGTCTCTCAGGTTTGTAGGTCTTGCCTGGTGACCTGGATGGCAGGCTTTCACCATGCAGTATTAAAAGAAAGAGAAATAAAGCAAAAAAAACCACCTCAACCCACCAAAACACCCCCAAACACACACATAGCCTCCCCTACTCGGTTATTACATTTGGTTTAAATGCCAGTGGAGAGCAAATGCCAATGCAGAGCAAACATTTCCACCCAAATTTCTAAGCTGTATGCTGGACAAAGCAAATATTGCAAGGGCAGAGTGCAGGCCCTGTCATCCAAAGTCAGGGCTGGGTGGCTGGTGCCAAGCTGGGCAATGAAGATCCCAAGGGCCAAACCAACAGTGACAGGAACAACACACCGTTTTCCTGAAATGTGGGTTTTCTGGCTATTTGTTATACCTGCATTGTACTGAGAGGGGATCAGGTCTCTTAAAAGAGAGA
Source organism: Lichenostomus cassidix (assembly GCF_008360975.1). Classification (NCBI taxonomy): domain Eukaryota; kingdom Metazoa; phylum Chordata; class Aves; order Passeriformes; family Meliphagidae; genus Lichenostomus; species Lichenostomus cassidix. Next base: position 246,599 of record NC_139483.1, read on the forward strand.
CCTGCCCTGTGAGGGTGTTTCATGTTTTCTGTCCTGTGACCTTTCCTTAGGTCTTGGCTGAAAGACAGCCTGTATGCTGACTGTTTCCAGTACTGGTCAGGCAACAAGCTTCATCAAACACACTTTTATCCTCAAGCTTTCAGTTTCCAACCTGAGCTTTATTAAACAGAATTATAAGCAATTTTAATTGTCATCACTAGCACAGACAAAATCACATTTAAACCCGAGGCTCTGCTGTTAGGCGTTACCCTCAAAACTTTTTTAAGAAGTCCATGCCTAACATCACTTTGGTAATCCTCCCCCTACATCCACCATGCCCCTCTTTTTGCATTTCTTGTTTGCTGCTGAGCTCTCCTCGTTTTGTGATAGAGTTGTAAGAGTGTGAACCCTGTAGCTCCACTCACAGGTGAGTGCTGCTCTCTCCGTTGCACTGCCGGGGTGCCAGACTGTTCCTGGGAGCAGAGGGATGCTGTCTCACGCGGTGGAAAGACTGCACTGGCTATCAGCACATTTCCTGTTGCTGGGATTAGAAAAGCTGCTTGCTCTGGGAGCAGATGGCCACCTCTCCACCCATCCTCTCAGGTAGGGGGAGGTGGCCAAAAACTAGCTTAAAAGCCTATTCAAAGGAGAACAGAAAGGAACATTTTTTCAAACAGCTTAAAGTACTGCCAGGGACAGATTTCGATTCTACACAGGATATTCATTAGGAAAGTAAACACCCTCCAGCACCATTTGTAGGAACAAGGCAGCTTGCATTTTCTAACGAGGTGTTAATTTAATGAAGGAGGGGACTGGCAGAGGAGCAGGAGGCTGCTACCAAGCGACAGCCGCTTTTCCTAGGATCTGTGCCGTCCTGCTTTGCCGTGTGGTGGAGGAAGGTGGGTGCTGGGCATCACACGCAGCCAGGCACGGCCCTGGGTGAGGAGCTGGGAGGATGTGCAGCTTGTTGGCCAACACATGGAGCTCAAAGCAGTGCTCCCCAGAGCCAAGAGCCTCAGCTGAACAACCAGGTCCCCTCAAGGCAATGGTTTCCAGGTAACCTTTTGGGCACTTCTTTTCCAGGCACACAGACTGACAGGATGTAGCTGCAGGGGCATCTTCCATCTTTGTTGCCCCTGTGCAGAAACCCGTTTGGGTGGGCGCCATGCTCCTGCTCTGAGCCCCGCTCCTGGGCTTGGAGACCTGGGCCTTCCAAAGTCTGCTCTCAGGGTCCCAGATGCTTATTGTGACCCCAAGGCAGGGCAAAGTAGCAGGCACTCAGGTGTCAAAAGAGCCAGATATTTATTAGTTCCACAAGGAAACAAACCCAGTGGAAGGTTTTCACAGTTTTCCCCCTTAACAGGAAACAAAACATTCTGACTCATTTTCTTTCTGGGGGAAATTGTCCTTCTGAAGCCGAGCCCACTCACAGACACTCTCAAAATGTCTTGGTTTCTTGGAAAAGAGAAGCGTTCTTGCAAAACAGTGGCAGTTCAGCCCCCTCTGCTCTGGTTAGGATATCCATGGATTTGTGACTCACTGGCCAGAAAGAGCTGGTGTCAGTCTAAGGTGTGTTCACCAGGGTGTCATCCCGAGTGAGGCAGAGCTCTGGGGTCACAGGAAAGAGGGATGGAGTGTCCCAGCTGGCTTTTCTAGAGAGGTGAGAAACACCCAGAACACTTTGCCCTGCTGTAGCTGGAGGATGAAGGTAATGTGTGTGCTCCCAGGATTAGCCAGGTGTCACCGAAGGAGGGCTGGGAGATGAGGGCGAGTTTTGCTGCATCTCGTGCCAGGGCTTTAGCCTCAAGCTTATCCCTTATTTTCATACATGTGTTTAATTCCCACCAGGGAATTTCTACCAGAGCATCCAACCAGCACAGTTGCTCCATGTGGGGACAGGGCCAAAGCTAACCTGCCTTCCCAGCTCTGGGAGAATGGGAATGACTGTTGTGCTTGGCCAAGAAGGGGCTTTAGGAGTTGGAAGGAAAGCACATGACATGATGCCAAGTCTGATTTAAGATCCTCTCCTATTTTTGATCAGAGCATACAGCACATGGGAGAGTGTTGCTGTTGAGCAGCTAGCAGAGTAATGAATGTATTAGTTCTTAGTGGTAAGAAGGAATGACTTTTATTGTTTTGATTTTATCACATATATAGAGTTTTCAAAAGTTACTCAGATTGGTTAGTTAGAAGCTTTCCTCTAGGTCTGATTGGCTAGGCCTGCACTGTCCGAGTTCTGGGACACTGTTCCGACAACATCCAAACTTTATCTTTATTTATAAAACACAAGAAAATTTCTCATGGGAAAAACCTGTGCTAGCCACAGGAGAGGGCAGCAGAAATAAGGCCACAGTAGAAATTCTGGCCACGAACCCTTACAATCATTGGGAATGCTGGCACAAATGAGGTAATTTCTCAGGTTTATATTTCTACAATCATTGTACAACTCCTGTTCCTCCTCCTCATGTCACTGAGATGTGAAGGGAATTTCCTGTGCATGCACAGCATTGTTGTTGCAGGGCTTTTGTGAGCATAAACCACTTCAAGTGGCGAGGAGGAACAATACTCTGTTCTGGCGGCAAAAATACGAAGTTGGGAAAACTCCCACTCCGTCAAATAATTTTCCTCCTGGCTGCTTGCTGAATACTTTATTCAAAGATAGGAGGAGAAGCGGCTGCATTTAGCAGCTGCTGACACGTTCCAGCACCTCAGGATGCTGAGGTTGGCTCTCCAGAGCCATAAATCAGCCTGGATTTGCTGCAGTCTGGCCATGCTGTGGCAGCTGGGGAGAGGGCTTGTGGAGAGCCTACATGGAGCCCTCCTTTCCCAATGTATTGTAGGTTTTCTGTCAGACCTAAGAGGAAAAAGGACATTGGAATGGTGAATTTTCACCTTGAAGTCTCTCACCTTTAGGTATGGCTCACTCGCTGTAGTGGGACAAGTTGGAAATAAGCATCTCCTTAGGCTTTGGGATCCTATGAAATAGTAATATACATATTTCTTTGGCTAGGGAATAAAAAATGCTGATTTGCACTGGGAGTGAAGGGTGGTGGGAGATATTCAGCCACAAGGTCCTTGTCAGTGGGCCAGGTTTGGAGTGATGCAAAATGACTCAATATTCCACCAGAGTCCAAATGAAAGCAGATGTTCAAATGAAGATCATCTCCTGCCCATCCCTTCATCGTGCCCCCAGCCTCTGCCTCAGCTGTGACGTGGTGGCTTAGGACTGCAGATCTTTCCTGAGGGCAGGCAGTAAAGTCGTTCCAGAATTGTCCCCCAAGCCCCAGGCCAGAGGCTGTGGTGTGCTGTTAACACCGGAGCTGTGGAAATGCAGGGCTGAAGCTTGGGGGAGAGAGGCATACCTGAGAGGAGCCCCGAGGCTGCTGTAATGGGCACAGCTCCCCTCACCCTCCCCTCCCTAGCAGCATATCCAGACTCCAGCTTTGCTGATGTCCCACCTGGGCAGGGCAGCTGCCACCAGTGAGGGCACAGGCGTGGGGCAGTGCCATGGTCCAGCAGCCAGACCTTAGAGAAATGGTGGTGCCCCACACACTGTGGTAACACCCGTCTTCCAAAATTACGCTTGAAGAGGCTTCAGAGTGCAAAAGAACAACAGAGAAAGAAAAAAACCTGAACAAAAAGCCAGCCCTCATGTAAACCCCATGGCTGGAGGAATGAATGAGCTAGAAAACTCTAATATTGGGCTCCCTTGATATCAACACAGATTAAATGGATCCCCATGCTGCCCTCCAAACTGCAGGCTCTGCCTGAGTGCACTGTCCAGGCTGCCCCGGATTCTGGCAGAGAAATTTGGGGGCCAAACATGGTGTCCATGTGGCCCGTGGAGGGCAGCTCCAGCCCCACTGCCTAAGGACAGGTTTCTGCTCAAGCCATTTGGTGTTAGCAATCCCTCAGTGCTGCTGCCGGGGAGCTGGAAGTGGCAGGGCTATGGGAGCGAGCTGTTCTCTGGTGCGCTGACTGAAGTGGAAAAATCTTAGGAGAGGGGAAAAAAATCCTTTTAGGTTGATTTGAAATGTTTTTGTTGTTCTTTCTCTTCCCTCCTCCCCCAAATCAGCAATCAAAAAACCCCAAAAAACAAAAGCAAAACAAAACAAAAAAAATCCCAACAAACCAAAACCACCCCTCATTACAGCACGTGGCAAAAATTCAAATAGTTTTGGCCATGCTTTATTTTTCATGGTTGATTTTAAAGACTTTTATTGTTGTTGTTGTGGTTGTTGTTGTTGCTCAGAACAAGGATTCTCCTGTATTTTCATAAGAAATAATACAGTCATAGGTGGTGGAATTTTTTAGTGTAAGAAGGAAGAACCAAAGTTTTTTCATTCCTGTGTAAACTTCAAATGTTTCCTCCTGTTCCACTTGCATCCCCTCTCCTGTCTGCCTCTGCCCTGGGGGCTGCTCCTACCCGTCAGCAGCTTATGGGCAATTGCTGTCTCCAGGACTGAGCTGTCCCATGTGTGAAGGGTGGCATAAGGAGATGTCCCTGTGGGATGCAGAGGAAGAGAGCTGTGCACACAGCCACCTTCCTGCAAGTGCTGGATGACAGACCAGTGAAAGACTCCTTTTTCCAAGGGTCCCACAGGATGGCTGGAAAAAGCCTTTTTAAAGGAGCAGGTGATGCTGGGTGGCTGCTGTGGTCTTGCACTTCTGTTGTTTACCAGCTCTGTCATTTCCCATCTGCCTTCCCCATCCTGTGCAGCTGCTGGACTAACAGATCCCAATCAGACTCTGTCCCAATCTGCTTGGAGATCAGGGGCTGCCACTCAGAGTAATTTGGATTTCCAAAGAAATGAATCAAACTAACTGGAAATAGATCATTTAATTGAGCTTTATTTTGACAGAAGTGTGATTGTTGTCCTGACTTTAAATATTTGCCATCAGGCTTCTGAGGCCAAACACATTCTTACTGGGCCAGTTCATTGCACTGGCACTAACTGGCTTTGATGAGTGGATTAATTTAATAATTAATGATTGAGTGACCAGGGGGTCAGGAAGTCATTTACTCAAGCTTTTCCACATCAGTTTGGGTCTGGACATCCTGAGGTGCTGGAGCTTCAGGGAGTCCTGAGCCTGGTTCTGTCACGCAGGGCAGATTCCTCACTTTTTGGACCAGCTTATGGTTGCCAAATACATGATTTGACTGCAGCAATTTTTTTTTCATCTCTTTATAGTCATTTTTCATAGTCAAATGCCCTATTTGGCATAGTTCAAATTAAAAGAGTCTTTGTTTTTGGCAGAGGAGTGGAACACTTACAGGATGGCTAATTTGCTGCTACCACTAATGCCAACTGCTTCAAGCTACTGAGCCTTGAGTGAGGCACGTAGGGCCTGACTAATCTTTAAGTTCCTTTTTTCTTATGCACAGGAATGTCCCATTTTTATCAGTCTTCCCTTGAAACATGAGAATTCTTCTTTAAAAAACGACTGGCAGGGGACAAAATAATCTCAAAACCCAAAGGATAAATTTGTGTCTCTTTAATGTAAAAACCACCATTAAACTGTCAAATTACCCTCTGTTTAATTTCTGTATAAAATTTAAAACTTTCTGTGGACAGCCAATAAATCTCAAGGTGATAGGACTTGTTTCTGCTTCCATTGAAGTTGGTGGCAAACCTCCCACTTATTTTGGTGTGTGGGATCAAACCCCCATCACATAAATAATCCGGCACTGAAGGTGCTCTATGATTCTTCTGTCCGTATCTCTCCCTTCCTGTCTGAAATCTTCTGAGGCTGGGCCCAGCATTGATCTCATGCACAGGCTGGGAGCATCTTTATTTTTTTCTTTCTTTCTTTAGGTTTTTTTTTTTCCCCCCTTCTCTTCTTTGTGGGTTTTGATCTCTCCCTTTGAAATGGAAGCAGATTCCCTGCAGGGTGCTCTGTGATCATTTGTTGGGTGTAGTCGCATGCTTTCACTTCTTGCTGTAGGTGAAATGGCTCATGTGCAAGGATAGTAACTCTCTGCTAGGCAGGAGTGGCGCACTGCATTCCTTCTGTTTTCCTGGATTCTTAACAGAGGAGGCAGCTTCCCCCCAGCCCCATAAACCTTCAGTCCGTGCCTGGAGTCGTGCAGTGCTGTGGGAGTGCAAGATGTGTGAGAGGAGATGTTTTAGGGAGAGACAGATTTTGGACAGACCCATGTGTACACTTAGCCTGGCAGAGTGGAGCTAAATAAAAGATATCACCTCTTCCCAAAAATTCATGCCCAGTTTAATGGTTCCTGTCAATTATGATCTGCCTGCTGTAGAAGAAAATGTCATTTCCCCTCGGTTTCACTGGAATGAAGTAGTTGGAGAGGGTGGTTGAGGAGGGAAATTACAGTGATGGGATAAGTGTTGGGAGGAAAAAAAAAAAAAAGACTATTTTAACAGGAGAACTCCGGTTAGACCCAGCCCAGAGAAGTATGTAAGAATGTGCTTGTGATTTGCTTCCAACAAAATTTTTAAGCTATACTTAACTATAAGCATGAGTATCTCATTGCTTAAGGTTAAGCATGTGCTGAAATACTCATCTGGAGGTAAGCCCTGTCTGGCAGGGCTGGAAGAAACAGAGATCACATAATCAGCCGCGAAAGCAAGAGCCTAATCCTACCCAGTCAGCTATTCTGGGGGAGTTTCCAGGAAAGCAAAGAGGTTGCAGGAGGTGGATCTGCGTCTCTGATCTTACAAATTTCCTGGCAGGTGCAAAAGCGACTGCTCTGAACAATACCAGAGGTGTTTGCAGGATTGGCCTAAGGCTTTATCTGCAGCAGCAGATGAGGTTAATAGGCTATTTAAAACAAACAAACAGCCCACCTCCCTCCTAGAATTTCATGAAGATGGCCCCTGTGGCTGTGGTGTGATTTTAAAAAAGATTTAAGTTCTGAAAGAGTTCCTAAAGCTCTAGAAAAAAATCAGTCTTCCCTCCTTTGCCTCAATCAGTTTTGTAAATTCATATCTTGAAGTCACATCTGTATTAGGGAGTCAGTCTGGGCATCTCTTCTTACACAATATTTTGGATTTTCATATTATCTTTTAAAAAAATACCAAGTGATGCTAAGCAGTTCTTCTTTAAATGATGTTTACTTATTTAGTAAGAATTTTACTGGGCATTTTCCAAATAATAGCACTTAAAGAATGTATGTGTGTGTGTGTGTATGTGTAATGGGGTAAACTATGCTCTTTACTCCTGAAAAAATGCACGTGAATCCACATGCACAAAGTAACAAGGAAGAAAGGGAAAGGAAAGGCATTTGCTTAGGGATATGGAACACAGAAACAGTTTTATTTTACACCCTTGGAGAACGTTAAAACATCAATGAATGTGGTGCCATCTCTTACCATCTGTGAAATACAGGATTGTGTTTATAGCAAGCAGAGACAGAGACAAACATAAAAGGACAGAACACGAGACCAGGGTGGCTGCACTGCTGCAGGGGCTGAGGTGGCCACGCTCTGCTGAAGCCACAGGGAGGGGCTTTAGACAGCTGGAGAAGGCACTTCGGGCACTCCAGGCTCCATCCAAACTGGGCTGAAGGTCCTGTTCTCATTGCTTCTGTCAAAGGCACTGTTGATGAAGCTACTGGATTTCTTCTATCTAGTGGAGACGTGAGGGAGCTAATTGAAGTGTTTCCAGATGTTTCTGGCTTCAGAGAACACTTGGGAGGGTTTTTAGTTTGCTGGTGGTTTGTGCTCTGCACTTGGGGTCTGTCAGCACTGGCTACCCTCCTGGGCAGCCTGGGCAGCCCATGGTCTGTCCTGCAGCACACAGAGCCCTGGGACAGCCTGGCCACCCCACAGGGACAGCAGGATCACTCCCCCCACCCCCCCAAGGCTTTGCTGCCAAAGCACTTGGTGGCTCTAGGAATGCCCTCTGCAGTCACTGCTTCAGCCTCTGGTTTAGCTGGAATTGCACTGGAGAAAAGGCTCTGGTTCTCAAATACCAGCAGAGCATTTGGGAGCCAGGCTGGGTATGTCTCAGGATGAAACAATCAGGTGGAATAACATGGATGGTGATCATATGGCATGGATACATTGGTAAGGCACTAGATGGTAGGTGGGTCCTACACAGTGTTCCAGTAAAGACCTCTCCCTTGGATTTTCATGGAGCTGATGATCCACAGAAAAAGGTAACAATTTGCTGGAAACAATAGAAGTTATCTGCAAGTATGTTCAGGAAGGCCTGAGGCTTTCAGATGCAAATACAGAAATATATTTAACATCTTGACTTCTATTCTTTTGTCATAATACAAGGTGGAAAGACAATGTTTAGTAAATGTTTACATTTACAAAGGGGAGTTTTGCAAATTGCATTGTAGCTCTTTGGGAGGAACCAGGAAAGAGGGCAGGATGTTAACAACATAAAAAAGAATAGCAATAAAACCCACCCCTAATATTAATTGTCTAAAAGGAAATACATCTGTCTCATCAGAACATTGCAGACTCTGCTTTGCATTGCTGGAAGCCTGAGAATACTAATCGTTTTTTGGCATGGAGAAGCAAGATCTTGCATACTTGAAACATAACTCATTTAACAGTTGTTTTGATGGATGCTTAAAGCAGCATGGAGGTCCCTTCAGCTTGCGAGCATCAGAGCTCAGATGTAGATCTGGCTCAGCTCCCTGGCGTGGGAACTGGAGGGGACTGCTCTGATTAAACACTTCCATTCTGTTTTGGTCCTGAGGTTGGTTGTGTTATGCAATGAAAATCTACCAGCGGCTTTCCCTGTGAATTCATAACACACCTGAAAGGATTTGCACCAGCAGGGTGGCATGGATCCATCTCTGGAGTTCTACAGAGAGGTGGCAACAGCTCACACTCCCTGAGGGTCTGGGCCCCAGGCAGAGCGAAGGTCAATCCAGTGCTGGCAGGTTAAATGAACAGGGATGCCTAAATGCTTCAAGGCAAGTCTGGGAGGGAGGAATAGCCCAGAGAGCTGAAGCCTTGAAACAGCTTCCTCCTTGAAACAGCAGCTGAGGGTCACCAAGCACTGGGCTCAGAGCAGCAATGCCACAGGACATGGGTGATGGGGAAAAGCTGACCTGTGAGAATGAGCCCCCAAAATTTGTGTGTTTGTGCATAGCTCTGTGTATGGAGGGAGGTGGAACAACAGGTTTGTGGCTGCACTGAAACCCTTCATCACTGGCCAATGCCAGACAGGGTGCAAAAGCCTCAGTTGTTGATGTTGTTTACTCAAATGCGTCTTCGCCCCATGTTTCAGTTTCTCCCACACTGCTGTCCAAAGATGAAGATGAAGATTAGCAGCACCGTGCAAACTCCTGTGGAGAGTGACTTCTCCCCAGCCCATTTCTCATGGTGCCCAGAAAGCAAAACTCTGAGGCAAAGTGGTCACCACGGGCAGTTTCTCTAAGTGCTGGAAACTTATATTTATGTTGAATTATTTTCATTCCATTCTGAATCAAGTTCTGTGAAGCTGCAATGAATGACACTTTGTTTGTTGGGAGGAAAAGGAATGGGATATAAAATGTGACCGTCAAGGAGTCCTGCATGTAACTCAGGTGTGGCTTCGTATGGGAAGGATGCAAAGATTTCTGCATGAAGACTGGAAATCCACTTGTGGATACACAGAGGAGTCGATGCCAAATACTTCAGAACCAAGCTTTTTCTTTCACATAAGCTATGTAAGTGCCTGTGTATCTCCCTCCTTCCAGGTGAACCAGAGACTTGCTCTTCTGCTGTTATTTTCACAGTATATTCACCCCTGTTCTACAGGTACCATCCCTAGGAAACTGGGCAGAAGTACATTCCAGTAGTTTCCTAATTATTTTAGCCCAGTTTTCCTGCATGGCTTTCTATTCCTTCCTTTCCTTTCCCTCCTCTCCCTTCTGTTTAACCTCCAAGCATCCAGTCTCCCTCTCCATTCATGGCTGCCTGACTCTGCCATTCCTGGTGCTGCACATCCCTCCTGACAGCTGGCAGGGGAATTGCAGGAGCCTGTTCCTGCTCCACCCTTGCAGGAGGTTTTGGAGCCTTGCAGGGACCTGCAGGCTCACTGCTGCCTGACTTGTAAGGGCAGGAGAACTGCTCCGAACTCCACCTGGCAGTGAGGAAGGCCCAGGATCTGCTTGGCCAAGAGGCTTTGCAGAAGACAGTTCCGGAGGGAAGAAAACCTTGGACCAGTTGGGGCTGTGCATGAGGCCTGGGCTGAAAGCCCTGGACCTTGCCAGTAATGAATGTAATTAATAATAGAAACAAAATAAAATTCTAATAGTCTAGGATAAATATTGGCTAAGATGCTCATAATTGTGTAAAACCTAATCTAGAATCTTCTGTGAATCCAGGTGAGCTCAGGGAGCCTTTTATGGCCAGAGTCTCCCAACACGATGCTGTGTCCTAACAAAATGAGAATGATCTGAGCTTTATATTTTCACATCCAAGGGATTTTGTTTTCTTAAGGATCCTTTTCACAGATACTGACCACAACTGCTCTTAGATTCACTCATGTCACACTGTGATAATGTGGCAGCTGGGATAAATAAAAGGAAGAGGACATTTAGGATATCCAACTTCCAACGTGATTAGGACAGCGAATTTAAATTTGTTTTTATAGCATCAGGACAAAATTTGCAAAATCTCCCAAATTAGCTTAAAGGCTTTTAGTAGCATTTTTAAAAGCAGTTGAATGTTTAGGCTTTTGGCCTCCCTCTCATTTCCTGTGGGAGAGTATCAAGTCAAATGTTCAGAAGCATCACAGTTCTTTAGCCAAACTCCTTGTGGGTACTTGGTAGGTTTCCCTTCCCTGTTTCTAATTTGGTTTATACTCCAAAGCCAACTGGTTTTTGCTTTTCATTCTGTGGGTGGGAAAGCTTGTGAGAAGATATTAACAGCTATGCATCCCAGGCAAGCGATTTCTTCTCTGAACTTTCCTGGATGCGAGGAGGAAATTCTTCTCCAAATCAGGAGAAGGCAAAGGCAAAGAAAACAAAGGCATGTTTTCAGGCCTTTGTTGTTGTTGTTGTTTTGTCAGGCAGATCTACATCAGGAAATCTGAGCACCTGGAGAAAGTTCAAGTGCAGACTGAGCTTCAGGTCTCAGCTTGGACTCGACAGATATCAATAACAAGTCTTTCATCAGCAGAGCTCTCCTGCACGTTTGTGATGCCTGGAATACTGCTTATTGCTCAGGGACTGGTGCGCAGGTTGTTCCTCTCCATGGCGCACATACAGGATAAGTGATTCCTGCCAGCTTCAGCAGCTTTCACCTCTGCTTTGTCTCTGGTTCCCAGCTGGGGTTGGTGCCCTGGATGCTGCAGTCACGAGCCTGGGTCGGGTTCATGTGTCAGGTGCCTCTTCCAAATCCTCTGTTGTGGTGGGGCATCAGCTGGGAGCTGCAGCTGTCAGCATCAAGCATGTGAGACACAACATGGGGTGGTCATGGGCAAGCTGGAGGGCCCCTGGGGAAAAGCCTACAAGCCACGTGCTGCTGAGGGCTCCTGACCTACTCCAAGTCATCCCACTTTCATGTCAATAATTACTGGCTGCTCACAGGCACTTGCTGTGATCCCACCTCTTCCCACTTGATCCAAGAGGAAGAGCTATGCTTCAAAGCCCTTCTGTCTTCTCCTTTGCTGCTGACTGTTTTTTGAGAAGGGTTTTTGTTTCTCCTGCAGCTGTTAGAGCGGGGCCAGTTCCTGAGGAAAGCAGGGCTCTGATCCTCTCTTCACTTACCAGGAGTGACAGTCGCCTCCCAAGGAACAGTTATCTCCTTTTCAGAGGCAGAGAACAGCTGAGTCTACGTCTGACCTTGGAGAAAAGGATGACTCAAAAAGGGATACAAAAAGTGTGAGGGTATGATTTCCTTTTGGGGAGGAAAGGCATTCAGGAATCTCCAATATCAAGGTTTTACCCAAGCTTCCTTTCCCAAAGCCAGCTGGTTTGCTGTCACCCTCAGAAGCCCCCAGAGATGTCCACTATGAGTTTAATAGGCTTCATTGGCCACAGGTTTGGGTCAGTGTGTTCCTGCAGCAATTCCCCAGCTGGGGGGAAACTGTGTGCTCCAAACACAGCAGGGACCACATAAAATAGCTCATGGGTTTTAATCAAATTGTACTTTGTGCTAATACCACTGTTTTTTTCCTTCAAGAAAAGTTTGGTGATCAAAACTTTTAACTACATTTCCAAATTAAATTTGTTAAAATGCTGCCTCCAATGTGTGTGGGGGAAAGCCGACATCAACATTCAGTTTAAAGTTCAATTCAATGCTACGTGTTTAGGGCTGATAATGAATTTAGCAAGGCTTTGATGCTAATTATTTTTAGGCTCTGATTCCCAAGATAGTAATCACAGGTCATTATTACTGACATTATTAGGTCAAGTTGAGAATTAGCTTTTAGGCTTAGTGCCTCATGTACTAATGCACTCTGAAATGGATCACCTGTGTGATGCCTTAACAGACAGTTGAGGGAAATTAGGCTCCTTAATTAAATGAGCTACAACCACGTGTGTTGTAGCTGTAGCGTGTTGTTACACTGATGAAAAATGGTATTTTCACCTTTAGACAGTGATTTTCCACAGCTGAAATGGGCATTGGTGGAAAAATGATCCCAGGTTTTGCAGAAGAACTGTGATTTTGGTTTGAGATCTTGGAGTCAGTGCCCCACATGCTTCCCAGGTATAAGTTGAACCAAAAGTGCTTCTGTTGGCTGGACTCTTAAACAGGCTAAAATGGGATCAGCATGTATGGATTTGTGTCTTCAGGAAAACACACACACAAATCCAGTCTTCTGACACAGCTTTGATAGCAGAGACAGTACAGCAGATTTTTTTCTTCCTGAGACCTTCCTATTTTGGTGCCTCTGCCAGCAGCAGTACTGGCGTTCACAGAGGGATGAAGCAGTTCCAGCAGGATTAGCTTTTACCTCTGAGAGAGCTGTGACAGGTGGGATGGATCCCTTCATCTGTGGTGCTTGGGGTCCCCCACCTCCTCTGCTAGCTCAGGGCAGGTGATGGCCCTGCTGGTGTCTCTCCAGTGCTCCCAAGACCTTGAGACAGCATTGAAAGGTGGCTCCAAGAGGCACTTTCCTCTGGCTTTGTGCTCCACTGGTGCTTTGCCATCCACAATTCCTTTCCAGGTGCATTGAAAGGTGTTAGTTTCAATAATGTTTTGAATAGGATGGTTATTTTCATATGGACTATTCCACTTCCTTTAGCTTAGGTTATCTGTGGTACAGAAACTTAATTGGGAAGGACCTGATATTTGCATTTCAATGGGACCTTCTAGGTATAAGATCCATTGAAAAGTATCCACAGGTGTGTTTGTGTGGGATTTTGGTCCCTTTGCCTTTTGCAAAGAGTTGACAGATATTTAATTCAAAGAGGGAAGGAAGTAGCATAACGTCATCTCCAGTTGTAAAGTTTCTTTACGAGGAACTATGGAAAGCATAGATAATTCAATTTGCCCAACAGCATAGTCCAAAACAGGACACAGATTCCAACTTATATCCTTCCCTGCAGCCGTAGGATCATCTTCCTCCTCTTGCTCATAAGGAAAACCCAGCAGCTTCGTGCACTGTTGTGCAGGAAGGCAGGATGGAACACTGCTCCATGGGGATGGATTAGGATTATGAGGGGCAGCACCTGGGGTGCAAGGGCCAGGGAGAAGCAAGTGCAGCAGTCACCAAACCAGTCTGGCTGCCACAGCCCAAAGGGAACATGCTCCTCCCAGCCAGCATCTGAGCAGGACAGGGCAGCAGGGCTCCAATTCACCTCTTGCGCTTCACACTGGTGTTTGGGTTTTCCTGGCTTTGTTCTTGGTGGGACTGGGGGTCTTTCTTCTGTTTTTTTCAGACACATCAGGGCCTCCTGCCCAACAAAATGACCCTGGTTCTGCAGCATGTGTTTTGGTACATGTCCATAATGTCCATTTTTCTTCTTCACCTGTCCAAAATAGGGCAGGGATTGGCTTCCCTTTTTGGAATGAGCCTAAGAGAAATAAATGAAAATGGAATAATCTCCTCCTTCCAAAAATTGTGTCCAGCTAAAAAGCTATCTTGCATCACCAATATGCACTCAAATTTACAGAACCAATCAGGATTGTTCTGATAAATCTCTCAAGATAACCAGGACAAAAAGGGGGACTATTCCATTGAAATTGTAAAAGGGAAATGCACAAGAACACTTATAGAATATGAAACCTCAGGAGCTACAAAATCACTGCTGCATTTTGTGTCTGGAAAAACTGGCAGATCCCAGTTTATTAAGTTCTGAAAAGAAAAATAATGAGTGGATCCAGGCTTTCAGTTGAGTCTCAGGGCACTTCCATGTGCTAAGCATGCAATCTCTTTTTGGTTTTCTTTTTCTGGAGAGAGAAAGAGGGAGAGGGAGGAAGTGTTGGGGAACTTGGCACTGGGAAATGGCTCTGACTCTCATTCCACTGCTTTTGCTGCTGGGTAATTAGTTGGTTGCCAGTGGTGTATCTGGCTACAAACAAAATTCACTGCATCACCCAGGAATAGTGGGTGGTGGGGAGTTCTGCCTGATGGGGCTGTGGATTAAGTGTGTTGGAGCTGGAGGATAGGGTGCTCCTGTGAAGTGAGAGCGCTAGATTTAGGAATGTGCTCCTCATGAAGGTATGCCAAAGCCCTGGGGCTCCTTGCATGTGTGATGTAAGACACAGCCCTTTGTTGAGAGCTTTTCTCCTGTCATCCTTGCAAGCCAGGCAGATGCATGGATATCTCCCAGTAGTTACTCCTGGAAGGAAACATTACTGGATATCCTAAGGGGTAAGCAGTGTCCAGAGCTGAGTTCAGAAGCATTGTCTCTGTTTTCTCTGGTATGCACAGCTATTTTTAGGGCAAAGCACTCATAAGCAGTGGCCAGTCTCCAGTATGGATCCCAGGCCTGCAAAGATGTCCTCTTTGAAATCCAGAGGCATGAGGAATCTGACAAGACTTCAAGTTTCATTGTAGACCCAAAGCTCAGACCACACTTGATGAAGGAGCTGCAACAGGGAGATGGCCTGGAAGAGCACGTAACAAACAATGGGGCTAGCACTGGGCTCCATACACAGCCTTCCTCCAAAGGCCGACTCCTGGCCCCATCAGTTCCTTGTAGCCAGGAGAGATGAAAGTGGATCAAGGTGGTGGCCTCTCCTGGGGATGGCAAGCAGCTGTGACCTGCCAGGGCAAGGTGAGCACACCATGCACCTCCCTGTGCTGCCGCTTGCCTTTCCTGGTGTCCATCCTGCTCTGCACAGGAATCTTCTGTTACTTGTTAATTGGGTGTGGAGGTGCTGTTTCTTCTGTAGCTTCTTTGGTGAGTGGCAGAGCTCCCTGTCTGTGATGAGGGAGATACCAAAGCCACCAGCTAAAGTTGTGCACAGCTCTATGATTCCCTGTACTCCCTCCATTGGCTCATTTGCAGTGCAGGACAAGTGCTGCTTATTCATCAAATGTGAATTGCATTTTCCATCCTGCAATTTTCATTCAAGCTTAGGATGAAAGCAGCCGACTCTGTGTACATAGTAATAAGGATTTTCAAATATTTTTTCTTATACTTTTAAAGCATCTTTCTCTTTAAGAATCTTTCATCGTTCAGGCTGGGATTTTACCTAGATGTAGTTTAGTTTCTGACAGGTTGTTTGAAGGGATAAGGTCTTCAGTCCAAGATGGAATTGAGGGAGGAGAAGAAAAGAAGAGATAGAGATAGACAGACACAAGCAGATGGATTCACCCTTTCTTATCCCTATACTTCTGTGCAGCAGCCTAGCCTCTGACATTCCTGATTATGTGGGAATTCAGGCTCCAAGCAATGACCCTGCTAGTCTGAGATCAGTTACTCGCCCTTAGATTTCCACCTCTTCTAGGCAAATGCCATGATTTGAGGGAAGAAAAGGCTCCTTGCTGCCTCCAAAATTCACTGCACAACTAAATGTTGCATGCTCAGAAATCCTCCTAGCTGGAGTTCTGATTTTCTAGCTAATGCTATTTATATACAACCTTATAACCTGCTTTAATTGAGATACAATCAAAGCGCTGGGAGCAGAGAGCTGTCATTACACAGCCTAGGAATTCTGTATTCCTACCTCAGATTTCCATTTAATTTGGGGATCCTGTGGAATTCTTCTGAGGCCAAGTGGTTATGGATGTCAAATCCAGAAAAAAGTCTTCCTGTTTCATGTTATGTGGGTGTGTCACAGTCCCTTTAGCCTTGCCCCTCCATTACCTGACCATGGCTGTGCTCCACCTCAGCTGCCCTTTCACTGGGCTTGAGCTCAGCCTCAGTTCTTGTAAGGAACACAAAGTCCTGCCAATGCTTCTGCCTTTCGGATTCCACCAAGAGCTTTTTCAGTAGCTCTGCTAGTAAATATTAAAATCTGCTTACTGCCCATAAAGCACTAATGATCTGTGCTTCAAGGGCACCTTTGATGTGATGATCTCAAAGCAAATCACTTCAGGGTTATCCCACACCCATTCTATGGATGGAAACATTGAATGCATGGAGAAATTAATCCTAAATTCACTGTCAAGCTGTGCTGTTGATGGTGCCTTATTCTGAGGGCCCAGAGTCTAGTAGTGATGGAGGTGTGAAGGATCCAAATTAAAGTTGGTGTTATGGCATCTTCAGCAAACCATCTTTGTTGCTCTGGTGAGTCCAAGCCAAACACCTCATTTGAAAGTTCCCATATGGAAAGAGACCCCAAGCAAACCTTGCCTGAAATTTGTGCCTGAACCAAGTCAGCTCCACTTGCAGGCTGCAGACAGCAGGTTCCATGTGCACTGCTGCAAACCTGACACAAATCACAAAGTGTTTGCAGTCCTCAGCTGGAATCAGGGTAAGGAAAGGGCTGTGTATTACTGACTTTATTTTGGGAGGGTCTTGTGGCTTATCAGGCCATGTACAGCCACTGCATGCAGGTCCCTCTCTGGGAAGCTGTGGCTGCTCCCACCAGCAGGCAGAGTTGGAAATCCAGCCTGGAGGCACTGCCCTGACCCAGTCCAGTGTTGGTGGGACTTGGCCCATCGGTCTTTAGGAGAAGAAAGATTACAGACAGCTTTGGTTCTGGGCTCTCTACACTGGGTTTTGGCTGAGGAGGCACTTCAGCCATTTCTGATTAGATTGAGAGCTCTTGTCCTCTCCTGCATCCCTAAGTGGTTGCACGCACAGGCACAAGGTGGCCAAAGAAGGGTGAGAGCCAGGGCTGTGATATGTAAGGTCAGCACCAGATTTTTGGTAAACTCTGAAAGATTAAGCAAGAGAAGCTTTCCCTCCCATGTTTTGCTTTGTCCTGAGCTCTACTGGGAGTGGGACATACACACTGGAGCATATTTGGAAGTACTGAAATGCACAGTTGTGACAGAGGAAGGGGAAAATGGCTTCTCTCCAATGGGCCCAGGCGAGGAGTATTTTCTGGAAATTGCCATAGGATATGCTGCTTCTTTAAAGCTCACACCACCTTGCATATGTTTCTCTTTCTAAGAGATGGATTTCTCTCCATGCTGACAGTCTTTCTTGCAGAGCAAATGCTGGAAAGTGTAGGCAGTTTAATGGAAACAGTCCCTAAAGCTGAACAGATTCTCCCATTTGTCCAGCTGGGCAAACATCTGCATATGACCAGAGGCTTCTGGGTTAATCTCACCCTCTTGCAGTTCTGGGTTATCCTTTTATGTGAGTCATAGTTTGTATCTATACAAAGAGAAGCTTTAAACTATCTCAAGTGAGGTATTTTTCCAGTACTTTTGCACTAATTAATCATTAAAGTGCCAAGATCAAAGGGTGGGGAACTACAATGTTGGTATGTTCTTATGATCGCATTGCAGCCAGTTCTTCTCATAAATGCTACTATTTTGTGAGTTTCAAATAAAATCTTCCATGGAGAATGATTTGGCAACAAGATGGTGAGCCGCTCTTCTTTGCACCTTTAAGAAGTGAAGGGAGCTTTGACTCCACGAAGAATGCAGGGTCAGCCCCACAATAAAAAGGCCAACCATTATTTTGACCATACTGGCACCCAGAGAAGCCAGTGTTTTAAGCATGGATTTAAAACCCAGCCTCATGGAGTGAAAGTCCCTGTCCTGAAGATCTGGTAGCTCAGTCAGAGAAGCAGTGAAATGGTTGGAGCCTGGAGCCTATTTCAGGGGTAGCTTAAGGCACTTAAGGGTGTAAACCTCACTGTGAGCCAGTAAGGCTTACAATTTAAGTGCTTAAGTTACTTCTGAAAGTGAAGCTTTTAAAATTATGCTGCTGCTTTTGAAAAAAGCATAGCCTAGGGCTGTGACTTCAGTGAAGCATTAACCTCAGTGCTCAATGGCTGTGGCTCTTGTCTTCTCACCTGGAAGGCCAGCCCTGGCACCTGATGGTGCTCCAACTGCACGCAGAGGCATGGGCATGGCAGAGGCTGTGCCTCGGCTTGCTCTGATCCCTGCAGCTTCCCCAGAGCCAGGACAGGGTCCTGCCTCCTGCAGTAGCCATCTTTCCCTCTTTGGTGGGGTTAACTCGTGTGAAATCTGCAGCACAGAAATGCTTGGGATCTGGGAAAACCCAGCTCTTCTGCCTATGGCTTAATAAAGATGGAGAGAGGAGCATAAGGAATGCAAACAGGTGCTGCTGGTGGTGACCACCTGTGCATGGGAACACCCAAGTCTGGCTGCTCTGGAGGAACGACAGGGAGTTGTTTTGCTTTTGTGGGGACTGAGCAGACCAGAGGGCTTGGTCTTTTTGCCTGGAGGAGGAGAGACATGCAGTGGGGAGCAGCAAGCCAGAGGTGAGGCAGGGCAAGACAAGCACAAGGCAGCGGCACAAGTAACAAAGCATCTGTAAAAGTAGTGGCCAATAATGGTTGTGCTAGAGGCAGATAGAATGGAGCAATAGCATTTCTGTATTTTTTTTCCCATAATATGGGATATTTGAAAATGCCACTATTAATCCTTTTAAAAAAAATTTAAAAAAAAAAAAGTCCTTTTTGCTCCCCTTCGTTCCTTCTCATGTGAGATGCCTGGGACCTGACAGCGTGGGCTCTTGTCCAACATTTGTTCTGACCTAGATTTTGATCTCTGCTTTTTTCCCCTTACCTTCTGCTTAGCTGGATATTTCTTCTCAAAGACATGCATATAATCTATAAAACATTTGTGTTTCCCAATAGTTTTAATTTCTATTTTCAGGAGATACTCAAGACTGCAAAAAAAGTTTTAAATTGCAATGACCATAAATGCTTTGGGCTGCCAGGGCCGCCTAAATAAATATGATTGTCAAGAGACGTGCAGAGCTTTATTTTTGTAACCCACTAGTGGTGCACATTCTGCAGTGACTCCATGAAGAGATCAAGGTGATGGTGCAGCCCCACTGCCCCTCTGCCTTAGGTGTGCTACACCCAGTGTAATTAATCTGCTAATCCTGTTTGATGATCTAGAAAGAATGTTTCAAGAATGTTTCATCCCTCAGTAATTTTGTTAACCTCTCTTGGCAACCAAAAAAAGGGCCAGTAATGAAGTTCCAAAGAGTGTAAAACCTAGAGAGCGTTTGGGAAGGGTTTGGAGGTGGACACAGGCCTCCTCCACATGGCTCCTCACTTCATCTGGGAGGTACAACAAAACCCACCCAACCTTGTGGGATACTAATTCAGTCCTTGGTTTCTTTCTTGTATCAAATGCTGCCAGCTGTGCCTTAAATTTGGGCTGGATGCATGAAGGTTTTATGACATGATACTGTGGGGAAGTCTGGGCTGAATCTAATGGAAGCTCTGCTAATGGGGCTGCTCCTTCGGGGAGCTTGGGATGCTTCACCTATTCACTGTGCCTCTGTAGGAATGCCTTCAGCAGGAATGAATGGTTGGGTGTACCAGGTGGATGAGGTTATTGGGGGTCTGCCAGTGTGGCGAGAGGAGCAGAACACTTTCAGATGCACTGGGTTTGCCAGGTGCCTTCCCTTGTTTGGGCAGAAAATATTGGGTTTTGTTCAGGTTTATTCCTGAGTTAGTTGTGTGCCTGCAGGAACCACATTCATACGTTGCCAGGAGAGATCCTGCTCCTTGTCCCAATGGACAAAACAGGCAAAGAGGAATCACGCACATCTTGGGGTCTCATTCCGCACCACAGCAGGGACAGCGGCACAACAGGCTCGGAAGCAGCGCAGCTCATGAGTCCAGTTTAGTGCTCAGCACTATCAAAACCTAATCACCAGACTGTCCTGCTCCTTTCTGATCATGTCACATCCCAAAAGTTTTGTGGAGGATCAGCCAAATCTCCTGTGTTTTCATTTGCTAAGCTCAGTCAAGTGATACAGAGCCCAGAGCACTTTTTCTGCCAATCTGAATTCACAGTGATTAAATTGCACTGTTGCAAGGGCTAATTTTCATGGACAGATATGAATAATTATCAGTTAATATGCTTAAGAATCATAAGGAATATTTGGTAGTCTTTACAGCCACTTAGCTAACTGAAATTGGCGTAATTCTGTTGAATTTAGGCTCCGTAATTCAGTGGTGTCTCTTCTTATGTTCTCTTTCCTAATAACTCTGATTGCTGTCTTTCTGTTGTGGTGAAACTTCCTCCCCTACCCAGCATTTTTTCCCCAGTGACAGCCCAAATTGGTTTTTTTTGTTATCTGTTCTTAAACCTTCCTGCTGATATTGAAATGAAGAATGTTGAGATGACTAAAAACAAGGACCCAGTGCATGTGTTTGTAGGTATAATTAAAAAACAAAATTCAAAAACACCCTCTTAAGGCAGTGAGTTCCTCACAGTGTAAAACTTCCAACCATCATTGTTACTGTGCAGGAATTTGGGGCTGTGAGTGAGCAAAGCCACCTCAACACTAGCCTGATAAACTACATGAACTACAATAAATGCAGTATTTATTTAATATACATTTAAAATGCAAATTATTGGGGTTTGTACAGGACTAAATGACTGAATTCTACAGCTAGTGCAATACAGAGTGGCAAATTGTGATGCAACAGTTTGATATACTGAGGACAAACCATTCCAGTGGAACACAGAGTTTGTCCTTTTCTTTTCATGTGCTTTTGATAAATGCAAATAACTTGAAAAGTTCTCTATACAAGAAAGAACCCCAGCAGTTTCACTGAATTTACTAAAAATTAAAGTCAAATATCCTCAAAGAGTAGCATAAACCCAGTAACTTGTGACTTAGGACTGATTCAAATTCCAGGTGTGATGCAAGATCTCCTTATTAGGCAAGTATATTTCTGCCTAAGACTCTTCCAGTGAGAAAGTACATTTACAGCAGAAAAATTTAGAAATACAACAATTTACCCCCAATTTCTTATCTGTGTTGAAGCTATGTTAGCTGAGCAGCCTCGGTGCTGATGGACTCAAGTTTATGCGCTCACAGATGTCTCAGCCACCATTGTTCTCATGTGCCTGAGGTGGGAACAGGAGATAACATTACACACAGCTCATTTCTTCCTTCCAATTGCTTGGTCCTTGAATCCCTCAAGGAGGCCAGCAGTAGCTCCTCTCTTTGAAGCTGACTCCCACACTTCCCTTTCCTTGGAGACAGGTGGGTTTGGGATGGAGCTGGGATTGTAACCAGCAGGGTCCCATCTGAAGCCCTACCCTCGCCTCTGTGCAGTGGCAGATGTGGGATGCTTCCTGACTGCTTTCCAAAGTCTGGGATGGGAAGACATGGAGAGGGTCTATTATCATTTCCCGGTCTATTGCAAGTGCAAAGAATTCAGTAACAATATTTGCTCTGGAGCCAAATTGCTCTCAGACTCTCTCCGATGTTTATTCAGTTGAGGAGAATTACCCAGCTCTTGGGCTGTACAAGTCACTGGATAAGAACTCCCAGACAGGGTATTTTTCTTCCTTTTATTTTATTCCCCTTTTGAAACATGTCTAGACAAGTGACAGGCAAACCTCACATGGTTTGGTTGCAAAGTTTAACGGTACCTGAATATTTCCCCCCCTCAGTCCATCC
The DNA here is from genome assembly GCF_008360975.1 of Lichenostomus cassidix. Classification (NCBI taxonomy): domain Eukaryota; kingdom Metazoa; phylum Chordata; class Aves; order Passeriformes; family Meliphagidae; genus Lichenostomus; species Lichenostomus cassidix. The sequence continues at coordinate 268,470 of NC_139483.1, forward strand.
CCCAAATGTATTTGACCTGCCTCAGTTCCTGGTCATTGGGCTGAGAGCCTCAGGAGAACAGCATGTCTTGTGAGCTTTTCATCTCCTCCTGGTGTCAGGGAGTTCAAAGACCTTGCAGCCACACAACTTTTACAAATAGTTTGCTCTTTGGATTTCAGATTCTGTTGCAAACCAATAAACACTGGGAAGCATAAAATGGTAAAAAAATACATATATATATACACACATAAATGTATATATACATATGTATATATATACATACACACACACACATATATATATTACTGGCTGTATTGGTTTGAAAACAAACCAGTGGGAGATCACAAGTCCAGACTGAAATTAAAAATAAGTGAAATAATACAAGGAAAAACACTGACAAAGTCAGATACAACCTAACACCCTGTTAGGGTGGTGGTAGCAGTCCAACTGAAGTAGTTCAGTTCAAGCGGTGATCCTGTGAAGGTCTAGTCTCCAGCTGAAGATCCAGTGGTAGCTCTGGTCCTCTGGGAACCCAGTAGACAGGGCTAGCTCAGGCAGTCCCAAGGCCAGGTTATATCCAGGTGGGAACACCTGGCTCCTCCGTCCAGGGCTGAGCATCCCACAATGGGATGAGATAAGTCCATGAGTCACACGGTGGGTCCCTGATGGCCCATTGCCTGTCATCCAGAGTGGGTCATTAGCAGGTGATAGCAGCTAACGGCCCACAGCTGGTGGTAATAGAATACTTAAATCCATCTATATTCCACCCTAGGACACTGGCCAACCCTCCAAACCTTGACATAACAGAAAGCTGTTCTTAAGTTAAATTAAAAATGCAGTTTGATAACAGGAGAAGTGTTTGAATCCCCTTTTCTGTTCATTTAGACCCAGAGCTTACTGCCAGTAGCAGGCTGCCCTGGTGCCTGTGGCATGGAATACTGCAGATGTTGTGAATCCCATGGAATGGGCCATGCAGGACGTTTTACTGGAACAGCTCATGGTCATGGTTATAGGCACTTTGTTGAGCTGAACAGATGCAGTTGGACAAACCCCCTTAATTCCAGTGGGATTTCACATGGGTGAAGTCTATGGCAGTGCTGATGGCAACATTTGCAGTACTTGGATCAATATTTTTCTGCTATAAAATAACGACAAAGCCAGGGCTATTTACTGGAAACAATGAATTAAGGGCAAGTGAAGGCAGTCAGGAGTCTGTTAGATTGTCTGTCCATCCATTCCATTACATGTTTGTCCAACCAGTGCTGCAGCTGCTCCTACCCTCTGGGCAATGGATAACCAAGTGCTTTGGTAAAGCCTGTCCCATTTATACTGTGTCAGAATTTTAAAAAATACCTTGAATGTGGGTTTTACTTTAGTAAGTTCTCTTAGGAAAATGCTCCACCTCAGCTGCGGCACTTCCCTCAGGTTTGTTCCAACGTGGAGGTAGGAAGGGGGTGGGAGAAGGCCTGGCTCAAAAGGCAGAGCTTTGATGTGACACTGGTCTCTCCACCACCTACTGGCTCAGTGCTGACACACAGCAAATACCTGAGCTGAGCAAAGCACCTAACTCAGTGTGGGAGTGGAGGTTCACTGCCATAAATTAGGTAGGAATAAGTAAAACCACTGGTTTCTCCCATCCAGCAGCTCATTCCTCTTCTTACTCTGCAGTTAGCAATCTACAAAAAAATTATTGCAAGACTTGACTCTTCTCTCCAGAGTCAATAATATCTCCTGTGCCAGGTGGAGCAATAATTCAAAATAGGGCCAAGCTAGGAGAGAGTTAGATAGGGTTAGGAAGCAAATTCCAGCACTCCAGCTCCATTGCATCTGGTTCCTTACTGCTAAAGGCTGAGTAAGGAGAAACCCAATATTGCTGCTCTGCAGTAGCACTGGAAGATTGTAACTTCCATTCCATTTGAATTTTAACATGAAAAAAGGTATTTATTCGGCTTGATAAATTCCACGCGTCCTTCCCACCTGTTTCTGTTCTAATGCAAAAATAGAAACTCTTTAGTTCATATCTTATTTCCAAGTTGGCAGAAATCCCTGGGTTGCTTGGTAGTGCTATAACCTAGAGTATGTTGTAGCTCTGTGTCCTTATCTAAAGTGAAGAAGAACCCTTTAGGCAAAGGGGTGCAGTGGTGCAAGACTAGTAAGAGATGCCATAGATGGATTTAGGCTGGAATCAGAGACAGGTTCCCAACAATTGTTCTGAAAGGCCATCAAAAAATCTGTTTATCAGGAAAAAAAGACAATATATAAAAATGATGTTTCTGCCTAAGAAATGAATGCTCAGACCAAAAGAATGCAAGTAACCACAAAGACCCTCCCAAAAACCCTGTCCTTAGTTCAGCGTCACTGATCCAAGGGGAGCCACTACACTACCCCAGCCTGAGGAGCTGCTTCATGTACAGCTTGTCACACAGAGAAAGGTTCTTTTTTAAACCGTGGGTAATGTCAAGAATAAAAGACCTTAGTGAATAATCCTAAATAAGGAGCAAGCATTTAAACAACGAGGCACTGTGGAATTTACAGACAAATGCATGAATTGGCCCGTTGTAAAATGGATAGCATTTTATTCAAGGGTGCAGTGGCCACTTCCAGCCTTTCAAATCTCCACCAAGTGCTAAAATAGATAAAAAAGAGAGATGCTAATCCACGATGGGATTGGATCCGTCCTGAGAGTTTTGATAGGTTCAGGCTGGATATCAGGAAGAATTTCCTCACTGGTGGGGTTGGTAAACATTGGAGTGGGCTGCCCAGGGAGGTGGTGGAGTCACTGTCCTTAGAGTTGTTAAAGAAATGACTGGATATGGCACTCAGTGCCATGGTCTGGTTGACAAGGTGGTGATCAAGGTTGGACTTGATGACCTCAGAGCTCTTTTCCAACCTCAGTAATTCCGTGATTGGATGTATGATAACTCATGCATTATCCCATCTTCAGTACACCTGGACTGGCTCCAGTCCTGAGATCACTGTCCTGCAGCTGATGAAAGGCACAGCAGCAGGATGGGAAAATTCAGCTGGCCATTCTGGAAGTCCTGTGTACCTCCACCATCCCCCCCGCCCCGCCACATTAAACTTCCCTTTCTGTGCACAGAAACAACAGCTTCCAGCATGGCAGTGTGCTGATGTCACATGTGCAGTTTCTATTGCACTGGAGGAACACTGGTTGTTTTTATGCTTTGGAGTCAAGAAGAAGAAAGAAAAAAAAAGCAAAAAAGAACTAGTTCTCCCTCAGCTCTTTGGCACAAGAGCAATAATTTCAGTGCAGCCCTCCTCCCCCCGCCAATGCTCTGCTGGGTTCCACCAGTGGTGTTGCCTGCAATGAAACACCACAGCTGTGCTCTGCTCTGCCTTAGACAGGAATGAAATGTTCTCTCCTCCTCTTCTGTTTGCAACATGGGCAACAGAATTTTGGATTACATTACCTGAGTGGTCAACATGCAAATTATTTGTCCAGATGTAGTGTAGCAGGGCAAAAAATCCCACCCAAAAAGCCTGCGGTGTTACTTCAAATATGTATCTGAGTATTTCCATGCTTGCAGTGCTCCTGAGTAGGTGTCTAGTGATTCCCACTGATTATCTAACCATATGTTTTATTTTTCTCACTCTAAAAAAAAAAAAAAATTCAACACATTTTTGTACATGTTAGATTGGCTAAAATAACACATATAATCTTGCTCTGATTAAATTTAATGCCACCATTCCCTGATTCAGGATTAGGCCCAGTGAGGAAAAGTCCACACTATGTGTGGAAATGGTTGGGACTGTAAATGCAGTCTCTCCACACTGGGGACATACTGATCTCATTTAGTACAGAAATTATATTTTTCCATGACCTGGATGTACACATACGGTCCAGTTCTCCACAGTACAGGCAAAGCTCCCACTGAATTAAGAAGAGGAAAAAGTCAGGTTGAAGATTTGGGACTGCAGTTGAAGTCACTACAGCAGGATCAGTGTGGTTGGAAATACGCAGATGTTGCAGTTTTGCTTTGGAAAAAGTTGTGGTCCAAACATGGTGCTCAACTCAGAAGCGTCACAGCAAGAATTGTACAATTCCTGCAGTAAATCTTGGCTCCCCTTCCACTGAGGCTCTCTACAAGCATCAAGCTCATGTTTGTGATACAATTTTCTGCAGTGGATTATCTGCATGTCCAGCAAACAGGTTCACCAGGTGCAAGGAGGTGCATGGAGCAGCTCCCAGAGGGGTAACGCTCAGAAATTCCTGATAATTCCATGTGGCAGGTCCTGCCCCACAACAGAGCCAGGGCAGACCTGAGTCACATCTCAGGGATGCTGCCCAAACATACAGTTTTCTAGGATGAGGCACAGGTTGAGTCTCAGGCGAAGTTTATCACAAGTTTGGCCCTTCCTGCCAAACCCTGGGACAGCTGACTGACGGGGAAGTGAGAATGATGTGGGGAAACAGAGCAGTGGCGACATTTTGTGACACAAGGAAATGGCCTGGCAGTGCTAACTGCCCCGTGGGGTTTCACACTGCCATGAGGGCTAAGCCTCCAGGAGAACTGGATCTGTACCATGGTACGGCAAAGGGAACAATCTCTTCAGCCAGTGTGCGCCTGCAGGGCACTTTTAGGTGAACTCACTTCCAGTGTAGTTGAGAATCCCCTGGAAAGAGGACAGCTGAGAGCAGCAATGGGTATTGCCCAGGCACACCAAGCCAAGCCCACCTCTCAGGCCTCCTGCAATAGGGCATTCATGACAGATTCTGTGGGTTTGGCTGCTGAACTTTAGGAAGTCAGTGCAAAAGATGTGCAGTTCACCTACGAACAGAAGTGATTCTGTATCTGGCAATAAAAAGCACTGTTGTAGCTGAGCCTTTCTTACCAACCTCTGTTCCATGGTCTGCGTGACCAACAGGGACAGACTAAGAGTTACTAAAAATAGTAAGTTGATGAATGACACATCCCTGGCTGGGGAATTAAATACTTGACACACCAGATGGGCCTTCTTATCACTGATTTCTCCTACTTACCCACTCAATATTGATAACATGCTCAGAGGAGATCAGAGAGTCATGTCAATAAACACAAATGCCTAAAATCTGTCTGCAACAAGGCTTCCTGATTAGAGATGAGAACAGAAAGTTTTTTTCCTGCAGTTATAAGGAGTTAGAAGCTGTCTCTTTGGAGGATGGGTATAAATCTCTGAATGGTCACAGTCACTGGTCACTGGTCACCAGAGGTCACTGGTGGAACCCCTCAAGGCCTTGGCTCGTGTGTGCCACACGTTTTTGTGTGAGAAAGGTTTCAGCATTACTTAGAACTGAGTTGTTGCTGAAATACTAATTTGATAGTGTTCAGACATATTCATAAGTAGTCTCATAAAAAGGATGAACAGAGAGAAGAGAAATTTTGCAGATGATGCAAATCTGCTACAAGGCACTACTGAAAGGGTTCATGATCCTGAGTGGCTGGGCTGTGAAATGGCTGATGCAGGGCAGTGTCAACAAAGGCAGAGCACATGCAGAAAACTCACCCTCACTGTACTTCCACACAGATGAGCCCTAAAAATAACACTGAGCAAAGAGGGCTGGGAAGCCTCTGCAAATATCATTTAAAGTCTATCTGAAGAGACAACCATCATGTCAGGAATGAGCTGGCAAAGAGGCAGGAACAAATCAGAAAACCTAATTACAGTGCTCCTCAGTGAAACTGCATCTCCATGGTAGTGTGTTTTCTGGCCATGGAACTCCAGAAGAGTTGAGCTGAACTGGAAAACACAGGGAGGAAAGCATTCAGGATGAGGAGAGATGTGCAACAGCTCCACAAAGATGGAAAAATAAGCAGATGTGGAGCCTTCAGGGTGGAAGGGGGTGACAGAAGCAGGAGGTTCAGTAAAGATCATGACTGACATAGAAAAAAGCAAATAGGAACATGCTGTTCACTGATTCTCCTACGAATTAGAGGGACCTGCTGGTGCTGTCACACAAGAAGATTAAACCAAGAGAAGGAAGTACTTTTTCATACAAAGTATAATTAAATTGTGGAACTCATTGCCACAGGATGTTGCAGAAGCCAAAAGTTATAAATGGCTTGAGAAAGGGATCAAAAACATTTGAGGAGGATAGATCCATGGGTGGCTGTTAAAACACACTGGTCTGGAAGCAGCCTCTGCTTTGGGAAGTCCATAAACCGCGGATTGCCTGGAGCGAGGAGGGTACAGCAGGGGAGGGATTGATTTTGCATTGACTGCATTGCCTCCTGGCTATGCTGGGAGATGGGATAATGGCCCATGTGGCCTTTTAGTGCGACACTGGTCACATCACAGCTCTGCTGTCTCTTCTTACCTTAATTAATAAAACCCCAAAAAACAACAAAAACACAACCTAAAACAGACGGGGGGTGGGGGGTGGGGTGGGAAGAAACAGCCCCAGCCCTCCACACACTGTTAGTAAGCAGCCTGGTAGTTGTTTTATTTTCTTTAGAGTGGGCTTTGTGTTGCAAGTGGCAGGAAGCCATGAACCACAAAAATAAAATAATTCTAACCCTAGTGCTAAGTAAGGAAAACAAAGATGGCTCGGCAATTAGCAGCATTATATATGTTAGTACTAAGTAACAACAGATGTCAGGACTTGAGCCCTTTGCATTCCTTGCAATCCTTTGGAAACCAAAGCTTTTTGACGTCACTATACATTATTGCAGTTATTTTGGGGCTGGGCGAGCAGCAAAGGCTCTATGAATGCTGCAATATGTAGGTTGCCAGGACCAGTTTGGTCTTCCCTGCATCTCCCTCCCCATCCTGTGTCCCTCTGCTGCCTTCCCAGGCTGGTGTGTGCTGTAAACCCTGCTCTGTAAAGACACGCGCTGGCCATGAGTCATTAGCAAGCATGCGAAGCTAATTGGCAAAATACTCATAAAAGATTTTGAAGGTGGGTTAATTACGATTCATTACACTGTAAACTGTCCCCAGGCTATTGTTAAAAAATGCAGGCGTTTCAAGGTCCAGTATTTTATGATTCATTTTGCCATGCAGTGAAAAACAGACTCTGTATCAAACTACATTCATTATAGTTAAGACCACAAAATCTTTACTGGTTTTCCCAACATTCCCTCTTTGTTATATGCATTCATATGGACTGCACATTTCTAGCAATTGGCAAGAAGGCATGAAATAAAATTTATTATATTCTCTTACCTTTTACTTGGTGCAACCTTAAAAACTGCTCATTCTTGTTGCTTTACCTCTTCCCAACTCAATTTGAGCTGATAGGTTGGGGCATTGAAATTTAACAGAGAAATGATTGGGAATAACTTTGCCAGGCTGATGACCTGGTTTGATGAACCTGGATGCTTTGTGTCACACTGGAACTTCAGCTCCAACAGGATACTGGCAGTGAAACAGAAATAGTTTCTCCGTGTAGTATAATAGATAATTTTTTTAAAATTCAGAATAGGCATCGTTTTACCAATCAGTGGTATTTCCAGATGGAGGCTCTTGTAGCTAAGCCCAGGATGCACCTTAAAGAGAGACAAAAGTACCACTTTACTCACATGAGTGATACTCCCCACATGCTCTGCTGGACCTTTGTCTCATCAGAGCCAAATTCTCCAGCTTATAAAAGTAGATAACAGAGCCTTTGACTGTCTTTGCTTGTGCCAGGACTGTCAAATACTAGTGAGTAATTTGGTATAATTCTCAATACTGCTGTGTTGAGAAAAATTTAATAGAGAACCCAGCTGTGACCCCTGTGGGAGCAAAGCCAAGCGCTGCTCATCAGTACTACCTTTGTGCCCTTCTCTGGGGGTGCTTCTTGTCTCTTTGTGCTGGCTGGCACTTGGGCTCTCCTTTGAGGCTCAAATGGTACCATTCAGCCAGGCTTGGCTGAGCTCTGTTTGCTTCTGCAAATCCAGGGGACTCCTGGGCTGGCCCTGCCTGTGTGTGACTGCCCCCAGTCCTGCTCTGCAGGTACAAATATGTCCCTCGGATAGTCATTGTGGGCATTTCCAGCTCAGCTGAGCTAATTTCGGGGTTAACACATAAACATATCGTTATTGCAAGGTAAATGGTGGAGGTAGCCAGGGACTACAGATGTCCCCCATGAAAAATGTTGATGACATGGACGGATTTGGTTCTTTCAGTTAATATTTTACTTTTTGACTTTTTTGAGGTGATGGGGAGAGGAAAATACTGAAGAAATATCTCACTCAGGCAATCATTGAATTGCTGGTCTTAGTTTTTTCTTGTTGAAACCTCTAAATCTTTCAATGAAACTGGACATTTTTGGAGGCCAAGCTTTTCATTCAATTGAAAAATGCCTTCTCAGTTATGAAAGAATATTAGTAGCAAAACCAACCCAAACCCTTCCAGCTTGAAACTGGCCACGTGGAAAAATCAGTTTGTTCTGGTAAGACTCAGTAATGAATTTATGGTAGCATGCAATGTTTTTGTTTGCATTAACATAGTGTGAAGTGATAAATATTTTGGGTTGGTTGTTTTGTCTGAGGTTTTTTCTCGGAAACTGGATTTTCTTCAATGACAGTGTCAGAACTGCCATATTTATCGGGACCAGGACTCTGTCATCTTGGTTCCCAACAGACACATGCAGAGAAGAGAGAAAACTGACCTGAGCACTTATGGTACTTGCCCTAGGTGTTTTATCAGCCTCCACATCTGCTTTGTCACTCTGGGGCTGATCCCTTCTGAATGATGTGACATCTGGAACGGAGCTCAAGGGGTCACCTGTGCCACAGCATTTACAATGTGGGCATTTTCCTACCAGGGGATGAGCAATACAGATGAGCCTCTTGCTTCCCCTCCTGAAATGGGCTGTTGGGGACCAAGAACTGGGCAAATCCCAGAATGTTTTCCCAGCACAACAGCCAGAGCTTGGCTGGGTTTTCACAGCCAGTGGGAGTTGGGAGCAAAGAACTTGGAAATCAGAGTTCAGTGACTGATATTTATGGGTACTCTGACTAATCTCTGGGACCTAACAACTATGTCCAATAACATTAGCAAATACTTCTTTTCTCTTGTTTTGTTTTGGTAAGAATTATAGCTGTTCCTGCTGCCATCTCACCTGGAACCAGCACATGGAGCAACTCCGGCAGCTTCACTTCATGACATTTAGCAATGTCAGTGCTGTCATTGGACAGATGGACCAGTGACTGAAATGGAAACAAAGGAGGAACAAATCAGTGACCAAAATTTTCCAAACTCTCACAGATATTTTTTTCTAGTGGTGGAGATATTTTCCAAGTGGCAGGTGTCAGTATTAAGTACTGAATTCTTCATTCTCCATTTGGTCTTATTAGAAACGTGGTATTTGTTTTTAAACTAGACTGACCTTTTTCATCACTCCTTTTTAGGGTCATTCCTCTGTAAGGCACACAGATGCTGAATTGGCACAGGACCTTTTAGCCACAATATAATATAAAATATAGTATATAATATACAATATGTGAAGCTCCAAAATTTCAGAGGCTCCATTAAGAATATTGTGCAGAAATTGGAATTTTTGCCATCGGCTTGATTGGCTCATAAACTATACCCTTGCTGCTCCTTTGGAAGTCATCTTTGATTTGGAAATCATCTTGACTAGTGCTGTGATCCATTGCTCTCCAAGGAGATTCCTGCTACTTCATTGTTTTGACGAGACTGTAAATACAAGAAGAGCTTTACTCATCAAGTGCTTCTCTGTCCCAGCTCAACTCAGAGTACTCAGAAATGGGCAACAGCAAAATGTTAATCAAATTCCTTCGAATCTCAAAACAAATGTTGAGTAGAGCTTCTCCAAGGCTGCAGAAAATTGTCCATGGGAAACTGTCAACATTTCTATTTAACATATTGTCTCAACATTTGGCATCTGTGAATCAACTGGTGAAGTGTTTGGAAAAAACAGGAAAAAACAATTTTTTGGATATTAGGGATATGTAGCTATGTGAGTTAATGCACATAAAATGTAAACATCCTTCTATCTAAAGCAGACATACCACCCATACAAGGTTCTCCTTGCCAACCATGTGTATGTATATGTGGTATTTATATATGAGAAGAGGAAAGTTTTCAGCCAGCTCCAACTTTGAGCCAGTCACCTCAAAGGCAGATTTGTTTTGGGCGTGCTTGTTTAACAAGGCCCATTTTTGACAAATGGGCTTTCCTAGCCAGGAGCTGGACATGCCAAAATTCTCTGTGGAACGTTCTCAATTTGGGATTGGCCATCACTGCTCTTATTCCAGGCCCAGTGGAAGGACCCCCCTCCTCTGTTTCCATTGAAATTCATCCAGGTTGGTGGAAGTAGCTTACTGAACATCCCTCATGTAAAGTGCTTCCGCCAGTAAATTCAAAGGGATAAGTCATCTCAAAACTGCCTTTTATAACCTTATGAAGACAAAAGTCTGGCTCGAAGCTGCTGACTTTCTCTAGCAGAGAGAGCTGCTAAGAGATCTGCAGCACTTCCCTCAGTGAGCCTATCCCTCCAACTTGGAGCAGCGAAAAGAGTCAGAAATGGTCGCACACAAGACGCACTGCTGTCCAGCTGCATGTGACAGCACAGCTGTCATTTTTGGAGCCAACAGCTCATCAGCAAAGATGCCACCTTTGACAACCTTGATGAGATCACTGCCATGAAGGCACCTGGAGCACTTCAAGGAATTCAGGTGTCCTGTGTGACCCTTCCCATCAACGAGATGGAGCAGCAATGCTGGATTTGCTTAACATGTTTACATAATGATGAGCACCTCCAGGCAGGGCAATCTCTTACAATATGCCTATACAATGTCTGATAAAAGGCCTTTGCCTCTGCTCAACCAGTGCTACATGGAGGGAAATAGCAGTGCATGGCAGGCTGCAGATTTCCAGCTAGAAATCTAACACCAAATAGTTTCATTCTCTCCTGCTCTTGGCACTTGGCCCTGTTGAGGATGATTTTGTTTTGGTTTGTTTTTTTTAAAGAGGGTATGAGACCACATTCTGAGGGCCCTCTATCTCTGATTCCCATTACAGTTTACGTTTCACTCACTGGCAGACTGTCTCATAAGTGTCCCAGGGTTTCCCCCTCAGATTTTAAACCAGCAGAAAGCAGGACAGCATGACCTCTCTCTGGTCCTGGAGCTGCAGCTGTAATCAGAAGCTTTATGATGAAGTTCAGCTGGAAGAGCAGAGGAGAGGAGAGGAGAGGAGAGGAGAGGAGAGGAGAGGAGAGGAGAGGAGAGGAGAGGAGAGGAGAGGAGAGGAGAAAAAAAAAAAAAAACAACCCGAAACACAAACCAAAACAGGGGAATACCATAAAAGTCTTTCAAAGTCAGAAATTCATCTTACCTTTGTCAGTGGCTGTGGTTTTCAAGGATAAAGATCAAAGTGCTGACCGCAGGCAGAGCTCTGACAAACGCTGGGCTCAGCCTGTGGAAGCCTGGCATTAGTGCCACAGTTAGAGTGTGTCTAGACGAGCACTGGGTACTTGTGCCAGCTTTGGCAAACATGGCACCCAAAGTGCTCGCATCAGAGCTGGAGCATGAAGAGCAAGGCATCCAAATTGCACGGGGGAGGGACAAATCAGACCCCAGCAGACTGGAACTGGAAAAAGGAACTTTAGGGGAAAAAAACAAAAACCAACCAAAAAAAATCCCCCCAAACCCCCAAACCTAAAAAACAACCCTTAAAAAACCCACCCCCAGAAAGACAGCTGAGATGCGCCCCATCTTCCAGGTTTTTGTGTTGTGATTAATGTACACAGAAAGCTTAGATAACTGGGGGAAAGTAATGCCAAATTTTTATCAATACAGATGAGATAGCTTCATATTCCTCCACATATTCCTTCCATGTGGAAATGAGACTGCATTTGATGGGGCCAAGCTCATGTTTGGAATAGCTCAGCTGGGATGTGCTTGTGGTGAGGGTTCAGGTGCTTGTGCAGAGAATCCTACAGCTGGACCCTTCCTTAGGGCAAAGAGTGCCTCCAGGTTCCTGCCTTTTCCTCTTTCCCTTAGGGAGGACAGAGAGCTTTTGCTCCATGGGATAAACACACACCAAGTCTGAGCTAATGGACTGTGCAAGGGATGAGGTGGGTTTGGTGGCTGAGAGGCCCCAGCCCGCGGGGTCCCCACGTTTCTCCACATTCTCTTGCACAGACCCTTAAAAACATCCCACTGCCATGTGCCAAAGGAGAAGGTGGGTAAATAGGGCAGTACACACACAGAGGTACAGCAGCTTGTGTGATTACACCTGGGGCCCTGCACACGCTTGTTCTAGGGCTGCAGGCTGGGACAGAGGAGACAGGAGCGATGCATGCCCTGCATGTGGAATCCAGTGCCTGCCTGAGCCTGAGGCTGCCCAGGCCTGAGGATGCCACACAGGATGGGCACAGGGATGAGCTCTAGAACCACTGTGTGCTGCTGGACAGCCTCACCACCAGAGTATCTCAAAGCTCCCCAGGTCCTTTAAACCAACCATTTCTCCTCATAGTTACTGTGGCTTCTGCCAGCCACAAGTTCAAACGAAACTGTAGATTGATGTGGGCAAACATGATCTCCGATGGATGAAGACAGACCAGAGGAAATATTTTCATAAAGCATCTGGTTTCAGCTGTGCTTCACACCAGGGAATGCACTACCCATTGTCAGGAATACGGCATAGGCCTTGCTGGAAACAATGAGCTCAGAGACTGCTCATAGCTATTCTCAGTTCTGCTCCTGACTCACCTGCATGGCCTCAGGTGAGTTACTTGCAGATTTGTGCCTTAGTTTACCCATTGGTAGTGGCACAGATAGTAACAGTCTCACAGAGTGGTGAGAGAATTAGTTAATTAATATTTGGAAAACAGTTTGTGCTTTGACGTCTTTGTGCCTTTGCTTATCCATCAGTAACATCAGAGATAATAACTGTCTCATGGAGAGGTACAAGGATTAATTAATTATTTGAAAAGCAGTTTGAGCTCCTTGGATGAAAGGTCCTATGTGAGTAAAACATATCATTAAAAACATCTCCCGGTCCTCTGTGAAGTTAAAATAAAGCTGGAGGTTCTTAGTCATTCAAATAATTAAACCATAAATACTGTTTATTTTAACCTTCCCTTAAAAAAACAATCTAATCTAGGCAGTGACACCAGCCAAATAATGAAAAATGTTTCAAATTCAGGAGACTATCAATTTGAAGAGCTTGACTCTTAATTGCTTTTTGATGTCTATCAATGAAAAGTGAGAGCAGTTGTATTTACTAGTGCTGGGGCAGCTGGGGGGATGCCCACAGCTCCTCTGCCCGCACACTCTCCTGGGCACAGCGGCTGTAGCTGCACAAGGTTTCTCACACTCTCCTATTTGACTTGCTAACCAACAGGGAGGTGCAGAACAACCCATCTTACAGGCATATGCCAAAGCCAGCTTCTCCTAAAAAGGGGGGTGCACTGAAGCAGAGCTGCAGGAGCAACTTCTCCTCCCAGGAATGGTGGCAAAGGGGCAGCTGGACCAGGCAAAGGCACCATCAGCCCTCGATCCAGTCAGCCCTTTGCACCCTGGCAAGCTGGCACTGCTTGTCTCTCCTAAAGCTCAGCACTGAGTGGGTCCTGCAAGTTGGTGCTGCTCTGCCTCCTCTGCGCAGGTCCACAGGGGGAGAGACTCCATAGCAGTACTGACCAACACTGCACACAAGCAGCAGGAGAAGGGATGGAGCCTATATTTAAAGATGGAGCTTCATCTTTTGTTCAGAGAGGTACATGCTAAACGTGAAAAACCCTCTTAGTCTCTTCTCTGGGAACTTACTGTAAATTGGGGCATAAAATAAATGCAATTGGCCCGTGTATCTCTCTTTGTCTCTAGTTTTTGTGCATGTTTTTGTTTTACAAAGTACGTATGTGAAGCAGAGGCTTGCAGGATCAAATTTTTAATTGAAAGGTGGAACTACTGCTAGGAACCTGCTGTGCTGGTCACCCCAACCACCACTCCACAGAGCCTTCCCCCAGCTCAGAGGGCCTTGTCTCACTCTTTCCATGGCCTCCCACTCTTCTCTGCCTGTAGAAGATTTTGCAGCCATCACCACTAGCCTGTGTGGGAATGTGGGGAGGAAGAAAGGATTTAATTGCGTTCCTGAGCCCCAGCACTTTCATTAGTTAAATGTCCTCCCGTCTTTCTACGCTAGTCCAAGCTTCTACTGAATTTTCCTCAGGCCAGAAGAGGCCTTTAGGGCCATTTGAAAGCAACCATCAGATAAAAGTGATTGTCATCCTCCTTATGCGGCAGGGAGGGAAGCAGACATGGGCAGACTGGTCACACAGGAAGGAGAGAGAGGAGGGACCTGGTGACTCAGAGCTTTTGACTCCCAGCTGCCAGTTTGAGACGCTGCTCCAGCCAAGCATAAAAGCACATGGTTATCTCTCAACTCATGAATAATCCCACTGATTTAAGCCATAAACTCCAGCATCCAGGCCTTCATTGTCTGACTACACTCACCAAGAATGGATAAACAGGAGTTCAAGTCTGGGTATTTGTCTTGGCATAGAAGAATAGTTTCAAATGGTAGTTTCCCTGGATCGAGTTTCTAGGAGAACCAGCAATGGGGATGCAGAGGTGGCTTGGTCCCCAGGATGAGGCATCCCTCAGGGGTGATCTCAGAAGAGGACTCTCCACGCTGGACATACTTGGGCTCAGCACCTCCCTCACAATCATTAGATGCATGTGTGGTGCTGCTTTGGTGACTGCAGGGACATTGACCTTGGCGGTGATTCCCCAGGGCACAATGCCCGGGTGATGTGATCCCAGTCCCCAGGCATTGCTGGAGGTGAAAGGGGCACTTGCATATAGGATGATACCCAGTCTCCCCTCCCATCTGGTATTTATTGAGTTCTTTATCCCTTTGCTCACACATAACTGGGAAATATCCTAGTTTTGAAGCAATCTTACTCACAAGCACTCAAAACTCAAAATCCAGTTCAGGATACAGTTCACACCCCCATGGCTGCTTCTGACCTTGCCTTTCTAGCACAGGGCTGAGGGATCAAGGGAAACAAGAAGGAAGCTCCATTCCTTTTGCTGATGGAAGAGTGAGTGAAGCAACTTAAATTATAAATGGATGGCATTGCTCTCAGATGGTCAAGTGTTGCTCCATTCTATCATGCAAAGTAATAGTTTCACAAACAAAGTAGAGAGGACCAGAGATACGAGTATTTGGGAAACATATCCCATAGCTGACTGAAAAGTGTGTTTTACTTTTAGCTGTTGACACAGGATTTGCGCTGGATGTCTGTTGTTCAGCCCTTCCCCAGAGGGGAAAGGTGTCAGCTCTGAGAAAGACTGTGAACCCAGTCAAAATGGTGTCATTCTACTAGCAATTTAAAGGGCAGGTTTTGGGTTTTGCAGCCTGGGACAGGAGGTGGTGGTTTAAATAACATATTCAATAAACGTGGGCAAGGCCCATTTTGCTTCCCACTCATGAGAAACTTCCAGTTTGGTCCTTTGCAGCCTCGTGATGTCTCAGCTGGAGATGTGTGAGCTGAATGGACCAATCCCCATTGCCTAATATGTCCAAATATTCTTCCTGCTCTGCATCCATCTGCTGCCTCATGTCATTCTGGCATGTCGACATGAAAACTGAACGTGTGAATAGAAAGCTACTTCTGCTGGCTTTAGCTCACGACAACTTAGATATGGGTGCAATGCTCCCCCGGACACTGTGTGAGGCTCAGCATGTGCTGAAGCAGTGCTGGGACTGAGGCTTTCAGGGGGGCTCCAAGATACAAAAATAGGCCAGGCTTCCTTTATGGATTCTCAGTAACTGAAATTCAACTGATTAAAACTCAGGTAGGAAGGGTGGCCCTTGTCCTCACTCAGAGCTGTAGGGTCTCAGCTCCTGGGCTGGTTTTTGAACCAGTTCACTCCGAGACAAGAAGTTCTTTAAGAATCAGTGGCCAATACTGAATCAAATACATCCACTTGCACTGGGTTGCAGATTCCCCTAGCACAGGTCCTGGAGTTTATAATCCACATTTAGTTTTCACTCCTTTCATTTTCACCCCTAGGAATGCAAGTAGAAACAAAACCAGGAAAGGACAGGAAGAATGGACAGTGCCTGGCTGCTGGGGACTAGGCAGTCTGACTCCTGCTCCAAGTCCTTTCAGACTCCTTCCTGACCTCAGGTAAACTGCACCACAGCTTCCCCTTTGCTCAGAAATATTTAAATACACCATTAATTCCACAGCATTTACAAACCAACAGGGGAGAAGCATCACCTTGGAGCCAGTCACCTGTAAAATTGCTTACTAAGGTATCTACTCCCAAATTCAAGGCATGGAAAACCCAAGGGTTTTGTAACAAAATGTGGAAAACTCCCAACAAATATTCCAATGCTCCCTTTCAGGCCACACCCCAAAAGGAAGTGAGACTATAATGGACAAATCCTCCTCTGGCAGGGGGCCAGAGCCAGAGCACTCTTCACCCAGTCCCAACCTACTTCATTCACCCCATGCAAAACCCCTGTGGGAACAGGCTGGCACGGCCCAGACAATCCATGGCATTGTCCCTTTGCCCATGACAGCAATGCCAGCCCATGGTTAGCGTCTCAGTGTCTGGCCAAAGCACATGGCAGACGGCTGTCTGAACCTGGGACCTGGGAAAATGGGGATAACATCAGGAAAAAACAAAAACAGCTTACGTACCTACTGCTTCCATCTCATCCTGCTCTGGGAGAAGCCGCCTTGCTGTGGTCTGAGTCAGTGCCTGGTCTTGTGGTCCCTCGGCTCTCCAAGGAGCTGCTGCCTGCTCCAGGCTTGGGGCTCTTGGCACATGGCATCCCATCTGCTATGTCTCATCTGCTGCTACAGCCAGCACTGGGAATGGTGGCTGGGCTATTTTCACCCTGTTTGGGCTGATTTGGCCCACCTGTGCGTGTGTGAATGCAGCTCCCCAGCAGGTCAGGATGGAGCAACAGCCCCTACCTGGGATATTCGCTGGCTCCTTTGAAAAATCTCCCCAGATATTCATTGGATCTTAGGTTACCGCAAAGTATCTGCCTGGATCTGGGCTTTGATTCTCCACTTTGTAGCTTTATTCCAGGCTGGCTGGGGCAGTGCCTATCCCTCAGAGACCACAACTGACAGTTCTCCTCTCTGGGAGAGGAAGAAATGGGGCAGTGGTTGCATTTTGAGGGTGGGGAGAGGGAAAGGCTGCTTGAGGCCATGGGGCAGCTGCAGGGCTGGTGAGGATGATCAGGAATCAACTTCTTTCTCCTTCTCTGCGTGGGATGGTGAGGTGGATGTCTCACCTCTCTGCTAGCTGTAACAAACACAGGGGGCTGAGCTCCACCAGTAGATGTGTCACCTCCCCCACCTGCTCCACCACTGAGAGTGGCTTCATTCTGCAAAATAAGCACAGAGAGAGAAGCTGAAATTGCCAAGTGGGAATTCAGTTTGTGTTCATGCTGAGAGATGGCCAAAGAAGGAGAAAACATCCATCTCAGGACGGTTTTCAAGATTTGGACATTTGGCTTCACATTTTGGTATGTTCAAACATGATCTGTCAACCCCCATCACAGGAAACAAAAGGAAGAACAAACAACCCAGTCCTCTAAGGTCAGGGCTTCCATGGCTAGAAAGTTCATGAAGCACATGGTTAAAAATAGATTCGTCTGAACCCATGATGTGAACACAAATCCACACCCCACTACTGGGTATTGTGGAGTTCCTTTCTCTCTTATTATGCTAAGAAAACCTGGAATATTAGGAAGTGAAACACAGAAACAGCTCTTAAAAGTAATAATAATCCTCCTACCAAAATTAAAGCCCAGCTGTGCAACTTCCACACTCCTCAGCCATGTGTTTGTGTTTGAGAAAATTCGTGGTAAAGATTTTACTTACCTGAGCTTTGGGTGCCTCCATTATTAGTAGGCCACAAATTAATTGAGTGGATGATGCAAAAACGAGTGCCAGTAAAATATTTACACCAATTCTTCATTCTGTTTGAAACTTGTTTTATATATATGCATATACCTAATACTATAAATAATAGAAATTATGCTCATATTTTGTACTAGAGAAGTAAACACTGGTCCCAACAGCAGTGGCAAATGATCCACTCACATTTCCTGATTGCATAATTTGCCTAGAGGATGGACACATAATTACACTATAATTAAGTATAATAAACAGAGAAAATTATTTGAGAAGGAAAAATTATCAGAGCCTCAACCACATCTGCCAGAAGCTCTCTTCTAATTAAGTTATTTTATTAAACAAAATGTTTTTAAGGTGGGTCTGCTTTGAAATTGTACATTATAGCCCATGTAATGCAATTTACTTTATAAGTAAAACATGGCTTGTGTATGGACAGATCATATCTGATAGGACTCATGAAACAGACAGCTATTGGGTCCAGCCCAGCCTGGTGCTGAGTCCCTCACAGCCCTGGTCCAGGGAGCAGACTCTGAGTGATGCTCTGGGAAATTGCAGCGTTTCATTTGCACTCACTCATGGGCTCTTGGTACATTACTTGTTTGGGTTTCTTTCTGATTTAAAGGAGAAATGAGAGGATCGGGTAATTCTGATGCTGTCGTCCTGAATGATACAGTGGAGGCAAGGGGCAAGAGAAGAGGTAGCTCAAGCTGGCCCAAATAGCTCATTCTATTCAGAGTTGAGTCTTGAAGCACTATACCCTCCCAAATGCTTTACCCTCACTGATGGGGCTCAGTGCTTGATGAGATAAGAAGATGCAGCTGTCCTTAACGTTGCTGCGGCTGAAGGAATCCAGATCACTGGTTCCTGAACTACAGGACACAGCAGGATCCCCTAATCTACTCCTGTACGTGGCAAAGGCTGCCAGACACCCTCCTGCTCATTTCTTTTATAACTACAGCCTATTTTTTCCAACACTTGCCCCCAGCCACTCAGGGAATACAGGAGCTCTTAGAGAAGCTTTGGAGTGTTACTCTGCAGGAAGCTACTGCTGCTGTTCCCCACCACCACATAAAGTAAAAAATGTTCAGCTTCAAATTTCAGCCAGAAGATATCTGGATACATCTGCCTCATTTCCACATTTCCCTTCCTCTTTTGATGGAGATGTGATCAAGCCTCTCTTCAAGCCTCTAGCCTGTAAGCTCATTGCTGCCTGATACCGATCTCTGCTGGTTTCCTGGCTCTTCAAGGCTCCTACAGCCTTTCAATGTTCTTTGGGAAGTTCTCGGTCTATTAGCAACCTGGTTTCTTAACTGTTCACTCCCTTCTTCAGTTCTCAAGTCTCTTGTAAGGTTTGCTTGCAGTGATTTAGGTTTTCTTTCAGGTCATTGTAAGAAACAGCATAACTTCAGTAGCACATCCCATTGGTACCTGCTTGGGATGAGGCCTAAGAATGGACTTGCATCCCAGCATAGGAGAAAACACCTGGACAAGGCCAGATTGGATGAGGCTCTGAGCAACCTGATCTAGTGGGTGACCTCCCTGTTCATGGTAGGGTGCTGGAACTAGATGATCTTTAAGGTCCCTTCCAACCCAAACCATTCTATTCTATGATTCTAAGGACAAACCAGGGGAAGAAGAAACTGTGTCCTAAAATATCAGTTGTGCAAGGTCCTTGAATTCAAACTGGTGAACATTATGTTCTGAGAACATCTCCAAATGCCCAGTGAAGGTCTCTCTCCAGCTCTGCCTGCTGCCCACCAGGGTAACAGAGAGAGCAGTGTGGTGGTCAAGAGGAATCTTCTCTTGTTTGGAGTTTTCCACTCTTAGGTATTTGGAGACCTCCGAACCACAAAGTACTGTGGGTTATTGATAGATTGCCGATGTGTGTGGTCACAGGGTACCCCAGGCTCTGTGTTCTGCTCTTGCCTGCTTCAGCTTCTCTCCCCATCTCAAGCACTCTCAGGTGAGAAGTGACCTGGTTTCAACAATGAGCTACAATGACAAACCTTGTGGCAGTCACAGAAATTGCAAACGCAAGCCGAAGAGTCATTCTCAGATGCTTGGCAAACGCCAGACCACAGAAACTCAATGTGTCGTAAGATTCCACTTGGTCCCATAATGATGGGTGGGAAAAAGGAGGAGGATTATCTGTAGACCTCAAAGTGTTTTACAAAGGGAGACAAATGCTGCTATTCCCATTTATTGGATAGGGCAGTGGCAAGTTGAGACTTGTATGAAGTCACCCAATTAATCAGCCAGAAAACTGCCACTGAAACCCATGTTCTGGTCTAAACAGGTTCTCAAACTGCCCGCATCACTGGAATATCTGAGCACCCTCCAGCAGCACATGAGGAGAATTTGGGCATGTCCATGCTGGCCAATGCAAACAGCTGCCTGTCCATCCAGCCCCCTTCCCAGCCAACGGCACACCAGCCATCTCCAGGTGGAATGTAGCAACATTCACACCATCCTGAGCCCAGATGTATGAACCCCACCACAGGCTGGGGTGAAAGCTCAACCCATCCCCACCCTAACTCAGTTCTGTGGCTTCCAGGGAGCAGCTTGGTTATGGGGCATGGACAAAGCAGATGAGAGACTGTCTCTGAGAGCAAGCAGACATTTCCCTATTCTAAATCCAGTTTGATCATCTGTAGTGCCCTACAGCATATTTCCTTGTGCTTTAATTCCCACTGAGACGTGGAGACAGAGCACAAATGTGTTGGGTATTCTGTCACAGCTCCTTGGAGGAGAGATTTGGAAGATGACTCCTAAACAGAGATATGTGGATACACCACTATAAAAAGAAAACATCCCAAATATATTTAATAAGTCAGGAAAAAGGAAAGAGAAGGAGGGCATCTCTAAACTCAAGCTCTATTTGTCATGAGCAAGAGTACTAAAAAATAGGTAACTTAATGACCTGAAGGAAGACTAGCTGTTATTACAGGACATTATACTGGCAAAGCTCCTGTACATCACAAAAATAATTCTCTCTAGACTTCTCTTCCCTTCCAAAGCATGAGAAAACAAGAGTGCATTTAGCCTCAATTCCCTGGCAGGCAGCATCACTTCCTTGTGAGAGCTGACACAGCCATGGGAAGGCTGTTCTCGGCAGTAACTACAAAAGCCCTGTGTGACCCAGCAGGTCTGACATAGACCTGAAAAAATGAGTCCTGCTCCATGGAAGCTAAAAATCCCAAGGGGCCCGGAGAACTCATTTCGGACTACTCATGCTCTCAGGTTTAGAAATCCTTTGAGGGTTGCTGAGTTCACACAAACCACTCCCAGCTCTGGAAGTCTGGCTCTGCTCATCCTGACTTTGTTTTCCTCCTCAGGCACCTACATTCCCCATCTGCCAGCAATGAGCCATTGGGCAAAGTGGGCTTTGCGCTGATGCTCTTCCTTGTTTCTGGATCCAGATCCCTGCTGTCAGGGATCCATTGGCTTCACTAACTCATACCCCTTCTCCTGGAGCAAGCAGGAGAACAACATTAAGCATGTGGTTCTCTGCAGCTTTGCATTTGCTGGACTTTTGTGCAAAGCTCTGAGTGAACTCGTGCCCGTACAGAGGGGGCACGCACGATGCTGGAACAACGGACCTGGTTAACTTGGCCACAATCATCCAGGAAGTTTATGGCAGAGCTGCAGATAAGATCCAGACATATTGCCTTTTGGGGCTGTGTCTTCACAACAACACTGCTCTTCCTCTCGGCATCTGGGCTTGCTGTCTTACTGGGATGAGCTACTCAGCAAGTCGCAATGGGAAAGAGCCATGCTTTAATTCTTTAGAGAAAATGACACCACCTACATAGGAAAACCCCATAGATTTTTGCAATTATTGCCACGCATGGACAGCTTTTCCCCCTTTGTGATCTTTACCACTTCCTCACCATATGGAAAAGGCCTGATCCTGATGAAAACAGTCATGGTTCCAGAAACGTCACTCAGACAATGTTGATTTACCTCCACAAAGGATGTGGCCCAGTGCTTTTGGCCAGACATTCCTGCAGGCAGCCAGTCCCATCTCTGCCTCCTCCACCCAGAAGGCTGGGGGAAGTCAAGAGACAATAACTCTGCTCAGCTTCACCTGGCCCACCCAGGGAACAGCTATTTCTGTACACACACGGAAAACCCAAGCCTTGTCCCTTTAATCTAACATCTCATGCATGTTGCTAAACCTAATTTGAAAGAAAAACAAAAAAACAAACCAACAAACCAACATGAAAATAGCATTAAAGGAAGTAGAGGATTTGAACTGCACTATATTTTCAAGATAGTCTTTCTGGAAAACACTGTATTTTAAAAATGCCCCTTTTACCATGAGGTTTCTGAAACTACAGAGCCATCCCAAACTCCTGTGTGATAAGGCTTATAATTTGGAATTGGGTAATGGAGTAAACACAATTGGCTTTGTATTAAGAGGCAATATGTAATCATCTGGCAGTGCTGTGTTGCCCCCACTCCAGAGGGCTTTGGGGCTATTTGTGCTGGAAATTAAAGCTAAGAGCAGTGATGATGAAGGTGGCTCATCCTCCATGCCTGACAGAAGGATGGTGTCTCAGGGCACAAATTTCCCCCGGGCTTTGGAGGAAAAGATGCCACTTTTGAGAATTTAATGTCCCCAGTCTCCCACACTTGCAGGACTGTTGATTTAAGATGTGAGCCTGCACTTGACATGTTTGGGAGGGCAGCTTTTGAGCTGTGGTGGGCAGAGGCTGAACACTCTGTCCTCCTCTTAAGTGAAGTGACACCAACTCAAGACTATTCTAATGATAAGATCTCATTCCTTCATATTCACTTGACAGGTTCCTATTAAAGGGATGGCAAAACCAGTGAAACACAGACGTTTCTGTGGTGGTTTTATGTCAGATATAAATATCCATGTAGGAGTCTTTCAGGCCTCTTTGCATTCCCAGAGCAAGGACCAGATCTGACTTCGGATTTTTTAATTTTCTTCCAATTTGCTGGTGTGAAATCTGACAGCCAGGCAGATGTGTCTGCCTTGATCTTCCGTGTGGATCTCCTGTTGCACTCCCTTCTATCTTCCCATGCCTCAATAGGGGAAAGTAAAACTGCTGTCCAGAACCATTAATCACAGCATCTCAGGTCTGTAAATTCTCAGGAGTTTTCCTCCTGGAGCTCTGGCAGACATTGACTCATTTTCAAAACTGGGTATAAAGCATATATACGTAAGGGAGCACACATGCTTGGAGCATCTGCAAAAACATATGGCAGTTTCACATCCAACTCACCAGTTTCCTGGACTGAACACACAGAAGTGCAAGCTTTCTGAGAACCAGCAATTTCTGAGCCCTGGGTTTCCGTCTCTCATCCCCGAACCACAGCCCTTCCTTGGCTCTGTGAGAGATAGCACTGCCCTCTGAATTTGGCAGTTCTTGCACAGAGTCTTCCTGGATCCTTACTCTTCCATGGCCTTTTTTGCAGGTGAAGCTCCTCCCTGGCTGGCCTGACAATCTCTTTCCTCACCTTCCCATTGCTTACAGAGGTGTTGGGTTATCTGTGCTTAATCCCAAATAGTGAAAAGAACCATTTCCAGGATCAGTAATTACACTTCAGATATCTTGGGATTGTGCTGGGCTGCTAATCTGCAGAGCTCATTGCAAATTTTTCCAGCTAAATCTTTCCTTTAATGAAAGATGTTTTGCCAAAGGAATCATTTTCCTTAAATATACTTTTCTGAAGAAGAACTTCTAAAACTTTTGGCTCTTGTTTCTGACAACAATATAATTTTTCCTGTCTTATCAACATTTTCTGTGCAAACGTGCCCACCTATCAGCATATTTTCCATGTTAGCAACCAAACTTGAGTCCAACATTCCTTTTGCTACTGCCGAGAAAGCCACAAAGCCCACAGAATGGATTTAAACAAATCATGCAGATGTGATCTGTGTCGTTCTGTGCCTGTGCCCATGCCACTCATGTGGCACATTAGTTTAAATTCTTAGAAACTCCCAGAGATGGAGAACTCTGCATCATCAGTTCCAACATCTCCCACTCTTTATGGATACAGCTTTCCTAAAATCTCACCTCCTCTGTTTTGCTGACAATAAAAGCAAGTGGGTCTTGTCCTTCCCTACATGAACAGACCCATGAACACTGCACTCTTTTACCAGACCCCCTTCAGTTACTGTCTTTGCAAGTGAAGCCTCTCATAGCAGTGCTCAGTCTTCTCTAGACTAAACAAACCCAATTTAAAAAGTAATTCCTTACAGGTCACATTTCTTGAAAGCTCTTATCAGTCCTGTTGCCCTCCTCCAGACATCCTCCAGAGTTTACATCTTTATTTGAAGTCTGGAGTGTAGATTTGAGGGCTGGGCCTCTCCAGCACCATGAGGACCTCCATATGGAGGGTGCTCTTAATATCCCTTCTAATAACAAGTATCTTTCTGGCCACAGCATCACATGGTAGACTGAGATTGGAGCTTGTCCTCTACCAGCTCCCCTGGCATAGTGCCAGGACCTTGACCTGATTCCTTATGTGTATTTTTATTGTGCACTTCCTTTTTTTACCTAAGGCTATTTCTAAAGTGTATTCATTAACATTTAAGAACATTTAAGATCAGCCCTCCTCCCAAGGTTGGGGTCTTCCAGACTATTTTGCTGGTTTAACCTACTGCTCCACCATCCAGACAGTTAACAGAGATTTAAATGTACCATGAATAGCACAGACTTCTGTGGATGTTCCTCTCACTTTGACAGTGAATCATGCCTGTCTAATCCTTAAGGATGTTATTCCAACTGATGGCTGAAAAACAGCAATTATGCTGATAGGTATCATGTCTGATACCAGTGCCTGTCCAAAGGAGACCTGAAGCCAAGACTGATGCCAGTGAATAAATAATAGGTGAATCCCTGCTCATCCCCTGCACCGAGAAACAGGCCTGAGCACCAAGTCTTGAAACTACACTCTCTTGGTTTTTTTTTTTTGCTTTTTTTTTTTTTTTTAGAAGAGGACAGCAACAAAGCTGGATTATTCATGGCTCTGAAAGCAGGATGGGCACATCAGTATGCCCCTCAAGCCAAGATGATGAGCTAACCAACTTTGTATTGTTAGAAGAGTCCCCACCTATACTTTCAGACAAAGGGCCGATTAGCTCATGCAAAACTCTGGGAGGATGCCATCTTTCATCGCTATCAGAAGAAATTTAATATATGTTAAGCTGCCAACAGTTAACTGCTTGTGTATGAGGACACACAGCCCAGGAGCTGCCCACCATGCCAGGGCAGAGTCCTGTGCTGGGCACAGAGTCCACAGTGCCTGCAGTCCTTCCACCATTCCTGCAATATCCTGCTGCAAAGGAGCCATAAACACTCCATGGTCCGAGTCACTGATGGAAATACTGAGTGTCTGAGTGCACTAAAACACATAGGAATGAGGATGTGAAGCATCACAACCCCATAGCACAGAACTCTCAAAACCACTGGGTTTACATTGCTGCCAGCATCACCTCTATGAGAAGTGCTGCATGGTCCAAAAGGGAAACATGCAGGTGAGAGGAACTGCAAAGAGAGATCCTTTGAGATAACACATTCCCCTCTTCCTCCAGTGGTAAAGCTGTGTTGTTCAGAGGAACAGATGCACTAAGGCTGAAGGCAGCCTTGTCTGTAAACCACCGAGAATGCCCTTGTCCACTTTCAATGTTCTCACAGTGCAAACAGCTAGAATGATCTCTTTATGTCACAGATTTTATGTCACAGAAGGACACAAATGAGAATCAGAGGAAGAAACCCTCTCTCGTATGAGAAAACAGAAAAAGTCAGTGACACATTTGCTATGTTCCAATTGCATACCTTATGCTGAGTTAATGTAGGAAGTAATGTTTTTTCACTGTCTTTGTCTGCACTCTTCTTCCATGATCCTTGCTGAAGATTTTCAGGATGTTAGGAATGCCCTATGCTTCCCATTAGCCTAACAGTTATCTGGAACAGATATAGAAACATGCTTTTGACAAACATTTAACAATGGATGTCTTCCTGATATATTTTCTGACTACAGCCTGAAAGTAGTAGCAGGCACAGAAGTGCATCACAAAAACGTTTGCTTGCAAACAGGAGAGCTTTCTTTCATCTTGCTTATATGGGGAGACAGTAGTTATTGTATATTGAGGATTTTTCCACCTGGACCACCTGTATTCTAAGGAGTGGATGCTGAGGGTGTGTCACCTTCATCTCCTCTTCCCAGGGTTGTTGGGCAAACCAAGCCTCTAGGGAACTGACTGTAAACTCATTCCCTAGGGGCTTGAGGGGAGGAATTATCCCAGAATCTTAGGTCTGTTTCTGGCAAAGAGTAACTGGCTGAATCCCAAATGATGACATCCCTGTAGAACCTTGCAGCTGTTATGGTCCTGGGAGCTGGGCTCCAGCACAACCCATTCACCCAGTGGGACCTCCTCATCCTGAGCCCACTGTGATTCCCCTTTCAGACTGACCAGGTTCTTTCCATCACTGCATTCACAGCACAACATGTCATGTGAGGCAAAGGGGGAGTTTGTGGAAGCACGCAGCTCCCTCTGCTTCCTCTGGCCAGTGCTTGCACTTAACACAGAGCATTTTTACTCTGTGGAAATCTTTGCACCAAATGACTTTGTCCTAATCACTGCATTGCTTCCATTATCACCCGCACAAACATTCCCTTCAGATCAACATACCAGCTGGGCCAGGAACCACACAATTGATGTTTTGCTTTCCACTGCCTTATCTAAATCCAGTTACTGCTCAAAATGAGACTAAGTCAACAGACTTAATTGAATGAAAAGGCTGTGAGACAACCTGGAGATTTGTGGCTGTGTGTGTCCGTGCAGGAGTTAATCTCTGAGAAAACACTTGGCTACAAACGGAGCCGGGCTGAGGAGGATCGGTTTCTTCTCAGCCTAGAAGCTCCCGACATGCCAGGGTTGTGCGAGGCATTGTTGGGGCTCGTAGGAGGATTTAGACAGCACCACAAACAATGTACCACCACAGAGAAAAGCTGGGGATGGACAATGGAGCAGCCCATCAGCAAATATTTCTGCTTGCTGCCTAGATTAGGAGATAGCAGAGACCCCAGAGTAATGGACAAAAATAATTACTCTCCTGTAATTGCTGCAGTCCAGATATATGAAATAACCCTGGGAGCAGCAGGTTGCTTGATGTCCTTAGCTCTTCTCTGGGGAGGCAGCTGCCAGACTCTGTGTGTCCCCAGTGGTCAGTCCTTGCAGGCATTACAGAATTTTCCAGGCTGCACAGCCAAGGCATCCCTTCAACAGTTCAGGAGATAAAGGAATAAATGAAACGTTGAACAGCCACACTGGGTCAGATCATTGCTCCACCTCACCTCTCCCCCTGTCTTCAATGGAGAACATGAAGAGATTCTACGGAAAGACCATTAAACCCAAGCAGGGCTATAGCCAGGATCTAGCAGTCCCCCACAGTGACAGTGCTGCTCAAATCTTCTCCAGGGCTGCAGGAGGAAAAGGACACAGCCTTACTCTGCAGTTACACCTTGCCCCAGCAAAATCTGTGCCTCTCCTTTTCCTATCACCTGCTCGGCTCAGAAGCCTCACATTGGCATCTGGTGCCACTGCTGTTCAGGGAGGCTGCAGTGGGAATGTTCAGGTTCATCCCAATGGCTCATCTTGGCCACTGCCTGAAGGGAGGCTGAGACTGCAAACCTCCTAAAATAGACATAAAATATCTTCTAATACAACATGATTCACTACTTTCCTGGCTGGGAGGACTCGGCTGGGTGATGTAGAATCTGAATCTGGTTCTTCAGTAGGCAGTGACAGACTGATGGATATCTCAAGGCGACTTTGCCATGAGCCACGTAGAGACAGAGCCTTGCCATTTTAGCTGAGGGGCTGAACATGGATTTTGGCTGGAAAAACTCATCCCATGCTCCAAAGAGACACCATACATTTCACAGGCCACCCACTTGTCACTACGTGCTGGCTCTGGGCCAGGACATTTGGCTGTAAAAATGCAGCTGTAGTGGTGACCCTTAAAGAAAAGAGGGCACTGACCCAACTAGATCCTTCCTCCCAACAGGAGTTCTTGCCCTTTGGTGTGCCACACGAGCAGATAGCACTTTTCCAGCAAAGTCAGGAAGGATGGGAAAGCTGATGAGATTTGCGTTCAGGTGCATATGGCCAGAGTGCTACACAATGTCAAAAGAAACTGCTGCTGAATGCCCAGGATTCAGGATACAACAATAACACACAGCACTATATTTCATTCCTTTAACAAGTGCTGAATATGCAAGGCTCCTTTCCCAGCTTCTGTCTTCATCTTGGAAGCTGGGGAAGAGCTGTGTGTATAATTATTTTCAGATGCCATCCACTTTATTGATTATCTGAGTAGGATGAACAAATGATGGCAGCTAGTGCCAGAGCAGAGGTCAAATGAAGCTCACTCCTTTTTGGGAAAAACTGAAATAAACCCACCATGTGAACGGGTCATTGAAAACAGCCTGGGATATATTCCCTATAGTCATTCCAAAAGTTCAAGGGCAGGGGAAAAAAAGAGGAAAAAAAAAAAAGAAGCTGTCTCTGTGTTCACTAAACTTCTAATATCTGAGTGTGCTTAAAAAAACACTCACACTTTTTTCATACACTCATGGAAAAACACACTAAGCTTTTGAATCAATGGTTTTGTTTTTCCAGCAAGTCCCTTCCAGGCTCCACGCACCCTCTCACAGTCACGTCTGCTGGGTGAGCAGGGAGCTGACAAACTCGAGAGGAGCTCTCTGTGATTTTGCCACATTGGGTTTCAAGTATCAGCTTGCTGGAAGTGTGGCGGAGAGGGAGGAGGGAGGGAAGTGGTGCGAGCTCTGCCAGCACACCTGCACAAGCTTTGGGCTCTCCTGGACACTCTGTGTGCTAATGATGTATAACCTGCAGAGCCTGGCAGCTCGCTCACTGAAGACTCTACCAGACAGGCTGTGCATGCCTCTGATTCCTAATTTCTTTAAACAAGTAAGAAACTGCCCCCTGCCCCCAGCCCTGTGCTGTAGATAAATGCCCAGGATGAAAACTGAGATATGTTCAAATGGGCAGAGCTTCTACAAAGGAAAGGAACAAATTTAATTATGGTGTTTTAGGTCTATGTAATTCCTCTTGTAAAGCAAAGGGAGGAAAGAAGCTGAAAGAGAGACAGCATTCATTTCAGCTCCAATGTTCTGCTAATTTTTCTTTTCACTATTAGAGATGCATCTGGATCCTATTTCTAATCCACCCTCAAATTTGCTTGAATTAAAATCCCAGATCACTGCTGTGTTTTCAAGTTGAAGTGTGCATAGCAGCCAAGGTTTATATTGCAATTTCTGGAGTTATGGAATGATGAGCTCCAAAAGCGGAAAGTGTGCTGTATGCTTGAGTCCTAGGGAGAAAAAACCTGGATGGCACCAGTGTTATTTGGATGGAGCCCATTTGTAGAATACATAACCTTGAAGTTCATACATGGCTATATTTTACATGCAGTTCTGCCCACTGGAGTTGGTTGGTGCGGAAGAGCAAAGGCCACCATACTGGAGATGTAGGAATGGGAAGTGCTATTTAATTATAAAGCCTGGATATTTTTCAACTTCCCCCTGACATTTAAAAGTTCCCCCATTAGTTTGGGGCTTATTTTAATAAGAAATTCCCTTTCTGACTAAAACAGCACTTGCTTTGAAATACCTGTACTTTCTCTATTGCTCCCCGAATCCCAGTCTGGTGTCCTGCTCACGTCTAAATCTAATAGTCTTGTTAGACTGGAAAACACCATAGCTCTCACGGAGTTATGAATCCCCATATTCCCTGGGCTTTCATCTCTGCCACGACAATTCCCAGCCTCTGCCAGGTGAAGCCAGACAGCCAATATTTATGGAAAATGAACAGACTAATCATTTCCAATAGCAGGCCATGATTATGATATAATTGCAGCAGTTTACATTGACATCCAAGTGGACGGATACAAGCCAAAAAACTGGAGTAATGGCTCCACCCATCTACCACCCAAATGTAAACAAGCCAGCATGGTTAAAAAGAGGACTTGAAGTCAGAGCTGTGGTGTTCTCCTTCAGCTGTGTTACAGTGGGATAGCCAAACTTCCACACAACCTTCCTGCCAGGCAATTCATCCAGGCCTAAACTGACCTCACCTCACACAGAAAGTTCAGCAGCTTCTCACAGTATCAGTTTATTTTTAAACAGGGCTTAAACTCTATTGTCAATAAGAGCAAGATTGGAGATTGGGTGTTACAGGGTCATGATTTAAACCTGTTAAGTACCTAAAATGCAGCTCAGCGCAAGCCATGGTTGGCCCTGGTGTCATGTGTACGCGCTTGGACAGAGGAGCAGCTGCAGTGGGAAAGGGAATACAAAGAGCCCTGAATTTACCCTTAAAACTTTCTTCCTTGCCCCTCTCCAACTTGGCCTAAATTCAACTAAATTCAAGTATCCCCTAAATTACATTTCCAGTAAATTCACAGTCTTGAACAAAACAGCATCTGCTGTTTGTTGAGGCATCTTTGCATGCCATGGTTGATCCATTCCTCCTGGTACCATCACCTGGAGAAAAGGGATACTGCTCAGCTTCCAGTTCCCACTCCTAAACACGAGATGAGCTTGGCCTAAGCATGGTCTGTGTCTGCAGCTCTGGATACCACAAGCCTCCTCAGAGGAGCTGGCTCAGAGGAGGGGCAGTTCACACCAGTGAGAGGCTGGCCTGCAAACACTTGCACCTGCAGAGTGAGGACAAATAGAGGCCCTTGCTCTGAAGCATGGTGAGCTCCAGCCTCCTAAGCCATATGAAATCCCACTTCCTCTCCACTTGTGCTAAATGTAAAAACAGAAACAAAGACACACACCTAAATAAACAGAAAAGTAGAGAGCAGAAGGGAGGGAGGCCCTGGTGCATGCCAACTACTACAGAAAGATATTTTCTATTTGCGGTTCTCTGTGTCAGACCTTGCCATGTCACGTGGACCAGAATGTGAGTGGGAGACTTGTTGGACACACTGGCTTTACAAATGTCTCACAACTGCAGAAACACCTGCTTTACGTTATTTTTTTTGCTAGTCCCCAACAAAATTCTTCCCTGGTCAACAGTTCTTAGCAGACCTTCTTTCTTCCTTCTCTGTGGATGGCTCAAGTCGCTGGTTTCTAAATCCTGGGCCACCACATGATCACACTGGAACCTCCTTGAGTTGCAGGGTGCATCAGAAGGCAGAAAAGCCAGTTCTGGTCAGAATTCTGCCAAAATGTTGGCTAGAGGACCAAACCCACACGAGGCTGCTCAGGCCCAGGTGGGGAGAGTGGGCAGAGGGGTCACCCAGCTCAAAGGGTCTGTCAGACCCATCTATTTTCAGCATGAACCCCCCCAGCCCACACCTATGCAAATCACACCACTCCAGTCACCACAAGTTATTGCTCTTAGTCTCCACTGCTTCCTGTGAAGCTGGAATGGGTTTGAGACAGCATCCAAGGAAACCAAAGGGAGCCTTTCCATTAACTCAATGGGCTCTGGATCAGGCCCAACATCTGTTTGGCCTTCTCTGTACACAGCACAGCCAATTCATTCTTTATCCATTCCTGGGCCTCTCTCTCCAATAGCATCCATATTTTTCCTACTTATGGTTGTCATTAGCCCCACTAAGGACCACCCCAAGAAGGAGACTGCCTGTGCCCCTTTGGCAGCCAATCTCCTGGCGTTGCACAGCAACGAGTGCTGCCCCAATCCCTTATCATTTCAGCAAGGCTCTCCTCTCTCCTTGTTCAGGTTTCCAGAACATCCGTTTGAGCTGCCAAGCTCTTCCTACTCTCTCCTTCCCACCAAGTAATGGGCTGGTTGTACCTTCTCTTCTAATGTAAACTTGGTTGAGAATCAATGTCAAGACCAAACAGTAACGTCCAAAAGCCTGTCAGACACCTGAAGAGCATTGCCAGAGCAGGGACAGGCTCTCCAAACAGACATTTCCCACCTCGGTTGATGACAGCCCACGCCATGAGTTCCCTAGAGATCTGGAGTGTGAGTGAGAACAGCGAACAGGTAGGTCCTTTGCCTTGTCCAGGGAACAGTAAGACACCAACCATCAATTTATCAAACTGTCTGAATCAAACCACAGACTACACACATTGGGCAGGACCCATAAAGTTCATTGAGTACAATTCCCCACCTCTTCACAGGACAATTTAAAACTGAACTAGACAACTACAAGTATCATCCAGACACTCCTTGAACTGACAGGCTTGTGTTGTTACAGCTTACCTGGGGTTCTTTCTTCACCATCCCCATATCTCCTCAAGTGTGAATTTATGTGTTGTGCCAGCTCACAGCACTTCAGTTTCCAACTGTTCCCGCCAAATTTGTGAACTCACATTGCAGAAACTATTATGGGACTGGGCACAAGTCTTCTCTTGGTCCCACTGTGACAGCAACAGCAATGGTTCACAAGACATCATCCATTCACTGAGAATACACAGGGTTCTTTAGGACTTTGCCAGGCCTTGGATTCCAGGATCTTGTTTTCAACCAGCACATATGGATTCCCATTAGCAACATGCATGTCATTGCTAAGCAGATCAACAGCCTTCGCTCACAAGCCAAGCTACTTCTTAGGACAGAAAAACAAGTCTCCAGTGTCAAATCTAAGGATTCTTCCAGGCAGGGAACTGCAGATTCATTTTGGGCACTGCCATTGCCTAAGTGAGAACCCCATGCAAAAATACCGCCCCAACATCCCCCCCCCCCCCCCCGAAATCATGAGTTTGGAAATGGGAGCGTGTTGCCTGAGGCCAGATGTGGGGACTGGCAGGCTGCTGGCACTGTGCAAGGGCACATCTGCATGTCAGGCAGTTACTCATTCCTGCATACTTCCCTGATAAAATCTGGATTGCCTAAAGCTGGTATTCTCACTCCAGTTTCCTTATCAAGGTATTTACCACCTCCTGACTGTGTCTTACAGACTGAGGGTGTTAAATCTCCCTTATTCTCTCTCTGTACAGGGAGCTGGAGCATGTGGGAGCTGCCATACAGGATGGGATTTCTAACCCCACCGGACCAGGCAGTGTGTGGCTGCTGGCCTGGGCTCCACAGGATCTCACTCTCTTTGTACCTGGGATGTTGCTCTTTTGATCCTCACTGTCTTCGTGCAACCGGTGGGCCCTTCCTGTGTTTTGGGGCATTTGTTGTGGTGTTTTCTGGTAGTCCCCAATCACATTTTAAAAGCTGTTTTGTCCTGTGCAGGGCTCTCTCCTGGTGTAGCTGTTGTACAGCTCTAGGAATAGAAGGATAGTTTGGGATGAAGTTATCCCAGGAATAACAGAAGTGTATGTGGCACCTCCATACGTGCACATAATGTCTTTTTCTCTCTGAAGTAAAAAGCAGATCTCTGTCTCTTAAATATCAGTACTGAGACAGTCCCGTGGTCACAAAGGTAAGGTGTACTTGGAATTTTGAGCGAGCCCTTTCCAAGAGCACCCCACACCTCTTTCCCACCCATTGTTGGTATCAATTACCTATTTTAGCCAATGGCTCTCACACCCGCCTCTTCCCTCGGGAAAGCATCACCCTGAACCCTTCACAGGGTGTCCTTGAGGGCTTTGCTGTTCCCCTCTGAGCTTCATAAAAAGGGAAAAAGAGGGACATGTTCTGAAAGAGAGTATCTTAAAAATTATTAATTTCCTTGAGGAAAAATACTAGTGGATTACTCACTGGGGAAACCTAAGCAAGAGATCTGCTTCAGTTTGGTTTCACAAACATGGGAAATATTTCACCAGTTTAAGAACAACATTTGTGGAGATTGATCGGCTTGGTTCACACTGCCTTGAGGGAGGATGTAGTTTATTTTGGGATGCTGAATGTACAAAGCTGTCCTTCGTCCTTCCTGAGAGCATTATCCTATAGACATATAGCCTGTGTCGATCAGACTTAAGAGAAAGCTTTTCAGCTAAATTAAAATGGAATGAAATGAAATGCAACTTGATTTCAGAAATGCCACTAAGTTATTTTAGTTCAAAAACCCCCCAATATAGAGCTTTACAGCTGCATATAGGAAGATTTTCTTCTGGCATTTTTGTTCCATTGAGTTGCTGTTTGGGATGAATAAAAAAAAAATCAGAACTATCACATGGGGTAGATTCCTAATTTGAAATTTTTCTCTTGACATAGGCTACCTGAAGGAAGTGAGATCTCTCCAGCTGCCCCTCCTAGAGAACTGCCCAGCTGTTACCAACTTGAGCAAACTTGGTTAAATCCCACCACTACACTCCCCATACATGAAATGCTGTTGGGATGCTGGACAATGCTTAATGAGAGCCAGGGAAAAGAGCTCTGCTTTAATGTGGAACCCCTCTGCTGGCAGATGTCAGATTTGGATCTGAGGTTGCTGTCTCACTTGGTAGTGTCCATCCTGGTGAGAGCACTCTGAACCAGATTGGCAAAGCAAGCCCTGCCGCTGGCAGCCGCCCAGGGAAGCCAGGCAGGGTTCACAGGCTGGTTTTTCCCCTCCCTCCCGTGTTTGGACAAGGCAACACTGAAATCAGAGAGACGGCTGCTGTCAGTGGTGGCGTTAATTAGGTGCCAGTTGCAATGAAGAAAGGATGTCAGTTACGTGGGCTCGGGACTGTATCACGCATCCAAGCTCTAACTTTCTCTGCATCCTCCCCCCCACTGGTATGAAGTCTAGCTAGGCTAAAACCAGCTCGAGATGTGGCCACTCTTGCTGCAATTTCTCCTCAGACTGTCTCCGGAGTTGCAATATTTTGGAGGTGTTGTGCACCTCCTGGGTGCCCAGAGCATGGCGGGGAGCAGCCCTGAGTCCCCTCGAGCCTGACGTACAGAAAGCAGATGTTTTTGCCCTGCCCTGCTACCTCCAGAGACAGTGTATGAGAATAAAATGGAGGGAATGATGTAGTGTGAGAGATCAACTAAAAAACTACTCCTGTAGTGAAGAAACCACATACTGTATTCAAGACGTCAGAGGTTAGCCATGGTGCATGTGAATCATGCTGCAAATATCTCACCTTTAACTCTGCTGTCATAATTAGATTACTTAGTTTTTATTACAGTTTTAAATTCTGCCTTTATAGGTTGCTGTCCAGCTGTGCACTTAAATCTGGTTTTATCACACTTTCTGAGCTCATCACATTTAATTCTGTCCCTACAATGCTGGATTAACTTTAAGGGTCACTGAAGTCAGAAGTCACTCACCCTTGCCCTGCTAATGGATTCACAGCAGCCCTCCATGGCCCGAGGAGTGATGTGTACAGTAACCCAAATTTATCAGCGGGGCAGAGGAGAAGGCAAAGGGGGATGTTTGTTTAGTCACTCTTCTGCTGGGCTCGCTGTCGGGACATTTGCACAGATTACTGCATCGACGAGGTGTTGTTTACCTCCTCTTGTAGGAGCCTGTTGCAATGCAGTCGGCCCAGCACTGCTCTGGGAGCTGAAAGGGACAATATGTAGGTCTCTCTGGAAGAAGGGAATGGCTGATTAATGAGGCCCGTAGACCTGCATCACCCGAGGAACTGATCAACTCTCTCCAGCCAGAAATCACACCCTGCTGGCCCACTCGCTCCTGCCAGAACTCCCAGCCTGGTATTTTGTGGGTCCCATCTCTGATATTTGAAGCAGTTCCAGAAGACTGAAAAAACTTTTTTTTTTTTTGTTAATGCTAAGGATGGCTTTGTTGTTGCCTATCATCAAGAAAGCAGGACAGGGCACAAATGAAACTCTTCATTTAAACAACATTCATCCCCAGATTTTACCTCAATCTGTTTTCATTCTCTGACCAGCAAAGATCAGAGAGGTTGGTGTTAGATACCACTAAAACAAGATGATTCATTGCCATGAAAAAAAATAATCATCCTGTAAATAAGCAAATAAAGGGGAAATCTTATTCTATTTAAAAAGACCTCCAAGTAATGGAGAAATAAGGTGCTGAAAGTCCAAGTGATTTATATCACAGGGAATCTGAAAAGGATCTGGGAAACAAAACTTGCTCCAGTGGAAAGGTAATTTCTCTCCTCCTTGCTGAGGAATACTTTATTAGGACAGACCTGAGCCAGAGATGGACAGCAGGGACTTTAGTGGAAAGGGGAGGGCAAACTTTGTCACTGAGGAATGCCATGACAGTTTTTGACCTTTGCCTTTCAATGACTAGACACATTTTTGGAACCAAGGTTAATAACCTTCAGCAATATACAACCTTCTCCCAAGGAATGTGTGGTGATTAGGGCAAAGAATTTCATGTGGTCACAAAATTATCTCACAGTGCTGGGCTTATAAAATACTCTATTTCCTCCATTAATTGTGTCCATGTGGAGCTGTAACTAAGTAGCTGAAACAAATAAAACCAAAGTAATATTGTTTCCTTTTAAAATATATCACTTAATTTGTGGAAGAGGTTTGAGCTCATTAAAAATAGGCTATCTCCCATGAGGGCTTTTTCCTTTTCGTCTCCGAGCCCCTGGCCTGATGCTCAGTAATACGGAGAGCAGCACGTTGCTCCTTGGCACAGCGCTGGCTGGAGCCACTCTCCCGCTTGGCTCGGCAGCTCCTAATGTGCCACTGCCCTGAGAGGAACAGTCATTGACTGAAGTTTCCCCTTTCCCTCTTCAGCATATTAGGAACCACCACTCCTTGCTCCCATGGAGAGATGGGACTGTCACAGTCCCTCTGTTTTTAATGTGGAAATGACAACACGTTGACTGCAACCAGAGATGCAAGCGAAGCCCAGTCCTGAGCTAGAGTCTTACCTGAAGGTACTGTGCAGGCACTTGGCTGCTTGTGGTGAATCTCAGACTGTTCCCTGCCCCTCCAGAGAAAGCCGTGAATCAGTTACATCAGGGTGACATCAGGAACCGCTGCCTTGTCACTGGACTGCGACATCTCCTTTCCCTGAGCTGATATCAATCACAAAACAGGGACAAAGCACACAAGACAGAGGTAAAGAGCACCCTGGAGCAATGGGGCCAGGCTGCAAGAACAACCTCCAGAAGACATCAAATGATTCCACATTCCATTCCTGGGGAACAACATTTTTTCTTCTTCACTGGGGTATATCTTCCAAGTCCACTCCTCCAAAAGGTTGCACCCTCAACCACTACTCTCCCTAAGCAAAATCAGGAGAAGATCTGGTGATTCCACAGACCCTTGCAAATTCCCAGTTCTGTGTGCTCTGACCTGGAATGTGCTTGTGCTGCGGTGAGACTGAGCCAAGCTCCAAGGGTGGGTGATGCAAAGATCTGACCAAAGGGGGCCAAACAACCACATTTTAGCTGAGTTACAGAAAGCTTAGGGCAGAAGCTGAGATTGTGATCTTCTCTGCACTGGCATGTTTCACAAGGCGGTAATGCCCCATTGGCACCAAACACCCCTCCCCTCTCCCCCACTACTGATGTCGCACCAAACACTCATCAGGTATCTGGGACAGATGTTACAGTATGCACACTTCAGCTCTGTTTGACAGAGCTGAGGACATTTCCATAAAATTAGAACCTATGATGCCTCTCAGAGTTTCTCCTTTTCTCTTGTGGGCTCAGTCACACTGGAGAAGAATTTATGTCAGTGTTACCAGGCAACAACCAAACTATTAATGAGTTGGATGATGAGGGCACCCTAGTCAAAAGGAATTCAGAGGCTCCCACAGTGCTGGGTCACTCCAGTTCTTCTCACTGGTTTTGTTCTCCTTCTACAGGGGAAGCCACATCTGGAAAATTACTGAGGTCCTGCTGTTCACCATGGACAACACTGGGAACTGGCATATGGTGTTGTAAACTGTGATTAGATCTACAAAGTAAACTCTCATTATGACCTCTCTCAAGGACTTTAAAAACACATTTCCCTAACTGCTATGATTATATCCAAATTCTTTCATTTTGGTAATAACAACATCATCCACATTTTCCTCTCTCCCTCCTCCTTTTTCTGATCATAATCTTGTTACTCACAATAGAAAAATCATTCCATAATTCTCTGTTCTCCCTGCAGACTTGATCTTTGAGCATGAACATTCTCCTCCCACCAGAAATCAGTATAAACATAAACAGCTCCTCTGCTTGGGATGAGCTGAACATGAGGTGTGGGGCTTTTCTGGACCGTATCAAAAAGTCACTATCATCAGACTCTCATTAGCATCATCATAACTGCTTATGTTAGAGCCCCCTTAGAGATGACAGTCAAGACCAAGGCCTGATGAGCATTTAGATGCTCATCACAGATGCTCAAACACAACATGAGGGCAGTCCTTGCCCTCCACAGCCTGAAATATCTCTGACACTCTCAGGACCCAGCTCAATTGACTCCCTGTCACTGCCATTCCTCTGCTGCCTCTCTGTATGATTTCAATTCTTCCTTCTGCAGCCTCTGTAATCACTAGCACAACTGTACCAAATTTCTCTTCTCAACACACAGCAAAAGCCGAGTGAGGATTGCCATAACTCAGCGTCAGCAAACTCCCAGAAACTGACTGGGGTGGCAGTGAGGTTTTGCCCAAAATGTTGTCCCCATCATAAAAGCCATGGGAGAACTTGAGTGGGAAGAAGATTTCTGCCCCAAGTATATTTATTCCAGAGTATACTGTTCTGCTCCAGGCAGGCAGGCACCAGTCCCAGGTGACTTCAAAAGAACTAATTCAGGATCACCTCTGAGCTGAGAGGGAGAGCTGGACCTGCTAACTCTGCAGGGACCAGTTTAGGAACTGCAGCACCTGGAGAAAGGCATCTGACCACAGCAAGATAACTCAGCCTGTCAAAGTCCTTCTGGCATTCTTGGAGGGAGAATGTGCAAAATTTACATACCTGACTGGGAGCTGTGCTTTGCTTATATCAGGTCTTTAAAGAATCATGTGATGGCGTTAAATATTTAAAACATTATGATTGCAACAGAATATCCCAGTGGGATGAATCATGGGAACCAAAGAGGTAAAAATATCCAGCAGCAGTTCCCTCTGTAGTGGGACTGTGTGTGCAGGTCATATCTGTTTACACAGGCATTTTCTGGATCATGTTCTCCTGGTGTGTTAAATGGAGACACAAATGAACACTTGATTTGAAGGCCTGAATCATTTGACTTTGATAAGATTTTAACTTGATAAACACAGAATTGATTGACATATTTCTTGGGTTTAATGAGCTCATAACTGCACTTTAATTGGTTTAATTAACAGAGCATAATATTACAGGTATGTAATGCAGACCTGTAATACTGAGTTATACAATACATTATATTTGCTGTACATCATAAATTACAACATGCAATGTAACACAGTTTTTCATGAGAATTACTACCAGGATTATCAGTAATGAATATTCAGGGACATGAATAGAAATTTCCTTTAAGTAATGTCTTCAGGATCCAGCCTTCCTTGTACAAGCTTCTAAGAACAACATTCATCTGAGGAAAATGTGAAGGCTGTGAAATATGAAATTATTTCTAGGCTAGGGTGGGATTTGGCTTCAGAAAGCTCAGGGTCTAAGTTCCTCCAAGATGTCTAGGCACCTCACTCCCATTTCAAATTTCCATGTTTGCGTCAGAAATACAGTTTTTCCTCTAGCTTTTTCCAAGGCTGGCTCAATGCTCACAGCATTTTCTCAATCTATTTATTGTCCACTGTTTGGAAATTACCATTAAAAGTCCCCCAGTGTTTCCCGACTATAATTGTTTGGATCTCTCCAGTGACAAAATTAGCAGCTGAGAGAAGCACCGGAATGTGGAATTGTGTCTTTGATTATCTTTCCATTGTGAGCAGGGATGCCATGTGCCCAGACAGTTATTACACCTGACAAGGATAATGTATTTACAATGGGTCTTTATACAGGCTAATACCTTACAAAAATACTTTGAAAGAAAGTGCTCCACCTGCCTCATGTTCTCTACCACAATTGGTAATTAATATCACTGTGCTGAAAATGATCCTATCAGCTAAAGCCTCTTCTGTCATAACTGCTGCTCCCTGCCCAGCTCTGCCTAATTAACCTGCTGCTGACTCACTCAGCAGGAAGGATGTTCAGCAGACCTGGTCTCACTGCTCTGTTTCACAGAGTCTCTGCTCAGCTCAGCATGAGCCTCCCTGAAGCTGCCCCGGCTGCCTTCACTTGACTCCTGCTGATGACTCAGAGTGTAAAGTCATAGTCAGGCTCCTAGTAAAGCTCTTCTCAGTTTAACTGCTCAGTAGAGCTGGCCATACACATACATTCGAAGCCAAGCACCATCTGATTTCCCTTTTCCAGTCACACTGGTTAAAATACAGCTCTGAGGGCAAAATTATTCAGCAGGACACTGCACACAACAACTGCAGCTGTTATGAATTTTCTGTGTATTTGTGAAACTAAAATGATGCCTGCATTGTTGGCATTAATAAGACCTGAGCCTTCAAAGTGAATCAGAGTGGAATTGCTCTGTAGATCTGTTTTCTGAGAATTGTGCTGGGGACTGGGCAGGACAGTGGTGAAAGGCTGCCATCAGCCCCAGAAGGGTCAGGTTTAGTGACTTCGGGCTTGTCTCTAGGTGCGTAAGGATACAACCAGGAGTCTAATGGGATTGTCAAAAGGACATTACTCACCCCTCGGGAGGCTGCCTCCTCTGCCAAAGAGCTCCTGCGTGGCCCAGCTCAAATTGCAAAACCTCCATGTTCTTCTGTTTCTCATCTGTTACAGAGAGATAAT
The DNA here is from genome assembly GCF_008360975.1 of Lichenostomus cassidix. Classification (NCBI taxonomy): domain Eukaryota; kingdom Metazoa; phylum Chordata; class Aves; order Passeriformes; family Meliphagidae; genus Lichenostomus; species Lichenostomus cassidix. The sequence goes on from NC_139483.1 coordinate 308,935, forward strand.
TACAGAAGTGCTAAGAGGATAAATGTAGTAAAGTCTGGAAGCACAAAAGAGCAGTAAGAGAGATGAGGCATGACTGGCTGTTCTTGCCTCAGGCACTTCTGGGTCTGCAGCAACATGGACAGGGCTTCTGGCCAGCAGGAAAATCAGCCACAACATCTCCGTGGCCAAGGGGGCTGGGTGAGGGTTCGGAGGGTACAGGGTTGTCCTCACCAGGTTTGCTTCAGGTCAGCTACTGATGTAGGACTCTCAGCCTTTTCTCTTAGGAGCGGCTCTGCAGTGCATGTTACAGATAAATTCCAAGGGAATATAATAAAATCCTGGGGAAGGGTGGCAAAATAAGAAACCCCCATGCCTGTGCCTTTGGGCAGATAAAGCATCCAGGCTGCTCCTTCTAGAGCTAACCAATGACAACAAAATTAAACAGAAATAGGGAAACAAATTATGCTTAAAAACTGAATGCAACTTCCGGTGTACGAAATGAATCAGCAAATCAAACAGGTTAAAGGAATAAGAAAAGTTATGGAAAAATGACAGCTTTTTTTACCCCCATGAAATCAAGGGGTTCCTGTGAAGAGCAGGAGAGGAAATGCAACAGTGCTCCTGTGCATCAAAGCAGGTGGTCAGCACATCATGTCTGGGCATCTTCAGCACTAACCAGGACTAAGGCACTGCAGAAAATGTTCCACTTAAGCACCCTGGGACCCCCTGCCTGTAAGGAGCTCCTTAACCTCTGAATTCTCCCTCTGTGGCAATGCCCTTCTTCCTCCTGCATTTGGAGAAGGGTTGGAAGGTGACCAGGACGGACCATAGTGCCTGTACACCCCAGGCAAGTATCCTTTATGGAGTCAGGGACTCCCATGGGAGCTGCAGATGTGCAGCACCACATTGGACAGCACTTGCTATTGCCACTAATAGTAATGATAATAACAAAGAGCAGTGAAGAAATAAGACTCTAACTTCCTTCCAGCCTTGAGGTCTGTGTGTTTTGGGATAGCAACGATTCCAAGTAGCATTTGGATCCTGCTTTGTCTGAAGCAGTAGTAAATAGAAGTGGTTGGTACAACTTCAGAATAACCATATATGTATGTGGTTAACAGGCTAAATATAAGGAATACACATCTCTTCCTTTGAAATACGCCAAAAGAGAAGCACTTAGCAAAAATAGATTGCTTTTTTTTTTGACTGCACTTTGCTTTCAGAGGAAAATATCCAGAAGAAAAACAAAAATGCGAAGAGCACTGCAATTGTGACATTAAAAAATTTACAGCATGAAGCTTTTTCACCTTCCAAAATCACCTTCAGATTGTTTTATACAAGACCATGGAAAGCAGGAATGGAGACAACTGACTCAGGCTCACTTTTTGGGAGGGAAGGGGGAAGAGGAATTTTTCTTCTGGAGTGATTCTTGAACTCTTAAGTCAGGTTTCAAAGTTCCTTCTTGTCAAGGACTCCATTTGGAGTATTGATCATATGTCTCTCTCTGTATCACCACGGGAGCTATCCATGACATGTCCCAGTCCTCACAGAGTCCCTGGGACAGTTGTGGAAAGGGAGGCAAGGAGGTGACTTTTATAACTTAGCAGAGAGCATCACTGGCAGCAGTGATGAGCTGCATATTGTGACTGCAATCTGCAGCTCTGCCAAAAAATCCCCTTTTCTACTGCACTTTGAGCGAGCCTGGGTAATGACAAGGAGTCTTTTGTTGCCATTTGAGGAGCTGGTTGTTGGTCCAAGCTCTCTCACTCTCATTAAGGAGGCAGTGAGGGGGGAGCATCCCAGCGGGAATATGTGTCCTAGGTTGGCCCATCTGCAAAATAATTCTGAGTGTCATCCCAGCCAAAAGCTGAGTCTGGGATCAGATGTGGCTAAGTTCCCTGGCCACAGTGGCCAGAGCAAGTGTGGTGACAGTTACAGGGAAGGAAATGGAAATGTTCTGGGGAGTTATGGCAATGGGCTCATCAGCTGAAGGATTTGGTGTAATACATATTGCAACAAGGTTGTATTCTCAGAAATCCCTGGCTTGCCAGAAAAACAAATGAAATCAACCAGGCTTCTGATTTGGTTTGATTGCTTCCAAACTCATCTTTAATTGAAGTTCTTTTCATGATTATCACAACGGGGCTTGCTTGAATCTCAGGGCCTAATCCTCAGCTGGTGCAAGCTGGAGTGAATCCACTCAATTCAAGGGAACCTCGCCAGTTTACATCAGATCGTGGTTATATTTAAGTGTAGGCCATTTAGAAATATGCAAGTACTTATTTCCAGCTATACTTTTCGAATAAAGCAAATAAATCTGAAACCTACCAGGACACAGAGCATCCCAGTTATATTTTCTTCTTGAAGCCATAGGACAAATATGATTAATGAACCACTTACACTGCAGTGCAGAAAACCCAAGGGTGTAAATGACATCAAGATCTCCCCAGTCCATGTGTTGGGGTTTGACCCTGACTAAACGCCAGGCACCTCGACTCTCTCTTGCTGCAGGAAAAAAACCTGCAGAAATACACATCAATCTCGTGAGTCAAATGAGATAGGACACTGGTAGGAGGACACACAGAAGAAAAAAAAGAGGGCAAACAGGCTCCAACTTAAAGTTGCAAAAAAGTGATTTAATTACCTAACAGAGTTGGAGGATAAAATCCAAGGCAAAAATAAACTTTTCATACACTATTTTGTTCACTCACCCCCCTCCCTCTTACGAACCCATTTTATTCACCCCCTTTCCTCCTTCCAACCAACAGCTCGGGTAGGGGGGCAGGGTGTGTGGAGTATTTTATCAGTCCACAGAGCAGGTCCATAAACCTATTCATCACCACAATTCTTCTACTACAAACATTCTTTATCTCTACTTATTTCTCTCTCTCTCCAGCCAGTTTTCTGCTCTCACCCTCCACCCTCTTAAGAAGCAGTCTCTCCGCTCACCCCCCTTCCCTCTTTTCAAACCAACAGCATGGGCAGGGGGCAGGGTGAGGGGTGCTTTCTGGTCAGTCCAATCAGGGAGAGGGGTTCTCTACTTATCCATGAGGTCCCTCCCACGAGAGACAGTCCTCTGGGAACTTCTTTGGCATGGGTCCGATCTCATGAGCAACATCCTGCCCAAATTCTGCTGCAACTTGAGTCTCTTTGTCCATAAGGTGCAGACTCTCCCGAGCTGAGGCCAGGCTGCTTCCATCCCAGGAGCAAGGCCTTTCTCTCCCTTGCAAGTCCTTTGTAACTTTAACTCTTTCGATGAGACTCCAAACTGGATCACAGCTTTCTCCAGGCATCCACCTGCTCCTCTGGTGTGGGCTGTGGGTGGATTTCTGCATCCTTGTGGATTCCATGGCCTGCAGGGGGAACCTCCTGCTCCCCCCATGGTCTCCACCACGGCTAGCAGAGGGTTTTCAGCTCCGGCGCCTGGAGCACTGGAGCACCTCCTCCCCTACCTTCTCCACTGACCTTGGCATCTCCATGCTGTTCTCCCTTCACATATTTTTACCTTCACCTTCTCCTCCTCCAACTACAAACAAGTGCATGCTTGCTTTGTTTTGATTTCTTCTTAAATATGTTTTCACAGAGGCGTAACTAGAAACTGTAATTGGCTCAGACTTGGCCAGCAGCATGTCCATCACCTTCAGAGCCATCAGAGATTGGCTCTGCTGGACTTGATGTAAAAGCTTCCAGAACTTTCACTCAGGACACACAGGAGCCATCTTTGTGCCACTCCCCACTCCTCAGACACCTCCCCAGGCCCACCACAACAGCTTCTGAGGGGTCCAAATTTTTCCCAGATGTCAAAAAATACTTTACTGAAGTTTGGGCCAATCAAAACCACCACTTTTGCCAAGAAGGAATATCCAGAAGGTGCTAGGTTGGTCACTGTGCAGCGACCAACTGCAACGCCACACCAATGGTGGCAGTCAAATGTGCCACAGGGGGAGAAACTGTAGGAGAGCAAAGGAGACACTGCTTACCTGCAGCCTCCAGAACCTCCCTCATCTCAGCTCTGCCGCTCCACCTTCAACATCCCTGCAGTCTCACTGGCTCTTTCCAGGCTCCCCCACAGACTGAGGGGGTGCAGATCCCTTAAAATAAATGGGGGTCCTTTCAGATTTTACCAGATGAGGATTTGGCTGTGGGATTCAGACAAGCCCATGTTGAACAGTCTTATGAAAGAACTGGGATGAAAGATGCATCTGGAAGCAACAAAGCCTTGAACAAACACTGGGCCCTTCTTCCCCTTTCAAAACTGGTCAGCTCAGCTTCCAGAACCCCAAATAGCTCCTCCCCAGACTGAATTTTCCAGTATCAGGGAGGAAGACCAACCACGATTTGTCTCACTGCTGTGATGCACTGGTTCTGAATAGGCTCTTCCTTCAAGAGGGAGCACTTCTTGATGAGAATTACTTCTGATTCTTCATCCCTAGGGACAATTCAAGTTCCCACATCCCGATTCCTTACCATGGAGGATTGCTTTGACCTCAGTCCCACAGACCTGTATCCACAGGAACATTCCCTATTCATGGAACAGTCACAAGGTAACAAATAAATGCATTTCCCCGGGAAGAGGAGACCGTTCATAACTTCAAGAAGAAACATAGATTGGATTGAACATAGTTCAACAGGTTGGAAGAAGCAGCAGCAGCTCCCTGAAAGAGAACAGAAAGGGAAATAAGTTTTCAGACCCAGGGACCAGCAGCTCTTTCACTGCCTTTTGGCAGTAGCCTCTAAAAACCTCAGTGCAATGGTCTCCAAAGAAGACTAAAACCTCTGGGTAATATCCGAGTATCAAGAGAACAAAAAGTGTCACCTAATGAAGTTCTGACTAGAGAAATACTGATTTTTCTCTATGCTTTGTTGTTATTTCAGGGTTTTTTAACATCCCTTGCACTTGAATAATTGTCTCCCTTAGCAAACACAGTGCATGTAATATATGGCAGAGGCAAAAGAGCTACATGAAAAGCCATAACTATTGCTGTTTCACAATTAGTAGTTCTATTTGAAGATGTTTTGAATAAGATTTATGGTATGTTTTCTAATTTTTAATTTATAATTATAGGGAAGAAGCTTAGCCTTAAGTATTTCTTCTCTAAAATGTTTAAAATAACATATACACTGTTTTGGTCTGTAGAGAGGGATACAAAACCAGGAAAAAACATGCAGGAAGAAAAGCAGGGTTTTTTTTGTGTATGTAAGCAAGGTTTAAATGGAATAATTAAATTTACTATAATCAATAAAGTGTGTGAGTCAAATTTATTGAAGTAGCTATTTCCCATTGCATAATTTCCCTGGGGAACTTTCATTTTTAATTTAAAAAAAAATTTAAAAAATTAAAAAAACAACCCCTTGAGCACTTACTGTAAATATGCCAGCATATGTGTGAGGTTAAGAAAAGCACAAGCCTACACCCAGGAATCAAAGAGGGGCTTACCACTGCTTTGACACTAATTGTAAAAGCTGAACATTTTCTAGAACCATAATCAAATCTTAACTGCCATGGGGGACTCGTTCAGCAGCTCACAGTAATTCTAATAAGATGCAGAGCCTTTCACCTTTAGGTCACCAGTTCAAACCCACTGCGGCTTGGGTAGTAAACAGACAGTAAATCCTGAGCCCAGTGGAGTGCCAGCATCCACAGTAGATGCCAGAGGAGCTTTTGGGCAGGAGTGGAAAAGGGTTTTCCCATGTCATCCATGTTTCCCCGAGACTGACACAGCCTCCTCCTTGGAGGGCTCATCTCATCTCATATCTCATCTCATCTGTCTAGGCCTCAGATCCTCCCTTCTGGAAAGCGGATGGGAAACCCTTCTTGCTGCATTTCCTCCATTTCAGCTGGAGCCTCCCCAAGTGCCCCAACACACCTACCTCAGAGACCCTGGAATTGCCATGGTGTTTTCCAACACTTCTGTAATGCCCCTTCTGGCAGTATGGAAAACTCAAGGCTGAGTCCTCACCCTGGCCCTTTCAGGTAGAATTCCTTGCATCACTCTGAGCTCCTCCTACTGGAAATCCCAACTCCAGCTGAGGCCCTGGCACTGCCAACAGCCCCACAGTACATGAAGTTTTGTGACAAGCACCCCATGCACTCCCTGCTACACCAACACCTGCATGGGCCCTGGCTAGACAGCATCTTCCTTGAGGAAGCCATGGACCTTGGTGTTCCAAGCTGTGTGAACATGAAACAACAGCTACATGATCTGAGCAGCCTAGAGACAAATTTGTCTCCAGCATGGATGGCCTCTGTCCCTCAGACACAACTCAGAGGCTGCTTTATGGCCCAGAGCTATAGGATGCAACCCCATCTTGCTGGCCGCAATGGCGTGCACAGCTCTGTGCATGTGTGTGCGTGAATAGAATAGTCTGAGGCCTTAATTGTGTGTCATGTCACTACAGCTGAGAAGTTGAGGAGCTCTAAGGAACAATTCATTTATTGTCCTCTAGACATCTGGGTTAATGTTTCTTCCTTGGATTAGGCTGTACCAGTGTATTCCCTCTCTGCTCACCGCAAGCCAGCAATGCCAACCTCCCTCCGTGGCAGTTCCAGTGACAGCTGTTTACTTGGAAGCTCACAAATTTGATATATGGGTGCTAGCCACAAGTTAATGGAATGCTTTCCAGATGCAACATCTTTAAATATTCAAACAATAAGCCAAAAGCACTAAGCTGTCTTGGCCATTTTTTTTTCTCAACTCTGGATATCTCTCAGAGAAGATGTAAATACAATTCCTTGTGCCACTGGCCAGAACGCTTCAGATGTTTGAAAGGCCACCAGCATCATGAGGTGCTGAGTGGTAGATGGCTGATGGCCTTTGTCACCTGAAGCCAAACCCAAAGCGGCCAAGAAAGAGCGAAATGAAGCAAAAGGAATCATTGAGGCTGACCCACAGGAGGTTGCCTTGCCAGCCAGCTCTGGTGACAGCCTGTGTGTGCTAGCCTGCACCCTGAGCTCAGTGGAGCTGCCCAAGCTCCAAGGAGTGGCTTCCCAAAACATCTCCAGAGCCTCACCTTTTGCTCCAGAACAAAACCAACAATAGCTGTCTGCTGAAGATGTTTAGTGGGCAGTGAACCAGGATCACCAAAATGCCTTGACCCTCACCATGCTGGGTGTCACCTAGAAATCCTTCTTGAGCAGAGGAGTGGCTACTCAGTCCAGAAATGGAGACAAGACCTGCCCAGATGTGTCTTTCTCCCCAGCCCAGCTTTCAGCAATGGCATAACTTTGTGACCTCAGTTTGCATCAACAGCCACTCTAATGCAGAGGACTGGGACAAAAGCAGCGTTTGAGGGCAAGGATCAGCATTCTGAAGTGAGCAAATTTGCCTGAAGACTGGTGTAACTCTTATCACTTTGGCTGGAAGCTGACAACAGGTCGAGATGGAATGGCTACACTGAAGCTGTGTGGTGATGATTTATACCACCGCAGAGCCTGGGCTAGGAAGTGTAACTTAGTTGCTCTTGGCCAACTTACATCACTTTTTCTTCTCTCCTTGCATTTTCTTTGGCCATTTCTTTGAATTTACTTATTTTCTTCCACTGAAATTTAATATGATCTGGACAGTTGAGCTACCAGGATATGGATTTTCTATCCAGTAGTTAAAGGCAGGAACTTTCTTACATACTTTTATCAGCTTAAAAAATACCAACAAACATGGGCTGCATGGCCTTAAATTGGAGGAGGGCAGGGGAGAGCTCCAAGAAATCATGTCTGAATCTGAAACCAGTTCAAGCCTGAAATGGTGCCTGTTTGAAGATTTCTCCTTTATTCCCTCTGATGCTGTTATTAACTAGAGAATGAATAGCAATTACAGTTATCAGCACTTCAGAGAACCGAAAAATTCAAGTTCATTATCTTATCTTATCCTTTTACAAAGTTTTTAAAGCAACAACAATAATGACAAACCGGACCAAACTCCAGTTCATAGGCAGAATGGACATCTGCTAGAAAAATATGATTATTCCCTCACCCACCACTCTCAAGTTTAGGGATTTGTGGAATATGGGCCTTGCCTAAAGTTGCTTGGCATAAATCCTCAAGTTAAGTTCTTTCTTACTGATATCATGTGGTAGTAAATCAAACACGGAAACAGGAATAAGTAAATCCTCCACATCCTTTGGAAAAAAGTATGGTTTGACTCCATCAGCTTCTTCGCCTGGGCAAAGAATTATCTGTATTTGTCAACCAAAAAGCGATCACCCAACAGTGACTCACCTTTTGTGTTCACCTCTGAATGCCACATGAAAGGTGGCAAGTGAGTGTCAAACACCAAGAGGGAAAGCAGGCAAAGAATGGAAGAAAAACATCAATGTCATGCTATAAAAACCAGGAGGTTGTCAAGATCCGGTACCTACTAAAGCCAACAGAAGCTTTCAAACAGATCAACTCTCCATGACCTCAGTGCACTCATGAGCTTCAGAGCCAGAGCCGGGAACTGGGTAGACTTTGTCACCTGCGAAATTCATTGTTTGGTCCTATGAAAACCATGTCTGTTGAACCAACAATATTTGAAGACAACGTTTGATCTCTTCTAAATTATGTTTCAGTTCTCTGTTCCGTCTTTGCTCTTTTCCCCCAGAACAGATATATTTGAATTTTGGTGCCTTAAAACTCTATAGAAAAAGTAAGTTCAGTGAAATGTTCAGCTTTTTTTAAAGGACACTTAGAAGTCACCTGGAAAGTCATGACAAAAAAGAAACTTTTCTGTCAACATTTGCCTTAGGGCTATGAAAACACTGATTTCATTCACTGCTATGTCCAAGAAAGCAATTGGAGAAGAGAGATTATCAAATAAGATGTACAAAGAGAGTGATCCTGTTGAAAGCAGTTGAAAAATGCATTGTATCAGATGCTGCTGGCTGCCCAATTTTGATCCCAATCTGTGAGGGTTCCATCCGTGGGTGCCCCACCACCCCAGAGTTCGGAGAAGGGAGAGTCTGTGGGAGAGGGCGGGGCTCCAAGGGAGCGCAGGTGCTGCCAGCAGGTCGGCGAAGCAAGAAGGAGATGCAGACCAGATTGTCGGTGCTCCAAGGAGGGTTTATTAGGGTAAGGGGTCAGGAGAGTTGGAAGGGTCTCGGGGTAGCAACAAAATGGCCCCGATCCCTTCTGCACAACAATTTTTATAGGGGGAGGGGAAAGGGAAGGAGGAGATTTGGGGAGCAAATGGGGAAAGGGGGATTTTTGAGCGACAAATTACATAACCAAAGAAATGACAATACCATAAAAAGAAAACCAACCAAATAACTGCTTTACCACGAACAAAGAAGAACATTCTAGAATCGAAACCATATAGGGAACCGGGGGAGGGGGAGAGGAGTGGCTGTCGCACCTTGCATTTGTCCTTGCATCCCAAGTGGCTTGGAGAGCAGGGCGTCCTGGGAGCGTACCATGCCCAGGACCCATCCCCATCTCCCTCCCATGGGGCTGGGGTGCTCAAATGTGCTATAGCCACCGCAACACCAATCCACTTGGACTGCTGTTTTACCCATGGCTGCTGCTTGGAATTAACTTGGTCACCCAACTACATGTGGAGCCTCTCAGCTCTCTAGTTTTTAAAGTAACTTCAATGACAAAATACACAAAATTTGGTATCCTACCTCATCTCCTGACATTCTCAGCTGCTAATTGAAGGTTTTTGTTTTTATAACTTGGATATACTAAGATCATGGTTTTGTGCCTGTGGATGTATCCTGGATCCAAATTGTTTCGGAGTTGATTCATCACTATGAAATCCACGTGAAAGGAACTTCCCAGAAATCCCGGGATTTCTCAGAATCTCCAACTGAAGGCCATTTAAGAAGATTCTGGGGGAGTTAAAAAATATAAACAGCTCAAATGTGGCATTTTTACAACCTTCATAAACCCAAAGGCAGCATTTACCAGGTACACACTTTAAAGACAAGAAAAAGGTCACTATGGAGGGTTTTATTTGAACTTAAATTTGTATTTGAACTTTTTTTTGTTTGGGCTGAAATTTTACCTGTATTAAATTCACAGTCCAGTTCTAAAAAGAAAAAAAGTGACACACATTCTGAAATTAGCAAATATTCAAATACTTTCATTCTTAGACTAAGGAATGTGCTTGTCTATTTAAGTTTGAAAATCTGTTTCTTTCCAAATGCCTTTCACTAAAATGGCAAATTCCAAACGTTTGGGGCCAAACAAGTGATACTTCTTGATTGTAATTTTTTTTCTCCTTTATTCCATTTAGTGAATTAAAAAAAAAAAAAGAGGAAAATAATTTGCTCCAGCACTGCCCCTCTGACTGCAGAGGATGCCCTGCCATTACCATAAATTACCCTGCCCTGTCAGACAGGGTGCTCTGGGATTAGGACTCAGGCTTCACAGGCTCCACTTATCCCATTTCAGAGCAAAGAAGAGATGAATTTGGAATGAACCTTCTGAGCTGACTGACCTTCTCCTCCTCCTGTGGCAGCAGGAACTGGTGCAGCCATCACAGTGGAAGTGGGTCCCATGTAACCCTACCCATGTTGAGCTCCGGAGCACCATGAGCATTACGTTTTATGGCTCCTGCAGAATACAGGGGGATACTAATTTTACAGGTGCATTCTAGCAAACTGCAGTCTCTAATATCAGAATGCCATTAAAAATAATGCACTCCTTATGCCCAGGCAGTTAATTTAATATTAAATCAATAAAACATTTACTAGAGCTGGTCAGGGGCCTGGTTGCTGACAGGAGACTCAGCTCACAGCAACAAATGTCTTCTCACCCTTTGCAGACAGCTGCTGGTTTATTGTGGAAGATGTCTTTGGTCTTGACAAATAGCCTCCCTAAGCCCTAATGAGTGCAGAAATTCAAAACATTTGTAGGACATTTATTAGCAGGGAAATACACCAGCTTTTTGGGAGATTTGGATCGACAGCAGCAATCATCCATGGGCCAAGTTCAGTCCAGCTTGTGCAGGGAACACAAAATTACTTTCTTGGCTACAGAGAAAGGGATTGGAGCTCTTTCCAGTTGGTTTCATCTCTGGGATATGGAGACTGTGGTGGAAGCTTTTCCCTGTGCTGAGTTTTCACTGGGGGAGTAATTTTACACTCTGCCAGGTTCCCAACAAAGTCCCGAGATGGCAGAAGTCACTGGGATAGGATCCATCACATCCTATCTGCTGCTGAGCATGAGCTAATGACCTGGTACAGCCACCTTTCCCTCTCCATTGTTGCTTCCAAATTAACTCAAGCGCAAATGACAGGATTCTGCCAGCACGTCTGACAGGCAATGTGCTACAGTGACATTAAGAGGTAAAATTAGGGAACTCTTTTGTTGGTTTTTGGTTGGCTTGGTTTTTGTTCTTTTTCATAAAAGAAGTCAACTTTCTACCAAGAATCTGAGAAGCAAAGCAGAACTTCTAGAGCAACTGCTATTGACACATCAAATAAATGACAAGGACAAAAAAAGATTAAAAAAGGAAAAAAACCCCAAAAAGTACCATAATGAAAAGAATTGACCAAGCTCCCAGGAAGCAGCAATCTGGCCCTTCTTTATGAAGAATGAGCAGATATCTTCTGCCCAAATGGTTTTATGTGGAAAATGCAATTACTTGAAAAATCCCCGCACAAGCTAGCTCCCAACATTGCTCTCAGAAGGCAGGATCTGCCCTGAGCTGACACAGCTCCAGGGACCTGTGGTCAAGATTGTCCACTCAAGAAAGCAGATTTGGGACACTGATTTCCATGAGAGTGGCAGCATGCACTGTTGTAGGCTTATGGCCTCAAACCCACTCCCAGGAGACTTGCCTCCACCAGCAGTGAGGACACAGGTACTGGGCATGGCTGGTGGAGTCAACTGGTGTCTACCTGGAGGCCAAGGTGCTTCCTGGGCCTTCCCTGAACCCTGAAGCCCTGGGATGAGCAGGGTATGCCCAGCTCTGACTTGTCCTGACCCCGCTGATGTTGTTTTTGTGATGAGCAGCCCCGCCATGCTCACAGAAATGCTTCAGCCTTAACCCACAAAACCAAGCCCAGCCAGAATTCATATTCAACTCAGTTCCTGGGAGCTTCCCTCGGACAACAGCATTCCAGCACATCTAATAGGATGAAAACAAATTTCATGCCATGAAAGCAGAAAACTGGATGAGGTCTGGGAGCATAGTTAGGATGTGGTTTTCATAAGCTCTCAGCACTGGCTTAACTGCTCTGATTACAGTCCAGGGGTAAGAGAGTCCACTGGCTTCAACAGGAGAAGAATTAGGCCAGAACCAAGTGGTTTTGAAAAATCCCACCCTTAGATTTATTTAACATAGAAAATAAGAATCACACGCCAACCTTCAGAGTGGAAACTGGTCTGGTAAAATGTGTGTAATTATTTTAGCCACCATTTTTATGTGGAGGATTTGTGGCACTGGTAGATGTGGTTGGATGGTGGCTGGGGAATGGCCTCTGGCTGGGGAGAGCTGAATTTCACTGAGGAGAGTCACAAGGATGTCACAGGGCCAGCTGAAAGCAACGTGTTGATGCTTTCCTTTTGTAAAAAAAAAAAAAGGAAGAGTATTTTTAAAAACCCAAACATATTTGTAGAGATTTTGCTTTTTGAGGAAAAGAAAGGGAAACAAAACCTCCTGTCTCCAACCAACAGCCCATTTCTACGTTCTCATGTTTTTCCTGATTTATGACAAAACATCTCTGGAAACCAAACAAGTATCTTCATTCCACCTTGCCTTTGGAATGAACTCTACAAAAGCTGTACAGGAAAACATAGGCTAAAGCTTTTTTCACTAGTAGCCTTTGATAATGAGGTACCAGTTTCCCAGCTGGCTACTGTGGTCCTGCAGGGAGAGAGATACCAGGTGGGACATGGTGTGATGCAGAGCTGAAGGGGCAGGATTCACTTCTCCAATCTGGAGCACCTTATTTGCCTGCCCATATTTCATGAAAAAAAGGAAGAGTAGGACAAAAGCATTTTTTAAAGGCTGTAAGCCCCAAACGGTTTCCTGAAGCTGGGCTTTGGAGCACATCACCATTTCCTCAAGATGTATCAACAAGAAGCAGGGAGTGAGGTGGTTCCCAAGACATCTGAACCCCCATGGTCAAGGCTGGGGGTCACACAGAGACAACAGCCTGTATTTGCACCAGGTATGTGGGGACCTGACATGTCCTTGACATGACTGCAAGTCAGGAATGACTCACAAAGAGGACAGACTTGTGGAAACTCAAATAGAAGAAGAGGACAGCCAGGATATGATGGCACCTTAGCTGTGCAAGAGGAGATGCTTCCAGGTGCATTCACTAGTACCAGCAGAGCAAAAAGCAGGGGCAATGCACTATTTGAAGGATTTATCATCACCAGGGATAGAGAGAAATGACCACTGACCTGTTCCTCTTACCCCAAATGCTCCAGCTGAACATGGGACCTCTCCTTGTGTCTTGACTGGAAAGTGCTGTCACCTTAAACCCAACGCTGTCAGCAGAGCACTTACCAAGCTGATGGATCAGGTTGGGCTAAAAACAGTGCCTGTGCTTTGGAACACTCCAGTTAAGTCCTCCCATCACTCCCAAATCCCTGCTGGTGTCTCTCTGCCCTGCCCTGGTCCCAGACACACTGATTGCGTTTTGCTGGTGCCCTGGCATCTGCTAGGCTCACTGCTGCAGGTTCCTGCTTTATAAGCCCTCACACACCCTCTCCACAGAGGGTCCTTGTCAGCAGAAATGTTCCATGGGTCAGGCTCAGCTTGTGACAGCTCTGCAAAACCAGCTCTGGTCTCTGCTCCCACCACTGCACAGGCACTGAGTGTGGAAAAAAGTCACCATGAACAAGCCATTAACAGTGCTGGGTGCAGAGACTGGAGCCCCAGGGAAGATGTCACCATCCTGCCCAGGTTTAGCCTCCTCACTCACCTTCAAAAGCACAGTGCAGGTTTCTCAGGCCTGTTCTGAGGAGCCTGGGGAGCCCAGGTGAGGCTTCTGGCACCCAGGACCCAAGCAAGATCCTCATCTGCCATGTGAGATGCAAGCCCAGAGCTGCAGGGGAAAGGAAGCTTTTATCAAACATTTTTGCCATAGCAGACACAGGGAGCTCTTGGCTGGGTACCTCCACTCTTTCCCTTGCTTTGTTTGCACAGATGTTTTTGCCAAGGCTTGTCATCAGCATGGGGAGGGGGCAGTTGAAAAAATAAATAAAAATAATGAAAACAACCTAACAAGTTGAAGAAATTGCAAACAGCAAATTTGGCGCTCACTACACTGAGCCCAGTAAGTTGCTGAGGTTGTACTGTTCAGATTCAGTTTTAGGCTCTTGTAAATTTTCAGTTATTTTTAACCCACCTTTCTGAGTGAGCCTAGGAATGAGAAAGTAATTGTTTCATCAACTCAGGCTATATAAATCTCCTTGGGGTTTATTATTTGCTGTTTCATTTTACTGGCACAAGAGCTCCTAGGAAAGTACAATAACCCACACCTTGATTTACAACTTGGAAGCAGGCACACGCTGAAAACCCAAGCACACAGCACCTGAGGAAAAGTGCTCCGAGTTAATTGAAAAGCTTCAGGAAACTGGAATTCCTCGCAGTGATACTGTCACATGCGTCAGCCACCAGATGTAACTATAATTTTTTGCTTTCATAATAAGAATCCAATTGATATCCCCAGAAATAAAAACCTGCAGCCAGAATAACAGCACATTTATCACAGCCAGGTTTAAACCCTACAGGAGAGCTGCCTTCAGCACAGGCGTTAGTAAGAGCTGGGGGGTGCTTTTTTTATATAGAAAAGGTTTTTGTGCATATACCTGTGTGTACAGACACAGAGATACCTAGATCTCCAAATGTAGCCTAAGATGTGTAAAAGGACTTTGTCTGTGGAGAGGAAACACAGGGAATGGCTTTTTTTGGGCCAGATAAAGAGGTTTCCAACTTAGGCAGGTTTCACACTACCTTCAGTGGGGTTTGTATTTTGTCAGGATGGGGTTTGTTGTGCAGTGTTTCAACGGCAAAAACATCCACCCTCCTGCCCTGAGATTTCCCTAGGATGCCAAGATGCAGCATCCCTGAAAACAATACTGCTTTCCTCCCCATACTTAAGAAACAAGCTCTGCAACATGATTTGGTGAGAACTTATCTCAGCCTCTAGGCTCAGGGGTATCCAACATCCCCAGTGGGATTTAGCTGTCCTCATAAAGCTGGCAGGCACTTGTCTAATGTAAACATTCCCATGGAGATTTTATGTACATTAGAGTGAAAAAACTCCTTTGGTTGTTTTCCGACCAGTTTTAGGCAATGTCTGACTTTACCCAGGCTGGACAGAGCTGGTTTAAGGATATTCATTTTTAAAAGGACAGCTCTGCCTCTGGATGAAGTACAAGTGCCCATTTGCCCCATTTCACAGCTGAAATGTGCTATTTCAGACAGAAACCAATGAATGCAATGAAATTACTGGAATTTAAACCCTTTCATATATTTCCACATTCAATAATCTTAATATATGTCACCCACACATGTGCATGAAAGCACATATCTATATATACATGCAATATATATATATAAAAGCATTAGAATAATATTGTCACCTAAGCTGCATGTTTGCAACCCCAGTCCCTTCCACATCAGAGCAAGTTGTTCTGCTGCTCACGCCCTCCTCCTTGCATCTACTCCAAGAATATGCCAAGGTAAGTTTTTTTTTTTTTTAAAAATCCTAAATTGTCAAAATTGTAGCAGTTTAGTTATGTCAGTTAACTTTTGTCCTGGCACCTTATTTAACAGGCTCTGCTAGTAGCACACATATTTGTGCTCGGGACTAATTCAGCTCAAATATAAGAGGCCAAATTACATCTTAAGTTTGTCATGCCTTTGATATGGGCTGATTTCCCCCAGCTAAGCCACTTATGCATAATGCCACTGCCATAAAACGCTGCCTTGGAAACTGGCTGCCACTCAGCCCTGCCAGAGGAAGACCAGGAGAGGCTGCAAACCTCCCTCCTGGTCATGAGGGTTTGGTGAGAAACGTCACCCTCCTGCTGGCTGTAGGGAGCTGGGAATGTCCCTTCTTACAGCTCCTGGATAACTAAATACAAGTTTAGTTTTCCAGGAGCTGTAAGAAGGAACATTCCCAGCTCCCTACAGCCAGCAGAAGATTTGGAAGGATGTACTAGGCAGGAACAACTGATCTCCAGGTGTAGACTAACAAGGCAATTCTACAGAGGAGCAGAGAGCACCACCCCAAGAAGAGCCAATCCAAGGAGTCTCAAATGTTCTCTCGTATTGACCTGCCTCTGAAGTTTAGGTAAACTTCCTGATCACTTAGACTTTCAATTTATTTTTAGGGAACTATTTCCAGTAAGTGGTTCAAGATGGATTACAGTTAAACTGGAAGCTTGGGAATAAAAAGACAGTCACAGAAAAGCTGGGTTCAATTCTTGCCTCTGCCACAGTCTTCCTGTATAAATCTGGATGCGCTGCTCTGGGGGAGAATTCACTTAACTCTAAACATTGAATTTCAACGACTCTGTTAAAAAGCTCAGGCGTCCATTAGAGCCAGAGGAGTGAGATAGGCTGGGGGCATCCAGAGCACTTGCAGGAGAGCTGCACTCCCTGACTGGACAGGGAACACAGGCTCCCAATTTCAGAGCATAAAGCTCTAAATCACGTCTGCCCTCCTGACATCCTTGAGGCTCAGTTTCTCACCTGTGAAATATTTTCTGGATTAATGACAGGAAGAAAGTGGTACCCAAACTGAGCTTGAGCTCAGGATAGATGCAAGAGATGCAACAGGCAAGACCAAAGTTTGGATTTAAAATTTTTCATTGGCATCTATGATTTATCAAACTTCAGATTAAAAAAAAATACAAAATGAAAATACTTCAACTACATTTTTATAAATTTGCTTCCCCCCCTTTTTTCCCCCCCTCTCTCCCAATGGTTGTCCCTGAGATCATGAGAAACACAGCATCACTGCAAAAGTACATCTGGTGAAAATACTGTCACAAAATTTTTTGAGCTTCATTAATGGACTCCAAAACCAAACAAGTTTCCTGTCAGTGTTTTTGAAATGAAAAAAAGTAGACTCTGCATCCTACTGAAGTAAATTAAAATTCTTCTATTATTGTCCTTTCCCAGACATATGTTGTAAGGACTTTTTTTTGTTCACCTTTAATTCTGAATGACTGAGAACACTACTCTATACAGCTCTAGAATGAAATTATTAGAGAATAGTGAAATGCCTAAGAAGAGAAGAAACACCACAGACTAGCATCTAATATTGGGTAAGGAGTTGTAAAACATAAGGCTTCACATATATCAGATTCATCTCCTAACAATAAACATGCTGAACATTCCTGGGGCACTTTTTTTTTCTGGGGGTTGGGTTTTTTTTTTCCTGGGGGTTGGGAATTTTTTTTTCTTTCTGTTTGTTTTGGTTTGGTTTTTGTTGGTTTTTTTGTTTGTTTGTTTTAAGGATTGCAAGTAAACTCTCCTCAAAATGTCCCATTTGGGAATGATACTATACCAGTATCTGAAAATTCTGCTACTGAGCAGCTACTCAGAATCCTGCTGATAAGTTAAACCAGGGGAAATGGATCATTTCTACTGTCAGGGTCACTGTTGCCAACTCCTAACAGGCCAATTGACTTGTCAAGTTGTCTCTGAAAGCCCAAGCTCAGATTTCATTGCCTTTCACATTTTTTTTTCCAGAGTTGTACACAGAGGTCTCTGAGCCTGTCTTTCACCCGGCACTTCGGGAAATTCCAGGCACCAATCCTGCTCATACATTGCAGAGGAACAGTCTTAGCATGAGACTCTCCTACTGGAGCAGCTCTGTGGAAATATTAAGTACAAGAAAAGATCCTATAGGGATGTGCATGGGAAGAGATGGGGATTTGCTTGTGTGTCATAATCAGACACGAGCAAGAATTTAAATGGTGCAAGGTCACTTGGAAAAGCCGTGGGACACCTCCAGCAGCAAGAGAAGGAAAAGAAACCTGTGACACTGAGGCTCACTGTATTATTTTGAGTAACAACCAAATCCACCTTCTAGAGACCCATCAATAGCATTTCCTAGTTCCATTTTATAACTCATGTAACAAACTTATAAATAACTATGGTAGTTAGAAATGAAAACAAGACCAGTTCTGCACAACAGCATTCATTCACTAGGAAAGAAATCCTCTGTTTTAACCAAATTCCAGGCTAAAGAAATAGGTACAGCAGGAAAAGCATCTTGTTTGAGGATCAGAAAGGGTAATGCTAGAGAGCAGAGGCAAAGCCATTTCAAATGTTTTGCCATAATGTTTGGGTCATACTGATACCCAAATTAGAGTTTCAGTTTTCTAATAATGCTCTGAAGTAATACAGAAACTCAAGTGACTACTTAAGGGAAATGTCACTATTATAAAAAATGCCCTTGCTCCAAACCCAAAATTGGTCAGTGGTCAACTAAAAAATTTCTTTTGTTGTTAAAAGATTTCTTTTGCTGGTGGTATCGCTGCTGCTGCAACTAAATTGAAAGGGTTCTATTACGATGATTAACATCCTTGGGTTTATTACTGATTAAATAAATAGTTCAACATTTTTTTCTCTCCAGAAGTAAGACGCCTCCATTTTTCCTCCATGGAAGAACTCAGTTTCAATGCAAATCATTCCTGGAGGAAAAATGTTCTGTTGAAAATTGGCGACCAACTCTTATGGATGAAAATCCAAACACACTCAGATGTGCCACAAACCCTTGTTATCTTTGGGATGGCTGAGTTTCTGTGGCATCTTCATAAACAGCTATGGCACCTCGAATAGAGGAGGTGAAGCAAGAATATGTATAGGGGGTTTCTCTGCTTGGCTCTGTGAGAATTCCTCTTCCCTCCACCCCCAAATAGCCTGCTTTCCCTCCCAATTCCATGCTCTTTACCACCTCACCCCCAGTTTACCCTCTTGTCATTTCCTCTTGCCCTCTTCCTGCCGTATCACGTTTCCAGCTCAGAATCTGTAGGTCCACAATTGTTTAAAAAGCAGCTCAAACTTCCAACTTATAAACATCGCTTCCTCTGTCTCCTGACTTTATTTTAATAGCCGATATTTGAGTCCAGGGGATTGTTTTAACTAACACTGTATAGTCAGAAGGCATCACTTTCCTCCAGGCTACCTCTGGGTCAACAGCATAAGGCAAAACCCCCTTGCATTTCATTACCCAGGGATCAGATCCTCTTTCCCAATCCATCACTCTGGAGCTCATTCCTGCTATTCCTCTCAGATTTGCCTGCATGATTCATGCAGTGCCAAATCAACAGTATATTTGCTTTTTTCTCAGTTCATTGTTTTTATTTGCTTACATGTTCCCTGTCATAGTTCAACTCATAAATCAAGGCTGGTTTATTTTTTACAAACCCATTGAAAGTTGGAGCCAGTTTCCACTGTTATGAAAGACTCCCAATACTACATGTCCTTTAACAGGTGGAAAATGTCTGTGGAGGCTGTTTGGATGGGAACGATTTTCTAACTTAAAGATGAAGTAGTGTTTATTTATGGCTTAATCTAATTCCAAAACAAAGTAACAGTTCCCTGCACTGAATTACCTCCTCATGATGCTATCCCACTAACATACGGCTTTATTATTTAAGTAAAAAAAATGGAATATTGAAACCATTTCTAGCTATTAAACTCCTGTAACTGATTACAGCAAAACAATGTCCCTGAGATACTTTAACAGACCATTTTCCCTTAAGACAGCCACTAAGTGTCCTAACTAAATTTGGCATTAAAAAGCAGGGAAACAAAACCCAAAACACATTCTCCCCTTCCAATCATTTTACTTAACCTTTACTTTTTTAGGCCCAGATCAAGAGCTATTGAATTACCAGGTTACCAGTGGAACAAGAACACACCTTTCATGGTGATAGAAACATGGAAAAAAAAGAGACTACAAAGGATCCCCAAAGCTGAGTTTTGTGCACATTCAGTCAACTCCTGCTGGGAACAAGGCTCACCTATCCCACCAGATACAACAGAGAAGAACCTGCCGTTGCAGGTCCATCTCACCTCAATCCAACTCGCCAAACTGGAGGACAGTTGGCTGTTGTGAGTGACAGGTCCACCACATTGGCAATTTTGTGTGCTGTGGAAGTTTAAGAAATAATTTAGAATAACTGAAATGTTTAGTTTCTCCAATGTTTCCCTAGGATTTGGACACACAACTTGTTTTCCAATATTTTTGTTACAGTAAGAATTACATGTTTTATACACCATATTGTTTTAGACAGGAAATCCGTAACATTTACCTAAAAAAAAATTGTTTGACAATTCTGAGCTCTACTACCTTGCTTTTTTTTCAGATGAAAAACTGACTGAAACTGATCTTTTTCTTGTAAGATATTTCAGATTTGACACATGAGCATTTTCCAACCACATCACACTAAAAAAAACCTCAACCAACTTGGACAGTCCCTGTGAACTTGTACTCTGTGCTTGTTTCTTTGCAGCTCTGAGATCACTAGGGATGGATCCAATACTAGGTTTCCACACTCCAAGAATCCCTTTGTCCTGAACACAAGCTGTCATCTCACAGAAAAATCACTTCCAAGTCTCCTACTAGATGAAGTCAGCAACTTGACTTTGAAGTATTTCAAAAATCCTGAATTAATCTGCTGTAAAGCCATACAGAAATAGTTCCTTCTTCCTAAGCACTGATACTGTCTTTGATGAAGATCAGCTCTAAGTTCAGATCAGGTGCTTGTGAAACCACGTTAAGTTTTTGCCATTCAATAAAAATGACAAGAAACATACAAGAAAATTAAGAAAGCAGGTAAAATAAGGATAGCAGAAACCTATTTTCTTCCCCAAAAATCAGCACACACATTCTGTGATAAGTTTTCACCAGCTCTTTCATCTCCCAAATTGATGATGGCATTGCACTAATCCTTGTCAGTGGGACAGGTGAGAGGCAGCAGTTGGAGGCAAGACCAGATACATTCAGATGGGAGATGGGGATATTTAGTGATGAGAACAAACAGCCAATGGCCCAGGATTCCCTGCCACAGGCTGATAAATTCCCATCTGGAAGAAAGACCAGGAAGGTGATTTCTGAACAGGGCTCCATAGTCAAACACACAGTTATAAGTCCCGGGTTCCAACACGTAACAAAATTCTGTACGTCTGAAATATGGATTGTCCAGCTAGGTATTTCTTAATGTTTTAAAATGTATTATTTGCTCTTACATTCTGTTTGCCAGAGCAAGAAGGTAACTCTGCCCACAAGCCTTAATTAGATGAGCTATAACAGCTGGAAAAAAGAATCCCATTTTCAGGCATACAAACCTTTTCTGTGTGGGTCTGTATGGCCAAAACTGTTCCAGCTGTACCTAACAAAGAACATTACCTGTATCTGAGAGCCTTGTCTGCCTTATGCCCATAGACAGTCCAGGCTCCTGCAGCACCACTGCTTTACTGTGCTTTTCAATGTTCCTGGCACAGTGAGACTTGAAGCTTGGGTTTTACCTCTGGAAGTAACATACTGGAGGCAATTAAAAGTACTTTTTAGAAAGGGTACTTGCCTGCTATTTGTCCCTGTCAAAACCTCCCTCACTGAAACTAAAATTACATAAAACCAATTAGGAAGGGAACTAAAAAGGTTTACGTTTTTATACACTCCTCTAAAAGACTGGATTAGCTGCTGCAGCCCCAGTGACACACAGCAGGATACCGCTGGTGGACATGGACCCGGCTTGGAGAATTCCTGTTTGCTGTCGTGAAAACAAGAGGGTTGTTGCAATGCACACAGACCCATTATTATTAATCTCCTCCAGCTTCTGGGCAATTTTTGAATTGTTCCTCAATTTTTCCAAAAGGGATTTACGGGTTATAGGGAGAGACAAAGGCAGGGGTTTTGCAAATAGCCCCTCCTTTTCATTCCATTTGAGGGCATTAATTGCTCATTGTCTGTAATTGGAAACAAAGTGCATTCTTACTCAGATCACATGGAGACAGCTGCCCTGATGTGACTCCATGTACAATAAACCTCCAGCGTGGTCCCGCAGGCTTCCTTGCATTAAAGTTGACATGCATGGGTTTGAAATCCAAAGAAGTGTGTCTAAAGGGCACCTCTGGATGAACACATAATTTAAATTGTTGCTTGGAGAATATTCCTCCACTTTGGAGGTGTGCAGATGAGGGCAATGGCCTGAGATACCATAAGTGTTCCCAATATCTCCCCCTTCTAGCTCAAAGCCAAAGTCTTGGATAGGATTTTGCCTGTCCCACATCAATGCAGGCCTCAGAAAATTCAATTGGAAAGGAAAGGAAAGGAAAGGAAAGGAAAGGAAAGGAAAGGAAAGGAAAGGAAAGGAAAGGAAAGGAAGAAAGAAAAATAACACATAAATGGCTGTTCCTAAAATACAGAGTTTTCCACTTCTCCAGGTTTATCTCTGTTTCTAAGCCTGGTAAATGCAAAAAAGGTGAAATGCAACCACATGATTTTATTGGCTTGACAGCCAATTTCCCAGGCTATAACTTGCCTTTAGGAAATGTGGCTCAGAAAGCCAATCTATTAACTTCCCCACTGCTGTGAGCAAGCAGGAAAGCAATGGTTTCAATAGACAGAAGGGAAGAGGAATGATTCCCCACTGCATACACCTTTCTGTTTTAAGGAGACTCCTATTTGAATAAAAATCTTGCTTTTGATTTTACAGCAGGAACTATTTATAAAGCCACAGCTAAATCCAACTTTTCCTGTTGTTCCCAAAGAAGTAAAATAAAAACAAGTTATTTTGCAGGTAAAGCAGTTAAAGAGAAGGCTTTACAACGTGAGTCGATGATAGGAAACTGAATCAGTGGAAGGATCCTGGGCAAACTCGGGAAGCCTCTGCACATGGTGGGAGTCATTCAAGAGTCTACAAACCATCTTTGTTTGCCACACAAGTTAAGCTTGAGGATTTTGCCTGAAGCAGCACAGGAAAGACATATCTCATTTCTTCTGAGAGCAGATTTGTGGGACTGCAAAGCTCTGGTGTCAGCCAGTCTGCAAAAAGGAAGATGTGCTTGGGTGGGTGCTGGCATCTGAAGGCAGCAGGTGCCAGAGAAAACTGAGACCCTGAAATCCTGACTCTGGGCCAGGCATGGTGACCTACCAGATATGCCACAGCAACAGGCCAAGAGAATATGAAATAGTTAAAATTCCCAGGGACAGTTGTGTTTCTTTAAAAGCTCACAGCAGCCCTTTAAAAGAAGAAATAAAAGCCTTCATCTCCAACTGCAGATAGATCTATGCATGAAAGGTTGTGGGGGAACTCGTTATTAAAATACAGACTACACAGTGCAGGCTGAAACAACTGAGAAGGTATTTTTGTTTCCAATGCTAAATTCACTAGAGATACTTGTTTCTCTTACAGGAACATCACTCTTGCTAGGTACTGTACAGAAAAACAGCAACAGGCAGCCCCTCCTGAGCCCCTCAACCATCACAAGGAATATAGACACACATGCATGAAACATCTTCCGAAAACCAATCTTCCTTTAAAAATGAATACAAATTAATTTATGCCCCATATCATGTCCTGATTATTACAGACTTAGAGATGTTTGGGGTTTTTTTGTTTAAAAAGTAAACAAAAACTGGCACGCTGCGAGAAAAGCGATTGCCTCAATAGGGAAGTGCCCATTTATGTCATCCCACAATTATTTCAAGCACTATAGTTGAGGTTAATCCCTCCAAGACATGTACAAATTGCAAATACACACAAATAATAATGCTCATACTTTTGGAATATGTGAAACCCTTTGTTTTGGAAAAGTTGTTCCTATTATTTGTGGCTTGCAACTGTCATCATTATTCAAGCCTCGTCTTCTTTCATGATTGTTCTGCAGCTACTGGGTGCTTGAGAACTTCCCCAAAATTAATATACTTCAAAGAACCAGACATTTTGTATATAGCTTAATTACAGCCTACATAATTAAGTTTTAAAACGATAAAAACTCTTCTGTGCCATAAGTGTACTCAGACTTCTGCTCACAGGCAAGCCACTACATATCATCCGACTGAGTGAAGGGCCAAGAAATTCCATTTCATTAATTGTTTCCTCCAAATCCAAAATGTAATTACATATTTTCCAGGGACCTTTGACATTTTCACACTGTGGCTTGGAATCTGATCATACCCTGAAGTAAACTGCCTGGCTGGTCACAGACTTAGCAAAAAAAGATAAAGGTAGATTCGGCCTTTTCCAGACTGCTGAGAGGAGGAAGCTGCACAACTTTGGGTCAGGTTTTGTTAACAGAACCTTTCAAGGAATGAGGAAGAGAGGATGAGCTGAGCTGTTGTATCAAGTAATCACTTTCAGAGTGATCAGCAAAGGCCCTGGGAGAGAAGAAAGTTTTTCTTTGCCACAGCTATGGCTGGTTCCCACAAAAGCTAGAAGGGATTTTTTAACTTTTCCTTTCCCTGAGTTTTGGCCCTGCTGCGTTTCTGGACTCTCTTTTTGAGCACCAAAGCCAGCCTGGGTGAGCAGACAGAGCTGATCCATATGGATGCAATGCTCTGACACTTGATTCCTCTGAGAAACATCCCACCAGGTAAGTGCTTTCAGGACCTGGCACCAAGGAGCAGTGCTGCCATCCTCGTTCAGGGTGGGAAGGGTCTATCAGAAGGTGCAGTAATTTTATCATTAATAACTTTTTACTAATGAATAAACCATGAATGAGCTCACTGGTTGAGAAGTCCCTAACTCCCACCATGGGCCCAGTTCTCTCAGTGTCAGATGAGTGTGCTGTGTACACACATGTTAGCAAATAGTTGGTTTATTTACTTTCACGCAGAGCACATTAGACCTCAGTGCATCAACCCTAAACTTCTGCAAATGCTAAATTCACATCAAAATTCCATTTTTAACATAACATCACATGGGGGTTTTTAATCTCAAAATGCTTTTCTTGTGTTGCTTTGGATGCCTCATCTCCTAGACAAAATATATTTCTTCAAAATGTTGCTCTGTTTCCCCTCAGTTTCATGTACACGAGAACAGCACCTTATTAGAAACAAAACTGATGGGTCTCCATGAATCATTACGTGGACTTCAGAAAGAAAAAAAGAAATTTGGCAAGCCTTATGTGCTTCTAAAACCTACTCTTTGAAAGGGCCAAGTTATTACATTCTGAAAAGTAGTTACTCAGCACGTGCTGTAACTTTTCATAGGGATTTTTAGGCCAAATTTAAAGAGTGCTAATGATTTTGAATGCCAGACTTGCAACCCTGCAGCAGAATGAGGTTTTAACAAAACTTGAATGACTGCCTTCCGTCCCCCAGGTCGTGCCTCTTTAAAGAGCTGGATTTCTGGTGCCTTAAAATTAAAGTACCCCGCATCTCCAGGCATGGAAAGTCTTGGCCTTCATATCCCTTCCAATACATTGAGAGTAAACTCCCACTCAAGGCATTGGGAAAGCTCCTGGCACCCACCAAAATATGCTGGCACTCCGGGAACATCACTTATTACTAGGAATAAGGAGAAACCACAACTGGAAGTGCCTTGTTCAGCAATGTGAGCGGTGATGGGGCACATGAGGTCCTTTCAGAGTGCTTGATTCTGGTACTGGGAGCAATCTCACCATGGAAACTTGGAACTAATTTATTCTGCCTTCCTGTAACTCACCTATCACTCCAGGGAAGCCTGGCAAAGAGACCTGACAGAGGTTTTTACTGAATGCTTTAGATGGCATAACCCAAGGGTGATGTGGGGTAAGGGCCAGCACCTACTACTTATTTCTTCCTCCTATTCCTTTATTTAAATAAATAAATAAAAATACTTGTGAAGGCAGACTAGAGATAACACATAATTAGTTCAATAACAATTATTGGAGCATGCTGAACATCACAGACAGGTGCTGTTTTGGGGAGAGCAAGGGAGTTGAACCTGATTCCTCTGCTTCCAGAGCTCTGGCTCAGGGGAAGCTGGCAAAGCTGGAGCCCCGCAGTGAAATGGGCAGGCAAGTAATCCTGATTTTATGAACCCTAGTGCACATCCAGCCAGGCATCAGCTCCAAGCCCCTGAATTGCCTCCACGTCCTCCATCCACCATCTGGTTCCCTGGTAATGATGCAGCTCCACTGCAACTGAAACCCTTCTTTAACATTTCCCAAAGAAAGAGACAAAAACAAAAGGATAATTTACTTCCTCTAATTGAGAAACAAGATAGGAAGACAGATAAGCCAAGGAAAATTGGCACAATTCCATGGACTTCAGCTGATCCTAGAGAGCAGGGTGATGAGTGTGGCATAAAGAATACAAGTTTGATACTATTACTGCCCTGTGATAGCAATACCAGGCTGTCACCTTACACATCTCATCTGGGGATAGAAAATCACTTAATAAAGGAGGTCAGTACCACTGAAATGAAGTTGCCTGCATTCACCCAGAAGGAGCTGCCCCAACTCTTTTTCCTTGTCATTCACAATCCGCTTCTTTCCTTGCTAGGACAAAAATAACACAGTGCTAGTTGTTGCCAAATATCCACTTTTGAAACTCAGGCCCAGTCATTTTTAGCTAAGCAAACTTGGCACAAAACGAGTGGTGCCTATGGACAGAGTTTATAATGTGGGAAGTTTGCCAGGATCCTATTGCAGCCTACTTTGAGGTCTGGTGCTTCACCTTCTCACCCTACAACAAAGATTAAATAGTCTCCTAACAAGGAAAAAAAAAAGAACACCTGATACTATTTTTCTCTTCCCTCCCTAGGAATTACAGTCCACAGGAGATGAATTTCAATAATGCCATGAGCAAAAACATGGCTTTGCCTGAAGCCAGCAGTACCTCTCCAGGCTGGGATTATTTATGTGCAACATACATAAATACACATATGCACACACAGCCAGCTTTCACAGGAGCCTGGAAGAAGAGCTCTGCTCTCACCAGGTTAAGGGCACAAAGAAAAATATACCATTAAAAATAAAAAAATAAGTAACTGCTGTGAAATAACGCAAAGCCACAGGAACTTTCCTTTTCAAAAGATACTGGCAGCCTCAGGATCCTGCAGAACGAAGGACTGTAATTCAACAGGTCTCATACGTCACCCCATCAGGGCAGAATAGATCCCAAAAAAAATTCCTGACAAGCAGACCTGACAAATTCCTCTGGACACTGCTTGGTTCTCCTTGCTGACAGGGGAGATGGAAGTGGAAAACAAGCATGATCTTCCCTGGTCTCTTCCCATCTGCAATATCAGCAGGTCAGCAAATTTCCTGCTTTCCTCCTGGCAGAGGGGAAACTGAAAAAGACCAGAAAAAGCTGTGACACCCCACTAGGAAGGAGAGCCTCCACTCTGTTAGAGCCTGTGCACAGCTCCCACCTCAGCAAACTTGGCAAAGCATTTGGCATTTTCTGGGTGTGACACAGGACCCAAAAAAAGAGCAGGATGGGGATGTTCCCCTGGACCAACTCTCCTTCACCTCTCTGAAAGAACAGCTGAGATGAGAGGGGAGGGTGTGGGTGGGAGGGACTCACGGAAAGATTGATGCAAATTCATTCTTAAAAGCCAAACAGATGAAAATAATTTTCACAGCCCCACAGCTGTTTTGTGGATTTTTTTCAGACCAAGCCTGAGCAAAACTTGGTGCAGATAATAACTTTGAACAGATCAGGGCTGTGGAATCAAGGACCCTCTGTTCTTCCTGACAGAATGTGTTCTTGGGGAGATAAGCATCTCTCTTCTCTCACAGCCTTTTCCCTCCACCTGACACAGCCACATTCAGCACGCTGCCCCTTGCCCATGGCTCTACCCTTCACACCTGCTCCCCAGGTGTGCTGGAGGGGATGTGCAGCACTGCTCTAGGCCTCCTCCAGCTCTCTATTAGCACCTCTCAGCACAGGACACACAGGGGAAGAAAACCCAATAGAGGGAACAGACACAAGCCCTGACATTTGGACTTCAGGGCAACGTTGCCAAGCCTTGGACCACAGGGCTGACAGATGGACTTACAGCTGCACTTATCCCAGTTATTTTCCTATAAACCAGCCTTGCCAACAGCCAGCCACTGCTTTCTGCAGCTTCCACTGCACTTTGTGGAACAAGATCTTACACTGGTTTTTAAAGGCTACAAAAATCTCTCTGTTTTGGAGCCAGACAACACATGTTCAGGAACTTACTGTTGTGCTCCACGTCTTGGTGCCTGGTAGGAGGCAGAAGTGTCTTTTCCAACACAGGGAAAGCAGAAGGGCCCCCAGGCACAGCAGCTCCCTGGGGGCTCCTTCTGGCCAAAGACAAGGCCCAGTATGAAGTGGTGGTGTTGCTCTGCATTGCTTCTTAGGATTTTCCCCCTGATGTCAGACTGAGCCTGTCCCTCATCCTCACCAGGCTCTGGGAATGGCCTCAAAGAAATGATGGGGAATATAAAATGCTGCTATGATTTCAAGAACCCTAGCTGGCACCTTTGCTTGCCTAGAAGTTCTTAAGTGGAATCGAAAACCTTGCTCTGAATGTTTTCTCTGGGACTGTTTCATTAAATGAAAGTGTTCAAAACTGCTTTTATACAAATGGCTGAGGCTCTGAAAGTAATACCTGGAGCAGACACGAGCAGGGTGACTGGAAAGCAATTGCTAAAGGCAACACCAAATGGGACTGAGCATGAATGCTTAAGTCGTGCGGCAGGCTTAGGGCACCTGGACTCAGCAGAGTCCCTTCCTCAGCGTATTTAATCCCTACACATCCCTGAACCCCTTGGGACAGGGAACAAGAGGCCTGGAAGGGCTTCCTGTCCTCGGGGCGCTCCCCTCAGCACAGCCCCCCAGCCCAGGCTATCACATTGCATGTTGTTTATACACAATGGCACAATATAAAATCCATTTGGAACCTGGGCTCACTCACTACTATTAAAGAATCCATCAGTGAATTTCATTTTTTATTGGTTCACTTACAAAACTCACAGCGGTGTGTTGTGTTTACTTTTCCAGGGCACCAATAAAATTCTTTTTGATTTAAAAAAAAAAAAAAAAAGAGGAGAGAGGAAAAGAGAAAAAGAAAGGAAGAAAAAGAGAAAAAATGAAAAGCTGACCTGGTATAACCCAGGCGAGCGTTGAACCTCAGCAGTGCTGGATAAAATGAGCTGAGAGGCAGCAGAGCCAATTGCTGAGCAAATGCTCAACTGTGGCTGGAACCAGCAAGTATTGAAACCTGTTTATGGCACAATTTTTACTTTATAAAAATAAGCACAATCATACCCTGCTATATTAAACCTGGTTTTATCACAGACTGATCACTGAAGGGAGGGCAGAGCAGATGCAGAGTCCCAGCAGTCAAACACATGGGCTCAATACTGATGGATGCAGACAGTGTGGTAAACACTCCAGGTATTTATGGTGCTTCATTGCCATATTGCTCCAGAAACAATATGCTTGGTGTTCCTTTAGGCTTTTTTCCCTTTCTTTACGCATTTATAGTCAGGCCTGTATCTCAAACCCAGCTTGGCTTTTGTTTAGTACTGCTACTGCTACCTGCAACGGAGCTGGAAATTGCCTGTGAGGTGAAAACCACCATTAAATCCTGTAATGACAACGACCCCAGTTATGTTAAAATCATCCAGACATCCTACTGTGCCTGTATGTGCACAGAAAAACTGTGGATATGGCCTAAGCCAGGGCCACCAAGTCCCTCATGGGGAGGTGACAGCCTGGCTGTACTGCAGTTATGGACCAGATTTCCAAAATTATGCCTATGAAGAGCAAATTTAGTAGTTATTCAGTTATTCAGGATTTTAACTTTCAGGGATATGAACTGGTTGCAACTCTATATAACTGCAAAGATATTGTAACTACGTTATTATGAAAGAGTAAGGAATAAAATTGGTATATTCGAAGGAATATATATATATATATATTTGAATTTCCTAAACACATTATATCAATTCTGTATTTAATAGACCTGATTATTTTTCTTCCTTGAAAATCACATTAATTCAACCCTTTCTCATCAATTATTTCTCAAAATATACATTTGTGCACTTTTTAAGAGTAAGCAAATAAAGGAAACAACTTGCTTAAAACAGTCATGATTTTTCCCAGCTCATTTAAGAGAAAATTCAAAACATTTTTGCTAAAATTTATATATGCTTCAAATATTTGACAAAAATCCAAACAGAGTAAAGAAAAATACTTTGGATGTTTCATTTCTGTTCTTATTTTTTAATCCACCTTAGAAAAAGTCAGAAAATAAATCCTATTTTATTCACAAGTTTATCAGATATTTGACCTATTACACCTTGTGGGATATTAGTGAACTGCTCACTGTGGCTACTCATTATTAGTTACTGATTCTTGGCTGGCCACCATAGAAAGCAGCCTTACAGTACGAGGGGCATGGGGCTTGGGTGGGAATTCCATGGACATTCATAAACCAGAAATGTCTCTTCGGGCAAGAACCAAGGCACAGAGTGCACTACTAGAACAGCTGTCCCAGACTAGAAAGAATATCACTTTCTTTATCACCTCTGGTTATCTTTACAGGACCACAAATCTTGCTGAAAATCAGCTCATGTTGCTAAACTCTTCAGAGGTTTTCAAAAATCCTCACTCTGGGGCTTGTCTACCTTGGCAAACAAATCAGGCTGGTTATGATTGGACAGGTACTTATCAATACCTGCATGGGTAGACACTGATAGCACCTTTATCACATTCAGCTTAATCCACTTGGGAAACAAGTCATTAAATAACCCACAGAAGGCAGCCGAGCCGGAGCATCCACTCTCAGCAGTGCTGGGATTTGTATTCACTTGCCAGTTCCTTCTCCTGCCACCCAAGTGCTTGGCCTGCAGATCAGGGGCTGTCAACTGAGCAGGAAGTTTGTCCCATCAAAATTCCCAAACTCTTGGGAAAAGTCAAACTGTGTAAGAGTTGGAGCCTGTGTTTTCTTGCCTCCTTCTTGTGGGTGGGGGAAAAAACCAGCCTACACAAATAACACAGTGTGGGAAGCCTTTGGGGATTAAAACATGATACACCATATTTCAGCAGGGATTTGGACAGACTGGCAGGACGAGGAATTCCTCATGGAAGGAGGAATACCTCCCTCACTATCTCTAAATTACCTCAGCGCTTATCTTGCTTTCTGCTTTCACCAGGAACTTTCACTAGGAGAGAAGTCATTTGCCACTGGGATGTGTTTGGAGAGAACAGCAAAATCAAACCACTATTTTTACAGAGGCCTTTTCCTTTCTGCCCTGTTGGCAGAACAAATCTTACACAGACACAAGACAACTATTATGCTAAGCCTGTTCCCAGGACAGGAAAAGTCCTCTCCCATCCTCATTAACATTGTACAAAGTATTTCAGGCTTGCAAGTGCTGTAGGATAGGCTTGACAGACATGACTGTTGACCTGAAATATTAGCGAGGACTGGAAAACACCCAGCTGAAGCTTTCTGAACACGACCATCAGCGTGACTGCCAAAGAAAGCATCAGCACCCGTTACTTCATGAACCAACATGTGATTTGCAGAAACACTTAGATGGCTTAAAAAGTCTAAATCCTGCCTTCAAAAGAGCTTAGTCACCACAAAGTGATTTTGGTATCTTGGTACATTCAGGGGCTTGCCCTTAGAAGTGCAACTTTCCATGGAAATGAGTCTTTGGTTATGAATTTCACAGAGGGAAATTCCTGCTGCACAGCTATTGCAAGAGCACTAAAGCTCCTGTGAAATCCATGTCCTCCAACACAACCCGCACACCTCCGCTCCTGGACAGAGTGGAGTAATAAAGGGATATCAGCTGAATCTGATAACTGTGCAGGTGGGAAACACAGAGATCCCAAAGGAGACCAGAAAAATGGGATGGAGTGGTCATGTCAGGATGTAGGTAAATAACTGCATGTGCACAAAACAATCAACACAAATTTTTTGCCCATAAAGAAACCACAAAATTGCCACTCCCAATGCTGAACTTGCACACAAAACTCAGAAAAAAAAATAGGACATTCACACAATACAAGAAAATTACTAATTCAACAACCAGTCCTAGAGAGAAAGAGATGCTTTAAAATTGGTTAAATAAGGTCAGACTTTCCTTGCATTTTGTTCAAGCCATTCAACAGCTTTAGACTGCCCTGTGACACTGTTGCTCTTACACAGAATCCACACAATGTTTTAAGGCAACTATTTTCAGAAAGGCTGTTGCCACAGCTAAAACTCCAGCCATGTGCAAGGGACCCATTCCTGAGCCCCTAACATCTTCCAATTCCTTGCCATTGTAACTTGGAGAAATTAACTGCTGAAACCCTTTGCCAGGAATGGGAAGAGCTGCTACGCCAATCAAAATCAACATAACTTACACTCTGGCAGAAAGGATAACAAACCCCAGTCAGTGGCATAAGTAACAGAAATGAAGGAGAATCCATGTCTTTTTTATAAAGGACTTAACATAATAGTCTGGAGCATGGGCAGGTAGAAATATGGAACTGAAAAATCAAACCCAAAATGTTTGGATTTGAAACAACTCTGAAAGGGAAAGTGGCACAGAAAGTCACTAAAAACCACAAATCAAGCTGCAGGCCAAATCCTTTGTCATTTAAAAGCCTTAGATCAGTGGAGTGGCATTATTTGAATTTAATGGGCACACAGTAAAGGGCTGTTTGATTAAGCATTGAAAACTTGACATGACTGTTTAAAATACCCTTCAATCTGCCATAAGCTTTAATGTATATTAATAGCCAGAGCTTGCTGGAAATGATCCACTGGGAGAAATTCTGGAGTAAGGAAAGCTCAAAAAATTTCTCCATGAAAATTTCCACTCTGTTAACTCTAAAAATCATGGAAAAACACTTTAAAGCAAAATATTTCATTTTGAATCAGCTCAGTAGTAATGGAAAAACCCCACACAAATAGGTTCACCACTAATGACATGGTGCCTGATGCAAATTTAAGTTTTGATCACTTTAATTTATTTTTTTTTCTCTTTTTTATGAGCTGGGCTCTTTGCTTGCACTACCTGGACTGCCAAAATCCTTGAGCTGTTTGGAAGATGTCTGGAGGAATGTGTCTCTTCTCTGATGGTTGCTTCTCATTACCACTCATACCTGAACAAGTCCCTGCCAAAACAAGCAGAAAAAACCCCAGGCAATTCTAAGAGGTAGCAATGAACAACTTTGTTCATTGCTAATGGAAAGACATTGTGAGACAACCAGAACAGCTGAAGGCCTCCTTTCTGTTCACAATAGAAACAGTGGGTCTGAAAGTCAGCGAAGATTATTTTGATGATCTAAGGACACCCATTGCACAGATTTGCTCCATATGAGCATCCTGGTTTCCTAGTCCAAGGATGAGCACTGTTTCCAGAATGTGAGAGCATTGTCTTCACCCAGAACACCAGCTGAGCAGGCTGGTGAACTCATTCCTGCTTACCAACACCTTCTTATTTGGTTTTCCACAGTGAGATTAGATCATGCAAGAAAATTTCACCAAATATAGTGTAAAAAGAGATGAATTCACACAAGATTTTGTTAGTCATTGAGAAAAAAAAAAAAGTGCCTTCTGTCAAACTACTGGAAATTAATTAACTCTGAATACTCAAATACATACGCATTTCTGCAAAAACACTTTGGGATGAAAAAATTATTTACTGTGCCCTCCAGAGAAATGTACCTTGTCAATCCCTTGTCACTAAATCACTTGCTAACAGTTATGGTGTGAGGTAAATCACTGTTTAACCCTGCTGAGTTTAAAGGCCTTGAAGCCCATTCATTCTGGAGGTTACATCTGCTTTCAAGCTCTCTTTTAACAACCTGGTGCTGAAAAGATGTGATGTAATTTTGCTGTTTACTAAACAGGTGTCAGTAATCTTATCCAGTGATGTCAGGCCACTTGCTTGGAACTCACTTTAAGGCAACTATCCGAGCTGGTGCCACGGGATCATAAAAAGGCCCTTCCCTGGGGAGATACAGCCTCCCAGCACATCCACGGACAGGACGCAGGACCAGGAGTATTTAACGAATTGATGGGGTTAGCTCTGCAAACTCTGTTAATCAGGTCACCTGCCCAGCTCTTGGTTTGCTCCATAGGAGGGCTCTGCTCACATGACTGAGCATCCCAGCACGTGGCCCTGGGTGTTCCCTTCCCACTTGAAGACCCTGAGGGAGATGGTGCACCCCTGGAATAGAGCAAATGGGCTCACGAGGTAACACGAGAGGTCCCAGGGTGGCAGGGCTGCACTGGCATCACCTATCCAAAGGCTCCCTGGATAATTTCTGAGTTACCTCCCAAGTAACCCACAGGCTGAAGGTGGCCCTGTGACCACCCTCCCAACAAAGCTGGCACAGAACACAAAGCTGGGCTGCTGCTCCTCTCCCAGGAGCTTCATTAGGCTCTCCAGGAATATCCGATATGGAGACTTTGGGGCCTCCCCCTCTCCAACAGCCCAATAAATAGGTGGGCACAGCACTGATGTGGACTGTGTAACACCCCTGATAGCACCCACCCAAACCCACACTAGCCCCAGGCTGCTGAAGGGGCACTGCACATGCCCCAGGCAACACTCTGCTCTGCATGAAAGAAAGAATGTCTTGGGCAGTCAGGGTTGGACTCCAGGAATGTTGTAATTTCATTGAGAAATGGTATTTGGTGTTAACAACATGGTATTTTAATTGTTTAATGCTCACTTACTCAAGCAGCATTGGGCTGTCGGGGCGTTCCAAGGATTTTGGCTATGTAATACTGCTCCCTTGGCAGGAGGGGAATTTGAGGCAAAGAAAACCCAACCCAGAAACCAAACAAACAAGACAAGAATGCTAGATTTGGGTGAACAATGATGCTTGGCCCTCATACAACATGCAGCTCTTCAGTCCATCTAGCTTACTACCTCCATAAACTAAATAATCCTAATTAAACTATTGAATATTTCCGGGTTTACACAGAAAATGTCTGGTTTTACTAAACGAAAACTTTCACAGAAAATGCATAAAACAAATTATTACAACACAAAAGGTTTTAACTGAAAACTTTCCCATGTCAACCCTACACTCATAATATTCCAGGTTAGACTAAAAATGCACAGTCTTTAAAGCCCATGTTAAATATTCCATGGAGGGGAAAAAAAAAGTGTCGCTTACTAATATATCTGGGAAACAAGCTGTATTCCTGTATTCCTCCCTGTTAGAAACATGTTCATCTGACCATATAATTTTGGGCTCAAATTCAGCATTCATATGCCGGAATTTTAATGGGAGATTGCTTATTTTTATGAGACCAGTAAAGCAGCATCAGAACTCAATATGGGTGTTTGTGCAGATATAAAATCATCCTAACTTGTTCAGCTGAATTTGTAAATTTAAGGCCACGTGAAAGGATATTTGAACTCAAGTCCAAGCAAACTTCCTACTCGTTATTAGATCTCCCTAATGTGGATAGTCCTACTTGGCCCTAGGAAATGCTGGTATTTGGTTTAAGAGGCTTTCTAACACTCATTACATTAAATCACACACTTCAGACCCAAGGAGCTCATAAGCCTGGAAGTTTGTGTCTATTTTTTCCAGCTACACTGGTTCCATTTAACAAAGTACATCACCAAACACCCCATCTTGCTGCAGAAAGTGAGCATTGATATAATTTTGCTTTGTAGAACCAGGTTCCTGACAATTCTTTCTTTGTGGCAATGGATGCAAAAGAGTAAATTTCAGTGTTTTGTTTGCTTAAATAGAATATTTTCTGCTCTGCACAAACTAATTTTCCAGGCCTGAACCTACATGTTTTTTAGATTTTTTCCCCTTTCAACTTCTTTACTGGGTATTTAGCTCTTCCTTCCTTAATGGGAATTTAATAAGACCCAGCTGACAAGTGCTCAGTGAAGCAAACAGCACCTGAAGGAGATGGGAAGTAAGATCCATATAAAATGCCTCAGTAGGATCATTGTTATTAAAAGGATAACCAAATGAATTCATAATGATGGGACACTCATTTCAAAGTGTTTCCATAGCTGTTACACATCAGGAAAAATATGGAAGTTACCCCATTTTCTCCAATCCTAAATAACCTTATAAACTCACCAAAGAAATTAATTAGCCTATATTTCTTGAAAATTCATAACAAAGTTTCCATTTTTCCATCAGCTAATTCCTTAGTGCATTCTGGTTTTTAACTTCCTTCAAGTCTGGATCATTTTGATGAGTGAACAGACATTTTGTGTTTCCATGGGTTATTTCCACAGGTTCAAATATCTTCTGTAATTGACATTTTCCTGCTTACAAAAGTTGTCAAACTTGAAAGTAGCAGTTGATTGATAAAACATGGGTTTTGTCTGTAACTTAACTTCATTGTTGGGGCTTATTGCTCAGGCTCTGACTAACTTCTCTCTTCAAAGTGACTTGCACTGAGAGGTTTTGGGGGCTTTTGGTTTGGGTTTTAGGGGTTTTTTTAACCATCTATGGTTTAAGCTACTTTGATAAAATAGAAAGCAGCAGCTGTTTTTCTCCCCTTTTTCCTACTTTTTGCTTCCGCTTTAGAATTATTACTCTCTAAATAAAGGAGTGTAACTTAACTTTTAAAGTAAAGTCTCCCAAAGTCAATTTCATAATCATTCAGCAACATTTATCCTTTCCAACCCTGACTATAAGGAAAAAAGGAAAAAAAGAAGAAAGCATTGAAGAGAGCACCGACATATGCAGCATCACAGAGGACAGCAGCTACACACACCATAAAGCAGCATCACAGATGTTATTTAATATTTAAAAACTCCACAATGATGTTATTTAATATTAAAATCCCCCACACAATAACTACAGAAGCAGCACTTCTTCTAGTGATGAGAAATGCACAAAAGCACAGCCCAGAGCCCAGTAGGGTATTTTTGTTTGCTTTAGTGGATTCTGGGCCTGGTTAGTAATAAAGATGCAAACAAGACTGTACAGTGCTGAAGTCAGTACAGTGTTGGTACAGATGGGGATGCCTTTGCCTCTGCACAAATCATTGCCAATACAGTACTTAGCGGAGGGCAACTATTTACAATTTCCACCTGGATGTCACTGAATTATAACACAGACACTCAGCAGCACCATAATGACATCTCATGGTTCTCCTCTGTGGTGGGGTCACACTACCCTTCTGCTGATCCCAGGTCCTGCTTGCATGTCACAGAATCATGGAATGGTTTGGGTTTGGACCTTAGAGATCATCTGATTCCAGTCCCCACCAGGAGCAGGGACACCTTCCATTGTCCCAGGTTGCTCAGAGTCCCATCCAGCCTGGCCTCCAGGGATGGGGCATTCACAGCTTCTCTGGGCAACTTGTTCCAGTGCCTCACCACCCTCACAGTAAAGGATTCCTAATATCCAATCTAAACCTGCTCTTTTCCAGTTTGAAGCCATTGCGCCTTGCCCTGCTACTTCAGGCCCCTGTGAATAGTCTCTCTCCATGTTTTCTTGCAGGCTCCCTTCAGGTACTGCAAAGCTGTAATTAGGTCACTCAAAGCCTTGTCTTTTCCAGGATGAAAAATCCCAATTCTCTCAGCCTTTCCTCATAGCAGGGGTGCTCCATCCCACAGTCAGTTTGCTGGCCTTCCTTTGGACTTGGGTCCAACAGGTCCATGTCCTTCCTGTGCTGGAGAGCCCGGAGCTGTGCACAGCACGCAGGGGTGCAGTGCTGTGGTTTGCTTCATGCAGGGCAGAACCCGGATGCAGGAAGTGAGCGACACAAGATTTGAAAAATCTTTGATCATCCCACAGATGTGAGGGAGCTGGAGAGGCTGAGCTCTGCCCAGGTACAGCTCTCCCACAGAGATTACCTCCAACCTCTCTGCTTCCTGACGGAAGAGCTCAGAGATGGCTCATGGACACTGTGCCATGGCCAGTCCATGTTTTAATTTAGCCCCATTGTAACCAGCATAGTCTCAGAATGAAGTTCAATTGTCCTGGATAGGCATGGATTAAAGCAAGAGGCAGTTTGGTTTGAGTCCCAGCCTAGACACAGTATTTTCATATGCCTTTGGCACAAAACTGTTATTGCTTTCTGAAGCAGTTGTTGTTTCAGTGACATGACTTCCTGCATGGGCGTTTTAATTATGGTTGGTGTATCACCTAACTTCGTTATGTACTGCTTTGAAGTTGTCCTTTGTATCTGACAGCAAGAAGATGGAAAACAAACATGACTGTTTATTCCCTTCCCCTTGCCCTGCATTATCTTGGTGCAGCCTTTGCTTTGGATTACACAAACATGGAGCAGATGGAAAAGGAGATCCCAAAGAGGCCAAACAAAGTGGGTGTACCTGACATTTTTGAGTAGCAGGTGTTTTCTCTTAAGCTGCCCTTATGACAAGTCAAGCAGATGTATAAACCCCCAAACAGCAGGTCAGGCCCCGAAGACAGAAAATTGCTGAAAATGGTGTTAAATTATTATTCCCAAAAAAAAAAAAAAAAAAAAAAAAAAAAAATCACAGTTCCTGAACTGAGCACATCAGTTTTGTACTGGGTTAAGGGAGATGCTCCACTATGGCAGAGAGGTGATATTTGCAAGTATTTGCATCTAACTGCAAGAAGTGATATCCCAGCCACTCACAAAAGAGAGGCAGGGAACGCTTCCTGGTTGGACTGCCGAGGCAGGGAAGAAGGATTCCACATTAGCCAGATGGCAGCAGAGCATGCACAACCTAGAGTGGGCTCCCAGAGTTTACCCCAGCCTCGGTCTTCTGTAACCTGCATACTTCTAATGAATTTAGGTATCCAGGGCTGGGTGGTGACACT
This sequence comes from Lichenostomus cassidix, assembly GCF_008360975.1. Classification (NCBI taxonomy): domain Eukaryota; kingdom Metazoa; phylum Chordata; class Aves; order Passeriformes; family Meliphagidae; genus Lichenostomus; species Lichenostomus cassidix. The sequence goes on from NC_139483.1 coordinate 347,533, forward strand.
CAACTCACCATCTTCAAACACAACCCACCTCCTCCACATCCAGGTAACAACTAATTAAGATCCTCACATACATATAGTTAAGCAATTCTTTTTTTCCCAAAAAAAGCAATTCAGAAAAAAATAGGTTCCAAAAAATCACTGTGGCAGCAACCACATAGCATTCCAAACCATCTGCTGCAAAACACATGCCCGATGAAGCTGCCAACTGAGACACTCATTTTGGAGGAACCCTCTTTCCTCATTTTGAATGAAGTTGAACAGCTTTAAAGTCAGACAGGAGAGATCTTGTAGGTTGATCCAAATCTTCACCTCCCTATCAAAGACACCAAGATAAGTCACCGCAAGAACACCTTCTAGCAGAGTCAATTATTATTAATTGTTTCTTCATTAACAGGGCAACTTCAGTCCTATTCTGCCTCTCCTATTGAGGACAGAAGTTCTCACCTTTCAAAAGGAATCTGAGCAAGCCATGTGGAGATTCTTCCATTTGTGACTTGGGAAAGTGGAGATGAAAGACTTCTAAGACCTTTAACTTGGGTTTGTTGTCTATTCTGGGATGAGTATGACATTACTCACCACAATGTATCATCTTCCAGCCCCAGGAGACCATCCTGGGGAGATGCAGAGGGCTACAGAACTTACTTCTTATTTTAGGGCTTTTGCTTTCCTGAGGTTTCTACCATCACAGCCAAAATCCCAACCTGAATTTTGAAGTAGGATACTTAAGGTGATATTTACATAAAAACTTCAGAGAAGGGTCACAATGCTGCTTCAGAGCTACGTGCACTCATGGAGATTCTATGTTTCTATAACAAACTGGTTTTAAAGGGGTTTTTTGGTTGTTTTTTCTGCCTTGAGTGTTGTGCCATGATGAGGAAATACCTTAAAATGAAGGTGCACCTGCACCACTTTTTCAAGAGCTTAGCAACTTGAATTCTCTGCTCATGGGAAACAGAAGTTCAAACACCCAGAGAAATCCTCCAGCCAGCTCTCCACTCCCCTTCCCAACCCTGCACACCTGGTGTTTAACATACACAGAGCAGTCTCTCACCTTCTCCCACAACCCAAAGCCTGGAGTTGAGCAGTAAAGCCGAGCAGGACACAAACTTGGCATATCCTCTCCTTGCTGGTCCCTCTCCCTTCCTTATTTGCTGAAGCTTCTTTTCAGGTTCAGAGCCTTTCAATGGTGTGCCAGTGAATAAACCTCATTAAAGAGGAAGAGAAGAGTCAAATACTGATGCTGAAACCCCTCTGCCCATACTCCACAGTCACACCAGCTGCCCACATTCACAGCCACAACATAAAAAAACATCCCAAAATCGTATTGCTTCAGAATCTTTGAACCCAGACAGATGTCCAGGGATGAAAGGGGAAATGAACCTGCCTTTCCTGCCATGACAGAAGTATACACACAAGTCGACTACTTCCTATGGCCAGCCCCACCCTCTGAAATTCTGAGAAAAAAGGGGAAAAAAGCTCAGCTAATGAGAATTGCAGTACAGTTCACACCACAGTAGTTAAGGTTGTATTAATCATAAATTCTCTTTTCAAGGTTTCTGTCACTCTGCCATAAAAGTCATTCTGGGTTGAAATTTAGCATCCAAACTTTCTGCCCAAGGACAATATTTTTGACAGAATTTGGAAACAATTGATTTGGCAAAGCACAGCTGAAGTTTTAGGGAGTACAAAAAAGAATAGTGGTTAGTGGTGTCAGATATTATTACTTTATGCTCTCATAACTTAAAACCAACTAATTTAGGTTCTGTGGTTGTTATTACTCCATAATTTCCTCTGAAATAGTTGGCCCATTCCTAATAACAAGCTCCTGCAAACTGCTATCACTTCTCTAAATAGAAAAATAATAGTATTCCTGGGCCAAATCTAGGGCTGCCATAAATTAGCTCAGTGTCACTGCTCCCCATTGACATCAGCTAAGGGCTTGGCCCCAGGTGTTAAGCAAAACTCATTTTTGGTGTTTGCATGTGTCTGGTTGGTTCCATTAGCCCCGAGCTGGGCAGTTCCCAGGAATTCAGAAGGCAGATGGTTAGGTAATGTCTTCAGGAGCCAACAGAAGGGATCGTGCTCTCATCAAAGGCTGTTGCTAAACATGGCTTGACTTCATGCACTGCAATCAGCATCTCCACCTAGAATACATAAGGATTTCTTGGGAAGCACAGTCACACCAGGAAGCTATACCAGCTGCCTCCAATCCCAAGTTAAAGTCAGGCTCCCTCACTGCAGTGAATCACTCAGGTTTAGCTTCTCTTGCTTTGCCTCTGGAGAACCCAGCATTTAACTTCTCCTGAGTACATCTCACACAGGACCATGCATTTTGGAGGACACTACTTCCCAGGGCACAGGAACTCAAGGGTGTTACTGGTCAGAAGGTGGTTCTCCAGTGCCTTGGGAAGTAAAGGACTTGCTTTTGAACTCAGGCAGCACTGGAGGTTTTTTGAGTGGGCTATTGAATGCTACAAGTGGGATTTTGACATTTTCAGAGAGGCCCATCACAATAACCACCTGTGCCCTCCTCCTATAAGCTGGTGCATATAAATGACATTTTCTTATTGAAAAATAGCACTCGAGTAAATGAGTACTTCTAAAAGATACTTTTACAGTGTCAAAGTTTCTCATTCACACGTTTCACCAGGATATTTGGATTGGAACAAGCAAGTCTTTTGTGTATAGACCAGAAAAAAAAATAAATTCTTCCTAGTTGGGGTACTTAATTAGTTAACCTAATAAAATGTACCTAGGTCTGGACCCTTAAATTCAACTATTCTTTCTGTATGTCCCTCAAGTTTAACATCCACATTTAAAATAAGCACTGTTCAGACAAATGGAGTCAAAGAGCAGCGACAGTAAAAATTAGCCAAGTACCACGCACAGGACACTTACATCCTTATCCAAAATTCACACTACTTATGCAATTTAATCCTTGTCTAAAATTCCCTGTTCCACCAGATGCCTTTTGACAATACACAGCAATGGGATGCTGAAATTGGCATAGCTGCATCCTTTCAGCAAGAAAAACAACAGCCAGAGATGGGCTGACGCCTCATGTCAGTAGGAGAGCTTTTAGGTGATCCCACACCTATCAGTTCCTCTGTGTCCATAACCTCCTATGCTCAAAATACCATGAATTTACAACTCAACCTTCCTCTTAAAGGTTGCTCATTTAGGTACAAATGAGACCAACAAAGCAGCCCCAAACCAATTACATGATTGAACACCATGATTTTTGTCCTGATCTTTGAAGCAGGAGCCCTTGAGCAAAGTCAGAGATGGCTCCTAGGCAGCTGGAATTTCTGTCCACAGAGGGAGGAAAGGAGCAGGAGTAGGTGCTGGACAGAGGTATTAAAACACCCATCACCAGTGCAGCAGGGACCAGTACTGGTCACCAGAGACAAACCTGCTCACCTGACAAGACTAGTAAATTGCACAATGTCAGATGTCAAGACACCTTCCCACACACTGTTTGGAAAGTCCAGAGGCTGTTTATGTTGGGATGGGGGGAAAAGTATTCATTCCCCCTTGCAATGGGTTAAGCAGCTCTTACCCCTAAGATAAGCTACTTCTGCTAAAACATCAACAACTGACCTAATTTATTTTAGATATGGAGCAAAAGTGGCCTCTGCTATTCAAGTTTCAGTGGACAGCTTAGGGAAGGATAAAAAACAGAAGAAAAGAGATCCCTTTTCACAAGAAGGTATTATACTATCCTATCAGTTGATGAGGTTTTTCTGCTTGGGCTACTCCATCTTCCTAAATTATACCAAAATTCCTCCAGGTTTTGGAAGCAACAATCTGAAAGCAGTGTAGAAAGAAATCCCTTCCTGAGAACTAGTTAAAAACTCAGTGATAAAAATAGCAGCTTTCTGCTTGGACACAGCAGCTCTAGCTTGTTCCTGTCAAGGTGGTTTTAAAATAGTATTTCGGGTCACAGCCAGTGAAAGCCCCTCTCAGCTACAATTTCAGAATTCTGCTTGGCTTATTCCTAATCCCTGTAGCAATAAGATCAGGCTCCTAAAAATATGGTGGAAAAAATACAGGAGCTCAATCAATCCATTACTTTCAGACTAGTATCTGTAGAATTCTAATTTCCCTCTGCGATACCATCACATTTCATAATGAAAGTCAGGTTAAGGTTTTACTTGGCATCTGCACCTCTTGTGGTGAAAGGAATAGAAATTTTGGTCTTGCAACAGCTGTGGAGAAGAGTTTGAATAGTACATCATTTATCAGTAGTGTTTCCTGAAAAAAAGGAAACATTCCATGAAAAGATAATTTACTTGTCTTAATAATGTAAGCAGGAATTAAAGTGGAGAAATCCCTTATGGCAGGATTTTTGACAGTTGCCTTCATTTTCATCCTTGCTGACTGCACATGTGTACTTTGAAAATGAATACAGTTTCCACTTCAAAAGGAAAAAAGGCAGGAAAAGGGTGTGAGAGGGAGCCTGTGATGTAAAACTCATTGACTACAATATTTTCTGGGAAGTTTACCTGCTCTAAAGTCCTTATAGACAGACACCTTGGGGAATATTAGGGAAATGTTTAAGCACATTCAGTAGGAACACATGCCAGGGTCCAGCTTTAAATAAAATGTGCATTTAGGCGAGAGAAGTGATGGATCCAAAATTGTACAGAACAGATATTCATTAATGACTTTTTCCTAGTCAAAAGAATTGGAAATCATTCAGGAGAAGAGGAAATGGTAACTTGTCAGTTCCCATGTTATCACTGCTGCTGCTGTAAGTGGCAGGACCCAGTTTCCTCTGCTCTCCTGAGATTCCATGAAACAGAACACAGAAATCCAGAGGCAAATCTCCAGTTCTTCCCTGCACTACAGTCAAAAGGCATTTATGGATGGGAGATCCCTTCTTGCACCAGGAGAACCAAAGGCCAGGGAGGCCAAACCTCATTCTCTGGCCTAATGAGGGTCTAGCTAAATATTGCTGAGAAAATGTCCCCAAGGGAGTGGGATAAAACAGACTCCAGGCTGGATGTAACTACACTCAGCACAAGTTATTTGGTGATTCTTGAAGAACTGGCAATGAATCAGGTCCCACTTGGGACTAACTCTGGTTACCTTTACTGGATGCTCCTGCCCACCTGAGTCTTCAACTCATTTGGTAGAGTGAGAACTTGGGGCCTGATCTCTCAACTGTTTTCACAATTGCCATTAAATCCATGGTACCTATACAGTTTAAAATTAATAAGTACACGATTTCCAACACTGCTTAGAGTAAGAGCTTTCCACACATAAGTCCCACTAACAGAAATAAAACTTGTGCATGAATGCAGTTCAAAAAGAGAAAAAAATATCTGCAAGCCATACTGAAGCCAACATACCCCACTGCTACCGCAAAAAAGGTGGCTGAAGTAGAAAGCCTGTAACAACACAGCCCCAGTTAAATAAAACCATGATGTTTGCACAATGGTTTTAATTACTTTTTAAAATCCAAATTTTATTTTGCAGACCTGTATGTTAACTCAGTCACTGAGGGTAAGCTGGTGCAAACTTATCCCTGAAGCTATAATAAGGTATTAATTTTTGCCAGAACGATGCATTCAAAAATCCTTGACTGGCCACTGAGGGATGAGATTGCCTTATCAACTGCAAATTTGAAATAAAATAGATTTATGTTTTGCTGGCCTCTCCAGTGCATGTTTTCAAACCTTTCTGTGCAACCACAAGGAACAGAACCCCAAATATAGAAGCACCATCAGACAGACCTATTTATCAGGATCCTGTACTGATTTTTTTAGACACAGAGCTTGGCTTCCTACCCAAGGCACTGGCAAGCTCTAAAACAAGCTTCTGACAGCTCCTTGGAGGTGCTGGAGAAAGGACAGTGTTTCTGACCCCAGCCCAGCAAGGCTGTGCTACCTCAAAGCCATGTGGGACCAAATGGGGAACTGAGCTGCCCTGGGAGAGAGAAGACAGGCAGCAGAGTGATGAAGGCACAGGGACCTCACCAAGCACACAGCTTCCAGGCAAGCTGGAAGCTGTACTGGACTATTTTAATACCCTCCTAAAGTAGGGGCTGCAAAATATAAGATACTTTAAAAGACAACTGATGTAACACAGGACTGGAGTTCCCAGGTTCCCTTTGAGCACCAGATATCAAGCCCAGAACACACCAGACATGTCACAGCCTGAGGAGCCAAAGGCAGGAGGTGGACACTTCCACAGGTATCTGTTGGGAGTCCAGGTCCCCGCCCCAGCCACAGAGCTAAAGGGATAAAAACATTTTCCCCAGCCTGGCTGGTTCTCCCTATTAGAGCAGCATCATCCAGCTCCCCAGTGAGACCCCAAAGCCCCAGCACCACTCTCCTTCTACGGCGGCTGGAGTGGAATTCCACTGGCTGGTCCCAGGGCTTTGGATGAGGAAGAGCGACGGGCCCTAAGTAGTTTAGCGAATGCACAATCCCTTTAAAGGGCACAGAAGCCCTTTATGTGAAATCAGTGAACCACTGGCTGTTTCAAATCTAAAAAAAAAAAATACAGGAGAGTTTTAATTGTGGTTCAGAAAGAAAACTGAAAGGAATGCGTTGGAAGGGGAGCAGATCTCACCCAATGAGATCGGTGCAATTTCTGGGATTAACACACTGCTGGTGATTCCACCTGAATATTGACAGCTTTGTCACACAGCTCCTTACAAGCACAAGAAGCTTTGCAGTTCCACTGCATGATTTTAAACCTTAGGAACTCCTTGTGTGCTTTCCTAAAAAAAAAAAAAAAAAAAAAAAAGCCCAATGAGAAGTGACCTATCTGTCATGGCTTCAGTGTCCAATGCTAGGACCAGAGGGAACAGCATGAGGAAAAGGATTATGGCATGCTTGGCAGCATAAAGCAATATGCCTTTAAATTCTACCTGAAGAGCTGCTTCCAGCTCTTTTTACTCACTCCCATTTTCCCCTATATGAATGGTTTCTAGCATATCACAGCATCCACTCTCCTCCTCTTTCTGAAGGGCTGGCATCCAGCTGGAAGCAGGTCCACTGAGAAAGAAAATGAGGAAAGAAGTCAGCTGGCAGCATGATCCCTTGGCAGCTGGCACTGGAGACAACACTCCCCTCTAATTCACAGCATCACAGAGTTCAGATTTCAAGGGAATGGCTGCCTTCGTTCCTGCCAAGGCACCATGCAATGGCACAGTGGTGCCCTTCCAGGATGCTCCAGCAGCCAAATCCTCCACAGGATTTTGATGGACCTCAGCTGACAAATGAATGGCTTTACACTGCTGTGCAAAGTCTCCTCAGATAACTGCTATCTGCAACATAAGCCACCACCAGCTAACAAGGACTAGCTGTTCCCAGCACAGCTGAGATTTTACTTAAGGTATTTACACGGCTCTTTGCCATAGATAAGGAATTATGATAAGAATTCAAGTGATTGTGTTAAAAAAAAAAAAAAGGAGGAAAAAAAGAAAAAGCACCCAACCAGGCAGTTTACATACCAAAAGGTTTCTCAGGAAGGAACTGAGAAAAAGAGGTAGTTTGGGTGTCATGAAAGCAAGGGCTGGGACTTTGAGTCTGGGTTGTGTCCCTTCCAATTCCTTGTGAGACTCTGGACAACCCATTTAACTCCGGACCATTGAATCTCACAGTTCTGTGAAAACTGAAGTGACTGGAAGTTAGAGAGCAGTAATATAAGAAGCGCTTTCATAACCACAAAGCCTCATTCTATTGATGCAAGGCCATTTTACAGAAGGAATTTCAGACAGATATCCTTCTTCTGATACCCAGGACAGGTTCTGGTATAATCCACTGTATACAATCCTGCTGGGCTGAGGGAAATTGTCATGGGTTTGGGGTTCCTACCAGGGGAATTGTGAGGAAACCAGGTTTCCTCAATCTTGCACCTCCAAGAGCATCCTCGCTATATACACAGAGCCCGGGAGGTGGCAATCCCTGCCCTATCAACCTCCCTGCTGTAACACTCCCAGGGATCCCAGAAAGACAGGATATTTAGGACCACCTCAGAGTTTTGCAAAATTGAAGGTAGAAAAGTAGTCATTACCATGCAGGTATTTAGGATATCCTGAGGATCTATTCCTTAAAAAAAAAACAAAACCCAAACCTAAAAACGTCCCAAGCCTAAGCAGTCCCTTCACTCTAAGCAGTTGGCATGATTTGATTTTTGCAAAAGGTGCTGAAGGTTTCTTGCCCAGTACATTTTGAAAATACTATTTTAATCTGGAATCAGAATGAAAACTTAAAAATATTAGAACAAGGTAGCATTTCAAGTGGCACAGATTCTCCAAATTCAACCAGCTGCAGCCAGGCCTGAATGGGACCCTGGGGCAGAGCACTCCCCATCCCTCCTGGCTGAGGTCCATAACTACTACAGGGAGCCATCTGCTCAATGGAAAGGTGTGGAGCACATTCTGCCCCCCTTTGCTTCTTCCACACAGCAAGAAAGTAATTTAGCTTTCAAGTGTTTGTCTGATCTTGGGAAGGTGCTACTTTTAATATTATTCCTCCTCTTTGCAGGCCTTTGCATCTTTGCATTCCTGGTGGAGACAGCACCAACTCCACCAATCCCTTGTGACATATACAGGGATAACATGTGCCTCCTGTCCTGTTTTTGTGAGAGACATCGGGAAACTGCCTGGCACAGGGGGATCTTGGTTTTGGTTGAAGCATCTGTGAGCAGCTCTTGCAGCAATCGTGTGACTTCTCTTAAACCGAGATGGTGTTGACTTTGTAGAGTGTTCCCACCCCAACATTACATCCTGATTTTAGGAGGATTCTGACATCACCCAGGGCTAAAGCACCCACTGTGGTATCAAAAGGCTCATTTTGGATTTGAAGGAGGGTGGGATTTCAAGCCCTGCCTCTCTGATCCGAGTGTTTGCAATCAATGGTAGCAAAGCAAATGCTCCTGTTTCTATTGCACATGCAAAGAAAGCTCCACTTTTCAGGGGTTTGTGCACTGAGCAGAGCAGATCGTATTTCTGTGACTCCACCCCACTTCCCCCTACCCCCTTTTCTTTCTCCCAATGACTTTGGTATTTCTTTGGAGGATATTGAACTGCAGAGGGGTTCAACAGACCCTCCCCACTCAGAGTCCTGTTTGCAAGTTTCAACCCCAACTTGGAGTTCAACCCTCAGTCAGCAGAACAGTAAAGCTGGCAGGCTTAAGTACTACAGGAATGCTAACACGGCAGATCTGAGAGAGTTAATTTGGTCAGAATGCACTCCAGTTATGTTTATGTTTTAGATAAAGTGCCTACAATGTTGCAGCTTGACCTTCTGACCCCATTTCCTCATTGGTGTGCAGCTCAGAGAAAGTGATACTTAATTCCAAACCTTTGCTTTTATTAGCTCCCAGCGAGGGATAGTATTTCATCCCAGCCTTATCTCTGTTATAAACATCCTGTTACCATTCATATCGGGGATATCTTTGGAAAAATGATTAAATGCTTTTCTCCAGACACAAACAGCATCCCCCGATTGATTCTGCACAGTCCAGGGTGATTTTGCATGTGTGTGTGTTGTCAAACAGCACGAGCCTTGGTGCTCCAAAAGGGTGGAAATTTTACATGCAAGCGTGAAAACTCGTGGGGCTCTTCTACAAAATCCGGATATCTGTGCATTTAAGAGCACAGACCTGAGTGCTGTATCTAGACCCAGCCTTGCTCAGACTCAGCTTAGCCACAAAGGTCTAATTCTTCATTCTGCCTTTTTTGCTAAGTCTGCTGCAAACCACTTCTGATTGCGTAAGTCACGAGCAAGCATGATATAAGTGCTGATGCTTTTCCAGCTCCACACTGGTTTCAGGATTGAATCAAAGTGGACACATTTTTGCAGCAGCACTAATGCAATATTTATTGTGTATCCCTGAAGTAAATTTCAATTCAGCAAACAATTTGATGAAGTGCTGCATTCTCAAGGCAGCTGACTCCTGAAAAGCACCTTCCTCCCACCTCACAGGTGACCACCACATATCATTTCTCTAAGGCAGCAGCTCTTCAGCCAAGGCACATTCCCAAACTTTAAGCCCACAAAAGGGACTGAAAGACTAAGTCTACCCAGGCTGTCCAGCAATACACATCGGTGGTAGTTCTAGAACCTCTGTTCTGTGCATCTCAAAGGATGCACAAATCAAGAAAAGCCTTTAACCACAGATTCACAGAATGGCCTGGGTGGGAAGGGACTTTGAAGCCCATCTCGTGTCTGCCATGGACAGAGATACCTTCCACTATTCCAGGTTGCTCAGAGCCCCATCCAGCCTGGCCTTGAACACTTCCAGGGATGGGGCAACCACAGCTTCTCTGGGCAACCTGTGCAAGGGCCTTACCATCCTCACAGTCCAGAATTTCTTCCTGATATACAATCTAAACCTATTCTGTCAGTTTTAAGCCATCGCCCCTTGTCCTGTCATCACATGCCCTTGTAAACAGTGTTGGGGAGGCTGAGCGTTGGAGGGGGACTCTCTGGATGTGCCTGTACAGGGTTTGTAAAAGATAAAGGACCTGATAACATATCACACTTAGCGCATGGCAAAGTTGGGTGCTTTGGGAGTGCAAGAACAGGGTTTCCTCCTGTCACCGTTGCATTTCCCATGTGCATTTCATGGAGATGGACATGGAGAGGAGGAGCTGTAATGGGACAAGCCCCTGTGCAGAGGCTCTGTCTGCTGTGGCTGTACCCAGTGCTGACACACCAACTCCTTGTGACATCTTGCTATTTTGTTATTTAGCTCTACACCCACCCTCCAGTTTCTTTATACAAGGTCTGGGCCAAGACCATAAAACCACGTATGTCCAATCCCTTGGATTCAGTCTTTCAGAAACAGATTTTCAGTGTCACAAAGGGTGGGCAGGAAACCAGTACTGCATGGCTTTCCACCAGGGCCCAGTGCCAATTTGCACTTCTTTTGACCTAGAAAAGAGATACCCTGCTCAACTAAATCCCTGGATTTCCAAACATGGTCAGCATGCAGCAGTGCTCCTCAATGAGGAGCCACAGTTCAGCTCCACATTCCCCAACATGCATCTGCAAACACTTCCATATGGCAGTGAGTGCCTGGAGCTGGGGCTCAACCCAGCTCCCCATCAAAATACATCCAAATTCTGAAAACAAACGAAAACCTGGGTCTACATGACTTTTACAGGGTGGACTTGTCAGACTGAGTATTAACATATACATGGAATTTGGGGTAAAAAAGCAAAAAATGCTTCCAATAGCTGGAATATCATCTGTTGGAAAATCACAATTATTTTGTGTGGAAGTTCAAAAGAATTTTTTTTAAATATACATGGATAAAAGGAGACATATCTCATTTGGGAATGTTTTTAAAATGAGTTAGTGAAGGTACAAAGAAAAACTCCCAAAAACAAACCATTTTCTTCCATGTTTTGTAATTAGCTTCTATTTCCTTTTAGTTTGGAGGTTTGACTTGACCCAGTAATTTGGTAGTTTACTGAAAACAAAATCCCAAAGTGAAAATTTTAAACAAAAACTGAATTTTACATGGAAAGTTAGTTCCTGTTTCTTTCTTTTCTGTCAAGATTGAAAGATCTGAACTAAAACAGAACATTTTTTCAGAATTTCCTCCCCTCCTTTTGCTGGAGGCCATTATAAATCAAGCAGGCTTCCAATTTAACCTTTTGATTTTAACCAGCCTTTGAATCTAATTAAATAAAACACCCTACAGGGGACAAGGTGAGGGAACAGTCCCTCTGTTCTCTATCCCTTTCAGCATTTCCTTCTTGAAGAAGCAGAATGAGACGGCTTGTGAAACAGGTGATGATCGTGACCAGGGAAAAGTCCGTTTTTGCACACCTTGAAGCATCACGCCTTGCTCAGACAGGCAGGAACACTATGGGGCCACAGTGGCACCAGCTCATCCCACAGCTCCCAGCACTGCACATCCCACCGTTTCCTGTACTACCTGGAAAGGGTCATGCTCAAGCAACCAAGAAAACCTGTTCATGGCTTTTGCTTAAGGAAACTTTCCTTTGACGAGCCTCTACATGGGCATGAATAACAATGAAAGAAGGAGTCCTTTGGGATCACCACCACCAAGATCCAGTCTCCTCAGGAAGAAAAGTAGAGACAAAGTGGGTTCAGAAAGGTCAAAACAGTCTCAGAGGGGTGCAGAGAGCACCTGCTTATCTCCCCACCAGCCACTCCTCCTGTCCCCAAGAGGAGTTAAGTTCCCCCAGCAAACACCACTCATTTCCCTACTTGGCCCTCAGCCAGAAGATTTTACCTTCCAGTCATGTGAACTTTCCAATTTGAGATTCTTACAAGCTGAGCTTACAGGAAACTGTTTCCTGAAACAAACTGTTCCCATTCCCCCTCCACCCCACTATTCCTGCTAGAGCAAAGCTAAGCCCATTTATTGATCAGCCAACAATAAACAAAGGCCCAGAAAGTCTGAGGCATCCTTTAAAAGCTGTGGAGACATGGTCTCCTATCAGGTTTACTCAGTTTAACTACATTCCCCTCAAATATTACATCCCTTAATGTGTATTTAAACAGGTCTTACCCTCTTGGGTACATTTTCTAATGACCATTTTTTAAACCCAGAGCATTCACTGGTGCAAATGAGATGCTGTAAGCCATGTGTGAGTCATGAGTTTTGCTGAAGTGAGGTCTTGATCACTGATTCCAATAAAAACCAGATCAGATCCTGTATCTTTACTTTCAAAAGCCAGCCTACCTCCTGTTTTTACCACGGCTGGATGTAAGAAACATGACATTATACCACAGGATGCTGGGCAGAAGAAATGTAGATATGCAATTGTTTATGTCACTCGGGACCAGGACATTAAGTAGAAAGATTTTCTGAAGAAAGGTGTATGGGCAGTGGAAGAGGAGAAGTATTGATGGTTGTTGCTAGATACAGCACATCAGGGGGCCTGACTTATGGAGTGAAGAGTCAACATTAGATCCAGACATTGTGTGCGTCATCCCTGCCTGCAGCACAAGGAGAAGCTCTGCCATGACAGCAGGAAAGAAAAGAGCTAGCAGAATATTAGGTCAGAGAGTCAGTAATACAAACCTGGTTATGTCACAGGCAGATGGTCAAACCTCACCTGGAATAACATGTGAACATCTGTGCGTTCTTTCCTTAAGATGAAGTGTATCAGAAGGAATTAAAGACACTGAGGGGTATAAAGAAAGTGAGAACTAGAAGAATGCAGTCAAAAGACTAGATAATGTCCAAAAAAAAAAAAAAGTCCTTACAGAAGTTCCAATCATCTCTGTTAAAACAGCACTTTCCTAGGAATGGTTGTTTCTCACTCTTATATTACTTTTAAAAAAAGAAAACCTCTGTCCTTTTCTAAGACAGAAAAACTTTTACTGAACTTTTCAATCAGAACTGAAGCCTGACTTTCTCAGTGCAAGCTAGGTTTCCAAAGCAGTTTTGAGGTGCATTTTTCTAGGCAGATATTTTATTTTCATTGATTTAACTGGGATTTAAATAGGCATTTAAGCTTGGGCTTTTCCAAGACAGCCGAGCCAAGCCCTGCAATGGCCATGTGCCTCAAAGAGCACACCGCCAGCCCATGGGAAGCACTATGTCCTGGGATCTGGGGAGAGGGAATGTGCCATTAGGCTGGGCTTAAACAATCGTGGGAGCCCGTGGAATGCAGGTCCTGCATCCCTATCAAACCCTTTGCTAAACTGAGAACACAGCTGTGCTCCAGGGTACAAACATGGTAGCTCTGAGGCAGGAACAGCCTTGATGACAAGTGCCTGAGTGTAGCAGATAGGATTTGGGGTCTTCCCGCCATCTGCTCAGCCCTGGAGACAGTTTTGGCCCGCTGCTGCAAGGTTTGACCTACTCAAATGACAAAAGCATTGCTGGAGGTCACTCCCCACCTTCACAGCGTACCTCAGCCCAGCTTTCTCCACAGCAAACTACTCTCCTTCAATTGTAATGCTGGTTACAATCAGGAACACAAGAAGGTTTCCACACAGAGTGCTTACACACATTTTTCTTAAAAAAAAACCCCAAAACCAAGCACCTTTTCCAGTTTAATATTTGGTCTCTGATCTACCTCTTCCCTATATTTTCTCAATAAGAATGTTTTGGTGTTAAAGGAGCTGTCAGCCTGGGTGGAAATGCTGAGACCTGACATTTCTAGATTAAATGTCAACCAGATGTTTGAGCACTTTCCTCATGTGCCCTTCAAGAAGCTTCCCAATTTGGGATTGCGTTTCATTATTAGGGAAAACCGAAGTTCACACCTTTGGTTTGAGCTGAAAGGACTGAAAGTCTCAGGGGAAGAGAGAGGGGAGAAGAAATGACAGGTACCCATGCAATAGGAAATACTATTCTAAACTGCAATCCACAATAACTGCTGTCCATCTTTTCTTTTTCTCTAATATATTTGAAGCCTGACTGAAATAAATTGGCTTTCATTCCAGAAACTATTTTTATGTAATGTTAGCATTTTCCCTCAACCACTGAAGCAAGTGAAATGTGGAACAGGACGTTGTCCTTATTCCTCTCAGTCTCAGTGCCAGAGGTGGCAGTGCTTCTGACAATGGAAAGTGGGATCCAGGGGAAAAACTGAAAGGAGATTTATTCAGGAAAAGAAGAGACAAGAAAGCATATTGGAGCTGGAACTGTCTCTAAAGTCCCTACCTGAGATGCAGGAGGACACTCCAGGTTTCTTCCGCTCTCTTATTTCTTTCTGCAACTTTGCTAGAGAGAAGCCTCAGTTCCTGCTGTGCAGAATGGGATTTATAGGAAGATTTTTTGGTATTTGTTGTGTCTTGTATGGTCTTCACAGCCAAGGACTCACCCTTACCATGCTTCTCACATGTACTGCAACAGTGCCTCAGGCCAAGATGGGAGCTCTAGGTGCCAATGTAGCCAGTAATTAAAGACATAAATAATACAGTCACAACATGTGGCTGAGAACTGTCTCTCATCCCAGAAATTCGGAGTGAACTTTCCTGGTTTTGTTGGTTTAGTTTGATGCTAGTTTCTTGAACAAAGTAACAATTTCTTAAACTGCATATTCAATACTATGAAAGAAACCAACAGCAAGACCTGGACAATGACCCTACAAAATGGGCCTTGTGAACGTCTCCAAGAGGCAAGGAAAGAGGCAGCTAGGGGCTGTTCATGGAGCAGGCAGGATCAACATCCCCTCCCAAGCCAGATCCTTCACTTACAGCTGCATTCAAATTCCAGAATCCACGTTTCTTGGATGAAACATATGTATAGAATAGAAGGGATTAACACATGCACATACCCTGCAGAGTTAGGGTTTGTGGTAAAGGCCAAATTCTTCTTCCCCACATAGAACAAGCTCCAAAAGATGCTGTTAGAAATGAAAAATCCCCACTGGAGCAAACATTCTGCAAGAATTAAATACCTCCACAGCCTCCCAAACCACCCTCAAAGAGCACAGTGGGAGCTGTGCTGATCAGTCAAGGGCTGGTTCCTACCCATGAAGACACAGGCAAGAATTCCTACTGAATTTCTTTACTGAGAACAAGGAACAATCCCACTAGACTTGGCAAATGGCTTCCAGACTGTGGCACAGTGGGACCCTGATGAGAGCCTGACCTTGCACACTCATGCACCACAAGACTGTGAAATAAATTGAGTCAAATCCTGGCTGTGATGAATTTGGTGGCAAAATTCCCATTGACTTCAGGCAGGTCTGGGATTTCACCCATTTTATTTTTGAATGTCAGGGCAGCAACCCAGTTCCAGATCTCATTCCAGCCTCCCAGGTCTGCATGGAGCCACTTGTCAAGGATCAATGACCACTCCAGAGCACCAATATGTTCCCCAGCAAGCTCACAAGGTGCTGGTGAGCCCGGGGGAGGTGAGCAGGTTGGAGGACTCTCCATAAATGTGTCATCCAAAGCAGAACAGACAGAGAAATCGGATAACGTAGAGCAACTCCTGTGTTACTCTGCTTGGTGGGGAGCAGGAGGAACACTGCTGAAGGCTTTTGAAAACAAAAATACTTCATCACTGCAAGGGCTGGGTGACTCATGGTCCCGTGTGAAGTCTCTTTTGACAACACAATGGCATCTGAACAGACTAGCCAAAAGAGATGCTCAGCACAAAGATATATTGAAGGGAATAATAAAGGGAAATGAAACCCATGCAATCAATCCATACACACCATTACAGAACAATCCCATAGTACTGTCTTTGCATGAATCCAAAGACTGGGAAAGTGATAAAGTCAGTTTACAATCCACTGAAAAAAACCACACAGGTCCATCCATGTCCTGCTGAAGACAATGAGGGCAATTTCAGCACCATAGTCAGAGCATGTAGTTTTAATGTATTGGTTTGCCATTAATTTAAAACTAAAATACTTAATATGAAGTAACATTTTCTAAGTCATACCTATATTTACTGCTGAAGACACGTTGGAAAACATCTACTTAGAACCACTTATAGGGAACAGGTGCTCTTTGGGAAAAGTTGCGAATGGATCCAGTGGAAAGAAGCAGATGGAAAATACAGTTTGTGTTTGCTAACAAGACACAGGAGAAAAGTAAACCAAGAGTATAATTTGCTCCCAGTCAAGCAAGTTCAGAAGCTGGCCATGTCACCTACAGAATAAATACTTTTGTCTTTATGATCCTATTCAAAGATTTGGAGTGAAAATTTAATGTTTGGCTCACCTCTAACAGGAAAAGTATTGCCAGAGAATAGAAAAAATCCAGCATCTCAACTGTAAACCATACATCTCCTTTTTCACAGTCCTGGAGCAAAGAATATTAAACATATCCCCAGCACGACTTCCTCATTCCTAAATATGAAAATTTAACACCTACCAACTTGTTAGACAAGACAACAGCAAACCTTGAATGAGCCATGACCTGGTCTCTCATTGAAGAATCCAGACTTGGCTTCAAGAAAATAAATTCTTTCTAGTTACCAAAAATCACAGCTATTTAAATAGCACCAACTGTGTAACCACAGATTAATCTTCCCTACTTGCTGCATACTTGAACAGTGATATGTTACCTGATTCTGTTTACAAATAATTAAAAGCCCCACCTGTAAAATCGGCCTTGGTGAATTTACATTGCTGAAATTATTTTCTTCAAACCCAACTTCTTTTGTAGTGTTGAGGCCTGAAGTCAAAAATGTTCTGCATGTTTATAATCAACAACTCCCAAGACCTTATACAATATACAATCACCTTAGTCCAACACACAGACATAGGCAAGAACATGCAGAATCAGAGTTCATCTTGCAAGGTGGGAGATGCAGGAATGCTAAAAGATATGACCAGAAGATACATTCCAGTGTGTTAAAATTGTTCCTGAACACTGGAATTATCTTGTGCTTCTCTGAACTACAAGTAATTATTATTTGAGGAGAAGACAGTTGTTGAATTGAACCAGTAACAACTTGGCACTCTTAGACCCAGGAAAAGTGATGGGGAGGAATACATCACACTTCCCTCCACCCCAGAGGCAGATTCTTCTCAGTGTTGCATGTTTAGTAGAACTCTATGTTTCCCAATCTTTTCTCCTGAGCTTCTTGCATAAAAACAACAAACAACCCACAAAACCCCAATACAAGTCTCAAACTACGCTGATCCATCCTGTCCTAACACAGGGATAAAGACATCCAGCTAAGCAGTAACAACACAGGAAATGCTGGATGCACCTTCCCCTGGAGATTTTGGCTCAGATACATCATGACATAAGCCTTGTATATCAAGTCATCCTGGGTGCAGAGATAGTGCTAATAGTTGCAAAAGAATTGTGCACAAGCAACAAAAATATGCACATTTTGAAGTACCAGTTGAAAAGAAAGATTTCCACGATACACTCACTTTTCTCTTGTGGAACATATGCCCCTTGGGTTAGCTGAGGGTGAGTTTGTCAGGAGAATGGAGGGAAAGAGAGCAAAAACACTTGAGGAAGCAATAGTTGAGCTGTTTTCAAAATTGATTCTGTTTTTAAACAGCAAAACAACCTCCAAGTGAATATTCCTACAGATCACATTTTTTTAGGTCTTTAAGAATTAGGTTAAGAGAGAGTTATAACTCCCAGCAGGTGGTAAGGACACCTGCTGTTATTTGTGTCTAATGCACAGAGACCCCAATCCCCCAGCCTTGTCTGAGCAGTGCCCAGGGTGATGCTGCAGAGCAAACACAGGTGACACAGGACCTTAAGGCCTCATCACCTAAAGCAGCCAGGGAAGCACCACTCTTTGCAGCTTATGAATGGAGAGATGAAACACAAGATAAAGGAAGAATTTATCTGTGGTCAAAAATGGAGCTTCTGGCAGAAACAAGAGCAAAGCCCAGCCTTCCTATTGCCCATAATGTTGTCTTTACCACGGAAGACAAATTTTTTCTGTGTAGGGAAATAACTCAGGGGTCAGACCTGTGTCCACACAAAATCCATCTCTCTGCTTTATTTGTGCGTGTACAGTGAAGCACATTCCTCAGCCACGCAACATGGGACAACATTCCTACATTTAAGACACAAAACTGGGCCCTTATTTCACTACAGGCCTCCACCAAGGTCCTCCCAGCTACTGGGGTAAAGCTCTTGGTGGAGACATCAACACAGTCAAGCAAGCTTCTCTTCACACCAATAATTTGTCACCAGAGTATCCCTTACTCTAAGATTGCACAGCCTCCCAGCGTTCCCTGGTCTGGGCCAATTAATTGCCTTCATGTGGATCACCTGGTGCAGTTAACAAGGTGCAAGCCTTGGCTGGTGGTTTCTCAACAGCTCCAAGATCAGCTGCTGAATAACCCCCAAATTTGGGAGTTTGAGGCTTTTGTTATGCTGGGTTGAGCCCTGGTCATTTGTCCTAAAGGCATAGCAACACAGCTGTTGGCCAAAGCTTTTCCTTAAGGCTCTCTGGTGTGCAGGTGAGTGCCCTGGACCTGTGGCAAGTGGGTGGGTGGCTCGTTGCATTGGGAGTGCAGGTGTCTCTCACGAGAGCAGAAAGGAGCCAGGGCACCACAGACCTGCCTCCCTCCCCACGTGCCGTCCTAGGCATCCATCTGGATTTGGGCTTTGGAGGGGGCCTTGGATGTCTCAGAGAGACTCCCTTTGAAATGCTGTTTTCATACAAATAAAAAAATGAAAGCATTTTAAAATGGCCTCCCAATAAAGTACCAAAACACTAAAATAACAGCATTGACTGGAAGTGCTTGTTTAAAAAGAAAAAAACGCCATTGTGCTCCACATTTGACCTGACTTTATACTTTAACCACTTAACAAGTATCAATTTTAGAACAGTCTACTTTAAAAACACTGATGATTTTTGCTTCACATTTTTAGAAACAAAACTCCTTGTCCTCCTAAGTTAGTTACAGATCAACCTATACGACATGGCAAAATATGTATATGTTAAAACCTACCTGGTGTAGCTCCACAACAAAATTCAGCACCTCCTGCTGAGCTTGTAAGATGTTACTGTGCACCCACTGACCTGTCAAAATACAAAATGCCCTCCGAACCTCTAACACTGACTATCTGTGCAGTAGATCACTGTATATCAGTATTTCTGGGTATACTTTGTCTGCCCACTCTGTACTTGTTTGGAGCAGAGAGTAAGCAAAATGAGATGGCTTGGGCAGATGCTAACATGCCCTGAACTAGGTCTTTGGACAGTAAAATACTCTTTATTTATAGTGTAGTGCTTCTTTTGCAGTTCAGGCATAGTTCAGTCCCAGTCATATAAATAAGACTGACTATTATAATAGAAAGACCCCAGTGTATAGATCTACTTATTACACCAACCAGATAAGCCCTTTAAGGCCAGGGTAATTTATGGACTACACTGGAATGTTTATGGGCTAATTAGGCAGAGCTACAATGATAATGAACTTTACAGACACTGAAAAAACCCTGCAGATGAGCAGCCTGGCAAAGCACGGAATGTGACACAGCTTTGAAGACCATTCATCTAGCACTAGTAAAACATGGCTCTGTGAGAGCCGATGTTGTGCCAGCAGCCAAACCAGCTCTCTAAACAACTCCTGCCCTGCAGAGAAATGGGAGCTGGGAGCTCCTGCAGCCCATTGCAGGCACTGGTCTGGCCTAGTAAATATGAGACATGAGAATATTACATTTGTTTGGATAACAAATAGTTGCCACCAAAGCACAAAGTGCCAGCCCAGTGAAACAAGACTGATGGGTTCCTAATTTTCACGTCTTTCAGAAGCAAACTAGATCCTTCCTGAGATTAAAAAACAATACTTCAACCCTGATTTTCTGGGGATTGAAATTAGTCAAGAAAGGTAATTGTCTTGTTTTCTCAGCAGTGATGGTTGTTGATGTTGTCTGGCCCTGGAAAGAAAAGGGGTCCAGGAAAGCAGGTGGATTTTCAGGGACAACCTTCTCCAAACTCAATGACCATCCATGCCAACAATCTGAAAAACAATGGCAGCAGGAGCCTGCATGGATGAACACAGAGCTCCTGACAAAACTGAGCCATAAAAAGGAAGCATACAGAGGTCCAAGAAAGTACAGGTAGCCAGGAATACAGTGGATGACCAGACACTGGAGCAGGTTGCCCAGAGAGATTGTGGAGTCTCTATCCATGCAGGTAGTCATGTGCTGAGTGGATGTGGCCCTGGGAAACTGCTCCAACTGTCTCTGCTCAGAGCAGGGGGTGGGACAGGATGGTGTCCAGAG
This sequence comes from Lichenostomus cassidix, assembly GCF_008360975.1. NCBI lineage: Eukaryota > Metazoa > Chordata > Aves > Passeriformes > Meliphagidae > Lichenostomus > Lichenostomus cassidix. Next base: position 368,157 of record NC_139483.1, read on the forward strand.
GTCCTTCCCAAATTGTGGCACTGGTACACAGAGTGTGCAGAGATGTATGTGAAGTGCCACCCCACTGGGATGAGTCAGAGCAGCTGGGGAGGTGTCTCCATCCCCTTCATGTCCAGAGCCCTGTCAGGAGGGTCCAGTGTTCATGGCTTGTTTTTAACCAACTGCGGACAGACACAGGTGGGAATGCCCTGCCCTGCCTTTTGCACAACCATCCTGTGGTCAGAGCTTGCAGGTGTGTGTGTGTAGCCTTCCCAGGATTGTTCATGCATTTCACAATAAAAAATCATGGCATAAAAGAAAACAAAATTAAACTCAAGCAAAATTATCTTGAGGATTGGGATTAGAAACCAGGAATCCTACCTGCCAGCTGGATGCTCTGGGTGCTGTGTTACAAACCTTCTCCTTCCCAGGGTGTTCTCCTCCTTGGTTCATAGGGAGCTCTCTGAATTCCCAGTCTGAGCTGAACAGAGGCTCCTGACTGTGCCAGCCAGGCCTGTAATCCCAAGGCCATGTGACACCATCTGAAGAAACAAATGGACATCTAAAGACTCATCTGAAAGACTCTGCAATACATATGTCAACTTTCCTGTTGTTGCTTTTTCTGTTTCTGTTTGCCTGCTTTGCCTTACAGAACATCTCAGCATGAAAGCAAACAGCTCAGAGATCCCTAATCCCCTCACTGCTGTTCTTAACGTTCTTATTTCAGGGTACAAGGTCTGCCTTTGCAGCCACGCATTGTGTGACACACCTCAGTGTATCGATTTAGCAACAGCTTCCTCTGATTTACGGCTGCAACTGACATTAGAAGTGGTTTCTGTACAAAAAGAATACATGATAAAATGTGGCATAGTCAGTAGAAATTAATTTAAAGCCACTAAACCTGCCCTGGGAATAGTCCCACGCTTCTAAGTGTAAACACTCTGGGGTTTACAGGTATTTAAACACAGCTCAGATCTGCACTGCCCAGTATTTCAGATGGTATTTTTAAATGTGTTTGACCAACTACAATTGTAAATTGAAGGTAAATGATTTTCAAAAGCTCTTCAGTTTTTGTTGCTCCCAGTAGGAGTTAGCACCCAAATCATCACAGAGCTTTGAGTATTTCCTCCAGCTGAATGAGGAGACTTGAATCATTAAATGAGCTGGCTTAAAAAGTCCAAAGACTTGGTCCTGTGAAGGATCTTAGGTGCCTGCTGGATATCTCCCTCTGCCCAGACAGGAAAGATGGCCTTCAGCCTTAGGAGCACTGAGCAGGGAATACCCAAATATGTGATTTAGCGGCTTGAAATGGGCTTTCCTCCTGTAGTGGTACTGAAGGGGCTACAGCAAAAACAGCAAAGAGAAAACACTCACTTTGACCTAAAATCTGGTCTCTTTGGGACAGGAACTTTGGGCCCACTAATTAATTTCAGTGCCTGTTGATACAGCTAATTAGAGATAGGAAAATCAGATGGGAGCCACCTTCTCCAGCATAGACCTCTGCAGCTGGGCTCACCCTCTAACCTGACTTCATGGCCAACTAGAGGAGTTTTTTTAGGGACTGATTAATTTGTCCCATTTCAGGGCAAGCTCTGGGCTAAGTGCCCATTTCTCTGCCCCAGAAGCACAAGGGGGACTGGGTCCCATGTGGCTCTGAGCATCAGCCTCTGTAGATGGACAAATTTAAGTGAGACAAATCCTCTCCCTCCTGAAGGGATGTCATATCTCATGGAAATCATGCAGGGTTAGCCACCCCTGAGCTTTGGATATCCGTCCAGTCTCTGCCATTGATTTCTGTATTAATTAATACACATTCATTCATGTACACATTAATATGTGACTTTTTGTCTTTGTATGCATCTGCTTGAAGTTTGGTTTTTTGGGGCACCAAATAACATCACAATTTCTCATGGGACTACCTGAATGACTTGTAAATCCACATACATAAGTGAGTGTATTAGAACAGAATTCAAAGAAAAATAGAAATCCAATGAAATGTTGAAAAACATTCTTGGAGATTTTTTTTATTTTCTTTGGCTTTCTGAAACACTGAATGCACAAATGGTTTTGACATTATTACTAGGACCGTTCAGGCTTTCCCCTCTTTTATTTCTTCCCTGCTTGAAAATGGAGAGACATTGGAAGTATTCTGATGCATTTTGATCATCTTTCACATCTCATACTGTTTTCCAATCAAAAAAGCAGGAAAACAGGAAAAAATTAAATGAAAAATAGGAGGCTGGAATTGCAACTAAACCACAGCAATGCCACAATTGAATAAGGAAGCAAAAAGTTGGTTTACAGAAACCAAAATATATAAATCTTTCAGTCTAGTACTTAATTTTAATTTAGAAAAAAAAATGTTTTCCCATATTTCCTTCTCAGTCTAACTGGAGATGAAAACTTGTGGGGTATTAATCCCTTCCTAAATTTGATAGGCTTTGATAGGCCCTCTGAAAAGTATGGAATCATGGGCTATAAATGGCCCAGCATTAATTGCAGTAATTTCCCCATGGCTAAAATGGATGTTGCAGGGCCTTTCATTCCTTTAGATTCTCTTCATCCTCTCTTTAAATAGCTGCAGTGTGAATGTTGCCTGACATTTCTGTTCATTTGGGGAGCAGTTGCACCCCCTGACCCTTGGCTGTGTCTCCCAGAATCTGCAGTCATTTTCAGTTAGGGGTAATTGGCAGCAGAATACACTTTGTTCTGTATAGTGTTAAAAATGGGGGACTTTGTTTTGCCAACCTTCCTGAACTTCCTTTCAGTTCAATGAAGAAGTGCAACATTTGTATAAGAAAGAAATATTGTCTTCAATGGGAAATGTATTCCATGTGTGTTATAATTTATATTATGACAGATCTTTCTTAACATACAATATTGTTATTCACTGAGTGGAAAGAAACTTTATCAACTTCTTTCTTTCTTTTGGAAAAAAATGAGTTCTTTGAGGCAACCATAATTTTTATTTGAAGAAATATGTGATAAATTTGGATAATAAATTTATATTAAACCTCCCTTGTATTTTATTTCCTTCATAAATCTGGGTAAGATGTCAGCTGAGCTGTTCATATATGAAATATTAGAACAAACATTGCCTGTCTAATTGAAAAATCTGTCTTCATCAAGGACCTGGAGCTGAGCTTAAGAATGAAAGATGGAGGCTTTATTTAATGCAGGTCTGCCCCGACTGTCATGAATGCTGTCTTTTTCCTCCCCTTCACCACCTCAACAGGAATAGCAAAGCTCTATTTCCCAATTGGTCTTAAAGGCAGAAATACAAAGGTATGCAGAGAAAGGAATGGTCACTGGTGTCTGTGGAGTGCTTTAAGGGACTTATGTTCATGAGTGTTAATCCTCCTTGCACTTAGAGGATGGGAGTTCCAGTCCCAACTGGATTGGCTGGCCCAGGCTCAAAATTTACAGTTAATGTAATAATCTTCCAGGGTCACCCCATGGGGTCATTCCTGTTATCACCAGAGGAGGTAATGTCAACAGTGGGGGGAGATAAAGGCGAGAGCAGAAAGGGAAATGAAAAAAAGGAGGCTGGGAGGGTTTTGCAGACCAAGGAAAGAAAAAAAGAGGAAAGAAAGGGGGACAAAAAGAGCATATGTATGTTTTCAGAACTGCTGGGATTTCCCCGGCTGATTTAAAGCTCAGAGAGGGACTGTGAAAGCCTACCAAACACACCAGCATGCCCTGATCCAGACATGCTTTCACAAGAGCCACTGCAAAATCGGTCCTGGTTTGAAATGGAGATGGGGACTCTGGCCCCTGGAGCAGGTGAGGGTGAGAGCCAGAGGGAGAGGGAGGGGACCCAAGAGAGAGCAGCATCCCAGGAAGTCTGGCTGGATGATGCCTGCCCCACTCACAGAGGCATGGGGCTCGACCCTGATGAGCTTCACAGATGTGCAGCAGGGGCAAACAGGAGCCTCTCAGTTTGTTGTTCCAGAATAAAAATGCCCAAGCGCCAGCTAATTAACAATTCAAGGGTCTCTGAAGCTCTTTCAAAGTTCATGTGTAAGGATGCGCATAAGACTTCTCTTTGCTGCCCTCAGGAAACACTGAGATGAGTGAGTGAGAAAAAACACTGGTTTTCAGAGAGCAGTCACCAAAGGAGATAAACCTCTACTTCTGTAAAGCTGAATCCTTTCCAGGGCCTCACAAACATCTTGGGGAGGATGGAGGCCACAGTGCTATGGACAGGGAGGAGCTGTGTCCAGATGTGGACTTGGCTGGCATCAGACCGATTTGTGCAATGCTTTGAGCTGGATCAGGTCAGAGATATGGCCCTGGCATCTCCTGCAGATGGGAGCAGCTGCAGGGGTGCTAATTCACAGCTCTGCAAACCTGTGTTCAGTTTTATCTCATCAGACGCATTCCCTACCACCTTGTTCAAAGCATTCGGCTCTTCCAAATCTTGGGATTTCAGTTTTTCGCAAATTATATTTCATTTTCTTTGAGCTGTGCCCCTCTTGCTCCCCCTACAGAGCCAAGGGTCTTTGCACTGGCCTCGGTGCTGCTTTGTACAAAAAGCCCTAAGCAAAGGGGCAACTTGAGTAACAAGGAGGAATTTGGAGAGGAGCAAGAACAAAGAATTGCCAAGGAGGACTATGAAGATGTAACTTGCACAAGAAGCAAAATCTCAGTGTAAGCCACGGTCATGGGTCTCTTCTGATGGACACTAAAGGTGGCATAAAATCAATATTAACAAATAATCCTGTGGCCACTGAAAACTTTATCTTCCATCTTTTTTAAGGATATTCTGGACCAAAGGATTGAAGACATTTCTAAAAGTTCAATCTCTACTGGTGACTCTTCAAGCACCTCACCAGCACCTTTGTGAAGGGAGGAGGCAGATGAAGAGCATCTATTTTAGCATGTCAAGCTCTCCTTTGACTCAAGGGTCTCCCAATCCATAAAAGTCCTGGTAAAGAGGAGTGTGAGTACATTAGAAATACAGGGAAAGAGAACTGATGACTTCAACACTAATGTTACAACCAGTGTAAAGAAAACCAGAGATTAACAAATCTGTCAAAAAACTATCAGTCTGTCAAAAGAGAACAAACTACATTTTTGCTGCACTCAGAAGTGAAACCAGTGTCAGTCTCAGTTTTCAAAGTACTGGAGATCATGTGTCTCTTCCTGGTAGCTGGAAATTCATCCAAGACTTAAGACAATCTCATTTGTCTCCTGTTGCAGGTTTCTGGCCCTAATAATTTTTCATGTAGGCAGTACTGCTAGAGTGGAACTACAGCCCAGCAATGCTTTTCACCTTTCAGGAAGAAACTAGTCAGGGATAGGTTGACTTGTGATAGAAATATTTTTTGTCCAGCCAAAAAGATAAGGAAAAAAACCCCATTAACCGCAACACAAATACTCAGTAAGAACCTAAGAAAACTAAAATGAATATTCTTCAACTCCTGTACAAATCTGCAAATTAAAATGTCTCATATTCTGGTTTTGATGAAACCCATAAACACACCAAGGAAAGTAGAAACTTCCTGTGATATGCTTCCTTTGGCAGAAATGAAACAGTTTCTGATAATAATTTTTATGAACACTGCTTTTACCAGCCTTTGTTCTCACCATCCCTTTATTAAAATCTAGGGAAGCCTCTTATTAAAAGACATGTAAAGGAATAAGCTAAAAGCAAATCACCCATCTGTTGGCATTAAGGGGTAGTGGAGGTGTACAGGAGGCAGCTTCCAACCAAAGTTAAAGGAAGACCCTGCCATGTCACTGGGGACAATATTCAGGTGGCAGCAGGGAGTTCAGCCACAGAAGTTCCTGCAATGCTAAGTGTCAGGAGTATGAGCTTTTAAATATGCTTCAAGAGTACCATCATAGACTTGGAGCAGATGCCAGAAATGGCTACCACCTGTGCCAGAAATGGCCACCAACCACCCTGCCTCACTGATAAGATGATCCAAAACTAAAAGGTTCAGTGTAGCACTGCTGCACTTCTCACAGACCACATCAACAGGGGGGTTTGTTCTCAGGTCTCACAGCTACCAACACACACTTTATGAATACACACTTACAGAGATAACAAGAGTAAGGCAAGAGGTTAACACTGGCTCTGGAGGGTCCTGACTCTAGGAGATACAGTGGCAGATGGGAACAGTGTTCACCCTTTGCAGTTTCCATTTGATACTGTAATTTATGGAATGACCTGTCTATTAACCCTGCCCCACTCTTGCTGCACCAGCTGCAATTCAGGTGGAGCTCAATAACCTCTGTCATTGTCCTGGCTTGCCATGAGGTTTCTCAGCTCAATGCCACACTTGAATGACACTCTGTCATTATGCTATATTTAGGTAATGAAAGGTGTAATTAGCTTTGTTCTGCTGCAAGCTGATCTGACCCTGTATGCATTATAAAAGGTAATAAAATAGGTGCACAGATATAAAACCCTGAATAAGCATATTATTCAATGTAATTTCACGAGCCAAAAACTGATGAAAGAACTGGGGTGAGGGAGCCTCAGCTGCTGCAGTGCCCAGCCAGGCTCGCTGTGAGAAGCCACGTAGAAAGTGCAGCCAAGGGATGTCGAGGCATCAGCAGAGTCAATATTGAACCCATCCCCCACTGGTGCAGCTTTTCTATAATTGATGGCATTTTGTGATGATTGCTTTCCTATTACAGCACTGTATCTTATCTCCCCATTGTGAGGTGGGCAGCCTTATGTTATTGTCAGCAGCCCTCCAGAGCCAGCATTATCCTGGGTCCATGGCCTTTGTGGGGCTGTCGGCTTGTCATTAATTGTGCTGCCTGACCTTTGTCTGGGACTTTGGCCATCTGCTTTATCGCACCCCATCAGCCTCCGGGAGGAATGAATGGAACTGATAATATAAAAGTCCTGGCAAGAGAGATACTGGGCTAGAAGTTGTGGATCCCAAATGAGTCAGTCCTTGGGACATCACATATTTTCTTAGCATGAGTAATTCCAGTGGGGGAAAGAAGTTTTATGGTATTTGCAAAAAAAAATGCTGGCGCGTTTGATAGGGGTGCTATCCACACCAGCATGTCCTTGGTGATTTACACCAGCTGAGTGTCACCCCAGCTTTGGACTGTGCCTTAGCTTTCCAGGGAATATCCTGAATGCTTTGCTTGTCTCTAAGACAGGGGAAAATCATGCAATATACATGCATATACTCTCCCACATCGAGGCCATTATCCCGGAGATGAGATACTCCTCCATCCCCCCTTCATTCCAGCTGCAGCAGGACCAAGGTTCCAGAATGAAATATGCCAGTGGAACAATCCCTCTCCTGCTACACCAGAGGCTGGTATCTATCAGTGGTTGGGAGCTGCTGAGAGGCTTGAACAAGGACAGGAAGCCCAGGAAATGTACACACCTGAACCACCAGTTCCTGGCAGGGCAGCTGGTACTGCCCATCCGAGGAGCTCTGAGACTTTGGATGCTTCACACATTTGGAAAGGGCTAGCCCATGACTACAGCATTTGAAGAGTATGTAAGTTCACCCTCTTGTGCCCACGTCCTCTGCTGTTCACTGGATGTGGCTGCTCCTGGGTGACTCCCAGAGCATTCTTCATACATGGTGGGGGGCTGCAAGTGCCTGGCCCAAGGTACACACAAAACACCAACCACAAAACAGTAGCCAACCCCAGCATGCTGGACAACATTTTCATGTAAGTGGAGATGATCAAAAGGCTGTTGGAGTCACGGGAAAGGTGCATCCCTCCCATGGACTCCGGTGGGCTTTAAAGCAGGGCCTGTGATCAGCAGTGTATGAAGTCTCCTCAGCAAAGTCTCCCACAATAAAGACGTTTCACCAGACGCAGATGCTTGTAAAACATTTCTCAAGCAATTATAAACAGGTAATGCTGAAATTGCGTGGGAATAGACGAAGGGAAACAGTTCTATTTGCTCTTTTCTAATGACCAGGACTATGCGTGTTTGTGCCCTGCTGCGAAGAAGGAGTTTCTCAGACATATTCCCTAGGTGAGGCAGGAGCTGATGGTGAATATGATCAAAGTACCAAAGGCAAATATTCCAGTTATTGCCATTCAGTCTGGCTGGGACTACCAAGTGACTCATGCACACCTATCCCTCCATCCCACTTTAACGCCTCTTGCTCTTCTTTCCCTCTGCTGAGGCTCTAACTCCTAATTTGTCTGCCATGTATGAAGGAATAAAGGTTTTCAATAGTTTGAATGTTGTTACCTTTTTAAAAAAGGCACTGACTCTCAGGGAAGCCTTTAGACCAGCACTAAAATTCTCCTACAGCAACAATGGTAAGAGAGACATTAAAAAGAGCTCTTAAAAATTCACAGTATTTTTTTTATTTTTAAATTTTTTTCCCTTGTGTGTCATATTTAATCAACTCTTCCAATTATACCATTTCCCCATAGCACATTGTCTTTATCAGCGTAAATCAAGTTTTCCTACCCTCATATCCAGTTTCCACATTCCAAGATATAGGGAAAGTCCACCAAGCAGCCGGGAGCATGAAGGCAGGTTTGGGGACACCAACACAAATCCACCCCGGCCACCAGAGATTTCACCCAGGAATTAAAAGGCAGAAAGCCGTGTGTTTCTTGTGAGGTCAGAGCAGATTTCCCAACAATCCTCTTGAATCTCAAATCTTCTGAATTAGTTCATCTAGGGCTTGTCTGTCCAACAAAATAAACACACAACTACAAGCAGCCATACAGCTAAATTTTTCCCTCTTTCTTTTTCCCCACAGAGAGCCAGACAAAGCCACAGCAAGATCCTCCACGTGAGCAAGCCTCGACCTGCCGTGGGCCCAGCTGGACACAGCCTCAGAGCAATCCACAGCAAACACGTTCCCAGATCCGCAGCAGGACATTGCAGCCGCCCACACTTTCACTCAGGAATGCCTCTGGTCCTAGGAGATGATGGATATTTTCTCCTGATGCTCCCCGTGGAAAAACAAACAAACACACACACACACACACACACACCTTCTGACAGCCCTGTAACCTGGCTACTACTGGGGAGTGGGAAGATGCACCCTGCCACTAGAAAATTACTCCTGTGTTCAGGCAGGCACAGAGAGCACCAGGTACCGTGCTCTGTCACAGACTTCCTCCTCGGCAGATGCATGAATGTTTTTACATTTCCTCTCAGTAAAGTCAGGGTAATGGCTGAGCCCTACCTTGCAGGGGGGTGGTGAGAAAAAAACAGTAAAGATGGTAAGACAGTCACAGCCTGCTGAGATGGGGGCCACACACATTCCTGAAATAGATTTCCTTGGGGTCAAGTTTCTCTCGAGGTGGTATTTTGAAAGCTAAACACAAAGGAGTAATGAATTAATGCTCGGGATAAACCCAGTCCTCAGCTATTCTTAGTTGGGATATGTCTCACAATGTTTTGATCAGGGCCAGCTCCTGTGCTTATTAAAAATGCCTGTAATGTCCTGTTCCACTGGGCTCCTCTGGCCTTACTTGATATTGCTCACTGAATACAATGAAAATGTGACACTTGAAAATAAATGCGTTCTTTCCAAGGAACTCTGGCTTGGATGCCTGATGAATTCCAGCATTCACTCAGCTGCTGGAATTTGAAGAATCCCTCCCCATCCTTCAGCTGGTATTTTCTTAAAAGTAACTACTAGGAATTATCAAACATGGGGAATTCCCAAAGGCCCTAACATCCCAGCTGGATCAAAGTGTGGTGATGATAAGATCAGTGACTGAGTACATCCCCATTCTGTGGAAGGTAGGTGGGCGGAAGGATAAATACAGCAGAGGCTGCGCCAGAAGCTAATGCAGTACAAACACTGAGCTACCACAGATGCATTTTCATCTGGCTTTGTCTGTGACAGACCATCTTCCCACCTGCGGAGAGAGGAGTGCTTCAGGCAGATTTCAGCTGGCACCGGCTCACTTTTAGCACCTCAGCTCCCCTGCCCAGCCCAGATCCCTCTTCCAAGCAGAGCAAGGGCACTTCTGAGCTAGGCAAGAGGAAGGAAACTCTACTTTTAGCCTAACACTGGAGAAGACAGCTCATGTCTGAAGGAGAGGAACCGAATGTGGTTTTTCACAGTTCCTGCACAGTTTGCATTCCTTTAAACTTCCAAAAAAGCTGAAGTGCCTTTAAAGTCCTTTAAAAGATACCAGGTCTCTGATGGTTTCTTGCCAAAAGGTAGCCAAGACGTAATGTTTCCTCTGAAGTAAGAGAGCTTTAGTGATTCCACATTTGTGCGGCAGATATTGAAATCTGTCATGGAAAAGTGCTAATGGAATATGAGACTCCTGCCTCCCAGTCAAGGGTGTTTGGGCAAACTTTGCAAACATAAATAGAAGCATATTCATATTCATGCATTCATTTCAATTACAGGCAATACCTGTGGATGGAGGGGCTGGCACTGCCTGTTCAGTTTTCTCTTTTACATTGAGTTTTCCATAATGCAGAAAAGAAAAAAAAAAAGAGAGAATTCCACATCCTCCTTGGTTTCCTTCTGTTAGACCCCCATCCCACCCACAAGGTGCAGTGCTACTGTCTGCACACAGCAAAACACTGCAGAGCCTATTCCTCTCCATTAAGGTATTTAGCAGATATACAAAAGACATATTTTTACCAGCCTGAGTTATTAGAAAATCAAAGTAAAGGGGAAAACCTAACAGTATAAGAGCAGGACTAAGTGGAAATAAGAGCAGGTGCTGCTTTGGCAACAGCATACTGGTATCATGAGGTGTTTGGAGAGAAGATGCTACACATTCTCAATAATTCAGTGGCATTTATCTTTCTACCTTTTAAATATTTTTATATGGCCATTGCCTGGCAGTTGCCCAGTAGGAATTAAATCAAGCTTTTTATTTCACTTCCCTGACTTACTGTAACAGTTGTGAGGTTGGTTGGTGTAGAATGGAAACGACAGGGGAAGCATTCTTTTATTAGTGGCTGCTGGAGGAAACGTGCCAATAACCGTGCTACCATTATTTGCTTCACCAGTCAGAATTCACGTGAAGTGAGAGAGCTGACATCAGGACCAGGGATTGCTGACACCACCATCTGCTGGGAGTGGAGATGTGTGTTAGGACTTTGCCCATTTTAGTTTTTATGATTATTTTACAAATCATTTTAATGCCAGAGTTTCCATTTTTCACATCCTGATTGCCTTCAGGTGCATCGGTTCATATAATACTAGCAGAGGATGCATTTTAAAAATGTTTTTCCAAGGACCTGGAAAAGAAATTCTTAGGATTTTCTGGCCCTGTGGGGTCACTCACAGTGTAAGCTCTGTGAGTGCAGCTGTTTGGTTACTAATGTGATGAATTAATGTTATTTAAAATGGGCTCAGTGCTTCACAGGCAGCACACATATCATCTCATAAATGTGACATTTATGTGAAGAGAAAAATAACAGCACACAATATTATCATACTGAAAGTTTGGGTGAAAATGCATTAAAAATTCTCTCTGATGGCAAAAGCATTCTGTTCTTTTCTGAGTTTCCAGTTTGCACAGAAGACAAGGCAGCACTCACTGTGCTCAAAGACAAATGTGATTTTTCCACGATCTTTTATCATCTGCAAAGGGTTTTTTGAGGAGAAATGTGTGAGGAAGTGGAAATGATAGACAGGTAACTATTAAAGGTGACAGAACCAGCATGTGGTGCTAGAAAGTATTTCAAAGACCCAACCAGCAAAATTGAGTCTGGCTACTTTCAGCAGGATTTGCAAGTGTGTAATAAAGTTAAGCATATGTTCAAATAGTAGTAGGATGAATAAGGATGGACTTATGCACATATTCAAGTTCTTTGATGAAGTTTCTTATTAGTGGGTTTAATTTTATACAACTGAAAGTGCTTGGGTGAGCTGCTGGGGTGTTAATAGAGAGCGTCTCTGCTGACCAAGCTCAGACAGTGGGTGGAAAAGGTTGTGGAATGATGTTAAAGAGCATTCCAGAGCAAAATTAGCTCTGCCTCACATTATATATATTTCAAAACATGCACAAACTGTTAATAACAAGATGAGACATCAAGGCATGCATCAAGGATAACAAGTTAATCATTAAATTATTCCTGTCTGTTTACATAGTCAGACAAAGCAGCAGTCAAAACATTCAGAATGTTGCCTCAGTGCTAGAAAATCCACAGGGAAAATGCCTTTTTGGCACTTAAAATAGTAATTTTTGAGCTACTGAGTCATCAAAATTAGTTCTGCACTGTTAAACTTTAAAGGAATTCTGCAGATAAAGGAGTCCATGAAGTGACTCTGGGTCAATTGTGTGATGAAAACAATTTATGCTGGAAAACAAAAAGCCCTCCTCACTATTGCTTTTGGTATTTTTTCATCTTCACCAGCATCAAGCACTGTTGTTTCTGTACCCGACTAAAGGTATTTAACAGACTAACACAGTGAGAGTGATCTACTTAACAATCACAGATTTATGCAGAAGATTAGAGCTGCCTCCCCATCCCCATTACAATACCACTCCAGAGAGGACAATGCTTTTCTTTCCATCACTGCAATCAGTGGTATCCCATTCCACTCAGAAATGCTCAGAAATGATGGGGAAGGGGTTGACTGCCTTGACTTGTCATCTCAAATGACACAGCTGACAAGGCACCAACCTTTCAGCTCTGTGTGGTTTAGCAACTCTGCTTCAGGATTCCCAAAAATGTTTAAGGGCACTGCTGAATTTGCTCTGGGCAGCTGCAATTCCTCCTAATGTGACTGTTACGGAGTTATGGAATATGGGAAGATCCATATGAAAAGGAAGATACAGATCTAGAGTAATTTTCTGTGTTTATTTACAGAATGTCTGTACACGACTCCTACAGAGTTACTCCCACCTTAGGTGAGCATATTGTCCTCAGCCTGAAGAGTCAAAATGTTTGGACAAAACTATGAATTATTTTGATGTCAAATGTCCTCAGTCATTTCTTCAGTGAGACATTCTCCTAACGAGTTCCTTAAGATTTTCTCACTTGCTTCTTCACTCTAATGACGTGTCGTGGGCACTACTGTCTGTCTCTTTATCTGGCTCCTGGTCACCACTGGCTGCAAGCCATGAACTGATCTCCAGCCTTGTCCCTTCATCCTGGAGAGCCAAGTGTCCCATTACAACACCAGAGCCTGCAAACACACCCAAACACAACCATCTTTCTTGATAAACCACTTGGGAAAGCACTATAGATCTCTGTGACAGAGGTCCCCAGCCATTCAAATTCCTGTCGGTGGGATCATTTGGAACCACGGTTGTCTGCAAGGTTACAGCTGAGCCCCACATCCCCTTGGCAGCCCCATGGGTGGTCAGCACGGAGCGGGCAACACAAGCGTATCGCGATGTTCCTGCGCTCCCACGGCTCTTCCCCGAGGCTGTTCCCCGCCCGGATGCCTGATCTGTGCCCCGGGGCCGTGTTGCTGCACGCAGGGTGGTGCTTCCCCTGGCCCCGCTGCAGAATGCGGAGCAGATAACTGGGCTCAGCAGCCCCAGGCAGCCGCACAGCTATGGAGCCCTCAGCCTGCAGTTCTTCAAGAGGCTTTATGATTATCAGCAATTACCTAACTGGGTTGGGTATTTCCACTCCTGCCCCTCTTTCGTTTGGTCACAAGATGATTAATTAGAGAGATGAAGATGGTTTCATTATATCCTTAAAGCTGCCTTTCAAGAGGGAGGAATTGCAGAAATGCAACAAGCCTAATTTCCTTGCAGTCAAAGATTAACTTGAAAGCTGTCCAGTGAAAGTATATTTTTTCTTAAGCTATAATACACTTGCAGCTATGGGATAGTGGAGGCTTTAAAAAATCTATCAGACATAACAAATGAAGTGAGAATTCATTCAACGTTTTTAAAAAAAATTCTCAGGAGGATAGAGTCTTTCTGGTACTACCTTCTTTAGTAAATTTTTGATGATTATTCTTATTTCCTCTTTAAAAACATTTTCTACATTATTTGGTATGCCCATTTCTTCGTATTTACACACACTAGTGGTGTTTGTTGTTTTATTTGAGAAAAGTGAGATTTTTGCACTGGGATGAAGAGCGATCTTTAGTTCTCTCAAAGTCATATGGGTCAATATGTACCCAGTGGGAAACAATTTGACCATACCTTTGGACAACAAACATAATGTGTGAAAGAATGAATGGAAAACAACTAGAATGAATGTTTGGCAAAGCTTGAAAATATCTTATAAGCACATTTTTGCTTCATAGAGAAAACAAACACTGAAGGCTACCAGTTTTTAGACCTATTTCCTACTGAAGGTTAATTTGAGCAGCTCTAAAACTGTCACAGAACAGGACTTTCTGTGGGGGAACAAGATGGGGAAGATAATTCCTGACCTTTGAATATCATGAACGTTTACTCAAGTAAAGAATGATTCATGATGACTGCATGAATCCATGGAGGGGACTCGGTTTGCAGCAACTTCCATGACGAGCATTTCAGCGAGCCCTACTGGTGAGCAAATTCCCATGACATTGTGCCACAGCTCACGACATTCCACAGAACCATGGGCATGCCATGGCCCAGGGGAAGCGCTCTGGGATGTGGACTACATTTGTTTTTAAGTATTATTAATCCCTGGGGCCCAGGAGCTGACTGCCATGGCATCACATTGCTGAGGTCCAGACAAATTTAGGAGGGCAAAGAACAGCATTTCATGCTACTAATACACAGCTGCAGCCCTTTAACAGAACAGAACTGAGCTAGGGCAGAGCTTTGCAATGAGAGACCCTAGAAATTTCAGTTTGATTTGATATTCACATTGTATTGAAAGAAGGGAGTGGGAAACACCTATGTGGCCACAAGCATCACAGAGGAATGGGAGGCAGAAGTCAGATGTGGTACCAAGCATACAAAACAGCAACTCCCAGCCCACTTTATTTTTTGAACCAATATATTCCAGTTTTTCTTTCTTCAGTGCTGCATCACTACCACTCCTTCTGTGAAGCTGCAGCTGATAGGGCACTATTTTAGCAGAAATAATGTGTGTGATGCCACTACTGTACTGCCACTGGGCACAATTCCTGCAGAATAGCCTCAGACTCACCTGTGCTGAGCCTAATTGCTGCTCATACAGCAATTAATACTCATTTGTTTAAGACAAAACGTACCTCCAAGTAATCTTGTACATAACCCTAAATTCACATTTGTTTTGATGTGAGAGGTATTTTGAGAGCTTAAGCCTCATTTTCCTTCTTCCTTCTTTTCTGTTAGCATAGAAAAATGATACTAAGTTTTTTTACTGGCACATGTTTGCTACTGGTTTTGTGCAGCTTCATGGCAGTCAATGCAGGAAAAATCCACGCCATATGGATCTGGGAGCTGACTGGGTCTCATGGGGAGTTGACAGGGCTATTCCTGGTTATCCATCTCTCAGACAGAAGTGATTTGCTGTGTGCGGTGCCTTGAGGGACCATACCTTGTTTTATCTCCATCTTTTGCACTGTTATGGGTAACTGCTCACAACTTCAATGTTTTGCTTCATAAGAGCACGTATCCTCTTGAGAGATGCTGTAAGATAGAGGTGGATTCCTAGGCTGGTACAAACAAGCAGATGTTCCTTTTGAACATGCACAGGGAAACCAACTGCTCTCACAATCCTACAGGACCTCCAAGAGAGATTGAAGTGTTTATTTCTTTTGCCCCTGAAGCAGCGAGTACTTCTCAGTGTTGACTTCTCCAAATAGTCATGGTGATCAAACCCCAGCCTTATGCAGTGTAAGGACCTGTTGCCTTTTTCACTCAATTGAGCTAATTTCATGTCCCAAGGTGCACAGGAAGCCATGGCACCTTCAGTGAGAATGAAATCCCTGCTCCTGCAGTTTCGTGCTATTGATGAGATATGACCTGACAAGGCTGATCTCTGATTTCCAGCTCTGCCGAGAGCCTCCCCAGCCCACCTTGGGGATGAGGATGGGGATGGTGCCCTGTTCTCCTCCATCCACACCCTACTCCACACAACCCATTTCCAGAGGCATGGAAATTACATGTTAGGAGTGGAAACACCACTCCAGCTGCCTCCCCGCAGAGGTTATTTACTTGCTTCAAATGTCAGCTGGGCTATTTTGCTCCCCCTCTCTCCCTCCCTCTCTCCTTCCCCTCCTCCTCCAAGTTCCTCACCTAGCAAAGATGATGAAATGCCAAGAAGAAATGTCACTCCAGCAAGTAAGTTTGCTTTGGGGCATAAGTTGTACTTTGATAATGGTATTTGTTCTGTGGGTGGTCAAATTCCCCTCCAATTCCCATTTTTGGTCCTAACCATTATCTCACACAAATATAAGGTTTATTAGTAGCTCTTCTGAGCTGTGGACAGTGCAGAGCTCACAAAGAAGCATGTTCATCAGTGATAGTTCTTATTAATGATGGCTGCTTTCATGCACCTTTTAGATTTATTTTGCTGCTTTCTCTAGGTGGGAAGTCCTTAAAAAACTTTTCAAATCGGGCTCATTTTAAGGCAGATGGGTATGTGCAAGCCATGAATATGGAGAAGTGTTGTTTATGGTTACAATTAAATCTAACTTTAGTTTGTGTTTGGGCTCACGGTTTTACAAAAAATAATAAATTTTTAAACCTGAAAACCAACCCAAATTCATTTATACCATTTTCCCTCAAGCTTGGTCTGAGATTCAGGTCTAACTCTCTTTTGCAGCCTAAGTGACAGCATTGTCCTGTTGTTCTGGTGGCAGAAATAGATATTCCTCTTTCTGTTGGTTAGGAAGAGGCTTCCTAATTCCATACTTTATGAAGATACCATCAAGAAAATGTAAAAAGGTCTGGTATAATTTCTCTTAAAAATGATTCACACCTTGAATCTGAACTCCTAAAAACATTTAGTTGCTTTATATTGGCATAACCTATTTCAGGAGTAAGAAAAAAAAAAGATCCTGGAGTGTGTCCTGCATGTAGTCTAAGAGGACTGCACAGCTTTTCATGCACCAGCAATGGCAAATGGCTGTAACTTTCTATGTTAGAGACAATATGAATGAGAAGATGAGTAAGAGGAGATAATATAAGGACATATAACAAGGAGCAGTGCTGGGAAATCAGGCTGGAACTATTTACCCTTTTTTTTTTTTTTTTTTTTTTTGTATAGGACAAACCATGAGCTTACAACCTGAAAGGAATACTTTTATATGGAACAGAAATCTAGGTAGTGCCATTCTTCACCCTAAGATTACATTGCCATCATGAATACAGTGAAAAGAATAAAAAAACCCCCACCTCTACCTATAGAAAAATAATAAACACAATAGATACAAAGAGTAATATTATAGAAATACACTGATGAGCAAACAAAAGCTTTTGAATGTATAAAAACTTTGAATTTTCAGGGCATAGAATCTATGTTTTACTGCTTTGGGGGTGGGTTTTTATGTGTTTATTGCACACTTACCTCCCCAAAAATGGTTTCTCTTGGCTCCTGTCAGAGGCAGTTCCTGGCCAACTGCATCCCTGCCTGTGCTACACAACCCAGATCCCCAAGAGTACTGCAAAGAAATGAATGAAATCTCAAACTGCAGAGTCAGGTTTCCTCCCTCAAACTGCATTAATAAGCTCATCAATAATCATGAGCAAAAGAATAATAATTGAAAAGGACTCAAATTTGAAAAATATCCAAATTTTCACTTTTGTTGTCATGGGCTTTACCACAGGTTACATGAAAGGACTCATTGGTAGGGAGGTAAAATTTTGTTCTCAGATTAATTTAATTTATTCACAAGATGTAGTGGGTTGCAAGGACAGACATGAAGAACTGAATTTGGCTCTTGAGAGGTTTAAAATACTAACCAGACCCTGGAAACTGCTGTTATCTCAACATCAATTTCCAACCTGATTAGGGAGAAAAGTTTCCTTTGGCATCTGTACCGATCCCCAAACTGTGAGGTCATACAGCACTGGCACCCAAACTCCCTCTCCTCTTGTCCTCTTTGCCCTTTACACAAGGAATGCGTATTTGGGACTGGGAGCAGATTCAAGTTTGTATACCCATTCATTCTTCCAAAAGCAAGATATGTGGTGGTAAACCTTCCATACTTTAGCAAAGCCTCTGAGGATCTGTATACGACTTGTGCATCTATGCCTTCACATATGCAAATGCAAGCTTGTTTATTACAGGCTTATCTAGCCAGACTTTAGACAGTGATGTTGAAAATTAGGGAACCAAGCAAAAAATGACAGCTGGCAAAACTTTTACCTTGCCCCTTGCCATTTTGCATGTAAAAAGCTCCTTTTGCTTTACAGTTGTGGAAAAGAGTGTGAGTGGAATGAGCATAGGAAAGTCTGTTAGAGTTGTTGCCATCACTGGGAACAAACTTAATTTTTTCCCCAAAAGAGCAAGAGTTCTCTCTCTCCCTTCCTTTTTTAACAACCAGCAGTTATACTGCCCTATCTTATGCTGTAATCCATCCTCCAAAAGGGGAATCTGAGATAATCAGCAATAAAGGTGGCTTATTCCTGCTCTCTGACAAATAGCAGCTTCTCCACATGCCCACATGGAGAAACCTTCTGGAGCAAGCTCACAGGAGATACATGGTGCAAGTCCTTCCAAAACACGGGGGCTCCTCCTTCCCTGAAGTCCAAGTGTCTAAATATTCTGGGATGCTCTGCAGAGCCAAACACCCTGGTCCTCAGATGTGAAGAAAACAGAGACCTGGCAGAGAAAGAGTCGTAGCTTATTCATACCATGCATTATAGATATATATAACCCTTTTCCATGGAGGATCACAAAAAGGAGATAGGAGAACACAATTCATCCAGAGCTGTTACTGCAATCCAAGCTGCAGATCTTGACACATACTCCTGTCTTGTTAAAGTGCCCTAATGTAAATGCGATGGATTTGGCAGTGGAAAGGTTCTGTGGAGCACGCTGTCATGGAAGAAAGATAAAATGAGAGAAGATAATGACGCTAAACATGAGTGCTTGCAATTATAAGTCCTATGTCTTTCAAATGCAAGCAGATATAGTTACCTCCTTTATTCCCCACAGTTAAAGGAAGCATTTGTGTCATAGCAACTCTTGAAAAAATGAATGAGTTACTTGATATTTTTTTCAAGCTGCTGAGGGGATTTGTTTGCCACAGCAATCGTTCAACTGACCAGGACATGAGGAACCTGGGCTGCCTTCCTGTGCTCCCAAACCCTTGCTCTGGACAGGGAGGTCAGCTGTGGCTGTAATGAACAGCTTTCCTTGGAAAGCTTTCCTTGGAAAGCTGTGTTCAGGCAAGGAGGGCTTTGCCATTACAGCACACACTATAAAGCATTTCTCCCCTAGACATGACCTTGGTCATTGCTATTATTTTTACTACCCAGCTTTGCAGTGGTGTGGCAAAAATGGGTGGGTGAAAAGCGTGGTGATCCCAGTTCAGCAGAACACTGGAGCTCCTCTAGTCCCTCCACATGATTCTCCATAAGCCACTCAGATCCCCTTCAGGAAATCACGTGTGTGCTGTTTTACCACCCAGAAGCTGAAGTAAGCTCTCACAGGTTTAGATGCTGTAAAGTCCTGCCCAGAGAAACTTCCAGTCTCAGCTGGAAGGCCACAGATACCCTTTTATCCTTTGCAGCAATTGCATAGGTTGAGATCTTTGAAAGAAAATGCTGCAGTCACATTGTCAGATGGAAGGACAGAAATTTTTTATCCAAGTTTCTGCTGTCACAAACTTTCATGTTGTCCATTCCACCTCATTTTAAGCAACATGACTGTGGTGGGGTGCATCTGGTGTGCAGGGACTACGAGCTCCTAAGGAACACCCATCCTTCTGCATCCCTTTGGAGAGTTCCTTGTGAGACTGGAGCAGTCCACCAGGCACAAATATCCAAACATGAACAGATCTGTGGAATTCACTGAAGTGCTGTGCACATGACACAGCCAGTGGTCTTTTAGCTCTGAGCCAGAGGGTGACATGCCTCAGAGTGACATGCAACCCTTTTCAAGCAATCAGGTAAAAGTGTAGCTGTGTCCTGGAATGAAAAGAAGAAGAGGAAAAAGAAAACTTTAGTCTTGTAACATGAAATGTGGTTGCAGTGCAAGGAAGAAGCTCATGGGCCATGTTTTTGCACAGTGTTTTACAGGCTTTGGGGCCAGTTACGAGCTCACCATTTCATGAACTCTCTCTTGGCCAGAGCCCAGATCTGACACCAGCTGGGCACTTTTCAGCCTTTATAAAGTAAACTGCACTCCAGGAGGCTGTCACTCTTTGCACAAATGAGAAAAACCCGAGGTGAAGCCATACCACAAAATAATCTGCCAGCACAGAGATAGTCACTGAGGTAACCCCGCAGAGCTGCTGCCGCTCCTCCAGGCACCTGCAATGCATACACTGATGGGACATTCTGCAAGTGCTGGGCTGCTCCTGTTAAAAGGAGAGATGCTCTTCCCTTTAGCAAGCAGTGCTTACTTTTCAGGCCTCAGCTTGAGGAGAACCTCGGGTGCCCACGTTAAAGTAATTTGGATGAAAGCTGCTAGTCACGTAAGGGGTATGGTTATGAGTCAGCAGCTTCAACAGTTTCCCAAGGTTTTTGTTTTTACTTTAATATCAAAAGAACAGCATGAAATCCAGGTCCTACCCTCAGTTCTTCCCAGCAAGAGGAACAACTCATATTTCCAAGGAGCTGCTAGGTGACAATTTCACCTGGACATATGAGATCAGCTTTCACTAGCTCCTGTCTTGAAAGGAAGAGTGCTCTTATGGAGAGAGCAGAGGTCAGTACTTAGGATATCTGGTCTCAGCCCCATGACAAGAAGGTATGTGACCTTCAGCATGAGTCTCAGCATTCCAGGACTCAGCTTCTCCCTCTCAACTGAGAACTAACACATGCCTTTACCACTTCACCCTAATACCCTGTGAAAATGCTATTGAACCCTATTACTCTATAACTCTTAGGGGGAGGTGAGAATTGTGCTCTTGATTGCTGTTTTATGGAACAGGATATTCATTTACTCCTGAGTGGCCCATGCAAAAGGGAAAGTAAGTTCAGTGCAATAAATGTGGTGAGGGACTGAATTTGAGCAGCACTCTTTCCGTGCTTTGTGGGCTGCCTGACCTTCAGCTGAAACCACATTTTTCATAGTCCAACCAATACTTTAGGGAAAAAAAAAAAGCAAGCAGCAGAAAGTACCACAGTTAGATTTGCCAGGTATGAGACAATATAAAAGCAGTGAAGCTTTGAGGACACAGGAGAGTTTGTTGCCATCTCTGCTGGTAGCAGGAATAATGCCTTGCATTTAGCAGGCACTGTAATAGATGTCAAGGTTAGGCAGCCACTGTAACTTATTCTCAGTGCTGCAACACTGCCACATAGCTCCATATAGGCCACTTTTGTTCATTCAGGGCTCTTTCATGTAGACATACTGAAGAGTCTTTCGTTCAGTACAAAAGAAAGATGATGTGTCTGTGATGGTTAACCCTCAGGAGAACCCTGTAAGACAGAGAAGTGGGAATGGGCTGAGAAATCAGCTGGGCTTTGCTGAGTCCTGCAGAGTGACCAGGCTGCAGAGCTGAGCTGGACACCTCATGTCTCCTGAGACTTCACTTCTGTTCCCTCAGACTTCCCTACCAAAACAGCTTTGCTCTGCTGTCTGACCAGAGAGGAGGTCCCATCACACAGCTCGTTACACATCAGAAGAGCCCCAGGCTGAGCCTCAGCACTAAAAAGGACAGTCCTTTAACATGGTTTTGTCCAGAAATGGACTTTCAGCCAAACCTGGCATATTTTCATCCAGACATACCCTCTCTAGGAAATGGGTCAGCACCCAGATAGCAAATTTGCCAATTTGCCAGTGATTTACGATCATCAACACAGGTGAAGACTACAGGGAAACTCAGAACAAACAGGTGAGTTGGAAGACAAAATTCACTGACGACAAGTGTAGGTAATGCCTCCTACAAAGTACAATGGAAAATTCACATTTGGCACACATATTCCCTGTCACTGCCTGTGGCCTGGGAGAACTCAGCTTTAAGAACTGAGGAAAAACCTCTATACCTGGTACAGCAAGCCAAATAAATAAATAATTAAAAAGGAGAAGGATGTGACAGAAAATCAGACTGAACATATTCTAGTAATGGGGGTTCCTTAATGTGAGTTAATGGCTGCCTTCAACTGGGTCATTGGTCTGTAGCAAATAACAGCTAACAGCTCTGTACAAAGCTAGTGGGTGTCAGATGTCTCCTTTCTCGTGTGTGAAAGGAGAAAGTCATTTATGTGGGGAGGTAGCTGTGAACAATAGGAGCCACGGTCCCTGCCAAAGTCGGATCCTGAGACAAATCTTTGGGCAGAGGTGGTTAGCTCAGGTGCTACTGAATGGATGTGAGCATGGCTTGGCAAGGTCTAGCAGGGGGTGTGTGGCAGGGAAAGGAGCAAGTGGTGAGCAGAGCAGCAGAGATCCCCGTGGCTCAGAATGGATTGGCAGGACAGGCTCCTGCCAGCAACAGGACTCTCCACTATTTGCTCCTGCTGTGTTTGGAGCTCAGCAGTCACGAGCATTCTTTGCAAATAAACAGGTTGTGTCAAGGTGCATACCTGGCTTGTGTCATCCATTGCTCCTCCTACAAGACTTAAATATTGATTTACCTCTGAGACCAAAGGAGAAGCTGTTCACTGTATTTGCTAACATACCCTTATCGCTGAGGAACGGCAGTAATGGCTTCAGAAGAGGGTGTGGAGAAGAAATGAAATGACAAACAGCAGCAAAGTTTTGGTAGAGAGTTTGAAAAGCGTAGGTGTGTTTCATCTGCAAGTAGGGTGAGTAAGTGGGGATGCAACAGGAGCATTCCTCTAAAGAGTGGAAGGGGATGGGGAGCACCTCATGCACAATTTGCACCCTTAACACAAGGCAAAAAAGCCCTCAGTGAAACTGTGAGAAATGAAAAAAGGAAGTTAAAAAAAAAAAAGTAATACATCCATATACAACAACCTAGAAGATGCATTGCTATAGAAAGTTACTGTGACCAAATACCTCAGTGACCATCAAACCAGGACTCAAGAACTGTAAGAATAAAGGCATGCAGATGACCAGCTTGTTTCTAAGCAGACAGAAGTCCCTATATTTTCAGACACAAACAAAACAGTCTCACAGAAATAATACATAATTATCTCTAAGTCTTTTTCGTCCTGTCCTAAAAACACCTGGACCAGTTCCATAGGTTAAAGAAGACATGGGGTAGAAGTACTGGACAGCATAGATGATTATGAAGAAAGTATTATCTAGAATAAACTTTTGAACATGTAAATTAAGCTGTGACTTGCATTAGAATGTCTCTGAACACAGGGAACTTAAGGTACAGGGATTTCAGAGGTATCTGAGCAGATACAGCCAGTCCTCTTGCACTTATGTACTCTTTGTTATTACAACTTGGGGCTGATCCTGAGGAATTCCGGACTTCCCATGGTGTTCTCATCAGTTCCAAATACAAATAGGATGGATCCTTGGCAGCGATACTTCTTAGCATGGGTGAAAGTGGCAGAACCAGATTCAAAGCACAGAAAAGTATTGAGCTGTGTTTAACTGCTCAGGACACCTCTTACAGATCAGGGTGTCTTTGATTTATTCTCCCACACCCACACACCAGGCCTCTGGAATTGGAGAGCTGCTAACTGCACTTGAAAAACAGAAGTTCCTGTAAAGGAAGAAACTAAACACACCTTGCTTTCGTGTGCAAGGGAAACATTAACAGGAAATCGACTGAGTCAGTACTTTAAAAAACTTGCTGCTGCCATGATCAAAAGAAATGCATCTGTGCAGACATCTGTATGTGTAGGAATAGAGTCCTGCAGACTATGGAAGGTCTGTGCTGCATCAGCTGTTCCAGCCAGGAGGCCTTTTGGGCACCCTCTCCTTGTCCAGACAGCACAGGAACACAGAGAGATCTTCACACCAGCACATGCAGTGAGCTGTGTAAGAGCTTTGCAGTGACAGAGCCATGACAGCAGAACAGCATCCTTCTTTGTCCTTCTAATCCAAGCAGCAGAGCCCACCACAAGAAGCACTGATGGGAAGGGCAGGCTGCCTTTGGGTGACACTTCACCCTTGGGCAAAGCGTGTTCACCCTCACTGCAACCCTCTTGTCCAACTACCTCAGACAGAGCCAGTTGTTCCCCACAACCCCTGAAAAACACGTGAGGATGAAGCCGTGGGCATGGAGGGTGGTGTCTCTCTCAGTGCCATGGGAATGGGTCTGTCCTTGGCAGGAGTGACTCTCCAGTAGAACCTGCTCTAAGGTAGGGCTGGCCCACAGAGCAAATTGCCAGCAAAGCCTTGTCCAGCAGGGAACTAATTTAGTCTCTTGTACAGTTGATGAATGAAGAATTTCCTCTTGAGACTAAATTACAGGCCTTGTCAGGGCTGCTCCTTCGTGATCTGTTATTTAGATGTAATTTTCCAACAGGGCTGGAACACATAGCCATGAGCTAGAATAGTATTTGCTGTGAGCAGCTGCCACACACCGTCCTTCACATCCCACACCCTTTCCACCCTCTCCGGTATCCCCTCCCGCCTCCCGTTCCTCCTGACACACACGCGAGACCCACTAGGCACAACTCACACTGCATCTGTTAGATCCTCATTGAGGTCCTTAATTAAACCACAAGAATGGCATTTGCCCACCTTCCCTGTGCCCCCGTTCTACAGTCACATCTTGTTTGAACATGCTTAGAAACAGACAAGAAGGCTTTTTTCAGACTCTGATGATTACAGACCTGTGTCAATCTTTTCTCCCTTCGGCTTGAAGATAAACTTGTGATCTTCCTTTGGCTTTTTGAACTGCTGGAAGCTGTGTAAACACACAGTGTGTCAGTAAAGCTCTGCTGACCTAATAGCTGCTTAAGTGCAAAGCATTCCCTTCAATTTCCCAGATTTCACCTGTTTTGAGGTCATTAACAATGCGGCCTGAAAACAAAGGCAGGAACATTCTGGTTTGCCATTACCTAATGAAGAAATGGCTGGGTAGGACTATTTAAAGGAGTTTTCTAACAGCCCAGTAATTGTTTTGGGCTTTAATCCCAGGATGCTATCTCTAGGATATAGCATCCTAGGCAGTAATGGGGGGCAGTAAATCTGAATGCTAAGGAACCACATTACAAAAGACCCTTCTGGGAGTCCCTCTGCTAGATCCGCAGCATAAATCCACAGAGCATGGAAGCAATCCAAGACTTAGGACTCTGTTTTATCCCCTTGCATAGCCTCATGCCTTTCCTCCATGTGCTCAGATGCAGCAAGCTATCCAGCCTACAGACCTGCAAGTCCTGCAGGTAAGGAGTTGGGATCCATCTTGTGTTAGTGATGATGACCAAACAGCCTGAAATAATTTTCTAAAGTAATGCTGGTGTGAAGCCTAAACAAATCAAGGAGCTGCTGACAGCAAATTATATAGTTTTGGAATAGCATAAAGGAGCTCGGAGGAGAAAACGGTGAACCCATTAACATGCAGGGATAGACAGAGTATCTTATTTTATAGCCTTCCTGATGCCCCATGCCCCACTTTGGCACTACCCAGACATCAGCCCCATGTGCTGTCCATTCGCACGGAATCGCCGTGCGCTCCCGAGTCCCTCAGCCCCGCGGCGCTGCTCCTTCGGGAAGCTCCTGGGGAGCGCTTATGGCGGACAGGCCATAGAAACAGCGCCATCTGCTGACCACAGCGGGCGCGGCCGGAGCGTGACTGCGAGAGGGACACGCGGAATGCCAGCGCATCCCACAGCCGCGTATCCCGGGAGCACTAACGGTGTATAGTGCCTTCACACCCACTGCCCAGCCTCAACAACACACGCTATTATGGCAGGCTCTCTGCTAGAGAGCACCGGAACCCTAGTGCAAACCTACTTCTTTCCCTGTAGATAAATCTCCTGCCAGCAGATTCACATTTTCTTAGGTTTGCCTGTGGTTTAAAAATACCTCCACAGTCCATGTGTTTGGGCTTGTAGAACATTTACCAGACCGAGATGCAGAATAGGGCCCTGTTTTCCTAGGTAACACGGCAAACAACAAACCAAAAGGATAGACCTGTCTCCCAAAGGCTGTATCAGTCTGTGCCAACTCCAGATGGTTTGTGCATAGCTTGTGAACAGAACTCTGTGTTTGAGCAATTTTAGTGGACACACAGGTGAGTTTGATGCACATTTCTTGATGAATTCAATAATGAATGACTTCACCCAACTTACAGTTTATATTCCTGTGTCATGCCTGATGACAGTGACTTGGTTTGCAGAACATTTTTGTTTGGTCCAGCGTGACGGCAGAGGATTCAGTCCTGGGCCAGCTCTCCCACCTACATCCATTTGTGCCCATCAGCAGCAAGCCAACCCAGTGTTCCCACTGCCAGAGTTTTGGATGCTTAGCTAAGTGACACACAAGCTTTTAGCAGTGGAAAGTCTGTACAAAAGAAATTTTTCATTTCAAAAACATGCAGGCAGTTATATTCTAATAGCACAAAATTAATTTGAAAGGTTTCTCCCAATATTCACAGCTCCCCATGAGACAGCTCTTATTTCTCTATAACCCCCAAAATATTCTCTGCCAGTGAAGACCCAGGCAGGAAGTCTGCATTTCTACCTCACAAGGTCCCATGGCTTGTGTTGTGTGCATACTCTGCCCTATTCAAAACCAATAGAAGCTCCCAGGGAAGGCTCAGAAAACAGCTTGGCAGCTTTGGCATTCACAAAGCCCCAGTCACACAGCTAGACCTCTTGTTTGGGAACACCACCTGCCTTTGCACAGCCTCCTTCCCATTAAATTTGTGTTTCCAGAATTTCCTTGTTTCCACGTCCTCAGGAGCACACCCGCTCACTGTGAGGGATGTCTGGTTGCAGTCCTTGAAATGAAATGCTCTAAGAAGTGGATGATGTTGGGTTCCATAAATGTTGGCTCCTGTTATGATCTTTCTACCCAGGTGCCAAAACAGATGGTGCAGTGCTGCTCACACCGGGCAGGGGAAGGAGCAGCTACAGATACTGACAATCAATCCCTGACTGCTGAGGAAAAGAGGGGCCATTCCCATTTTTAATTCCTTTACCACCACCTCCCTCTCTAATCTTACTTTCTCACAGCTCCTCTCCAACATGAAGTCACTGTGAGGAGGCAAGGAATAAGCATTTTTGTGGAGCTTCACCCAGTGCTGGTGGATCCTCGTTGCTTCACCATTTCATGCTCATGACATGAAGTTTCCAATAGCAGCTTCTGGTGACCACAGCCAGGAGCATCCCTGTGCCCCTGAGTCCCAAGGTCACCAGAAAATGCAACAAAGAATCACAGAATGGTTTGGGTTGGAAGGGACCTTAAAGACTATCTGGGTCCAACCCCCTGCCATGACAGGGGACACCTTCCACTATCCCAGGTTGCTCCAAGCCCTGTCCAGCCTGGCCTTGGACATTTTCAGGCACGGTGGGGGGCGGCGGGGGGGGCGTTGAATCAGCAGCCAGAGCTTCTCTGGGCAACCTGTGCCAGGGCCTCATTACCCTCACAGGGAAGAACTTCTTCTTAATCTAAACCTGCCCTCTGTCAGTTTGAAGCCATTGGCCCTTGTAAAAAGTCCCTCTCCAGCTCTCTTGTAGACCCTTTTGGCACTGGAAGGCTGACCACTCACCACAATGTCAGAAGCAATGCCAGGACTGAAATATCCAGCAGATATAATCCCTAAGCCAATTGATACATCATTAGAGACCACTTTGCCGCTAGTGTGGGGAAATAAACCTCTGAGATTGTTTTAAATCTTTCTGGCAGAAAAAAAGCCTGATCTCTTTCCCCAAAAACATGTGGTTTTGATAAAGGTGAGAATGTTCTCTGAAAGTCTGTGGCATCTCTCCCTACTGCCACCTCTGGATGCTTGGGAGAGGAGGAGTACCTGTCCCTCTTGGCAGAGAGGCACTGAGGGATGTCCGAGCTCAAAGAGTAACAGTGAGGAATTGCTCAAGCCTTTCCCTGTCTTGAGAGAAGGGTAGGCCACAGTTCATCTCAGCCATCTCCCTACTTCTCAGGGTTCTGCTAGGAATTTCATAGTGTGGCTGATGCTTCCCTGCACGACCTGTAGGATGATCTCCTGCTTTTCCTTGCACTCACTCTTTTTTCCTCTGGTCTTAGTGTGATCTGAAGGTACTTGAGCAACTTGGAAACCAAAAGTCAGTGAAAAACTTGCCCGAAGCCAGGGTTATTTTTGTGCCATTCCACCACTTTGTGGGTAGTCTCTGAGCCGACACACGCCTGCTAACAGCCCTGGCAATCCTGCTCCATGGGCTTGAGAGCAGCTTTGATTCTTTCCATTAATGGCCTCTTGAGAGCTACACCCTCCAGCTGCCACACCTCTTGCAGGCATAAACGCTGATATTGAGCATTTAGCACAGCTTTATTTACAGTGGGGGAGGTTGTTCTTGCTCCTCCCCCTCTCTATCAGTTAATAAGTCTCTGGTGATTTTATCTCCATTTTTATCTGCTGCAAACCACAGGGTCCTTGCTGTATTTGCCCAGCCAGCAGTGCTGCTATCAGTGCCAAATATTTCAAGCTGTCAGGACATTACTGAACTGAAATTCCTTGAAGCCACTGACTGCTAGCCTAAAGGTGAAGCATTAAACTATATTGCATTGGGGTTAATGACTCTGATGGCCCTCGCATTACCTTATTAGTGGTGGCCAGTTGCTGCTGGTGGCAGTGTGGGGACATCACAATGTCTATGCTGGAGCAGCTCCACCTTCCAGCTCCTGGTGAGGGACAGGAGCTGCCAGGACTTGCCACCTCACTCTGGATTCCTTATGATTTTCCTGAAAATGGGATCTGTATTGCATTTTTTCATACTTCTCAGTTTGTCCCTAGTAGAAGAAGGGGTGGGGTCAGGTCTGTTTTTAGCATATTTTTCCTTTGGTTTTAAAGTTTATTTAAACTGACTCACATTTAATTGTCCTAAAGTAAACAGATGAATCACCCAGGGGGGTATACACCTCCAAAGGTCAGGGTTCAGAACAAGTTTTTTTACTTTCTTTCTTTTCCTTGGGCTTAAATAAGGAATACTGGGTTGGTTGGAAAATAAAACTATTTTATTTGGGAGTTCAGCAGACAGTGACTCAGATTTTTTAGTTTCCTGAACTTTTTACTTTTATATAAGTAAGACCCTTGATAAACAGGTACTGGGCCCACACCTGTCATGGAAAGAGCAGAAGTTCAGCACAGTGTGGTAACAGAAGCTCTCTTGTTCTGCTGCTGGAATTAGCTGCTTGACTACAGGGAGATTCTTGATAACTCCTCATTTGAGCCCTTCAGACCAAGTGTGCTGCAGGGCCCCTTTTTTTCCCTTTTGGAAAGATCAGAATCAGCTAATGAGAAAACACTATTAAAAAAACACCAAAAAACCCAAAACCAAACCAAAAGACAGAAGAAGAAAAGAGCCACAAGTTAAATTCTGCTTCTAAAAAATGTAGTCCCTTGAAATCCCTCAACAACTCGCTACTTGAATTTTTTTTCTCCTATTAAAACCCATTCCCAGTAAAGGGCTGCTATTTCCGACCCTGCTTGTCTGTGTGGGATGTGTCTCCTGTTCTGTGTTGATAGTGTTGGCTGTGAAGCTGCTGGCTGGTGAGGGGTGAGGTTGTCAGAAAACAGGCTGTACATTTGTATTTCCCAGCATTTCCACTTTGATCTGGTTTTTGGGCTCGGGGCTATCTCAGGTCATGCTAACAGCACATGTAGCCCTGCATGAAACACCTTGCTCTGTTGAGTTTTGTCGTTGATCCCTTCCTTCCTCTCAGCAATAGGGAGAAAAAGACACCAGAGAAGAGCTGTGGAAACACAAGGCTGTAAAGTCATGCCACGGGAAGAGTGATGGAGAAAAGAAATATTTGCAGCTTTCCTTCACCAAGCCAGGCAGCATTAGGACCACCACATGATCTGGTCAGAGATTTCTAAGCAGAAAGGACCAAATGAGTATTTCTGAGGCCCCATATGGCTCTAGGATGAGTGACAAAACTCTTTGGCTGTGCCCTCTCCATCAGGAGTCTCTAATTTCTGGCTGGGTAGAATCTGAGAGATATCTGCTTCCCTCTTGCTCTCCATCAGAAGAGAGGCACCAAAAATTCCTTTCATTTTGGGAACTGAGGTGCATCACTGCCAGCATGGACAGGCAATTGCATACAGCAGGGTTTTCCCAGAAGTTCCTGATTTATAAAAGTGCTTTGCACTTCCCTATCTGTAAAATATGGAGGGAAACAATACTTCCATTGAGATCCCTCTGAGATGTTAAATGACAATGGTCATGCTCTGATTAGACACATTTCTCTATGCAAAAATTTAAGGAAATAGTAATTTTTTTTCTGCATTTCTCTTGATATTTTTGGGAATCTGAAATTTGGAACAAAAGGGAAAAATATCCACATTTCTGAATCTTTCAAAACATTAATTTAAATGGAAAGATGCTCATCTGAAATTTGTATAACCAACAATGTATTTCACTGTTTTCTTTTACTTTTTTAATGATCAGCTCTTTCTTTCCTCTGGCTTGCTAGGAATATTCAAATGTAGACTGATAGAGGAGAGACTTTGTGAAAAATAGGCAAATGTTACAGCAGTAATTCAAAGAGCAACTCCTGTGTCATTTTGGTGACATTTGGTGAATGAGAGATTAAAACAATGACTGGAAGAACCCATTCCTGCTTTTCATCACCATTTGGGTTACAGCACAGGTCAATAGACAATATTCCAGTACATTGTAACTGAAAGTTTTCCCCAGCTTGAATTAAAAATGACACAGTGAACTTGAATACTTCCTAAATCAAACAATATTTTAGTTTGGCAGCTCTCTGAGCATTCACAAACACTGGATGAGTCTAGGGGACTGGACCTTTGGTGTGGTCCAGTCTCACCATTCCTGTGCTCTTTTGTCCCTCCTTGCTCACTCGGAATGCCTGGAGCACTTTCAACAGCCTGGTCTCAGAAATTATTACTTTTAAAATTAAGTTTATGAATGCATAGATTAGGAATCCAGTTTAGGGGAGCAAGCAAGGTTTGAAAGTATGGACCCAAATGCCCAGGGATTCATTTACCCATTGTCCCTGGCTTCCACAGAAGCCAGGTTTGAGCAGCCCCAGGTGCCTACAGGGGTGGAAAGTCTCAGCCATAGTTGCTTGGAATGCTCTGCAGAGGCAAACATTATTTGGTACTGAATCCAAATAATTCAGTAAAATAATTTATTTGGTATTGAATGCATAAATCTCTCTCTGGCTGTATGTGAAGTCCAGCTGCTGCTTGCCTGGGAGAAAAACCCCAACCATTTCCACTTTTCATCCTTGTGCCCTTTTGGGTTGCTCAAAGCAACCCCCAAAGCCACTATATCTCACACCTGAAAGGAATCTCTTCATTCCAGACCCACTAAACATCCCCCACAAAATCTGTTCCTGTTTGTTTTGCACTTGTTTGCTGTCTCAAACCATCTTAACCAAAACCATGGGAGGCTCTGGCTTTCCTCACACAGAAAAGCCTTGGTCTTTGCAGGAGCACCTTCTGCTTGTCATGTTGCCATTTCCAGCCTCCAGAGGAAGCGCAAGCCTACGGCCAAGCTCTCTCAACATTTTGGAAATCAAAGGGAACACTCAGCAACACGGGGTCTGTTTGTATTTACATGGAAGTTCCTGCAGCCTCCGTGGGCTTTTCCCTCTTGTTCTCACTCTTTTTTTTTCCAGCGGTGGCTGTGTACTTGGGAACACTGAGCTGCTCTGTATATTTCTTTAGTTCTGCCTCTATTAGCAGCTTCCGTCCGCCCTTCCAGCCCTGAGCACAGGGACCTGGCAGAGAGGAGATCAAACAAACACAGCTGCTCCCATGTCCCTCCCGCTCAAAGCTCGCCACTCCCTGAGCCCATGGTGGCCATGGTGCAGGTAGAAGCTGTTGGCTTTGAGGTTGAGGTGTAAATACCCATAATTAGCCAAGAATTACATTTAATATCCGTGACAGGGTCTGGTGGGAAACAGGTGGGGTAGAGAGCATAAAGATGCACACTGGAAAAAATTCTCCTTATTCAACTTGATGTCAAGCCCATGGTAGTGCATGGAAAGAATCTCCTGGAGCTATGATGGGCTTCGGACCAAGGTTCTGGGCAAAACCAATAGGAAAAGCTGCATATACAGGGTGGATTGGCAATTTTAGTAGCCTCCCCCTTGGCAGGGAGAGTTAAAAGAGAAAGTGGGGAAGAAATCAAAAAAGAAAGAAGAAGAACAACAAACCAAAACACAACTGGAGGGCAGGGGGGAAAAGCAGAGGAATAGTAATTCATACCTTCATTTCAAAGATACTCATATGCTCTATTCTGACACACCTTGCAGGAAGCAACAAAACAGCATGGGCTGCCAGATATTAATGTTGATGCTCACATTGTGAGTTCTTCTCTTCTCATTTTTCTGGAGTTATTTCAGATATTTCTTACAACCTGACCTTTGAGCTGCTTGGAAGATTTACTGAGTGCCTCAAATGTAGTCACTTTTGCAAACCTGATATGTAGCATTAGCTATAGGAGAGTGTTCCAGTGATGTGCAAATATGTCAAGGCTAATAAGGTAACCAAACAGGAATGCAAATTGAATGGAGCTCTTTATGCAAAAGTGAAGGGTTCATTTTTTTTCCAAAATTATGAAATATTGAAAAGCTTGTGTCAGAGCCCCCCTACTCAAAACCTTTTGATAAGCAGAGATGTTTTCAAAGCTACCCAGACTTCAGTGGATTTGTCCTTGCACCTCTAAAAATGTTGGTCTTGGAAACTCACCTGTAAATACAAATACATGGTTGGAAAATATAACTGTAACACAAAATTTACCGTAACACAAAATCTACAGTAAACCTTGAACTTATGTTTGTGTGATATGATTTCCGACTCGCCAATGTTGTCAGATCTACATTATTTTGGTGGGTTTTTTGCGCTACTCTGTCCCTCATCTCCTGCCCTTCCACACCAGTTTATCCACACTCCTCCTATGGCATATGTGGGGGCAAATTCTCAGCTAATGAAGATTTACTTAATGCTTTTGATACCTACTGAAAATCTAACCAAATCTCCTTATTGGATACTGAACAGCAGCCTCAGAGATCCACAATCACAGGTTTGCCTCAGCAATATTGCAGGCTGAGTTTACAATTTTTCTTTCCAACGTGACTCATACCAGTGAATTTATTTCTCATTTTTTATTACCAGAGTGCCATGTTTTTCACTTAACAGTCAGGCAAATCCTTCCTGGAAGTTTTTGTTGATATTTTAAATCCCTTTGATTTCTTTCATTCTGACACTTAACAGTTACAGTGATTCAATCAAGAAATAGAAGCAACAGTGACCCAAACAACTCAAAATATACCACCAGCATCAGAGAGTCAAAAGAAACAAAAAGGGATACACGGAGTGAAACACTTTTTCCCCCCCCTCATTTCAAATGATCCAATAATTTCAAGGTGATGCCAAAACATGGAAAAATGAAAGTCTAGTCAGAAGCAGCTCTGAAACAAGAAGCCTGAATAATTTGATGAAGTATTTCTAACCAGTGCTCTCTGCTGTAGTGTGTTGCTTGTCCCTATGGAAAAACACCAAAGGGAAAACAAGTTAAAGCCATATCACACCCTTCTGCAACTGTTTGCTCCACTCAACAGATACCTGTCTCCTGTCATAAATGAAGACCCTTGTGTGCTTCAGCAAGTCCCACTCACTGAGAACAGCTAATTCCCATTAAAAAGCTAATTTCAGACATATGTGGTTAAATGTGTTACTTAACTGTGGTCAAGGTACATCCATTTGATTCCATTTTAATATTGAGTTTTTTCTGCTAAGTAGGTCAGTGCCAGAGATGCTGAAGTCTTCCCTGGTTTGCAAAACATCCCATATCTTTTTGGTGGACCCTGCAGCATCTACATGTGGACTGTGGCTTGCAGTGAATCAACACTTCAACACAGTCAAATGAATGCAGAGCTAATCTGAGCAGTGAGATTGTGGCTGTAACCTGGATGCCACTTATATCTCCCACACTACAAAAAATTCCTGTTTTAGCATTGACAAAGGCTGACAGTCCCAGCCTCTCTGCACCTGGAGCTGGTCTCCCTCATGGCCATGGGTTGAATCCCACTGGAGAGGCAGCGTTGGGTGTCTGCCCCACTGAGAAGTTCCTCTTTAGCTGGAAACTTGTCTGGCCAGTGGCAGGGATGTGAAAACAAGCAGTTGCTGAAAGGCACCAACACTGCATTAACACCAAACAAAGAGCTGAAAATTTCCATGACCAACCTTCTCATGGCTTTTAGTCATACCCTGAGCCAGGGAACAGAGACACTTGTGATAATTAAAGCAAAAAGATCTTTTTGAACCTTAAAAGATTGGAGTTTGACTGAACTGGAATTTTTGACAGAGGTTCACATGGGTTTTTATTTCCCCCAAGCCTGTCTATCTGCCCTTCCTTTTCAGACAGGCTTAGATTTTAATCCTCAATACCTGTGAAGCTATTTATGCTAGTTTGTTTGTTTGTTTGTTTCCAATTAACTTTTAATTCATTTTTGGATCTGAGCAGGATATTTATTTTTCAAAATGCTGGGTGTAACCATTCATATAAACAAATCTGCCTCACTGATTTCTCTCCTTTTGATGTCGTTTTCCATTACTTTTAGCCCCACGTGGGATGGGAGACTTTCTTACATGTCCTGGTAACTCTATACGAGAATAGATACCAGTGACCTCAATTCTCATTTAACAACCGATTAACTGATCAGCCTGAAAAGCTTTGCCACAATTAGATCAAAATAATTTATTTTAAACTAGATGAGAACATCTGCAGAACATGACCACTTTTATCGATCCGTGCCCATATTTTTCGTTTCGTCAGAACCCCCAAATCTTCGGTGTTTCAGCCTAAATGGACCATAGCTTGAGAGTACATGGGTCTTGTGGGGTTTTCACTAATCTTTACCTCGTAATTTTTAATGAAACACTGTCATTTTCTACAGCAGAATCATAGCAGCAACAGCAGTAACAAAAAATATCTCATTTTTCAGCCTGCTGTGTTTTGTATACAACTTTAGAGTCCATCAAACATGGGCTAGAAATACTGAGAAAAAAACACAAGCTGCACATTTTTGGAGTATCTCCATTATCTTATGCTGGGAGTCTGGTCCAGTGAGCCTCATAACAAGTACCTGATTGCATTAAGGAACAGGTTTGTTAGGACAGAAAAAAATAACCAAACCAGGCAAGTTGTTTTTTTAAATCTCCATAAAGTCAATATCCCTGGTTACAGATTCTCCCTAGCTTTTATGCAAGCGAACTCTCAGAAGGGTAAGGAATGAAAACCAGGAAAAAAATAGTCCTTTTTTTGAGTGATTTCAGGCTTTCTCCATTTCTAACTGCTGGAGGTGAGACAAAAAGTGCAGGAGATGATCTGAACTCAAGAGCAGGCAGCAGAGCTGTGGGTGCTCAGCGAAAAGGAGGCCTTAAGAAGCCTTCCGCCTCCTAACAGGGCTGTTTAAATAACATTTAAGCATAACTCTCAGCCAGCCTTCACTCTAGGAAATCTTGTGACAGAAAAAGGTCCCATGAGGTCTGCATGTAAAAGTTGGGAGTGTGATCCTCTATTGGGATGCAAAGCAAGAAGAGGAGCACAACCCCTCCTGTAACCTCACAGCAAGCTCTCCACAGGCCACCTCCAACCCTCCGAGAAAGCTCTGCCTCAATGGCACAATTGAGACCCATGTATTTAGTGGATAAAACTGTACATGAGTTGTACAAAGTGACTGGCGATTTACACACATGGAAGCCAGCAGAGATTAATTACTGCTCGGTCTGAACTTCATAAATGCAAGGCAGCACAGGAGCACTGAGTTTCATTATTTCTCTCTGTTTACTCACTAGCTGGCTTTTTAATACCAATTAATAGCAAAACCACTGCAACGAAATGAAAATAAAAATATTGGAAATAGAGACGAATATACTTTCAGCTACCCAGAGACCCCTTTTCTGTCATAAACTGTCCCAGGCCACAGTAGAGCTGAATTGCTAGCTTAGACTGAGCACTTTCTTCAGGTCAAGGATGACTTTCCCTCCCTGCAAGGAAATATTTGGTCTCCAAAGGTGAAGGGTAGCCAGCAGATTTGTTCAGCTCTACTGTGATACAGATGACAGAGCCCCAACTCCAGGGAACAGAGCTTCAGTGTAGTCAAATCAGAAGAGATGCTGAGTCACTAAAAACTGTGACTTTCTTTGATTGTTAAAGCGATAAGCGCATATCACCTCCCCAAAGGCACTGACACAGCGCTCCTCTATCCATGTCTTTGACACAATGAAGCAAATTACTTCAGCTTTTACAAAGACACTCAAACCCAGGCCTAGTCCTTCCACAGAAAAAAAACAAAAACCAAAACAGCAGGAGAGCTAAAACCAGTGCATACAACATTGTTCCCATCCAGATTTGTCAAGGTCCTTCATATCCAACACGAAACCAACAACTTTTCATCAAACTTCATGGTTTCTAACAGGTACAGTTTTCTGTTTGCCCCTACTTGCCTGCTGACTGGGTTTGGAGGCACAGTGCTGTGCCCCAGGCATGAAATGCTGGGCTAGAGCAGCATGTTTAGCACTCCATCACAGCCTGGTTGTACACACCAACCCCCCTCCTTCCCTTCCGGAACACAACAGGGACACCACACCAATGCAAGTGCAATTCATGTCTACTGCACAGCCCCTCTGGGGTGCTAAAGCAGATGTCTTCTGTGAGACAGAATGAGATCCACAGATTTCCAAGTTCTGAAATCCCTAGGCTTTAAAAGGACAATAGTTCCGGCTTGTGGCACTCAGGGAATTCAATAGCTGTGGTGAAGAAGGGAGGAGTGCAATGTGTCTTGTTTATTTGATTTCTGGCTACTTGAATGACTCTGCCATTTTCCCAAGGATTGAAAGGATGATGCTATCATAAAGCTGATTGTGAAGGCATACAAATTTCGTATGCACTGGGGAATGAAAGATTTGCTTCCAAACATTGGGTGCATTTCCAAACTCTCCACACCTCCTGAATGTGGTCATGAAACCTCATTAAGAGTCGACTCTAATTTAAATGGTCTGAATCCAGTTGGGGCACAAACACCATGAGAAGAAAGTTTCTCATGCCACAATGAAGAATTTTTCCCATGTAGACAAGGCCTTAATTAATCTTTAAAGTGTTCCAGTTTTAATTTTAGGTCACAGTTGGGGCTGGCTCTTACCATGGCTCCTGTCCAGCAGAGCTCTTAAGCACATGCCTAATTCGAAGCACTTAAAGCAGCCTCGTTAACTCCTATGGGATCGCTCACATGCTGAAAACTACACAGATGTTTAAACTTCTGCTGGATCAGGGCCTGCCTCTGAACTTGACTGTCCTCCTGGAATCACAACAACAACACGGCGTAAGAGAAATGCTCCCGCACCGACCTTCAAAGTCCTGTCTGAAGCCATACTGGAAGGGCCAGACAGCTGGCAGGCTTTGCAATAGTTTCTTCACCACAGTATAAATTACCCCTGATTTGCTTAATGACTGTTTGGAATCAGGATGTCTCAGCCCCGCTAATACAATGGCCCATGGGCAGTAATCCTTTTTTTTTGGAAGAGTCATAGGCAAAGTACATTTTCAGCAGAATAAACCACTTCACACAGCTGTAGGTGAACTATGTGCCGTGTAAGTACCCTGGCCCCCATGAAGATCCCAAAGCAAATCAGTGTGTGCTTTTAAGGACTGCGGTTTATTTCTCAGCAAAAAAACCCCATTTCTTAATGAAGAGATATCGGCCAAAACATTAACTGTGGCTTTTAACAGCTTATTTGAAGAGGTATGAATTTAATTAGCCCTCATCAAAGTAAGAAGAATTAGCATTAAGCTGGTTTATAACTCAATTCTTCTGGCTGGAGGACAAAATAAAGAATTTTTAAAGGGAATGCTTAGAAAGGTGATTAAGTGATGCTGTCATGTTTCCTTGGGATTC
This sequence comes from Lichenostomus cassidix, assembly GCF_008360975.1. Lineage (NCBI taxonomy): Eukaryota > Metazoa > Chordata > Aves > Passeriformes > Meliphagidae > Lichenostomus > Lichenostomus cassidix. Next base: position 406,021 of record NC_139483.1, read on the forward strand.
AAACATAAATTTTGTTTTAAAACCCAGAAATATGGAAAAGGCAATTGGAGAAATGCTGAAGGCCCCAATTTGTCATGTTGGCATTGCTGTAAACCCCATTCTCTGACCTGGGTTACATTAAAGAGCATTATGACCAGTTAATGTGAGTTCAGATGGGATCTTCTTTGCTTAGAGCTCTGCCCAGTGATGTTCAAGAGACAGCAGATAGCTGATTTCAAAATCCACTTTTTCTCACATCTACAAACCTTTCTTTCACATTTCTGTAGCCTAACAAAATTGCCTGTCCCAACATTCCTGCCCTGTGATATATGAAACGTCAACTCCAGTGGGGATGAGATCAAACCCAAAATCCAAATAAGGCCTATTTTTTAATTACTGTTCTTTCTTGAAGTAGATTTGGAGTTTTTAGCCACTGAAGCTTTCTAAAGCAAAAAACAGATTTAAAAGGAAGTCTGAGAGGTTGGAGAGTTCTGAGAGGAAGTCCTGTCCTATTCTGAAATGCCATTCCTGAGGATCTGCTGAAGGGCTGACCATCCTCATGGAAGCTGACAGGCATCACTGACTCTCATTTCAGAGAACAACTTCCTGCCAGTTGCCCCCACTTCCAGCTAAGGCCTCAATACACAAAGTTGCAGCTCCACTTTCTTCTCCTGACCTCTCTGAATGCCCCTCCAAAGGCATCTGCTGTCACACAGTGAAGCCTCTTGATGTTCCTGGCACCTTTCTGGGGCTGCACGGCACCAGCAGAACTTTTCCTGATGAACCGCAGCATGTCCAAGCTGTGCACACAACAAAATCCACGTGCATGCATTTTGGGACTTGGAAACTTATTCTGGGATGTTTTTTCTAATGGGAATAATCTTTGTTCTTCTTCATGTCTGTCCCTTTAGCCTTGGATCAACTTGGGGAAAAAATGTTCAAAAAGCAGTGGCAGAAAGGCTGCTGAAGAGAGGCTCTAAACAAAAGCAGTTCACTCAAACATAGCAGACACTGGGGACAAACAAGTGGGAAAGATAAATCCAGAGGAGTAGAGATGCTCCAAAACACTGCAGTTAGAATAGGAAAGGATCTGAAGTCTAGGACTGCATAAAGAAAAGGAAATACCTAAAGTATTTCTGGGAAAACAGCCACTGGAACCAAAGCATTTCCACTTTCAGGGGCCCCCAGGGCTGGTGGAACATGCTCACATGGTGCTAAGGGAAACCTCAATCTGTTCAGGACAACTGATAGGCTGAACCCTGCAAAAAGGAACTGGAAGCAGTAACAATCTGCGAGATAGGTCCTGTTTTTGAATGATTTATGGTTATTACTATATATGCCTGATTGATTGAGAGAGCCACATGATCCAAATGAAGGAAAAGCCTCTGCAGATCTCCTTACCAGGGCTAGAAAACCACCACCACTATTTATTTAATCCTTCTCATCTCCAATGAAATACAAATATGGTGACTTCCAAGAACACATGTGATCCATCTTGGAGGAACAATAAAGGTAACAATAAAGATCTGATGGTTTACCAGGATTCACCAGATGGTTCTGATGTGGAATTGGCCCCTTCCAGCTTCTCCAGCCTCAGGCAGAGGACAGAGAAGCTGCGACCAAAAAGCCAGAGAGTTACGTGCTCTCCTCCCAGGAACACCAAGAAATGCAAAACAGCTTTGGTGAGCAAATTCCCAGCTGTGCATGGAAGAGTCCACATTGCGAAATGGAACACTGCAGAGCATCAGCGCAAAAGCTGAGGTAATGAAGGGATGTGGTGAAGCTCTGACACAGGAAGCTGCACAGCTGCACCAGTGCTTGAGCTAATTATTCCTAATTAGGGTAGGCATGGAGCCGCAGTGTAGCATGTTTGGAATGAAGCAAATAGGCTCATGCACAGGCTCATGAGGTGCCAGGTACATCTGGCTGGTTTTAGGTCAAGTGAAATAGAGGAACCTTCTTTTAGCTGGTGCTGTGCAGCTTGGAGTTAATGGTATAGTGGGAGTTTGTCTCTACTGAGTGATCAACAAGCAAAAAAGAAGGGATGCAAGTTAAAAATTCCAGTCGGCAGCTGTGAACTACAGAACCACAATTCCACTGCCATCTGGGACTCTTACTATCTATCAGGTCATACAGAAACCATTATTGGAATTACAGCCCCCTAATTCAACACTGCCCCAGCTTGACTCTGTTGTTATCATTATTATTGCTATTTTTATATTATACACAGATCAGCAGCTGGGACCTATGCCCTTATACCCCCTGCAGCTGCTCCAAGCCATGACAAAATCCACTGTAGCCTTTGCAATAGCTGCTACCTCTTCCTCCTCCCATTCTTCCAGGAGCAATGGAAATGCATCCCCTGCCTAGCACCTACTCCAGCCTCCTTCCAGCACTCTCAGGTGTTAGTTTTCTCACTCTTTAGTCCTCCACCAGGACCAGAGCTTGTCTTCTGGGAGCTTCCTGTTTATCTCAAACCAAGGGAGATGCCAGAATGGTAAATGAGTGTTCTGGATACATTTGCACAGTTTATCTTATTCCACATGTAAATATTCATGAGGCAATTCCTAACTTCATGGAAGCTACTGATAAATATCCCCTTGCCTCACTGTGAGATCCGAAGATGTGGTGTTCTCCAGGCAGTTCCTCAGCTCAGGTATTTGAAGGCTAATCCATGCCCACAGGGCCATGACCACAAGGCAACACCCACAGCCAAAGAGGAATATTCTACAAGATCATCTTCAGCATTGGGTGTTATTGGTAGGGATGGTTGGAGGAATGATTTATAACATGAAATACTGCATTTACCAGTTGCTTTTATGTATATGTATGTATATTTACATATATATATATATTTACACACATATGTATTTACATATATACACACATATATGGCATACAAAGTGATATTAGCTGGTTGAATCCCCTCGACACTTTAATATTGCAATAAGGAGTCAGCAATAACGTACAAAAACATGTAGCTAGTTAAGCAATTCCCATCATTACTTTTCATAGAATGGGAATTTGTAATGTCTGCTTTAGGTTTTCTCGCAGCAAAGAAACATTTTCTGATTGTTGTGGGTTTCATTTGGTTTTTTGACTTCTGAAAAATGGTCCATTTCAGCTGATCTTGATAATTTTAATCTAGGACCCCAGTAACATGAAGACATGGTTTGGGTTTTGTGAAAGAATCTTCATCTGGAAAAGAATCACTGAGGTCAAAAAGCTCTTCTTTTCTATTTTACATAATTCAATTTCCTCTATTAAAAATGAAAATGTTATGTGAATAAATAATGTGGCCAGTATCTTTTAGATATTGTATTAAAACAGTATGATTAAATCCTAGGAGAATACGCTTCACACAACACACCAAAGGATGTGTGAACCACGTAGCAGAAGTAAGAATAGCTTTGTGGCTTCTTTCCTTGCATGTATGTGGCTCTTCAGTGCAGACTAATCCTCTGATTTTGGAGGAGGAATTTTCATGGCAATTTTCCATAGGAATCTTTATCTCCCCTGAGGTTCTGCAGACGTGCTGGCTGGTGCTTTAGGGTTCAAAGATGGAAGCAAGAAAGGATTGCTGCAGAAGAACCACAGGACCATCGATGGTACAATCCTAATGTCCTGAGGGTCCAAGTCCTGGCCTTTCAATCTGAAAGGGGTTTTTCATCTGCACTTACTAACCATGTAGGCACAGTTGTTTTGCAACTACTCAGTGTATTCCATGCGTCTTTTCTGATTGTGCATGCCCAGCAGCTCCAGATTCTCAGATCTGCTGATCATCGAAGGAGCCATAGCAAATTACTTCAGCAGTCACCTACTGGGAGTCTGGACTGGGGACAGGGCCACAGAGGCTCAGGTGCCGAACAGGTCTCATTTCCCAACTATGCCATGCACCTGGGATTGCTGACAACAAGGAATTACATTAGTCAGACACTAAGGATGAGTGTCTAAGAAACTAAGGATAAGCTGGACGATGCTATTGCTGGGAAAGGCCTAAGGGGAAGCTGCAGGGGAAAGCCCTGCGGTGGCATAAGGAGAAACAGGAGAGGCTCTACAAGAATAAGAGATGCAGAGAATGACTCCCAACCCCTGACAGACCATTTGAGTTGGATAAACACATAGCCCTTTTCTGAAGAACAAGAAACAATCTACACCAGTTGTCACCATGCTGATAATTCCTAAGCAAATGTTCAGTCACAGCCAACAAGGTTTATTCTTGTCCTGCTCACAGTTTCTGTCTGAAGATAAATCCACGTTCTAACACCTCCACCATTGGTTTAGTTGCCTTCTGTAACCAGCTGATTATATCTATACTTCAATTTTCCCAAAGCAACCATTTTTCCAGGTGTTTCAGTTTTGAGGTATCTTATTTTAAGGGACCTGACTTTTCGCTGTGTAACCTTTCAGCAATTCCTAACAGCTAAGACAGATTTCCCTTGGGAAAATCCTCACTTGAAGTTTCTCTATGCTCTTACCTCTATGCTTCTGTCCTTCAATCCCAAGAGCCTGGGAGATGCGCAGGCCGTGGCATTTCCATTCCTGGTGATCTCTTGGGCATGGTCACCACGACCCTACTTAAGGGATATGTTGTTACATGCTCACTTTTCTGTATGGAAGCAGAAATGGACTTGGAGGAGGATCAGGGCTGGACCAGTAGCCAGACATGCACCACTGAGTAGGTTTTCCATGACACCAAACACTGAACAGCAGAAAATTGATAAAACTCAAGCACCAGCATTATGAACTCTAAGACTGACACCTTTTACAACCACTTCCCTCTTCCCTGCCTTCATTTGCTTAATTTGTTTTAATCAAGGGCTTCATAATGCATGACAAACTCAAAAATATTATTGCAGCTAAATGATACGCAAGAAAAAACACACTTCAACTAGGTATAAGCAATCAGATTCCTGATCTAGGAGCCTTGTCCACTCCAGTACACAGGCAGTTTATTGCAGGAGTATCACCTGCAATATCAGCTATTGGTTTTTCTCTAGCTGAGATTTGCAAAGCAACCAAGAAATTGCTGGTTAAATGAATGAGAAACCATTAAGTCTACTACTCATCTTTAAAAATTTACCCTTAATAAATCTCAATAATAAGATTATTATACTAATTTAATTATGAATTTAATTATTAATTTTCTGGGCAGCAGAGTAACATCAAACCAAAGTGCTGTGCTATCTGGTGTTGCTATCTGGGTTGGTATGTATCTCATACTGCTCTTAATATCTGCCCTATATTAATGTAGTAGCCACACACTGCTGCTTCTTTATAAACACATTTGTCAGGCCACACAAATGCTCTGACAAAGGCTTTCATACTAATCCTTTCTATTATATTCAGTGAGGATGTATAAAAATTAATAAAAAGACACTTTTTTCCAACCCTTAGGAAGACTCTTGCTTCCTATTATTTTGCCATCAAGGTTATAATTAAAGACACTGGCTGCTGTGGCCTGTATACATAATTGCAATATATGATCAAGGATTCTAAGCACCAGGATAAATGTGTTATCACACTGTCTAATTATCGTGTTATCTGACTGACAGGAGGCTGTTTTATCTCTTTATAGGGATGAAGGACAAATATGACAGACATCAGGACTTTGCTTTGATGTCGGATTTGTATACGAAAGAATCAAAGAGTAAAACCCTTTCCAAAATGGTTCCAATGTGGATTAATCCCACCAGGCAATGCCCTGCCTCACTTCCAGAGCCTGCTTTGAAGTGGCACTGCACAGCGCATGCTGCTGGAGCTTATTCCCTGAAGCTGGAGCACCCCACATGCCGAGCAGAAAGCCTTTGCCCCCTGTCTCACACAGCCACCCCCTCATTCTCAAGATCACAGGAGAGAGAGAGGGGATGTGGTGGGGCTGGACAGCACGGGCTGAAGTGCCACCCCAACACACGCCTGGGGCGCATGGCCAGCGCTTCCTGCTTTGGGCCGTGCTCATCATCAATGCTGCCTTAGGGGGCCAAAACCACCCTGTGGTCATCTTGCCACCCCTGCCAACACCCAAGCAAGTCCAAGTCCATCTCCTCTGCCACTGGCACCTCCATAGCTGCACTGAGAACTTGCATACAAGTACCCACAGTCCTTGGCTGCACAGGGATACAGAATTCCCCTCCCTTCCCCCTTTCCACCTCTGCATGACCCGGCCACGCACCACCAAAGCATTTCTCCATCGCACTAGTGATAACAGCCAGAGCTGTGAAATGTCAGAGTAATATGGGAAGGCTGGGAATACATAAGGCTGGGAAGGAGCACTGGTAGTGGGACAGGCAAGGGTGAAACAGGATAAAAGGGTGGGAGGAGCACAGAAGAGCCAGCCTTAAAAGAGTAAGTGAAAGTGTCCCCTCCTGCACATTGCCAGTGGGGCGATACCTGGCATCCCACCCTTCCTGGCCCCCTCCACTGCCGAGCACATTGCTGCTCAGAACTGCTTATCTCCCCAGTGACTGACTCCTGCTACACTTCAGGCACTCAAGTGCCTCAAGTCCATGCCATGGCACAAAAGTTAATTTTGTTCCCCTGTGCACGTTCATTATGACATAATCTCTAATTGCATGAGCTATTTTTCTTTAAGTAGGTTTTTCCCGGGGTAACTGTTTGCCATCTTCAGCCTGCTGTGCCCAAACTAACCTGGCATCCTCGCACAGCAGCAACAGTCTCAAGGATTGCTGTGTCAACAAGTAATTTCGGAAATGGTTTTCATCATTTAAGGCACTGCATAATTATGATAAGACAATGAAGCAGATTTGTACTATATCCAGCTTTTTCTTGCAAAAAGAAAAAAAAAAATTCCAGGAGCCTGGAAATAGTTTCTAATCATCTCTGTGAGATAGGAATGAGCAGATAGTTTAGTCGTCAGGTTTTATTTGGTTGATTTCATCCTCCTTAGCACATTCTTCACACATCCTTTGATCATTATTCAGTCATGGCAGAGAAAGATGAATCTTGTGGAGTTCCAAAATATCCTAAATCTGGAGCTCTTCAGAAATGAAATATTTTGCCACTATGGGGTTTGTTTGTATATTTAAACTTCCAGCTTTTTAAAAGTAAAATGAACTTACTTTCCTTGTGGCATCCCCAAGACCCCACCACTGCCCTGTGAATGCTCAAGCATCTACCTCCCTGCATTAAAGCCAGGCAGAATAATCCATTTCTAGAAGCAGAAGGAAGGAACAGTTTGAGCAGTGGGGGCATCTCTTCAGATGGAGAAGATAAATCCCCTCACATCCTGCAGGATAGATACCAACTGATCTTTTTCCTGAGTATCAGATCAGGTCTGTGCCTCCAAGATCTTCCAGTGCCTCTACTCCCCTGCTATTTTAAATAATACATGATATTTTAGCAACCTGACTTCTAATTCCTGCCTATGTTTGGGTGGGGTTTCTTTTGTTTTGTTTTGGTTTTTTGTTTTTTTTTACATGGAGAGCTATCAGTTTCATTTACTTGTGTATTGCCATGCTTAATGTCTGTCTAAGAATTGCCTGTCTCCAGGGATGTAGGTGAAGCATTTCCCTGCTTTTTATGCTACCACAAATGATTTCTGATTGCTTATTGACAGAGACCCAGAGGAGTTTTGGGTGCCTCATTCAGACCACTGGGAGCAAAGCAGTCAAGCATCTTTATGGACCAGAGCCAGTGTTTGTGATATAGCATCAGCAGCAAAAAACCAGACATGGAAAAGTTGAAGTCACAGCAAAAAACCCTCATGGATCTGCCTACTACTAGCACTCTCAACCCAATATAATATTTTTCCTGCCTTACAGATAAAGCCTAAATGACTTTGAAATTTCGATGACATCAAAGTGCAGCTTCTATAACTTCTAAATTGTAAAATCCATTGGCCATGAGCCTCACTAGTAAGGTTGCAAGTGCTTTATTGTCCCTTGTAGTTTTAGTGATAAAAGTACATTTGGACCAAATTATTATGCTGTTTCAGTCTTCATGTAGGACCTCATCTTACAAAGCCATATGGAAGCAAAAGGGGCAATAATCAACACATATAAATACCTTTCTATCTGTATATATGCATATCCACTTACACATACGAATAGGTTAATCACTTGATAAATTTGAATTGTCTTTATTGTTGTACGATCTGCAAATGTGGTTGCTTTGTGCTGCCAGACACTCATTACCCCCTATTTATTTACAAGAGCTTTGTTCACTATGTGATAGGAATCTTCTGTCCCTTCTGACTGCCAGACCTCTGGAAGTCCTGGCTGCAACACAGCCATCAGAGATATTCATTTTAATTTCAATGAAAGGTGAATACTTATGATAGGATAACACTGAAGAACAAGTCTAAGTAGCTCAGGACTGATGAAGCCCTGAAAGCTTCAATGAAGATTTTATATCATTTTTATGGAAAAACGACATTTTTCTGTCCTCTCTCTAGAAACAGCTTTTCCATATGAGCACATTGCCTCTGCTGAAGGTAGTGCATAAAAGTCTTTGGACTTGTTAATTAGTAATAGACCAAGCAAAAAAAAAATGTTTTAAGGAAAAAAAATCCACTGAAAATATCTGACAGAAAATAATTAGTTTCTGGAGGGGAACTGCTCTAATCAGTCTAATCAGCCTTACCAAGTGTGGAAATCACCATTTAAATAATTTTAGTCATGGGCTAGAGAATGTTATACGAAGCCTCTGGACCCATTGCTAAGCAAGACATAGTTGCCTAAATAAATCAACAGACTATCAGCTTCATCCTGAGCTCTCCCAGCTTGGGAGATTGCTCAATTGGCATCAAAGACTACAGAAGTCTTTATTTATCTTGACTAAGGTTGAGTTTTTCTCTTTTTTTTTTAAATTTTCTGCCTGAGTAAAGGCATATCTGCACTGCTGAAAAAGTACCTTCTCTGCCATCAGCCTTTATCTGACTTCAGCAGTGCAGAAAAGGAGAGCAGAAAACAAACATTTCAGTAACCAAGCAGAGTGATTGAAGGGTTTCTGTGTCAGAGGTATCCTCACTACTTATTTAAATCCCTCGAATAAGAGGGATTCATGAGTGACATCTAGAGGTAATTCCTTAAGATGACTGGGGCAACTGCTGGCTGAGGCTCAGATACCTGCCCTGAGCACTGAGGTCTCACTTGCCAGCACAGGCAATGCTTGGACACACTGTAGGAGTTCAACTTAATGCAGCAGCACAGACTTGAACAAGTAGCCCAGGCCAAAAATTTTTCAGAAGGGAATTATTTTTTCTGTAGAACTTCCCACCCAGTGTTTCAAAAGGACAGTGGTGAAGCTTGAATGAAAACTTTCCATTCGAGTCAAATATGAAACTGCTTTTCCCTGCAGAGCACTTAAGTATCTCTTTCCTCATTCTCTTCTGTAGGTCTAAGATTCCTGGCCAGATCTCATCTCCCAAACTACCACGTGTGTCTTCTCTTTCCCACACAATATATGAGAAAAACCTCATAAATAAAGGGTAGGAAGGAGGGTTGAAACACCTGGACTACAATTCACAAAGGATGGTGAGATAGCATACAAGAGATTATGGTGTAACGTAAACAGGACTTAAATCTAGTTAAAAATTCCATCTTTTCATTTTGTTTTAATGGAAAATGGGGGTAAAAAATATGATGCCACCTCTAATTTGAAATTTCCAGGAACTCCTCCTTTAGGAGGCCTCCAAGAGAGCTGGAGAGGGACATTTTACAATGACATGCAGTCATTGGATGAGAGGGAATGGCTTTAAACTTAGAGAGGGCAGGTTTAGATTAGATAACAGGAATAAATTTTTTACTGTGAGCATGGTGAGGCCTGGCACAGGCTGCCCAGAGAAGCTGTGGATCCCCCCAACCCTGGCAAGATTTGGATGAGACTTGGAGCAACCTGGTCTAGTGGAAGGTGTCCCTGCCCATGGCAGGGGTGGAACTGGGTGGTCTTTAAGGTCCCTTCCAACCCAGGCCATTCTGTGATTTTCATCCTTGTGGCTTTTGGGGTCCAAGTGGTAGAGGCAGAGTTTCAAAGCAACTTCCCTGCCCAGCTGCCAGCCCATGGAGAAGCTGACCTCCTGCCATGAGAGCAAATGTGTCAAGCTGAGCTCCTCCAGGTCACATTGCTGGGCTGTCCCTCAGAGAAACAGGCAGTTAAAGAATGCGGCAGCAGCCTGTCCTGGCAAGATTTTGTGCCCACCAGTCTGGAGATCTTTTCCCTTGGCTGCCCTATGTGTATATATATATTAATTGTCTTATAGCTTCCGTCCAGACACTGGTTTTGGAAATATCAGGAAGGCTGACGTGTCCTGATTTCTTCTCATCGTTTAGGATGAAAAGAAATACTGAAATAGCAGAACTTCATTCAGAAGTTTTGTCTCACCTCTAGCAGTGAAAGGCAGGCTATGAGCACACATCCAGTCAAGAACAACTAGATAATGCAATATAAAAAATGGCACCAGTCACTCTGCTTGAGGTATGGCCATTTGGGACATTTCTAACTAGAAGAAGATAAGGGGGAAAGGCTCAAACTAAAAGAAACTACTACAACGTGAGGGATACTAATGAAACATGAACATCTTGCACAATGCTGCAGACACAAGTTGCTCCGTGCAGGAACAGAAAAGAGTCAAACAGATAATGGAGTCCCTGCCTCCAGACCTATGGATACATTCTGAGCATTACCGAATAGGCTGGGGTGTGCCTGATAGCTGGAATGCTCTGAAGAGCAGGTAGCTCATCAGCAGTTAATCTTTCTTTTTCATCATCTGCATTTACCTGGCATGTTTGGACACATGTATCTGGTTTCTGTGCCATCAGGGAGCTCAGCTGTAGTTCAACTCTATCACATACCTGCAAAATGGTAGGTCTCTTCTTGTTTGCTCATTTTGGAAGTATTCAAGGTACCTAAAGAAAGCCTTTAATCTGTCATTTAAAATCTTATTGTGGTTTAATTCACAAGGAATAATGTTATTTACACAGTGTGCCAAAAGCACTGTTGGCAGCACTGAGGCAATTATTTATGTGGGTTATCAGTTCACAGAGCTGATTAAGTAACCTGAAATGTGATGATAATGGCTTCCAGTAATGGCTCCATATCAAAAGGATAATAAATATTAGTTGCTGCTCTTTCTTATAAGAAATGAGATATATAGTCCTGATCAAACAAAAGCAAAATTCCTATTGTTCTTTGGAAGAGTCTCTCAATAGCTGTAATTTCACATCATGTCTACTTCAATATGCTCATTTTGTTGCATAAAGTTATGAATGATAAATTGAATATTATAGATACATCTGGATAACTGATGTTAAATTCTAATCTGCTTTCAGAGCCCTGGAGTGACCTCTTCATGGTAGTGACTCAGTTTTTATTCCACAGCAAGGTACAGAGAGCCAGCTGTATCCCTTTTGCTTAGCATTATCCACATAACATCGCACTCTAACTTGTAGACATATTTTAGAAAATGCTCAAAAATTAATTCCTGCTGTACTTTACCGAAGGAAACTAGATCCAGATTTTCTTATGATGGGGCTTGGTGAACTGGAATTGATAAATGAACCAGCCTTGCCACTAATAACATTTCTTATGATGATTCGTAGTTTTGTCCATCTCAAATTACTCTGACCTGCCTTAAACCCAGCAAGTACCCAGTTATGAAATCCCTGTTTTCAGTGAGGGACACTCAGCAGAGGGTTTTTTTTATTCCTTTAATTATAGCATGAATAACACAGACCCTATTCAGAATTGGCTGTGATGGGCAGATTTGGATCACTTGTCAATGGATCAGTCATTGCAGTATTAGATCATGGTGAGTAATTAGGAAAAAAAGCACAGATCTGGTTTAATTCAGAGCTACAGGGATCAAGAAATATATTTATTTTAGAATTTCCAAGAATGGTTGGCAAACACACTTTGGATGTGAAACCTTTCTCAAAAGTATCTAACCAATGAATAAAGGAAGTATAGGATCTTCTTTGGGATAGGAAATCTGTAGAGGGAAGACTGTTACAAAAGCAAAAGCTCTTCTACTCTAAGGAGAGTTCTGAGCTGCTGTAAGCTGCTTTGAATGAGAGCCTGGAGGCTTTATGAACATTTCAGCTCATAACATAATACCTACAGATCAAAATACAGTTAAGTGAAAAAAAAAGAGGCAATTCTATAAGTGCTGTGTGGGGTATTTGATCTTCAGTTTCGTCAAAGAATAAGATCTGAATGAAGTCACAATACTGCAAAGCAGGTTATTTATTTATTATAAAAATAGTATTTACAGAGAGATAAATATGTTGTCAGTACCTGTAGACAACAGACTTTTTAATGTTAGCCTAAAGACTATTCTGTAATTTTTAATGAAGAGGAATATTGTTCCCATTATTTTTAAAGATACCCCCACCCATTAATCGTTTTCCATGCATCTGCCCATTGGATCAGCAGTTTGGATTCTAGCTCTTGCCTCTTAGTGCTTAACTTCAGCGAGTGTCTGCTGAATTGAGGTTGATGATGTTTAAAGAAGAATACAGGGCTGGTATGTAAACTGTGGCAAAGTACAAAATTATGAAGGCAGTTACCTCTGAAATCACAGTAAAAAGAAATAACTCCTATTAAAGAGCAAAACTTTGGTAATGAAGATCTGCTTGACAATGTTTAAAATAAAAGTCACTCTACAGGTCTAGTGCAAGGGTATTAAGACTACGTCACAATTTTCTTTCAAATTCTTCTTTCCCTTACAGAAAGGAATTAATTTTTATTGCAAACCTGTGATTTTTATATTTATCTTTCAAGAATTGTTGAATGTTTCACATGAAGGTTCTTGGTGCATATTTTGGTATCCACTTCAACATTCAAATCAGTGGGAAGGTGACACAGAAGTTGAGCCTATATGCAGTGCTGAACAGGGGTTCAGGATATTTAACTACTAAAAATGTTGATCATTCTTGCCTTACAGGGATCTCTCATTTCAGTATGTAGGAATTGAAAGTACACTAAGAAAGGGTTTTGTTTATGATGGACAAATATGCAAGTGCTACTGAAACAAGAAGGAATCCTAGTTTTTCCCACCAGAAGCTTGTAGGAATTAAGGATGCAGTTCACATAGATAAGAAGTACAGTAGGCATAAAAAAGCACATCATTATGTTTCTAGAATGATTTACATGCCAAAGATTGAACAAAATAAATGGGACAGAAGATCTCCAGGTTTGATGCAACCAGACCTTACCAGCCAAGCAAGGATAGGAGGGTTAGAGAAACATCCATGTAACTGCTTGGCAGACTGGAGAGAGGAGACAGACAGTCCAGCTGATACCATCCATCCTGGCACATCAAACCTGACCCAATGCCTAGGTAAAACACAGCACCAGGCTCTGGGTTTGTACTCTAGCCATAGAAATACAGATCAAATTCCCTGTTTGTGATGGGAAGGCACATTGGTGCAGCATTGGAAAAGATAAAGTTGGTGGCTATTTTTCTGAGAAAATCCCAGTCCAGGCAATCACCCCATGTTTTAATCTTTTGTTCAGTCTCTCTATTGCCATCGGTGGCTGCATATTAATTGAAAGTGAAACAATTCTCGCACACTTTCCTCAAACAGGGAATATAGACACTTCACACTCTGAAGCCTTAACTGAACAAAAGAGTGCAAAGATAAGTGCTTAGAGGAGTAACTTGAGGCACCCTGAAAAATCAGGCCAATGTTCAGGTCCAGCCTCCATCCTCCTACTTCAATGCCTGGGGTGGTTTATCACATGAAGAATTGTTGTCAGAGTGTCACTGGGGCTGGATTTATGCAGTATGTCACAACCAGTCAATGCAGTATGACTGCAAAAGAGATTTAAAGTATGCCATCGTGTGAACCTTATGCTGTGAAGCTACAAAAGAGGTCACTTTGCACTTGAAAACCTCTGCATTATCCATCCACCAGGAAAATCTGGACCATAGTACAGCATGTGGAGGAAAATATGGTGGATGCTGTCTGTATTATGTATCTGTGTTTAAGAGCAGGTTACAAGAAACCCTTGTGAATATCACCAGCGCTTATGGTGACATAATTGAATTTTATTCAGGTGACTTAACCTATGAGTATTAGGAAGCTACAGGTGACTGACAGAGGAGGCTCCATTTAGAGACCAGGTAACCAAGAGGGGAACAGACCTGGGGCCTCCTTCTAGCTGCATTACGTCAGTGCAACTCCACGGATACCCATCCACTCAGCTACTCCCAGGTGACACCTGCCCAAACAATTTCTGACAGGGGATTCTGATCCTTTATCCTCCAGTTACCACTAGTTACGTTTTGCCTAAACAAAAACATCAAGACACATCCTCTGGGCTCAGTGATGACTGTCCACCCCAACTTCTCTCATCTCCTTTCTTCGCCAGTGTGTACCCACTCTACTCCCAATCTCATTTCCCTCTCTGTAATTCAGTGATTCATCTGTAGCCTCAGGGAAGGGCACCTGATTTCATTGCTTAACTGCTGTTAACAAGTTGCTGCACAAATCACCTGGCATTGCAGGATGAGGCTGCCAACAATTTTCTACTAGAGCTACAGGCAGCAGGTTTGCAATGCCAGCATTCCTATGAAAATCTTATTTCATTCATCATGGGGTTATTTCAAGTGTATTGCAGTGCAAGAAGATGGCAAATCAAGCCAGCTTTATGAAGAGCATCCTTAAAAAGATGGGTGCCATTCAGTTGTTGGTTCCCTTGCTAAGTCTGTTAGCTGTTGTGATTTTGATGTATATATGATCTTCTTTGGCAGATTTTACTCCCCTGCCTGTAACACTTGAGACACTTTCTCTGTCTCCTGACTTTACCAGCTCTCATCCCCCATGTTCCCACATCACTGTAACCCTAAGAGAAGGGGTAGAGATGTCAAGTGACCAATTAATATGAAATTAATTCCTCCCCTCATTGTCCAGGGGTCAGTGGGGTGCCGTCTGTGAGTGACTGGATGGGGGAAGAGGGTCCAGCTCTTCTGTAGCCCATTCTACCTTGTTCCCAGTAAACTTGTTTGAACATAAATTAACTTTCCAAATCCCACCTGTCTCAGTTCTAGAAGATACAGAAATTGCAGTGTCATGAAGGAAGGAAGCTTCATCTTTGTAAAGCTACTTAGCTGAGGAGGAATACCAATGTGGCACATCTGGAGCAGCGTTGGGAGTGGAGAATACCAAAGTGCAAACCACCCTTCCAGTTCAGCCCCAAAGTGAAAATGAACAGCTCTGCCAGTTTACATGTAATTTATTGCTAGGAAGAAAAAAGAATAGACACAGATATCCTCTTTCACGACGAACAGATCTGTACTGGATTGTGGCACTCTATGTTTTATGTGAGCAGGAGACTTGTCCTGATATAAATCATGGGACACCAAAGCCAGCCAGCTGCAACTGCCCAGAAATAGCTGCACGCTGAAGGACAACTGCTTCAAAGACAATTCTTATCAACCTGAGACATATTTACTTTGGGATCCTGCTCAGTTTTAATCACTCTGACAGGTTTGGCTTGTAAAATCATTCTGCCTGTTTATCTGTACATAAGTAAAATCCATGTGGACATCCACCCCCTTGGACTCAAGGCTGCAAATGCACATAAATAATTTCAGCTGCATGACTGCTCTCCTTGGGTAAACAGTGGAGAGGAAGAAGAGGTACTTACAATACTGACATAAGAATGAAATTGTCCATGACTAACCTAAGGATCAAAATGAGGGAAGACTATTTAACTATCAGCTGAAGAAGGCAATGGAGTAACTTTCCAACAGGAGGGATGGCAGCAAAGCTTTACATTAATGCTTGGCCATTTTATGAGAGGAGTTTTGAGCCTTGCCTGTCACACCACAGGTCTGGAATCAGCGACCCATGAGGACTCTTTTGGCCCAGGATTTGTATGTGACTGAAGTTACTCAGAAGCATAAATGTTTATAGGATGAGCCGGGAGCTTGTGTCAGCACAGCTGGCAAAATTCCATGGGTGCTTCACCCATCCCACTGAATGCCATAAACATGGAAGGATAACTTCCTAGCAAAAATGCACATACACACTCACACACACACTACAGGTATCTAAAAAAATTGGCATTTTTTGCATGACAGTTTGAAAATGCAAAAAAGTTACTAGTTATATGTATTTTAATGTATATTGTAAATGAGCTGCATTTCTGCTACAAATTATATATGTATTTATGCACACATGCTGATGAGAAAGCCGAGTAACTTTCACTGTACTCTGACATCAATTAGATTAATATTCTTGTTAAAGGTAACTGAAGGAATGTGTTGAACACAGATGATTTCTTCAGGTATCTATACAGTACTCAGGGATTTTTAATGTATTAACTGAGTATGATGTGGGCACTGTGCCCCACAACTTCCAACAGGGATTACACCCCCAGGTCGGGAAGGGTATTTTCTGTCACAGTGTAAGTCACCAAGAAGAGGAACAGGATTTAAGTCTAAGGCAGCATATGATCTGGAGGTTCCCATGTGACTTCATTCCTGTGTGGCTTGGGTCTCTCAGTAGTGTCACCTGTTGCATATATTGAATTAACAACATTAAAAAGACAATATTAAAAGAAGACTTGAATGGACAAAAGTGGGTAACCAAAAATCAGAATATTCCCAGACTAAGCCCGAACTGGCAATCTAAACAGTAGCATTTATTGTGGGTACAAAGAACTTCATCCCCCAGTTCTGACAGTCTTCAGGACACTTGGATCTGCCAGCACTTTAGAGCCTGAGAAAAGGCTTCCTCTGACCTGCAGACTATTTCACACAGAACATTTTCTTAGTCATATGAGAAAGCACCCTTTGGTAAAATGATAATAGAAAAGATACTGTGGATCTCGCTGAAGCCTTGCTGAGTACAGGGTTCATTTCCACCATGACATTAGAGCTTTGAAGCCATGTAAGATGCAACATTTAGATATAATGCAATGCATTTATAGCTAATTTTGCCAAAACATAAAGGCTACACTTAGAATAAAAGCAATTGAGTAATAGAATAAAATTATTTATATTAACAATTTACTTCTAAGAGAACAAGATCAGAAGTTCCATAAAACAGAGTGAGACACCCTGGCTCTGTAGTTACTCATCATCAGTCATAACAGCTCAAAATGGATATAAAACACTCTCACAAAACAACTTTCTATTCTCTCTGTCATTGTGTCAAGATAACACTGACTCAATGTCAAGGAGAATCAGACTCAAAATCTTTTAGGGCTGATGACTAAGGATAGAGGGGGATTTCCCCAACTTCATTATTTCTAAATGCAAAGATCAATTCACTTGTTTATGTTATTTGCATTTGCATCTGATCTTTTGATCAGTGGCAATGGTAATGATACAACTATGAGAGCCTGAAAGTGAGAGACCCATTTACCAGACCTCTTTCTTACTTAGCTTAGAGATTTCCTAAAAAAATATACTGAGTGTGTTGCTCTAAAAGAACTAGCTTGAAGAGAGGCCTCTTGGCCTGGGTGTTTCCCGTAGAAGAATTCTGACTCCTGCTGTGGGAGAAACTCCAACTTGTCCTGCCCCACGGGGGAAAGATACTGCCAGGGAATTACAGCAATTAACCTCCAGGTCCCTGTCAAGCTCCAACCATCCCAATGAGTTATTAGTCCCTTAGGACTCAAGAGACCTTAGGGAGACTGAAAAGCTCTGCTCCTTCTGCAGATGACCCAGCCCATCACTGCAAGGAACAAGCAGAGGAGCAGTCTTTGCCAAAGCTGGGGTCGGAAACTGAGGGGGACCAGTGAGGCCACAGGGTGGGTGGCTCAGGAGGCTCCCCTGTCCTGTCTGGAGGCGGGTGGTCCCTATCCAAGCGCTTGCAGAGCCATGTGTGATCCCAACCTTTCTCCCCAGCTCCCAGCCATTTGGACTGCCCACTTGCTGGCAGGCAAGCTGCTGCACCAAGTGCAGCTGGAGCACAGCGGCGTTTGCCAGGAAGCCCTGGCAGAAGGTCAGGCAGAGCCAGGCTGCTCCTGCACGCACATGTGGGTGCTTGGAGGAGAACGGCTCCGGCTGTCCTGCAGTGCAGGCAGGGCAGGGGCTGGGGCTGGATTCCAGGACATGCTGGGCAGCCCCCAGGCAGGTCCAGCTGTAGGGGAGCAAGTGAGGCCAACCACTGTGTCACATTCGTGGCAGTACAGCTGGGTCTGAGCAGAAAAAGCCATTTCCCATCCTCAGCACTGGCACCTGCTGTCCTTAACACTGTGCCTAGGCAGTGATTTACCCATTGACAGCCATCCCATGGCACCTTTGTACTGTTCTGTCCATGGTGCTCCAATGACAACAGTACCTTACATTTTCTACCAGTAAAGGCTTTTTTACACTTTTTGTTTTCTCTGCTCTTCAAAAAGTATGAATTCAGGTGCTTCATACCATAACCCCTTGCTGAAGACAAAAACTATGTTAATTTGAAGTTGATCTTTTACTTGAGCAGATATCTACCATGCCCACAGCACACATGGTGGCAGCAAGGTCAGGATTAATATTTGGAAAATGAAGGCAACATCAGACTGAACACAGGCAAATTAAAATGCCTCTGCACACACTTACACAGACAC
The DNA here is from genome assembly GCF_008360975.1 of Lichenostomus cassidix. Classification (NCBI taxonomy): domain Eukaryota; kingdom Metazoa; phylum Chordata; class Aves; order Passeriformes; family Meliphagidae; genus Lichenostomus; species Lichenostomus cassidix. The sequence goes on from NC_139483.1 coordinate 424,522, forward strand.
ACCCCCACAAGAAAGGCTACCAGGCAGGGAGCACCTCAGGTGACATCTGTGTCACTGTTGCCATTCAGCCTCAGTGTGAGCAGGATTTTTTTCCATTCCCACAAGAATTTGTTAACTTTCACAATCTGTTCTAAATGAAGAAGAAGAAGTAGCACATATAACAACTGAAGGAAAGTCTGAGCAAAACTGTCTGTAACCACTTAAGATCCAAATATGCCAGAAGTTCCTAAGTCATCTGATCCTAATTTCTGAAGAATTTAAAAACGACTTGTGCTATACTACATGCCAGAAACTATAAAATACTATGCTTTCTCTTATCAATGTCTTCTCCTGCTTTAGGCAGCTTGATAGCATTAGCTCAATGTCTGCGTTATTCCTTCTTACTTCCCTGAACAGGGCGCAAGTAACCTGTGAGAGTTCCCTGCTGATTTATGTCCAAAGCCAGAGGTGAAATTGCAGGATTAGAAGATCACACTGCCCGGGAACTAGAAGCCAGCCCACACAGGCTTTACAGGAAGAAATTATAGAAAAAGGCAAACACAAGAGAAAATTTAGATCAGGGATAAATTAGCAAATGGCAAAGTTCATCAGGAGGGAAGGCTTGCGTGCTAGGCTGTGTGTTTCCAGTGCTCGCTCCGGAGCATGCACAGCTCCACTGATGCGCTCCTGCCGAGAGAGCAACTGGGACTCTCCGCTCACACTGCCAGCACAAGGCTGAAGACAGGAATTTCAGCTAATGGAGCAAGGACAGAGCATCTAGAGCTATAAAAACACTCAAAATAGTCTGGTGGGCAAAATAGGCAAGCACTGGAGCTGAACCTTTGTCTTTAGCAAAAGTCGCATAGTTCAGAACTGCAATTCAGGAACGTGCAACAGATTTTACTTTTAAGCTAAAATCTAAAAGTACAGTGATGTATTAAATTTAAATATTCCTCTTCCTACCAGTCTGGACTCCACAGAGTGCTTTGTCTCTTGTGGTAGGTATCACATGAATCAGCTGGGTTCAGACAAGCCAGTGAACCCCAGAAACAGGAAAGAATGAGCTGACCAAATCCTCAAGCTGCCTTAAGACACACCATGTCCCTTAATATCTAATGCTAAATACAGTTTTATGTTCACAGGATTAAAAATTTATTACTTTTCAGTCATACCACCAACAACAAAGCATATTTTCATTTTAGGAATGTCAATATTTCATCCCTGCTCCAATAAGAGAATTTCTAAAAAAAGTCACAGAATTCCAGTTCCACTCAAATTTTGTCTGTGAGAGGGACATTAAATAGAAAGACTTTTTATCGTCTCAGATAGAATTCACAAAATTCAACATAAGAAAGTATTAGACAATTAGACAGATAAAATAAAATAAGATGCAATACAGCATTTTATTATGATGTTTTAAGAAAATTAGAAGCAAATATTTGTTGCTATAGGAAGCTATAGCTATGCTATCTTTGGGCTAGAACAGATTTGGGGGCATCATTTGTTGAACCAAAACACAATATTTTTTCAATTAGAAAAAATGTTAAAATAAATTAACATTCATAGTCTCAGCTGTTCCTTAGTTTTCTTTCTGATTACTTAACCCTTCTGGAAACCTCTTAAAGTCTACATCATTTTTCATATGAAAGTAATTTCAAAAAATCACATAACATATAATTTTTTTATTATATTTAAGAAAAGCATTGTGTTTTTACCTGCACAAAAGCCTGCCAAAAAAAAAAATTCACTTTGGCAGACTCATAAATTAAAAAAAAAAACCACAACTACTGTCACAAATATTTTGGCGCTCTTTCAGTAACTGCTATGGCAGGAGGAACAGCTAACATGAGAATCTAGTTCACAAGGCTTCCAGTCTAAGCTTTACAGATCAGAGGATTTTTAATCCATTCTAGTTAACATGTAAACCAAATAGGCCAAGATTTACTGCATCCACTAATCTACTTCCTTTTGAAACATATCTCTCTGTTATTTACCTATTTAAGACCACTGGCACACTCCGTAGACTCCAGTGTACTTATGATGTTGGTATTCATGAGAACTCACAGTGATGCTGCTTCTTCAGTGAGTCTTGCCTCTTAATTTATGGAAGATTCTCATAAATTTCTTTCTTTTTTGCTTGCTTAAAGGCAAAACTTAAAAATCAACCTTTCTGTTCCATTTCATTTGACATCTCTTTATCATCAAACACCCCCACTGAAATCCTATTTGCCATAACATGTATAATTCAGATAATTCAATTATGTGATCTGCAAAACTCAAATGAGCAAATTCTGATACATTTCACTCTGGCAAAAAAAAAAAAAAAAAAAGAGAGAACTGGTTCGCAGAGATGTAACTCCAAACCAGAGGTGTTTGTGTCACCACGGTGCAGGAAAGCAGAGTGGAAAGAAGGGCTAAGCACTCTGAAGTATTTCCCACATCCAATATGGTAGCAAGCAGCCCTGTGGCTGTCAATTCTGCATCCTCATCTGGTGTCCTGTAATGGTTTTAATGAAAGCTCTTACACATGGTGCTTAAAATAACCCATGTGTCTACTGGGGTGAATTAAAAGATGTAAACGCAGTGTAATACGCCAAAGAATTTACATTCTTTTACGCTTTTTGTTTTCTCTACTCTTCATAAAGTATCCATTCAGGTGCTTCATACTATAACCCCTTGCTGAAGACAAAAACTACGTTAATTTCATAAACTATGTTAATCAGTGTCAATATAAGATCTGACTGTGTCAGCCAGCAACAGGTTCCAGCTGGGGCAGCTTCATGGAACAAAGACAGCCCTTGGTTTAATTCTGACTCTGTGCTTCTGAAGTTCCAAAGTGGGTGAAAGAGAAATAAAGTTCAAGACCTCGAGCAGATGTGTGATACCCAGCTGAGTGCTGCTCCCACAGCAACCTTGCAGTCCATGCGGGCAGTTCTGACTGCAGACAGCTGCCTCAGATGGCTCATACAGCCATGGATGGATTACACAGGCACAGAGATCCCTTGTGCAGGACTGATCCTTTGAACAGCCTTTCACCTCTCTGCTGTTGCTGGCCACAACCTGAATTAGCACTGTTTTAGACAACCAGGGATAGAGCACAGCAGCTCAGCTCTGAATTCTACAGATGAGCAGGGACTGGATTTCCAAAGGTGCTCCAGTAAAACATCAACGGTTTGCAAAGTCCATGGAAACCCAATAGTACCTCTTCTCCCAATACCATTCTGTCCTAGGTTGCAATATAGATGTATTTAAGTATTCTATTACCACCAGCTGTGGGCCGTTAGCTGCTATCACCTGCTAATGACCCACTCCGCATGACAGGCAATGGGCCATCCTTAGCTGTTACCAGCTGCTAATGACCCACCCCGCATGACAGGCAATGGGCCATCAGGGACCCACCGTGTGACTCATGGACTTATCTCATCCCATTGTGGGATGCTCTGCCCAGGAGGGAGGAACCAGGTGTTCCCACCTGGATATAACCTGGCCCTGGAACTGCCTGAGCTAGCCCTGTCTACTGGGTTCCCAGAGGACGAGAGCTACACTGGATCTTCAGCTGGAGACTAGACCTTCACAGGATCATCGCTTCAACTGGACTACTTCAGTTGGACTGCTACTACCACCCTAACAGGGTGTTAGGTTGTATCTGACTTTGTCAGTGCTTTTTCCTTGTATTATTTCACTTATTTTTAATTTCAATCTTGACTTGTGATCTCCCACTGGTTTGTTTTCAAACCAATACATATTTCAACCTCTTCCCACTAAATTAGATAAATGGGTGGGAATTAATTAAATCTACAGATTACCCATTGTACAACGAGTATTTGTCCTGTAACAGCACTGGCTGTCAGAAAAGGGGGGCAAAGACCAGCATTCTTAATGACCAATCCCAGTGACCATTCCCCTCTTAATCAGATCACCTCAATATATGCTGACATGTACATTCTTCAAGACTTCTGTTCCACAGGAAAACCTGGAAATCCCAATTTTCAGAGCCTGTACAGCTCCCTGTAAAGATGAGATTGACTCTGCACACATATGGGCTTACAGTAATCATAGACTCATGAGAAATAGCCTACATAACACACCACCCTTTTGGATTGGTTGGTTAGTTTGTTTCTGAGAAAAAAAGAAAAGCATCTTTATTTTCATTGTGTTTTCTTAGAGTGTTTATCACAGAAAATTCCTGCTCCATGACTAGAGCTTGCGGGTGTTAACACAAATCACATAACATTCCCCAAATCTCAATTAATTTACAGACTTAGCAGAGGCTCTCTTGCAATGATTTTCTCTTGAAGCTTGATTGAGATGACAGATGATAACCCTTATCTTTCAATTACAGCCTTGATGATCTGATAAAGACTATAAAACTGCAACCATTAAATTTCTCGTCCCTGAATTCCCCCTGAGCATTCTCCTGAGATCACTTGAAGTAGATAAACAGAGATGTGAAGAGCTTGCAATGGAACTGTTCCAGAGCTGATACTGATAATATTACTTGGCTTTACATTTATGCTAATATCAATTAGGCATGCTTTATTACTACCTGCTGTCATTTCTTGCAGTTGCCTTACAAAGAAATCTATACTAGAAGCTTTCACTGTGCACTTGTGAAGAAAACAAAGGACTTTCCACACTCGTGCTCTTTACAGTGTGGCAGGAGAGGCAGCCTTCAGAGGGACGGAAATCAAGCAAATTAGACAAAAGCAGCAATGTGGGAAAATGTTGCAAAGTCATATTCATGAGAACAGCCATACCCCATAGACTCTCCACATTGTACTTAAAAACATCAATCAGGAATTTCACAGAGTCTAAATTGTGTATTTTCAACCACCCCTCCCAAAGCTTCATGGAATAAATATAGAAGGGATTTTTCCCTTGTTTGTAATCCAGTTGCACACCAGCAAAGTTCAGGAGCCATTGCTAACTTTTCTCTTTCCTTTTGCTTGTCTGCAGAAAGTTGCCATATTGCAATTTATCATCATCCTTTCAAGTGTTTCTGTGTCCAAAAGTACACAACCAGCATCCTTACAATATTATTCTTGGAATACAGTGTCTTTCTGCTGCTGTCATCCAACCCTGCTATCAAATAGCTTCCCCTTTTCTTCAGACATCCCAATTTCACTCCCCTTAAGTTTTCCAAAGAACTGCTTTGATGCAATTGGGTTTAAAGGAATGATATAGCATCAGGACAGAGCAGTAGAGATAATCCATAAGAATCATATAACAGTTTGGATTGGAGAGGACCTTAAAGACCATCCAATTCCAAACCCCTGCCTTGGGCAGGGACATCTTCCACTAGGTTGCTTGTCTAACCTGGCCTGGAGAGCCAAGTAGAGAATCCATCACAGGTTGGTCCTACTGGATGTTTTCTTTTAAAGAGTGATTATTGTTTACTCGATATTTAAATTGGGCACTGATAAAATGATCACATTCACAGCAACAGAAAAATAATACAACAAAGTGTTTAGCATTTCTGTAGCTCCCATAACCTTAGTGTAAGCACCTTTGAATTTTCGGCCCACTGTGGTGCTAATATAAATCACCTAATATAAAACACTGAGACATGAAGAAGATGAGTGAGTTTCCCAGGAGATGCCATAAATTCTGGGGCAATATAGGGATCTCAAAATGCATATTACAACCCAACTTGCTGAATGTGGAGAAATTAAAACAAGCCAAAGATTGTAGATTCCTGGTTTGCTGAATATTCACACTCCACTGCTTAACCCAAAAGCACAACAAGCACGCAAAAACCTGGTACAGTTCAGGTGTAGATACTCCAAGCTTTTACTACTCTGCCTCTAAGAGGTGCTTCCTAACAGAAATTTAATCTCAGTTTAAATGTTTTCACACGTCACTCCTCCAGCATGGCTGTAATTTATCACCTGTTTTCTTTCTTTTGTGCACAATATGTACAGCAAGCACCAAAACCACTTGTATTACTGAACATTCTGGTTTCACCTGAAATCAGCCTTTCTGAGCTCATCTTAACTGTGTCCTCGTGACTCTACATGAACTTCAAAGAGCAATTCAAGGACCACACAGCTCTTCCTGCAAACAAGCCAGTAGGACAAGAACAACCTCTACGAATAATGTCGTAGAGGCAAGACCACACAGAAGATTCCTTCAGTGCCCTTTGGGCTTAAAGATGTAGGGGGTCTGAACTTCCCGCTGCTGAGGCCGATTGGCGGCAGCTCCAAGAATCCCCCATGCATGGCGTGCGGTGAGCTCCATGCCCACATGGATGGGTGTAGAGCTCCAGATGATCTCTGTCGATCAGATACCTGCACTGGGTCTGCCCCAGCTTGCAACACACCCTCCTCAAAGCTCAACGGAGCCCAGAGAGAGTTCACACCCCAGTACCTGACAGGTTGCCAGCTAAGGCAGTCTCGTAGCCACTGGGAAAGCTTTGGGTCCAGGGGGCTGCTTCACAATAAGCTGGGGAGGTTCTACCCTAGACAATCCCCAAGGCAAGAAACAGCATCACCCCTTAGATGAGTGAAAACAAAAAACAGGACACACAAACCATCATGATGTCCATCTTTGGGAGATGCTGAAGATGCCCACAAGTGAGGGATGGAGGGAAAACATCTGGTTTAAAAGCCCAACAGTTGTCAGGTCACCAAGTAGGGTAGGGAGCCAATATTGAGGGAGTTGTGAACAGCTGAACTATGAAGCTTCACTAACAAGTACTTGTGGAATCATGGAAGAAACTGATGGAAAGTGAGAAGATCCAGAGAGGGGCTTTGTGACAGTGGTATATGCATGACAATTTTTGCACATAGTCCTATGCATGTCCTGCCTCTGGGCCTTCTGGTCAACAAACACATCTTGCTGGGCAGCAGAGGCTCCAGGCTTGGTGTTTGAAGACACTAGACTGTGAATAAAGACAGGTGCTTGAAGACAGGAGACTGGCCTGAATAAAGGAATATGGCAATTCACCATGTTTGTCTTTACACACTGCCAATAGGTGACTTGCAATTGTCTTAAAATGAGCAGTCACTAACTATATTTTTGTGATTGGTAATAGCTAAAAGTAGTGATTTGAAAGTTCACCACAGGCCCCATGTCTGGACTGTGGTCAGAGAAATTCAGACAGGAGCTGGGATGATTAGTTTTGGCCCAACACACAAGCTATAGGTACAGCTTTTTCTAGCATGGTCTGATTTTTGTCAAGGAGCTTATGGTTTGAGTTAATCTGCATTTTCTCATTGCCCTGGGTTCAAAGAAAATTTTCCTTTGTTTGACAATGGAATTTTACCCAAAGTGAAAGGAGGAAGTTGAGAGTGGAGAGAGAGTGTTAATATTCTTGAGAGGAAAGACTGGAAGTGGTGGAACAGCTCTGCTGGGCAGGTCAGGAAGAAGTACTGGCTGCTTAAGCTCAGGAATCAGAGGTGCATCCTCAGACACAAAAATGCCTTGCAGAAAATGTAGTTCCAGCTTAGTTGTATGCTTTGCTCTCCTGTATCTACCATGACCCGACACAATCTTTTCTTGCTGTTGACTTATTTCCCCTTCACTTTTCCCAGAGCATGGAAAATACCAATATTTTTACTATTTGTTCTCATTTGGTATACACTTGTTACTTAAAACACTCAAATTTGGTGATGTTAGATTTTTCTTCAATCCTTTCCAAGGCTGGCTGCAACCTTGCATAACCCCTGAATGAAACATAAAGGTTACTGATCTAACCTGCAGCCTTCCAGTACCTGAAGGAAGAATACAAGAAAGATGGAGAGAAACTTTTTACAAGAGCTTGGAGGGACAGGACGAGGGGGAATGGCTGGCTTCACACTGAAAAGGGCAGGTTTAGATACCATATTATGAAGAAAGCCTTTACTGTGTGGGTGGGGAGGCCCTGGCAGAGGTTGCCCAGGGATTCTGTGGCTGCCCCATCCCTGGAAGTGTCCAAGGCCAAGTCGGACAGGGCTAGGAGCAACCTAGAATAGTGGAAGGTGTCCCTGTCCATGGCAGGGGGATTGGAACTGGATGACCTTTAAGGTCCCTTCCAACCCAAACCATTCTATGATTCTATGATTCAACTGCTCGAATATTTCCTGGTAAGGAGCCCCAAAATAAATCACAACTCTTGCTAAAGCAAATTTCTCTGAAAATGTGTTTTTTCAAGTTGCAGCGTTTATGAAGAATGCTGACGTGAGCATTCATCTCTAGAGCCAGCTATCCTCAGAAGGACATGGAGTCATACTCATTTATTCCTGCTCCAAGAAACAAGCCTTCAGTTTTCCAAGTGGGTAGAGCTTTGAAAAGAAACTAGGAATCCCCGTGAATCTTCTGTGGTGCTCAAGCATGAGCTGCAGTTTGCATTTGAGTCCTTTGTCACTGAATTTCCTCATTTGCACAGAAGCCAAACAGGGCAGCCCCTGAGTGAGGTCCCTGCCAAGACACTGATTAAAAACTCACTCTCTGCACCTGCCTATTTATTTTACTACTCTGCACCTGTTTCAGAAGACTGGTTTCAAGAACCTCATTATTTCTCACTTGTCCCTGGCCTCATTCTGACAAATTTCATGGACAAAATGCCACATGTCCATTCTAATGACCATCACAACAGCTCCAGCTCTGAGCAGTCTTCAATAATTTCTCAATTTTTTTTCCTGCTCACCAAATATGTAATAATGAACAGTCCTACAGCAGGCTGAAAGTAGAGTGAATGCAACTTCTAGAAAATGAAATCTGCTTTTAAGAAACTAAATCAAAGCCAGGAGAAGATACAAAAAGAGGAAAAAAGAAGAAGAAAAAAAACCCCAAGAAGAGTATACCTGAAGACAGTGAGTGACCTTTTCAGGTTCTCAGAGTTTCTATCTAGAAATTTATGAATTCTGCACCTGGAGAGGCCTGCAAAGCCCTTGATTGTGTCTCAGGCTCTAATTTCTGTTCTGTATAAAAGGTAGAGGGATCCAGCATTGACTCATTGCTGATGGTGTTGCCTCTGGCCAGACTGGAGCCCTTGCTCAAGACAGTCTGGGGACAGACTACTGTAACTCCAGGCTTTCTTTGAGCCCTTTTCTTTCCAGCCCTCCCTGTAGGTTCTCCCTGACTGCCTTATCTGTTTCCCCACAAGGTGTACTGGGAGCTTGATGTCTTTTTGCTGATCAGAAAAAGAATAAAATTCCTTTTCTCCTTGGACCTGTGGTGTCCTGGGCAGAGGACAGCCCGTGGAAACAACACTCTTTGAGGTTGTTCTCTCAAGGCAATACATGGGAGCAGCTCTTGTAAGAGGTGCCATAAATCTGTTTTATGGTACAATTGACAAGAAATCAGTGACCACAGCAAAAAACACCCTGCCTAGACCTGGTGAGCATGAAGTGCTTCTTCACCCAGAAATTGTATACTTTGTTTTCTATGGTATTAGTTACACATGTACAAATATACTTCTTACAACACCACCTGTATCCATACAGGCGTTAGGATGTGAAGTTACAACCTTCCCTTTAAGATACTGTTCTGCTCCTTCCCAAGGAACCTTTTCACATTGTCGCTGCAGTATGGGAATGCAGGGTTGACAAACAAACAGGTATTTTAAAGAGATTCCAGCAAAAAATTTTAATGGGGAAATCAAACACTAATAGTTTTGTTAAGACAGGTTTTCCTTTAATCCTCCATCCAGAAGACATTCAAAGAGGATATTGTACCATGTGCATTTTCAGAGGCACAGCAAGGAGCAAATATTACCAAATTCTCACTGGTTATCCAGCTTAAGCAAACCATCTCCAGGAGAGAGCCAGCTGTGCCATACAAATAGAGGATTTATTTACATGTGTTGGTCCAGGCAGATGTGAAAGGTTCTGATCCAGCTAGCAAAAGCTCTAGTCTCATTAGTGCAAGCTCATATGTTATAAACCAGGACCAAACTCAGAGAGGAAAACTCAGATCTTGGATCTGTACCATCAAAGAGAGAACAAAGTTTACCCAGTGAGTCACAAGTCACAAACCAAGTGTGTATTAATCTTCCCCCTGACACATTTCTTCCACCCATCAGATCTAGCATTGTGCTGGTCTAACAGTGAGGATACATCATGTCATTCCACGACACATGATGATTCCCAGATGTTCAGAGAGCTCTGCTACCCAGTGGAACAAATGGGTGTTTACAGTAAAATAAGCACCAAATTTAGCAAAACTGAAGATGAAGTTACAAGTTAATTAGTGCAAGAGGGCCTAAGCCCCATGATATACGGCACTCATATTTCTTCAGTAGATCCAGAAGAACAAATTGAAAAAGAGTCCAACAATTGAATAGCAGAAAATCAAAACCAAAAAAACCCACCCAGAAAGTCACCCTGAGAGAAGCCAGAATAAATAACACCACTGCCGAGCTCTGATGTAGCTCCTCTGGTGGAGTCCCTGGTGATGAATAAAAGGAGCTCTGAGTCAGGTGCTTGTAAATACAGCCATATGTAGCACCAAATCAAGGAGAAAGAGAGTTTGGAGAGGAAATAGGGTCTAAAAACATCTTGGAGAGTCTGTGGACCTCTCAGCTGACTGTAAGAGCTCCTGATTCAGGCAAGAACATCACAAGTGTTTTTGAAGGTTATTTGCTCTTAAATTTCTCTAGTGGCATGTTAAGGAGCAGCTGGAGAAGGTGGACACCTACCTGAGACTGTAGAAGGAGATATGAGCTTGGGCCTCACTGACCTACACAAACTGAGGCAAAACACAGCTTTCCACTGGACTGCCTTGGTGCTGATGTTTCAAATCTAACATAAGGAGTGAAGAACGGCAAACTCTCAAACCAGGGACACTGCTAAACTCCAGTGAGATCAAAAATAACTCTCTTTTAAAGGCTATCCTTCTAAAATGCTCAATGTTCCCAAAAGTCATTACAGCTCTCCAGGTTTTCTGCTAAATCTTCCTTCCTCTCCCAGACATTTCAGTCAGTACTGAATGGAACCATGCAAAAAGAACCCAACCCACTCATTCTCTGGCACTTAATGTCAAACCCAGGGGGCAGGAGCAGCCCATGGATCCCATGGCACTCCCAGCAGTGGGATCCCAGAAGAGCTCACTGGAGACAGAGTTCACACAGAGAGCCAAATGCCAGCACTGTTCCTGGATACTTCCCTTATTCTGTGCTAGAGAACAAATTCATTTTCCATAAAGTACTAAATAGGCCAATTTTTAATCTGGCCTGTGGTGCTGAAAACAACCTGCAAAAAACAGGTGGCAGCCTCCTTTCATGCTAGCCAAAAGACAGATAAAAATAGACTTGAATTGCTATTGAAAATATGGTAAAACAATCCTTTTCCATCTGCTAAAACAAACCCTAGGAGTAAGTGATCTAACAGGTCCCCATAACCAGACACTGTGAGCGAGGCATTGCTGCTCATTAAGTAAGATGCATGTGACAGCAACTGATTGCCTCTATGTCTTGAAGGCATCAATCAGAGCCCAAAGCTGAGTGTGCACCTTTGTCCTTCACAAGTCCTGCTGGAACTCTGCCCATTCCTTCCTAAACGTTTAGAGCAGCATTCCCTCACAAGCAAAGGCCCTTCCTCTCCTGCCATGTCTGTACTCCCTGGCCATCCCGGTGTTAAATGCCTGGTGCCATCTCCTCACTTTGAAGTTGGCCACAAGTGATGAATTCAAGATGTAAAACCCCGGGCATTTGCAGAAAGGGTTTTTACAAAGCCAAGATGCCCTTCCATAGAGATTAGACCTGAAAGCTATAATTAACACATCCCTGCTGCTGTTATGACAGCCTAGCCCTGATCACCCACACTGATGTTTGGCTTGCCAGAGTGATCCCAAAGGAAGGGATCCTCAGCACTGTCTAATTATCCCAAACTTCAGCCTGTTGCTCAAGAGGGTTGCTTCTGTGGGTAGACTGCTTAAAATACCCCATGTACCCAGGCATGGAAACAAGGACTTCCCCTTAATCCAAACACAAGGAGTTTAATCAAGTCAGACTGTGACCTGTCCCATCCAAAAGGGAGATAGAATAGTTTTTGTTTAAACAAGGGGGAAAAAAAAGCAGCCAAATCCTTGTCTCATTTGTGGTAATGTAAATCTAGAATAACTGGATAAGTATAACCGAAGTTAAAGCTTTTATAAACAGGTATAAATCAGATCAGCTTAAACACATGCGAGTTTTTAAGACTCTTTGGCATCTTTTAAACCACAGTTTCTGGTTAGATGCTCTGTCAGGCTGAGTCCAGCCTTTCAGCTGCCTGTTATTTATGGGACTGTTCACAAAGCTGAGTGGTCACCCCACAGGACGTGTTTAAGATCCATTTGCATGACACTTAGCAGATGTGTAAACTGAAAGGCTGGCAGAAATTTGAGTGTGCACAACTGGATGACAGTACTGTCTCTTAAAAAATGAAGTATCAAATAGAGCTATTAAAAAACCAAAATTAAAAATCAAGATGTCCACCCCAGGAAATCATGATTTTTCATTTCTCATTGAGATCAAACATTCAGTGTTTTTTCCCCGTAGAATCAAAAGTTCAGAACATTTCTTTTTTCTAATTTAAACTGTTGAAATATTTTGACTGAAAATAAACATTTCGACATTTCCAAGTCAGAATGTATACATGTGGTTTGTCAACAAAATTAGGTTAGAAATTGCAAAGGAAGAGGTTTTCATGTGAGGTTTATATTGTACTTCCTGCTTTTTGAAGAAACAGTGCAATCATGTCCAGGTCAAAAAGTTAAGAGGTGCTCAAAAATGCTAACAATCAATTGCCCACTCTCCTTTAATCTCAGATCAGTTTTGAACTCAGATCAGTTTGGATTACCCCTGATTTTATTCATTATAATTCATCTACTTTTCCAGCTGCATAGGTAGATACAGAGACCTAGGCTACTGATGATTTTCATGTATGACCCAGGATTAGAAGTGAGGAAATACACAAAAATATTATTACCTTTGAATGTGTTTTCTTGAAGCTAAAGTTTTGTTTTCCAGCTTTTCAGGGTGAACACTGGATCCCATTTCAGATGGGATCTGTATTTACCCCACTTGGACATAGCTGAGAAATTTCAACATCAAATCAGTTTAGAGCTGTGTGAATTCCTTCCAGATACTACTTTTCTTGTATGTAAAAAGACTCAGAACTCAGGGAGCACCTGAATGACAACTCTGCTGCCACAGGGACAGGTATAGCAAAGGATCTGAATGAGCAAACTACTGTCCATGCAATTATTTTTAGCATTTCTTTGTTTTAACTGCAATGCAGAGAATAGGAGTTCGGGCAACAGAATATTTAAAATCTGTGCCCTAAATGTGGAATGGAACTGCATGGCCAGAATAATTAAATTTGTCTCGCTTTTATTTTAAACTCCTACATCTTGATTCTGGCAAGAAGCTGAAATGCCCAGAATAATTCCCTATTCTCAATATCTCTGGATTGCTTTCAAGCAAGGCAGCTGGAATCAAAATTATGTCCATCTACCCCTATATCTTACTAGTCAAAGCTTGTGTGAGTTACAGAAATTGTTGATGCTTGTGCAATCAAATTAAGATCATATTTTGATCTGAAAAATATAAGTGTATTTTATGACTTTGCAAAACTTAAATCAGAGGTTTTTTTAGAGAGATGCTTGTGTATAAACCCAGTAAGAAACCAAGACTATTTTTCTCTTCCATACACCTACCTCTAACCACCATGTTATTTAATATATATAACATATATAATATATATAATATATATTATATATATAATATATATAATATATAATATATAATATATATATATATACAATATATACAATATATACAATATATATATAATATATATATTTTCTATGATAATAAATCACATTTCTATAATTAATTGGTCCTTTGGAAATGGTGTCTTATCTTACAGATTCTCAAGCACCCATGAAAAGAAAAGAAAAGAAAAGAAAAGAGAAAAGGAAAAGAAAAAAGAAGAAAAGAAAAGGAAAAGGAAAAGGAAAAGGAAAAGGAAAAGGAAAAGGAAAAGGAAAGAAAAGGAAAGAAAAGGAAAGAAAAGGAAAGAAAAGGAAAGAAAAGGAAAGAAAAGAAAAGAAAAGAAAAGAAAAGAAAAGAAAAGAAAAGAAAAGAAAAGAAAAGAGAAAAGAAAAGAAAAGAAAAGAAAAGAAAAGAAAAGAAAAGAAAAGAAAAGAAAAGAAAAGAAAAGAAAAAAGAAAAGAAAAGAAGAAAAATTGATACCAGGTCTAGACTATAAGAGAAAATACCTGAAAAATATTGCAAAAAATACTGAAGATAGAATATCTTGTTGTGGCATCCTGTGTATCCAAATGAAAAGGTTCTGAGTCTCAGGGAGCAGCTGACACTGAGCATCACATCCTAATATCCAGCAGAATGGCCAAGCAACAATGAAAACATGCAAAATCAGGAAGCAAGTTTGAAAATGTAAGCAGTTGTTTTTCTTGTTAAGCATAAATTTCATGCCATTGGATTCTCAATTAATTTTCTATTGAGAGAACAACCGAGATCCAAATATTTGATGTAACATTCAAGTATTTTGTAACACAAGCAGTCCATACTTCTCTCATTTTTGCCTTTTACAAACCCTCATAATATTTTTCTCCTGTCAAGGGCTTGAATTTTCTGGATGGAAAGAGATGCTGCAGACAAATGGCTGAGATGCAGCATTTAATCTATTTGAAAAAAAATCACTCCAACATCAAAGATTCTTTGCTAAAATAACAATTAATTGACTCCATGGATACAACAATAAGCTTCCCCTTGCGCCACCATTGTGACTTTCAGATAATGGTAAATTTAAAATCCTTTCTAGCCAAGCAGTAGACCAACTTTTATGGGAGTTTGAACAGTTGCACAAAACCAAAAAGAAGCATTTTGGAGGAGAGGATAGTCCATCTCGTATCTTTGAAGCTTTTGGTACAGAAATAGCCACGGGAAGTGGAAATAAATGCAACAGATGAATATAATGTATGCAATACCCTTTAATTTGGCCCAGTGAATCCAAAGGAGTAACTTTAAAAGTTTAGGGGTTCCGGAAGTACACATGTTGGACACATAATTGAAAAGTCTTCAAGTAAAGCAGAGGATTGCACTAATCCAAACAGCCTCTGAATTTCAACTTGCTTCAACTCACTTAAATTCACTTCTGAGTTTGGTCCTGGGAATGGCATCTGCTACATAGTAGCTTATCTTCTTGGGGAAACTAGAAAAATGAGTGGTACTAGAATCACCTCAGAAACTTGTGTTTAATTCTAACAGTATTAAACATGTGCATGAGTGGAACAGCCTAAGAGATTCCAGAAAATGAGCAAACTGCTGTGGAAACGTGCGTTGTCTTTCAATTGTCACAAGGAACACTAATCCCAAAAAGCTGAAGCTCCCCATCATCAGGGAATAGGAGTGTCATTTGCAAGGGAGCAGCAGTCACTAAGCAAAGAGACAAGCGTCTTCAAGAGTTTGAACTTGTCCAGGAATGGGACTGTTGATGTATTTCGTGCAGCATCACACACTCCAGAGCCAGAATAAAACAAAGATCTGACATGTGGGTTCCCAGACAAAGTTCAAATCATCCTGCCGTGAGATACCTACATGGCATCACACTGTTTCCCTCATAGTTTGTCACTGCCTCCTTGCATCGTCCACATGTTGGAGAGGAAGGAAAGAAAGTGCCTGCCTGAAAGGGGAGAGGTGGGATAGCGCAAGAAGATCCAGGAACTGGATATTTATGATCCAGTTATTCAGTCTCCAGGAGAAGCCTGCAGTAGCAGCCAGGGCCCTGAGTTTAAAAACTGGATGAGTATAATCGGTCTAAGATTATTCTAGCATCCCATATCCTCACCCTAGCTGGAAGTGCCCTGACTTCATTTTCCCACAGGTAGGAGGAACAAAGGTTTGTCATATTAAGTTCGGAGCCTTTTGCCGAGCAGATGGATGGCCAACTTCCTGCTCTCTTAGGTAAGCAATAGAGAAAATTATACTGTAATTCAGAGAGTTTCAAAATGAAATGGCTTTTGGCAATGCTTAGACTTGTGCTAATACCATAGCAGTTATTTCTGTCAGCTTCAGAGTACTGTGCTGTGGCAAATTAATGGAAAAAAAGATGAGAGTCAGTTAATTGCTCTGGGATTTTCTCTCTGAATGTTCAGACTAGATTAAGGAAAAGGCCTTGCCCTTGCCTGTATGGCTTCTTATTTCCAATTGGTGTCACAGCAGTGCTGGCCTCACTGCTCCTATCAAAGGTCAGTCAATGTTTCCACTATAAACCTCCTTTACTGCAGATTTCACATAAGTGTGTGAGTTTAATTTACTCTGGACTGAATCACAGTTCGTCTTGACCTGGAAATGAAGGTGTTTTGATCTGCTCCTTAAATTTGTATTCTCATTTTGGTATTAACCTGGGACATGTTCAAAAAATATGATCTCTATCAGCCATTCTTATTTAAAAAGATTCCAAGCATAGATGCTCCCCTTTGGATAACTGATTCCTTCATAACACCAGCCAGTGGTTTCCTGATTCAATTCCAGAGCAATATTGGCAGCTTATTGCATGTTATCTGAGAAACTATGGTTATCAAGATTTATTATTCAATAGAGGGTGGGTCACTTCTGAAAAAGGAGAAACTGAAAGGAAGGTATTATTACTTGGAACAGTTTCAGTGTCCAAACAAAAAGTTATATTTCAAAATGGGCTGTGCACACAACCAGCAATTGGACACAGCACAATCCCCAGGACAGATTATGAAAATGATTTTTGCCATTGGGCAGGAAACAAAACAGCGCTGAAATCAAAATCCTGTATTCCCCAAACGTCTCTAGAAATTAAGCACTCAATGGGATATCTCCAGGGCAACAGATCATCCCTTTGTAAAATGAATAATCACCAAGGAATTATTTGTGAAGTCCCCTCATTATACACCCACACACATCTTCCTTCCCACTGAAGCAATAGCTCCCGCTGTCTATCTGTTGCCTCCCTCTATTGGGAAGAGGCCTCCTCCCCAGGTAGGAGAAGCCAAGTGCCAGCTCTGGTGGGCTATTCCCTGTTCTGCCTTAGCTGGGGCACACAGGACCGTACAGCTCCCTCTCCTCCCCAGGGCTGAAGCTGGTCACCTGCTCCCTCTTCCCCTTGTGGGCAGAAGAGCCAAGGGAGCCTTTTCTCCATCTAGAAAGGAGTTGCATTCAAAGAGGAGGAGGCTTACCAGAAAATTCAAGTTTGGTGTCATGTGCCTTTCCTTGAGCTGTGTAAGAGATGACAGTGGGGATACCTAAGAATTTGAAAATAGTTGTGTATTCCATGTTACAGTATAAAAAGCTGTCACAATTTTCAACAGGACAAATCAAAGTGTCTCCTGATCAGTCACATTTTTATTCTCAGGGAATTATTTGGTGGAAATTTTCCAATTTGTGAGGTTTCGCTCTGAACAAAGCAAAAGCAAAATTCTTTTTCCACGGTTATTTGCATTCTTTGCCCATCCCTATTTTCAGCTTTAAGTCTCTCCACACGCACATAGGTTTGCTCATCCACACCTGCACACCTGGTTCTCCGTTAGGATTGCCTTGGCATGGCCCCAAGAGCAGTGGATTTTGAAGCCAACACCCATTTCTCATGCAGAGGACAATCCCACACCTATGGCTATGCTTTCAAACTATCTAAATGCACACGGGGCATCTGCAGAGCTCAGTTGCAGAGGTGTAAATTTAGATTGTCACGACAATCTTGATGGAAATCATATTAAATTCTTACCGCATCAGGGGTAGGATTTGGTTTAGCTCAGGCCATTTGGAGGAGGTCAAACTAAAGGCAAAACTTCCTGTGTGGATTTTAGAGCCAGAATGGCCATGCAGGGACTTCTGCCATCAGGCTGCACAGTTTACCAGGTCAGGTGAGAATGGCCTGTGTATCTCTGTAGCAGTTACAAGTAAATTGCATTTTCATGCTCTTCTCCTCAGACCTAAGGATTAGAAACCTGATACTTCAAAACAAAACTGAATGAGCTGATGGCTCACAGGCTTCCATGAGCTGGCACCAGAGCTGCAGTTCAGGGAAGCCTAAACTTCAACATGGAAAAAATTCTTTACTCTAAGGGTGGTGAGGCCCTGGCACAGGTTGCCAAGAGAAGCTGTGGATGCCTCATCCCTGGAAGTGTTCAAGGCCAGGCTGGATGGAGCTCTGAGCAATGTGGTTTAGAGAAAGGTGTTCCTGTCCACATCAGAGGGTTGGAACATGGTGATCTTTAAGGTCTCTTCCAATCCAAGCTTTTCTGTGCTTGAATGATTCCATGTTTCTATGTTACAAACACTGACACAAGCACATGCTTGGATTGCAGGCAGCATCAACATGGTGATACCACATACAAGTAAGACTGGAACATGTTCAAATGATGGGCTGAGTTCACTCATTCACCTCTGCCAGTATCAATCCATGTAGCCATGCCTTCCAATCATAATTAACCAGTATTTTGCCAGTCTGACACCAAAGAGAGCTTTTACAGTCCAGCCAGTCATGGAATACCCTGGGAGGACACAAACACATATGAAGAAATGGGACTTTAAGCAGCGCAGCTTTGTGTGTCTCCACATTCATCACCCTCTGCTGGGACAGCAGGGAGGCAACTCAGGGAGAGTGGGAAGGATGAGTAAAGGGAACCATGCTGGAAGAGAGTCACTAGAGAAAGTATCTCAACCCAAAAGGCCCCCTCAGGGTATCCCTCCAAGGAGAATGAGGTCCTTTGGCTGGCACACTAAATCAAGCTCTCTATTCAGAGGGAAGAATTATTCACATTTAGGCTTGTTAGCAAAGCGGGCTCAGTCCAAAACAGAGGGACAGCTCAATAGTAAGTTGGATCTGCAAATATTTGCTTTAAGTGAGGTTTGGCTCCCATTACCCACACAGAAGTTAAGACTTTCTACCTTTTCCACTTTGACTGACCCTCTTACTACTTACCTCATCTGAAAGTGCATGACTCTTACAGGTCATTTTAAGGTGTGGGGGTATTTCATCCTCCATTTGGCAAGGGCTTCTCTAGCTTGTATTTCTGCATCTCTGCATTTATAGGATGGAAAACCCTCTCCCTCTGAGCCCATGTTGTACAAACAATGAGAAAACCTCCTATATTGTCCTAACCAAACAAGCTTGAACAGAGCCAACAAGATTTCAGTATAAGCTGTTTCTGTAGGTTAATTCTATTGCATAACTTAAACGACTGACAATCAGCTACAGAAGAACAAAAGATGTGTTGAACAAGAGAGGGGATCTTTTTAAGTCACACCACATCATTATTTGCTGTTTCAAGCTCAAATTTTCAGTGCCAGAGCACCGCAGAAACACGGGAGGAGACATAGATGGTCCATTACTGTCTCAGCTGAGTGGTCATTGTGTCCAGCTGCTAAGTGACTGATGCCACTGCTCCTTTTACTTTCCTGTCCATTTGCTAAGGGTCTGACATATGCCAAAGTTCCACTTATTTACTAACTTTTCAAATTGCAATAGGGTGTGCTTTTATTCACCTAAATTACCTCGATTTTCTTTTCCTCTTTTTTTTTTTTTTTTTCCAGATGGAAACTATCTGGAAAGGAACCCTTCAGCAAATAGAAAAACCAGTAACTTGTGGGATGAGTTCAGGACTGCTTGGGAAGAAGAGACCCAGGGAGCACACATTATTTATCTTGCTCCACTTTTTTCCAAATGTGTTTTTATATAACATGACAGGTTATCACTTCTTGCCTTTGGCTACAGATGGGTAGGACTGCAAACAATCAAAAGCAAATCAAGAACAGTCTACAGCAGACACACCATTGTATTGTCATGGCATCACTCCTACTCACTTCATTAGTCAAAGCACTCCCTTGGTTTGGTTACTTGGATGGAGTAGCTGGGTGGAGACGGAGTGTGTGGGTGGATGGCCCTTCTCCAGCAGAGCAAACACTCTCCTCGGGGGACGTCTCTTACGACAAGGAATTCCTCGTGACATCATGGGCTGCTTGACGCGGGAGTGATGTGCCCAAGCTGGAATAGCTCCCATTGAGTTTTATAACACAGCCAAAATAGGATGAGCAAATCCTACAAAGATAATCAATTCAGGGGCGTGGCTGTACTTATACCAGGATTTTTCCTTCCTGCCTTTCCCAGTGGTAAGATGGGTTTCAGAAATGCAGCTTCGACCCCAAGAAAAGCCAGATGCATATACTGATTGTGACTAACAGAGCTTTCCTTTTATTGGGTTTATGCACAAAATACCAAGTCAAAAGTTTTCCCTTTCAAGATCAATTAAAAGAAATCTCTTTCATATAGCCTCACAAAATAACCCAACAGTCTTCAAGAAAGGATGAAGTAGTTTTAAAACTAAGTCAAACGTGCTTTAGATCTTTAGTATTTAAAAAAGGGTTGGCATTTTCTTACTAGAAAAAAAAAAAAAGGAATGGCAAATTTGGGCTAAATGAACTAAGGAATTGTTTGTCCTGTCTAATTCATGAAAAACCCAAGAGACACTTACTCAAATGTTTCACATCTCAAAAATGTTCACACAGTGTACAGACCAGGCTGGCATCATCATCCACAGAAGACATCTCATCAAAACATAACACATTCTATAAATCACACAGTGAGCAGCACTATGGTGATGAGATATCCTTTTTGCACTGTTTTTGGTTAACAAAGCACAGCAATCCCTGGCCAGGACTACAGAACATGACAGGACAAGGCAGACCAGGGATATACGATCTTCTCTAACTCCTGGGTAGAGCATTAGGGGCAGGAGCTTTCAACTCCAGTTTTCTGTGCTTTACTTGGCTTAGAACAACTGACAAGGGCAAGTCCTACATACTTTTGTTGTTTTCAGTTCAAGCAATTGGGAAAGGACAGGTGACTATAGCTACACACATCTAAATGGGTAAAAAATATATCCTGCCATGATTAGAATAGAATAGAATAGAACAGAACAGAACAGAATAGAATAGAATAGAATAGAATCGTGTGATGAGATCCGACAAGCTACATTTCACAGGACCTGATACAAAAAACCAATCAGCTTGCCTCAAAAAGTTAAATTTTTGTTTTCTAGAAGAGATGCAATTAAGGAAGAACACACAGCTTTAGTGAGATGTCATAACCTGGTATTAGCAAAATAAAATTCCCAAATAAACCTGAGCCGTTATTTCAAGGGAAACATTGTACAGTAATTATAATTTAGTGAGAAACTAAGTTGAAACTGCAATTGAGAAAATTAGGGGAACATGCACTGTGGACACATCTCTGCCTTGGATCTGCTCACAAGGAGCTTGGTGAGATAGAAGAAGGAAAGATTTGGCTACGGGTGAAAAGAATTCCTCCTCCTGCACTACGAAACAGCCTGTAAACCCAAACCCAAACTCACAGTACGAGCATTTCCAATAATAGGCAAAATTACAACACACAATTATCTGTGTTACACAAGGGCTGAAAATCTCATTTGAAACAAATCCACAGGTTCCCCAGGAGGTGAATCTCTGCTGCGGTTCCTGCAATAGTTCAGGATCTCTCCCCAAGCATGAGCAGGGAAGGTCTGAACCCAGATGTCCCCTCTTTCCAGGACACCGTCCTCCCAGGTTGTATCCTACTTCTCCTTTACACCATGCTATACAAACACATCCTCCCAGGCCCCAGCACACCTTTCCCATTATTTGAAATGGTTTTCACTGTGGAGCACATGGGCATTCTTACAAACATGTGTAAGAGCTCCAGGGGCCGGGGGAGCTGCAGCCCCTGTGGCAGGCAGCAGGAACACAGCCAGCCCACCTGAACAGAGACTCGCCCTGAGCAATGCTTATTCTTAGATTAGATGCACACAACAGGGAGATCTCCCTATCTGAAAAATGCATATTTGGAGAGGTACACCTCCTGCCAAGGCTTTCCCAAGGGGTTCCCAGGTGCACCTATGTTAGCAGGGGTATTAGAGAGAAGGTGAAAACAAACTCTGGCATGGGAGAGAGGGAACACACTAAATTCCCCTCTTAATCCCTGATATTTAAGGGATCACTTTAAACCCTGCAGCACGAGATTTGTGATTCATGACAGCATATGTACTTTATTTGGGTTATTCCTATTATTCCTATCAGGGCTTCGTATTGTATTTTCTCCAACAGGAGCTCAATAGCCGATGAAAGCAGCACAGGTGACTGGCAATTTTCTGCGATCCTTTCCCCTCACAATCCCATTCCTCACTCTAATTTAATCAGGTGTTTTTAGCCTGCTATATCATGCTTTACTCACCAAGGCACGCTACACATAAGGCTCACCTACACACTGTGTCACTGGCATCTTAAATCACCCTTCTGGCTCCAGGGTAGCTCTAGGAGCATCAGCATGTACTGACTATCCCTAATTAAAATTCAGCAGCACTGGAGCAGATGAATTGTGCAACCCCATTGTTCCTGCTGTGTGGTTGCAGGCATTCATATAATCTTATTATGACTTTTGGGTGGTTCGCATACATATTTACACTTTAATTTTCTGTGCTGTAGGTTCAAAGAGGAGCGTGTGAAATAGTAATATATGGCTCTTGGAACTGGGAAAAGATTAAGAGTCTCCTAAAGAAAATACAGAGTGATCTGACATCACCATGGTGTAGAATTAACACTGGAGCAAAGCAAAAATTCTGTAAACTGTTCTGGGAAAATCTGTATTTTTTTTTGGAAAAAAGTGATGCCTTTGAAAATCTTCAGGCTAAATAAAGATTCTATTTTAAGCTCCAGTGATGCCCTGGAGCCCTTTCCACAATGCAGATACCCACCGTGTTTGCCACCAGATAAATCCAAAATGGAATTGCACTGCCCTCCTTGGGGATCTTCCCTGCGTTTCATTAGGGACCTACACTATCTACATCAGTCGTCAAATATCAGCAACTGGCAAAACGAATAATATTAGAAAGAAATATTTGGACCTATTTTCCCATGAGGAATTTTGCCTTAAGGAATCCATTAGAAAGAGGTGAAGGGAAAACATTTCCCCGTTTGTTGTGAAATCCTTCTCCAAAAGGATTTACATCGACAACCCAGGGATACCTCAAAATATTTGAAACTTTGCATAATACTTACAAAACAATACAGATGAGCAAGCTTTGGAAGATTACAAGGAAGTCTGGCTGCTGGTGATTCCCAGAAAAATGCTTTCATCCCACAAATACTGTTGAGGGAGGGATAAGGGAAAAGGAAAGATTCAAGGAACCTTGACCTGACAGGGAAAGAAGTCCCTCCATACATAACTGTGCTCAGTTAACCCACTGGCAACATCAGCCCTAGCAGCTGGCAAAGACATTAACAACCCCAACAAGGAAGAATGCTTGGATTTGGATCATCAGCATTATTAGTCACCTTTCCCTTTCAGAAAGTGTGCCCATGGCATCCTCAAGGTTTCATAACATGGATGGATTTGTGCTTTCCTCCAGTTTCCCCTGATGAACCCCAAAAGAAATGTGTACACCTCAGCATTAGCTCAGAAGGAAGATGCTCTGAGCTCTTCTTTTCATAGCTCACCTACACTGTTCCCCTGTGCATTTATTTACACAACTGTATTTACATTTCTATTTGAAGTGTATAATGCACATCAGGATTTAATGGCACAGACAGGACAAGAGTCAAAAAATTCCAACCTATTTCTCAACTACAAGGCTTTACTCACCCCAGCCCTTGGCTTCTCTACAAGGACCACCAACAGAGGCAACAGCTGAAGACAACTGCAGGAATTTTCTTTGGAATATGAACATGAGGAATTCAGCTGACACTGGAGGGATTCTGGACTGTGGGTTATACACCTGGCAGGAAGAACCAGCTATTTAGAAGGCTACCTCTGGGGATTTTCCCTTCGTTCCCTCACCCATAAATAAAAGCAGCCCATCACATAAGGTGGTGCACACCCCACATGGCTTCTTTCCTCTTGTCCCTTCCACCTTCTCCCTTTTAGTAACGTAGGAGAAGTACAGAGTAGCAGGAACAGCCGTGAATTTTCTCCTTTTTGTGGTTTAATGCTGCAGTGTGTGATCGCTGCTTTCTTTAGTCACAAGCTGGCAGGTACAGCTTCAACAAGGCTGCTGCAGTGGAAGTTCAATAGACAGTCTAAAAGGGGTGGCTGGCACCGATGACTTAAACAGAAAACCTTGTGTTTACTGGTCCAGGATCAAGGAAACCTTGCTGGCCTAAAGCTTTCCTATATATATTAACATACTTCATTACATAAAGTCCTTAACCATAATGAGTGAAACATTACCAATGGGAAATCCATAAAAGTCAGAATCCACAGAGTGGAATGTTTTGATTTATTTTTGCCTACCCTCTCCCAGGAGACAAAGCATAAACAATATTATACCTTTCCTTGAATTAATTATTTGTAAGCTTTTCCCCATCAGACTTCCCCCTTGTTGCAAAATAACATTCCTCCCTTCAGGAAAAAAAAAAAAATCTTTAAATTCCAGAGGAAACATCTTAGCACCTTTTATGTGGCCCAAAATAAATAGTCCATAACCCAGTAAAATCTTTATTAAGAATAATGGGCAAGGAAATGGCTAGAAAAATAATTTCTGAAAATCCAACAGCAGAACAAAACAGGAAAATGTCTGGGGTTTGCATCTGTATTTTACCAACATACAATTTCTAGTCCACTGCTTTCTCACCATATGAATATTGGGCTTTACTTCATCACACTAATTAAACCTTTTGGGTGTTAGAGGCTACTTTCAGAAATAAATATTGGGAGGATGTTTATGGATAGAGAAATATGACAAGGATGCTCTAAGTACAGAAAATCCAAATAAAATCAGTACTGAGGGAAACACAAACAAGCATCAGTTCTAATGCTTTCAAAATTTTTGAGATTTCTACATCATTTGAAGTTGCACAAATCACCAGTGTTCACAGTGCACAAAGAAATTCTCTCTTATCCTTTTATGTAAAGTACACATATAAGCTTTAGCTTTATAACAGAATTCTTTTGTACCATGACTTCAGAATTTAAAGTTGTGACAGATAAGCAGGCAATTTGAATGTGTTGGAAGGGTTTCAGCACAGCTAAAATATATTGGATGCTTTTTGCTTTAGAATGTGTAATTTCTCAGTACAGCTTTTTCATATAAAAGTATATCTTTTCTTTGATATTTCATGCTGGTTTTTTATCACATGGTTAAAAGTATTTTGAAAGACAGTTTTTTAAAAAATCCAATATTAACAGTGATTTTTTTTCTGAGACACTTTCAGAAAAAGTTCATTAAGATCTTTTCCTAAGACAAATAACAGTCCTTTTGTTTCACATTCTATAAAACCCAGGTCAGAGGAGAGAAGTGCTTCTAGTGGGATGTGCAACGTAGCACACAGGACATGCAGAACTCTTGACTGGAAGCTGAAGCTCATCTTGCTCAAGTAGGAAACACTTTTTTTTTTTTTTTTAACAAATGAGAGTAACTTCTCCTGGGTGTTATAATTCTATCATCACTTGGAATCTGAAATCAAGATTGGATGCCTTTCTAAAATATGCGCTCATGGCTCAGTCCCAGATTAATGTCTTTGATAGTTCTTTTACTTGGTAGGAAATAATATAAAAATAGCAAGGTCAAATTCTTTGCCTTGTTTTACACCACAGGTCAAAGTGGACAACCACAATTCCCTGAGGAACCTTGAATTCACTGCCATCATCAACAACAGTAATAATTACTGTGTGCCTGGGCTATTTGATTCAAATCCTGACAGCAAGCAGTGGAGAAGAGCATGAATTATCATCAGAGCACAAGCTGTTTGAGTCCTAACTCACTTCACAATTGAGATTTTAGGAATTCTCTCAGCTCTGATCTATTACTGTGGTGCAAAGCAATTAACTCCAGTGTTAGTATCGCAGATAAGGGTTTCTCTTTAAGCAGATATCAGGGATCTACGATCTATTTTACATGCAGCAGGGAAGACATCTTTTTTCAGCTGAATCTGGCAGGTTAGGTTCAGCTATTCAGAAGTCTTTGGAAGAAGAAAGATCATCATAACAGGCCACATGAATAGGGAGACAAAGCTGATGCTTCCACATGTTTCCAACAATGTACAATTCTGGCCAATTCTCCACTGCAAACTAAAGCAGAGGACAGAGGTCTGTGATATAAGATGTACAATGAATTATAAGTTCTGATACTTAATAAAACTCTCCTGAAAGTTGGCTTGTTACCCCTTCTGGAAGGGAGAGCTCCAAACTTGTGCTCCATAATGCTGCTCAAGGTGGGTGAATCACCTTTGAGTGATGTTAGCTCAGAATAACTGCAGTGACAGATTGGCTTTAATCACTGCTGGAGCTCCTCAGTTAGTGCTAAGATGACTAAGGCTTTGGCTCTGATTTACTGCTATCCTCTAGAGAAGATGAAGATTTTTAAATAGTGGGTATAGTAGCCGATAGGTGCTGAATGCTCTCTTTTTCCAAAGATTTATTTTGTTTTTCCCACATGGAAAACGTGGGCCATCAAAAGATGCTTCAGAGCCAGTGTTTAAAAATAAGTTAGCACACTGCCCACGTCCACTGTGGAAGGCAGTTTAAATAACTGGGATCATGCTAAAACTGCATGCAAAATCATGTCTATCACCCAGATTTCTTCAAAAGCTGACTGAGGAGACAGCTGAGGGCTTGGCAATATCATCATCTCTCTCAGGCCAGCACCTCTTGCACTGGGCAGAAGGCAAGAGTGTTCCCCGTGGATACCAAAGAAGATGCACATGTGCATCTTGCTTTGCATATTTCCTGCCTTGGATTTACAAAAAGAATGAAAACCCAGCCAAGTCATTGCCCCATAAAATTTGTTGGCCACGGGAGGTGCTGTACATAGCAGGAGATGCTCCAAGTCAGCTGCGGGTGCAGAAAAGCCTCCCCTGCTTTCTCCTTCTGGCAGAAATGGGGATGGACACATCATGGTGACAGTTTGTCTCTGCAGGACAACCTGCACACCCTCTCTGGCAGTCTGCTCTAGATTTTGCAGGAGTCCTTTAAAATCTGAGGAGTTTTTGTACAGCACTTTTTTCCCCCCAGGTAAAAGCTTTCCTTTTTCTAATAAATGTTAGACATGAGAATATCTAAGACTGACAGTCCTTCTTTTCCCTGAGGGCAAAAATGTGGGAAAAACTGCCCTTGTAGTTTAGAATTTTGGAAGTTTTGATTCTTTTCAGAGCGTCTGCTTTTTTCAAATTGTACACAAGGCCAGAAAATAACAAATTGAATGGCAAGGCAAGGAGGAGTAAGGAGGGCAGTACAAAAAGCCAATACAGCCTTTCAAACTTCTCCAGTCCTGGTTGCTGGGAATTGTGACAGACAAGGTCTTTTCAGTGCAAGTGCATGTTTCCAAGGTGGATCCCACAGCTCCATCCTAACTGTGTCCCTTCCAATTCTTGCCAGCCCTTGGCTTCCCAGCTGGCCAGTTCTTCCCTGTCTATGTTCCTCCTTTTAGGAAACGACTTTAATTTATTTACTGAGTTCAACTCATACTTTAAAATCTAATTTTTTACATTAAGAACTGTTTACATAAGCACACAAATGGTTTCTCCCTCACATAAAAGCCCTAAAACTGGTGGAACTGCCTAGAGTCCTCTGATACTCCTTTTCTAATCATATAAGCTGAGACGTGTCTCCTATGTTCACAGCAGCTTTTGAACCTCTTAATCTCAGGACTAAGAGTTTCACAAGGGTAAATCCTCTTGGCTCTGGAAAAACATCTCAGGGCTACACACATTTTTGGCAACACAGAAAACGCTCTAATGGCCAGCTGCAGTTCTGAACCTGCCATCTGCGGGGAGGATAAAGACTTGGGTGTTGTTTAGTCTGGAGGAGAGGAAACTGAGGAATGCATGTGACAAAGAGTCTTCCAATGTGTTGGAACTTCTAAGAAGAGAGGAATGATTAATTGTTCTTCATAGCCAGTGGAAAGAGGAGAAATCAGCATAAGCACTAGCAAAGACAACTCAGGTCAGATATTAGAAAAACATTTCAGCTGTGGTGATGAAATACTGGAAGACGCAACTTGAGAGTGTGGAATCTCCTCCACTGAGATTATGCAGACAAAATTTAGATAAATACCACTTCACAGGCAACTCAGAAACGTGGAATTTCCTCTGCTGGAGTTTTAAAGAAAACGTTAAGACAAACACCTGGTAGGCATGGCTGAGCTACACCTGATCCTATTTCATCCAGCTCAACAACTTCCAAGGCTCCTTCCAGTGACTCCATGATTTACAGGGCAGTGGTAAATTCTCATACAATGGGTCCACCCACCCCTCACTGCACGAGACGTTGAACACACACACACACTGTGGAGGAGCTCCAAGGAGCTAAATGTTAAAAAAGGAAATGGAAAACAAAATTGCTCAAGTATTGGTGCATATAACAAATCAGCAGCAGAAAGACAAGTATCATCTCTGGAATCTTAGAACTTCCAGTGCAGTCACCCAGTCACTGGGATATTTCCCATCAGGTGGTTCTTAAGAGACCATCCTTCATCAAAACCTGTATCAGCCCTATTATCTTCTTCCTCTCATTTTCCCTTTGCTTAATGAAAGGAAGCATATCTACTTGATGGCTGGAGTGCAATTAGCAGCATCCTGCTCAGCATGGCTGAAGTTGCCTATTTGCATTTTAATATTTTTCCTATTACAGACCTCCCTGTGCTCTCATAAAAAACACAGCCTCTAATCCCCTATTAACTGTATTTAGCAAACCTCAAGTGTTTCCTCCATTTGCAATCTGGCTGGGCTTCAGCCCCGAAGCAAATTTCAGGTGGCTGTGGTCTAAACATTAACTCTGGTCTGGAGCGATTTGAATTACAAACCAAACAGACTGTAAATGGAATCCTAAAGTGCAGTCAGACCTCAGTCTGGCTTTGTTCTCCTGAGCCTGCAAACCTCCTCTTGCACTGCTCCTGGGGCAGTCCAAAAATGGGTTGTTACTAGTGGAGAGGAAGCGCAGGTGTTACATTAAAAGACTGCAAAGGGAGCCATTTGGTACCAACAATATAGATTTATTACTCATAAATTTTTATAATTTCCTTGCGTTTTGTGATTAAAAACATATCATACTTTGATTTCCTAACCACCTTCTGTGTTTTGCTTCCAAATTTTTGACAGCCAGTTAATTATGAAGTTTTCAACTTACTTGCCCAAGTCTACCACACATGCATTTGCCGCATTGCAGCTAAAAGAATTCAGCCACAAATATACCCCTTTTCTCCAGCTGCAGCAGTTATGACATGACGAGTTCTTTAATTATTGACATCCTCCAACAATACAGAAGCATCATCTGTTATGCAGGAGGCTTCAGCTTCTATCCTCATAAAAAAAAATCTAAAAAAACCCCAAGGACCAAATTAAGCCTGTCTTAGTACCTCACTCAGACTGAAGACTTAGAGGAAAAAACATAGGAAGTGGAAAAGGCCTGTGATTTTATCCACACAGCTGGCATTTTGTGGACTGCTTTTAACACTATGCAAGAAGTGATCAGGTAGACTTTTGAATTACTAGACCCAAAGAAAAGGTTTGAATAACAAACTAGAGTTATAATTATTGGCAACAAATCAGCTGAACTTTCTTTGCAAGAAAGAGACTGCTGATGTGATAAAAGAGAGTTGGCACACTGGATGAGCAATCAGTGGACGTCTAAGACTCAGGAATAAATCCTAATAATTATAAGAGGTGTTAGTTTTATATTGCAGGCTGAAATCAATGGGACTTTTCATGTACTGGAAATCAGGCATGTGCTTCAATTGCTTCCTGAACCAGAGGCTGATGGCAGAAAAGGATAAGCATATGCCGACATATTGCTCCAGAGATACTGCTTATGGCCAAGCTTTGCTCCTGTGTGCCCTCAAAACAATCCCACTAATCTACCATGATGAATGAAGACTACTCCAAAATTCTTCTTTGCTAAATTTGACTAAAGATTTCCCTATTTGAGGTAAGACTTGGATAAGCTAAAAGTTCAAGTTCTAACACAAACTAAAGTCCCAATGCAGGGAAGGACAACATATGGAAATATGGCCAAACACCACACAGGAGGGATGCAAGTATTTATGAGCATTCATTTATGTCCCAAGCACTTCTTCCCCTCAATAGCCTTGATACACTTGTTTTGTTTGCTGTAAGCTGGCATTGCTCCTCAGGATATTTTATTTGTGGGAATGCACATGAAGCACCTGTTTCCATGCCCAGTGTGACTGAGCTAAGGTCTGTCTAAAAAAACAACTGGTTATTTGCTATTCCTTGCTCATTATTCCTTCTATGTCAGATGCTTAAATTTGATCTTGCATGGGTGGGAATTCTGCCATGCTAAAAAATGCTATGTGCATTTTCTATCCCAAAACATTATCCAGCACTAAAACACTGCTTTGCAATGTGTCAGAGTCAGCCATCCAAGTCATAGAAGCTGTCCTGTGTCTTCAAAACTTTTCCATGTCTTCAGGCAGGTGAATGCCAGGGTAGAGAACAGCCTCTGCCTCCCAGCTCTGCAAGCGCCACAAGGGACACACCTGTCACCTCTCCAGCCTGTCTTGGTGAAGAGCCCACAGACACAAACCTGACTTACTCTTGGGAAATCAATAGGAAAGCTCAGCAGTGAGGCTGGATGCACCTGAAAACCCTCCCTCTCAGCACACAAGAAAGAGTCAATGCTGGTGAAAAATCCATGTGTGCCTTCTCCTCCACTTGAGAAAATATTCTGCAACAGAGAAGTTTTTTTCCTGTTCAATCTCATGAACTACCTCTGGTAAGAATTGCCTGGAGGCTGTAGCCCAGAAGGAGATTTACATTTTCACATAAAGCAGAGAGGAGAAAAAAGCTGACTGCGCTACGCCCTTGTTTCTGTGCTTCAGTGGCAAAGCTTTGCTTAGGCAGCCAGGCTGAATGCCCTGGCTATGTCAGGCAGCTGAGACTCAGGGTGTTGACAGAGGAGGTCAGATCTTCTGGAAAATGCCAGTGTCCAGCAGAGCTGGGCAACGTGGCACCATGGAAAACGAAGGGACAAGGACATTTCCACAGCTGTGCCCCCAGCAAGGGCCTGGCACAACACAGCTCTGCACTTCCACAAAGACCTTGGCCTGGTTATGTTTTTGACCTCCTCTAAGAGGCTGGAGCATTTCTGGCCTCTGCTCTACACAAAAATTATTTAAGAAAAACGGAACAGAATTCAATGTGGTGCTGTCAGACACTTGATTAATATCTGCTTACGTCAGTCATATCCCTTTTCACCATCCTTCCCCATGGCCCCTGTGGTTACTGGCACCAGCATACTCATCACTTCCACACTGAATCCAAACACCAAGGAGCTGTGAACACAGAGGAAACACTTCTGTGCAGCCTGCCCAGTGATTCTGCTTCAGGCTCACTCTGCCCTTGTACAACCAAAGGGGTACTGTGATATTCAGAGGCACAACACTACCTTTTTTCTCCCTCTCTGTGGTTTCTGTGCTACAATTAATCTAATTTCTAGTGACCTGGCAAGAGAATGCTTTCCATGTAATTTGGCAATGACAGGTCAACGCGAAGCATTAGCTTCTACGTGCCAAGAAGTGGATTTTCCCAGCATGGCTCCAGGTGCTAACAACAGGATGCAATGCGACCACCAACACCAAAGACTCAGCAGTGAGAAGGTGTATTTTTAAACCATGGAAATAACAAGTTAAAGTAGGGTTTTGTTCTAGATTATTCCAGCTGGTTTAGGGCTCGACATTGCAGCTAATCTCTAGACCCATGCTGATTTTGCTATAATTTAAAATGTTTTATAATTATTTCATAATCCATTATCCAAGTAAAATTATTTTTAGCTTTGTCCTGGGTATGGAAGAGGACACGTTTCAGTTAGAGGCCCCAGCTGCAATCAGATACCTGGGGTACCAAGCACAGGCCAAGATACAGCCCTTTCTTCCAGCACCATGCAGGGAATTTGCCTCTGTGCCCTCCACTTCTAAAACATCATAAACTTATTACCTGAGTACAAACTGAAAAAAATCTCAGCCCAGACTTTTAGTTTAGCTTCTCTTGCTTAATGAATTGAGGTCTAAATAATATTTGAATGCATTCCCTAAATGCCTAATTATTTATTCTTTTGACATGCACTTGAGAGGTTATGTTTTATAGCCGTGTCTGAACATAATAGACTCCAAAATGGATTTTCTTCTACAGCTGTGTAAAGCTTAGGGATTGCAGGCCACAGCAGGTTGTACAGATATTTCCTTCAGGTTCAGTCCACAGTACTTTTGAATGCCCAAATTCTCTTCACATTTCGGGTTCAAGCAAATATTGGAACTAGTAACAAGTCCTTGATCTTGCAGAAATAAAACTAGTAAGCTGAATATTGCATTATTCACCTGCACCACCAGTGAGGGAAAGCTCCAGGTTGACCTAAATATGGCTGAGCAACCTAACAAAGCAGTTTAGTGGTCAAGATCAACATGAGTATTCGGACAAGTTTTACATCGCTTGGATTCCACTGTGATAATTATTACAAAACTCTTGGGTTATTTCTTTCCTCAAACTGAAGAGAAGAACTCAATTTTTTCACTTCCCAGCCACTTAAAAGAGCTGAGCTGATGCAGGCTGTCAGTTAATGGCAATGCCTCATAATGCCGATATCCACTGAGGTAAAGGAGTAAGTCCTAGAAGCTTTTCCCAAAATCTCCCTCTGCCACAGTGACAGCACTAGTTTTACCACAGCATCAGCACATACTATGGTCCAGCATAAATTTCACTGTCATTGGACATACCAATTTATTGTGGTCAATATTACTTACCTCTGACTCTTTTTTTTTGCTAAATAAAACCTACTTTTAAGGGAGGAAAAGGAAAAATGAAAACCAGCTATGGACATAATAGACCCCTTAAGTTCTTCTCCTGCCCCCTCCATTTTCCTTGCACCCTCACACTCCTTTCCAGCCACATAATACATCCGAAGT
Organism: Lichenostomus cassidix; assembly: GCF_008360975.1. NCBI lineage: Eukaryota > Metazoa > Chordata > Aves > Passeriformes > Meliphagidae > Lichenostomus > Lichenostomus cassidix. The sequence goes on from NC_139483.1 coordinate 457,360, forward strand.
ATTATACAGGTGTCTACTTAGATCTACTCAGAATTTCCAACTGACAGGTCTTATTTTCCAGCTGGAAAATCCTTTGGGTCTCCGTCATTTTTTCAAGAAAAACAAAAAACCTATTGGGAAATTAAAATAAAATCCTGTTGGTTATGATCATCTGGCTGTTCAGTGGAAAGACATAAAAGTCCCAATGGAACAGGCATGGAGCACTGGAAAGAGATAACACTAGAACCATTCAGATGCTAACAGCCTTCAGGGGAGCTCTGCAGGCTTTCCCAATCCTCTCCGTAGCTACAGTTCAAGTTGCCTCTTATTAAAGGCTTTGACTGGCGTCCCTGAGATTTGGCCATTAATTTTATTGGCCTGCTTCTGCCATCCACGAATGCAGTGTGATTCCCACCCAAACTGATGGAAACTCTCCTTTTGAAGTGCTCTGCAACAGCATACAAAGCTCTGCAAAGATATGCATGGAAGAACTTCCAAAGTGGACATCAGGGCTGGAGGAGGAAGGAGCAGATTCAGTCTCCCCATGGCCCACATGACTTTGCAAAGGATCCTGACAGCTACGGAACAGCCTCAATCATTGACTGCAGGAGCAGCTGAAAATGAGGCACAGGGAGAGTTCAAATGGGCAAAGAAAAAGGGTTCAGCTGCAGCAGCGCAGAACCTAAAGGCAGCTCTCCCCTGCTGCGGGGGGGAGGGCTGCCCCAGAACCGGAACACGCAGGATGGTCTCTCCTTGGCCACGAGCGATGGGACTGGTCAGACTGGGTCGTTGTGGAAGCGTCGCAGGTTTAGAAAGGCAGCTGTGCCATTCTAGGCTCCATGTGGTTTATTGGGATAATAAGTGAGGGCACTGGGGAGTGGGGGAGGGGAGAGGAGAGCCGAGGGGGGATTTTAGCTCCGTAGAGCCTAGAATCCAAGAGGCCTGGTTCCGGGTCCCGCTGGGCTTTTATTCGTGGTGTTAGGAGGCGGTCCTGGCTCACATCAGCCAGTCTGGAAGGGTCAAGGGGGAGGGATCGGGGAAAGGACACACGTTACAACATTCAGCTTGGCAAGGAAGAGCAGCCCCACAGAGCTAGTTTTATTGCCCTGAAATACTTCATGTCATCTTCATGATCACAAAATAGTTCGAGTTGGAAGGGACCTCTGGAGATCACCCAGTCCAACCCCCTGCCCAGGCAGGGTCACCTGGAGCAGGTGACACAGGAACACGTCCAGGTGGGTTTGGGATGTCTCCAGACAGGGAGACGCCACAGCCTCCCTGGGCAGCTGTTCCAGTGCTCTGCCACCCTCCATGGACAGAAGTTCTCCCTCATGTTAAGGTGGAACCTCTTGTGTTTGAGTTTATGGCCATTGCTCCTCATCCTGTCACTGGGCACCGCCGAAGAGTCTGGCACCATCCTTGGCATCTCTTTGAGATATTTATATGTATTCATATATTTATATGTATTCATATATTTATATGTATTCATAGATATTTCTGTGATCCACTCTGTCCTCTTTGCTCCAGACTAAGACTCAGTCTCTCCTCACAAGAGAGATGCTACAGATACCTCATCATCTTTTTGACCCTACGCTGGACCCTGACCAGTACGTCCTTGTCTTTCTTGAACATGCCCTATCCAGATCCTCAATTTGTAGTCTTAATTGTGATTGCAAAGGTATTTCCAGATCAGTTCTTTTCTACAAGGGCCCTTCACAGCACATACACTTTCCATAATACTATAACTGGTTTATTTAGGGTTATGGCCTCCTAATTGTAAGCAGCACCATTATGTTGGTATTCTGTAATGTGGACAACTCTCTTGGCAAAGGGATATCCCCTCCTCACAGGAAACAACTATTTCAGAAAAAAGGTGGAATAGAATAAATGAATCTGGATTGAGGGGATATTTGTTACCTGTAGCAGAAAAAGAGTACAGTATTTGTTTGTGAACAAAACCTAAAATTTTACTCTTTTTTGTTAAAAACAAGAAAAGGGCTGTTTTTTGTGTTGTTTTGTGGGGGTTTTTATGTATACTTAAATAATTTCAGTCCTTCAATTAAAGACTATAAATTGTTTCAAAGAACAAAACTTGGTAGGTTTTACAGGATATTGTCAACTGGGCAACAGATCTAGGGCGTTGGATATTTACTGGATTATGAAGAATTAAAATCTGCCTCAGTGTTGGAGCCATAGACACTGACAATGGGATCAGCATGGCAGGAAAGGCGTATAGAAGAAAAGAGGATGTGGTGTGTGGATTTAAAGATTTTGGCACCATTTTCAAGGTCTGCAATGAATTTATAAAATTTGTTTTATTACCCACATTAATGGTGTTGCTGAGTGAACTATTGATTTATATAGGTCCTCTCCAACAAATTTTCAAAAGTAAGTTTGGCTATGAAATACAACAACACCTCAATAAATCAATGACTTGTGTCAGAAGTGGAGGAGGGAGCAAGGAAGCTGTCATGGAACAGGTGCTGATGTTTAAAAAATAAGATTAATTGCTACAAAACATCACCAAATTGAAAAAAAGCTTTAATTCATCCGGGAACTGAGCACACAAAACCTTGTGGAATGAGCACCATTACCTAAAAGTTAAGAAATCCAAACAATAACAGTAAAAATTATTCTTTGATTCCGGGTGAACATTTGTAGAATAGGATGCAATAACTGCCGCAAGGGAACTCTGAGCACTCTTGACTCAAGAGACCACACTGATACGCAACCAGAGGCACAAAAAGGCTGATAAATCAGGACACCCCTGTGGGCCACTGACCCCATTCAATAAGCATTATGGACCAGAGCTGGTTTGGGGTTTTGGGTAGGGAAGTTACACAGGCATGGGCTGTGGATGGACCACTTGCTTTCAGAGCCACATGAGAGTTCTTGGCCAGCTTTTTTAGTGTGGGCCTGGCAAGCATAAGATGAGAGAAGCATAGATTGTGTCCTTTTCAGAGGTGTGGAATGAAGGGATAAGAAGGCAGGCCTGTAGATACATTGAGCACATAAAGTTATTTAAATGCTGTAAGAAGAAGAAGATAAGACTTCTTCAAAGGTTTTGAGGAGTGTTTAGGTTTCTAAATCCTTCAAATTTTCAGGAGAGCTGAGACTGTAAATCACTTCTGATATGTCCACAGGGTCACATGTGCTTTACAAAAACTCTGGTCTGCAGTGATTGCTCTATGTCATACCAGGAATTAATCCAGCTCTCCCAAATCCCAGCATAATACTTAGAACCAGTTTACTTACTGCTAAGACTACATCCCTCCTTCCTACCCTGAACTCAGCATGGAAACATTTCTAAGCTCTGGAGCCTTTGCAGCTTCTCGCTGTAATACCCCCACACTCCTGATACTTTCTGGTTCGACACCAGCAGAGGGAATGACCATTCCAGTCTACATCAGGACTGGAATATGGGCTTTTTGGTCCCATTAAACTTCTCAGATAAAATTCTTATTGTCCTGCTTCAATCCATTGAAGCTTTGCCTTGAGCTGTGCTGGTGCCAGGATTTCACAGTTCCTGTTTTACCCTCCAAACAATGGCTGTATCTCAAAGATTTTGGTTTGTTTTTTTTTTTAAACACACAGTAGAACAGCAGCAGCCACCACAAAGTTGGACATTTCACAGCCCACAGAAGGGGTCTGGCAGTAGCAGCTGGTGTTAACTGCAGAATTACAGAGGGGCTACTTAACAGGAGCTACTTAGCCTGGTACTTCATGCGCAGAGCTTTTTCCACCACAGACACTGGAAAAAGTGTATTTGCCAACTAAAATAATCCAGGCAGGTCCCTTATGCCCAAGCAGAGCTAAGGAAAGCAGCATCTAAGATCTTCCACAGAGAATCACAAAACCAGAAAATATTCCTGACATCTGGGATATTCAGGGTTTCCCGCCCTGTGGAAGTCAACACCAAAATGCCCATTGAGTCACAAAGGGTCAGGATTTCATTTTCAGATTCCACAAAATAGTCTTAGACTCCTTTGGCTCAGGATGAAGGACTGGAACAGCCAAGTAGGCAGCACAGTCTGCTCCTGAGTAAGAAGAATAGGCCAAATTCAACAATACTGAAAGCCCTGCAAGCCTCGTTTACATCAGGCCTGGACCAAACCCAATGCCTTGTCTTGTTCTGTGGCATTAAGCAAGAGCTGCTCTTGGATTTGTGATCCTCATTCACAGCACTGCTCCTGCAAATCCTGAGCAGGAAGCACAATTTTCCTACATGGCTCTTATTCCAGGGGCAAAAAGTCACTGGGATGCCACTCAATAGGGCCTTTTAGGCTTGGAAGACAAGAAATCTGCTAAGAAAACCTGTTCTATGGAAAAATCTTCATCAAGATATCACTTTTCCATAAATGAGTGCTGGAAAATTTTGTGTGGAAGCTGTGTTTTCTCCTAGGAATTGAAAATACCTTCTCTGCTGTCATTGTTCTCTGGTGGTCTGCTTAATGAGGTGCTTTTGCCGATGGCATCCCAAAGCACGCCATTCCCATTCATGGTGCTGAACCATGCTCTGGGTCATGGATCCCCAGGATGCTGACTCATTTCCTGTGCCACTCTCATCCCTCATGGCATCACATTGGGTCGTGCAGATATTGAGTGTCTCCCTTTCTGAGCAGCCTCCACTGGCACATGTCTGACAGGACTCCAAACACCAAGCAACCAAGACTGTGCAACAGTCCTTGGCTTTTTTATCTTCCCACTATCCTAAAGCACAGCAAAACCTGCACTACGAAACAAACATCTGGTGTTTAAGACAGAATTCATTAAATTCTGCCAACGCATCCACAGATATTACAGAGTACTGTCCGGGAACCCCACACCAAAAATTCTGCGGTTCGAGAATCCCAGAATCTACTCAGGTCAACGTGCATCTGGCCTAAAACAACTGAGTCCGTGGGGTTACTTCAGATTTTGTGGGTATGGTTGGGATTACTCTCCCTTGACCTCCCTAATTCAACTAGAAGTGAAGCAGAAATAGTCTTGGCAATACCAGGGATCAAATCTCAGCTGGATACCATAGAACTACATTAGAATGTCAGATACAGCTAAAATTATGGAAGATTAAGAAAAGGTTGAGACGACTTAGATAAAAAAGCGAATGAAATTACCAGGAAAGTTTTCTGAAGTCTTCCTCTTGGAAAAGAACTATTATTTAAATTCTTTGGTAGTATTTATTTTGCAGAGCAGTGCACAGAAACAATGGGCTCAGATAAAAATAATCAGGCACATTTTGATTATGCTTAGATAACATAATACTCCTGAAATAATTCTCACATTAACTGAAAACCTCCTGGCTCTGCTGGTATTAGTTTAACCTACATCACACAGACAAAAGATGCTGAAGGTTTTTTCTATTATGACATAAAAGCAAACAAGATAAAAATATTTGGCTTTGTCTTTCTCTGCCTTTTCTTTAGGGATCAGCCAAGATTATTTGTGTGCTGGACAAAGGGATGCCTGCACTGATGCTTAGTGTGTTGATATTTTTCCATAATGCTTAGAATGTCAACCAGAAGGATAGTCTTGTGAAATGTAACTCTATTTCCCAGCTTGGCAGCAGCACCCCCGTGTCAGACCTAGATTGCCCTCCCAGTTCTGCTTCCATCCCAAGGCTCTGATTAATGCTCCTGTTGTCTCTATCTCATCCATTTCAACTGCACATTTGGAAGTGGGGCTGCATGTCATTGAGAGTACACTACGGAAACCTCATTTTTAGACAAAGCTTCTGATTCCTGCTGGAAAATGAGTCACAATGATCGCAGACAACAAGCATCAAAGGAAAACATTAGCGGCATCCCAAATTTGGCAACACAAGTCCAGCTTTGTTTCTAAAAACCAGGAATGTGTGCTCTCTTTTGGAAACTGCAACAAGGTGCAGTGTGGTCAGGTTGGTAGCACAAAGAGAGCCCACAGAATTAGGTATCTTTTGAAATGATCTGCTGATGCTAAGGGGGAGAAACACAACCAACTGCTCAGCTGAGACAGCTTTGTAGAGACCAGCCATGCCCGATTCCCCAACACCTTCACTTCTGACACCAACCACAAAATGAATTGCAACATATCTCCACCTGGCTGAAGCCAAAGGCTTGGGCAGACTGGAATGAGTCATTGGTGTTACAGCAGCACAACATTATGACAACATAGCCCAGCAAAGTCCAAATTCAGGTAATCCCTAGGGGTGGAGAGGAAAGTCCAGGAAGGCCTTTCCTTTCCCTAGTAATTACCCTTAGCTGTGCCACTTCCTGTAACAAATAGTTACAGAGATCCATTTCTGTCCCTTCGGACCCATCACCTGCTCCAGCTCACACCGCAGCTAAGAGACCACCTTGAACTGTCTCTGTCAACAAACCACACCATGAAGACCCACATCAAGGATGTCCAGCTCCTGCCATGCTCCCCAGAGCCCCACCAAAAGACATTCCAATGCTCCCAGGAGGTCTGCAGAGCACTGTGCATCTGCACAAGATGGAGGGCATGCAGAAGGCTCTGCCTGGAGCCTCCCAGCTGGCTTTGAGGTTTTGCTGTGTTTCAGACAAGGATTCAGCCTTTCAGGTGCCTATAATAATTAGAACTGAACCTCTGAAACCTGTTGAGTTTCACCCATCTCTACACATGACCACCTATAAACAGTGCACAGAAACCTGCCAACATTAGCAGCGAGCACACAGGACCTGACTTGCTACAAACATTGGTTAACATTTACTTTTGCAGCCACTGAGGAAACCAACTATTCAGGAAAAGATCTCCTTTTTGTTCCTTGGAACTTTATTTTCCTTTGGAATAATTGATAATTCATGCAGTTCTACAATATTGTTGTTCAGGTTCTAATCAAACCCTTTCATTTTATCTTAAATAGCAGAGCTAAACTATAAACTCCAGCTACTCCTACCCTCAAATAGATGATTTCAAAAAGTCAGTAGTTAAAGGAAATTAGTACATGCTCTTATTGCAGATTTTAGCAAAACATCCAAGTAGAATTTTTAAAAATTCATTAAGCTTAATTTCAAAATACATTGTTTGCTAAACACATATAATTCTGTTTCTGCCAACTGGTCTCATAAGGAAAATCCACACATGCCTTTCTGGTTACCCAGGGAAAAAACCAACATGAAACACTTCTGAATCCATGGGTGGTATCTCACCAGTGAGGGAGAGACATCAGTGCTCACAGACAAGGAATAGTTGCCCTCTTGCAAGTGTGGTAGGTTCTGTTTTTCCAGCCTCGGCCTTTGGGTCTGAGAGTTACTGAGGATTTTCCATCCTGACTTTTGATTCAAATCAAGTCCAGATGGTACCACTCAGAGTCAGCATTATCTAGAGACTTTTCAGTGGCTGGTAGAGCTAAAAAGGTTTTGAGGTTAGGAGGGGTCAGTCTGATATCCTGAACAAGAGGAGCACACCCCACCATTCCTGCACCAAACCATTGCCAGACAGCCGAGCCACAGAAGAGCTTTAAAAAACACACCCAGTCTTGTTTGAAAGACCATTGGGGCAGCTGGACTAGACTGATGCAGATTACCAGATCCAGTAAACTGCATTTGCACTGTCTGGTATCGATCTTACAAAATTGGCTCTACTTCCCAGCTCTGCTGTGCAGGTCAGGGTCGGTCCCTTTCTTCTTGACTCCCTAAGATTCAAGTACACGTAGGGGAAACCAAAGAAAAGTATTAGAATAAAATGTTGAAGCTGTCTCTAAAAACCAGAAATAAATCCCTGTTTCTCAAAGTATGTGTGCTTCAATTTTATTTCCCCCTGTATTTTCCTTGCTCAGCTAAAGCAAATTCCGTCCTTATCATTTCCCACTTTTTCAGCTCTATTCTTCAGGGATTTTTACTTTATTTCAACCAGCTCTGAGGTTTTTGACTGTCTGACAGTGCTGAAAGCTACAAAATTTCTTTTGTGTCTTCTTGTGCTTGCCTCTTTCACTTGTGCAAAATTTGGTAAGCTTTGAAAAGTTACAGAATGATAAAAGCAAAAATGGCATGTGACACCACCCTCCATATGGAAATGGGAATATCAGAATCACCTAAACTGGCACAGCCATTTGCAATATCAAGGTATTTTTCCGTCAGCATAAGCAAAATCCACCAGGAAAGGTAAAAGAGATACTATTTCCTTTTCCTTTTGTAAGCACCCTAATTAGCTTAAGCTATTGCGAACCGTGGAACATTGTACTGATTTATTCACAAATAGTTTCAGAAGTCACAGAGATGACCAGGAAAAACAGACAGACTGCTTCCCTGGATGCTGTGTGCTACCAGCCTGGCTAAATAAAGGAATTACGATCCAGTTATTATAGTAATGGCTGTAGGCAGGGAACCAGAAAACGCTGGTACGCCAGTGGTTGACCCAAGGTGTCCCCAGAAGCACCAGCTCTGTGCCACAAATCCTGAGACAAGAAGCTGCAGATTCCACCATCTGAGCACCCAAACACCCCAGCTCAGACACGTGCTCACTACTAATGCAAACATCCACCTTTAAAATCTGCCCTCAGCCACATGCTACTGAAAAAACACTCTTCCATGATTTCATTCTTCCTGTTCCTATAGGTCATTATTTTCCACAGAATGGCCACCTCCAATCTTTTTAACTGGGCTCTATCCCATCTCCAGGATCTCTGCCCTCAAATCAGCCTGGTACTTAAGTAGGTACTGAACTTTCAAGGCAAAAATCAACTTTCTGAAATGATCCATTCAATATTCAACATTTGTACAAAGAAATGTAAGGACATTCAAAGTACTACATGACATCATAGCTTAGAGGCAGGACAGACCTCCAGCCACAGTTCCCTTTAGCTGCTGTCATGTGGCTACAAATCAGAAAGCACAAGATGCTCTGTTATTTCACTGTTAGTAGCCCTACTCCACTGTGCAGAGAGATTTAATTCCATCACAGTCTATATTCTCAGAGAAACAGATCCCTCCAACATGACAGTATGGAAATTCAGGATATTTAGTTATTTAAAAAAAAATACATTCAGCATGAAGCATTTCCCTCCTTATCGTAACAGAAGATTTAAGAACATACTTGATTTTCAGTGTATGCAGAGTCCCCGTGATACAACTGCTTAAATCAGTACATCTGTTTTAATGTGTTTATAATTCAACATTGGGATAAAAATTCATTCTGATGATTTAGGGTAAAATAGAAATTATTAATTTAAGTAAACTAGAAGCTGGATAATAATAGTAGTAATAATAATAATAATAATAATAATAATAATAATAATAATAACTTTTGAACTGATTTAGAAAGCCAGAGATTGGATAATGATTTACTAAGATTTCCCTGCTGAAGACAATTTATTATTCGCTTAATGATTTTGTGCCTACCTGGTATCGGGGAGGATAGACAGAAGGGAGCCAAATAATTGAGAAAAACTACTGAGTGTGACCGAGCATCCTGCCTTTGGACCCCAGAACAGGTTGGTTCTCAGGCTTGGACTTGGACCAAGAACCAAGGGAGCATGCGCAAGGGAACAGGGAGAAGAGTTCATCATGAGGAAGACTACTGATTTTGCCCTCATTAATCATTTGGGACCCTTGCCCACAATTAATCTGAAGACACTGCGCTTGCGCGAGCATATTTAAATGAACTTTGAACTCATTATAATACGAAGTGGGGATAGGTAATGAATATGTATAGGGGCTTTGTTTAACTTTATGCATATGTAATCTGTAACCTAATATAAACCAAGTGAAGTGCCGCTGAGGGTGTGCATGCTTTTGGAGGGGCTACCCCCCATGCACCCCAGCTGGTATAAATGCATACCTACTTCATAACTATCTGAGTTGTGGAGTCAATTCCGTGCCTCACTGGGATGAAATTTGGCAGAGACACTGTAAGCCTGGAAATCAATTTTTGAACCTTTTGAAAAACTTAGTTCAGCTATATTTGACTTTTCTAGAACATACATTTAATTAAGAGATTGCAGACATTTTCTTCTTTTGGTTCTCCTGTGATTTCAAACCAGCTTTGTTTCTCCAAACCCAAATTTGCTCTGTGATGAATTGAAGACTAAGGGTTTAACCAGTTTGAAATAAAGCTATAAAAACAACAACTGAAAAAAAGGGTCAACCTTGTTTCATCTCTGCACTTTCCATGAAACCAAAGCAAGGAGCAGTTGTGACAGAAATGCTGTTGGTCCCAACTCGTTTTTTATCCATATATTTGTGGAGCTGCTCCAAAGAGGGATCACCAAATTTGAGAGAAGACCTGGCTCAGCAGTGTGAGGGGCAGAAGGCATGGGACTAAAGGCAGGAAAACTGCAGGAGAGCATATCCCAGCTGAGATTCAGCTTATCTGACAGGATCTTTCCTTGGGTGATACATTGACTTTCTTTGGCTGCCTCTGCCATTAATTGAACTCTTGCTTGTGACTCTCAGGGTTGAACTGGACTCATTAAACTTTAGAAGACATTTGAGAGCAATGTAATTGTTTCTGAAGGCATCACCATCCGTGGTGGAAACACTGAAGGCAGAAAGCAGCTCCCCTTGGCCACAGCTGGGAGAACAGGCTGAGTCAGCAATTCTCCAGCGCTCCTCAAGACTTCCTCTGCCTTCAGGCACTAATTTGTCTGAAGACTTTTGTAAGGTTTTTGCTAAAAACAACCAGGAAGCCTATGAAAATGTGCTTTACTGGTAACACTTTCCATCTGTTCCCTGGGAGGCAACAGGCAGGGAATGGTGTGTTTGGAAACACCTCAAACTAAAGCGCTGGGGCTGCCAGGTCTGCCCGGGTTTTTTAACCGTGTGGCTCTCAGTGACTTCACTGAGGGAGCAAATTTTAAACTCCTACCCCTCAGAAAATGGGATTTTGGTACTCCTTATCTTACACTTGGCTTTCAGGCAAGAGTTTCCACAGAAGATTCCAATGACAAATGCAGTGCTGTAGGTGCAATATTCCCACCTGTTCCTTGGAGAAGCATCACTGTATACAGTGCTGGATATAAGAACTGCCTTGGGGTGGTGTTTTTTTTGGGGTTGTTCCAGAGTTTGGTTGGTTGGTTGCTGTGCTGGTTTGGTTTTGTTTTTTGTTTATTTGGGGGTTTTTGATTGGTTGTTTTTTTGTTATTATTTTTCTACAGTGATATACCTGCCTCTCCCCTCATTTACAGCACCATGTAATATCCAGCATGGAATAACTTTTAAAATTAGCCAGATCATCATCCTGGAGAGAAAAAAAGGCCAAACTCCCAAAAATTACCAAAAATATAGCATTTAAATAAAAACAACCCCAACCAACCAAGAAAAAAACCACCAAACACAACAATTTCAATGGCACACTTCATTTTACTAGCTATTTCATTCAATTTCTATTTTTATCCTGTTAGAGCTGATGAAACTTTTCTAAATTTTGAAATTTCACCTTTTTTTTTTTTTATTCTGGCAATCAAGGAATGTTTCAAAAAGGTCTTCAGGGAAAATATAAGCACTGAGTAACAACAACTCATGGAGCTGAGACTTCATTCTAGAAACAGGCAACTCAAGGACGATAGAGGTATTCCTCTAGTTCCTGTACTTAACAGAAGTATTTTGCTCTCATTAGTCTGTGTTTTATTTGCCATATAACCTTATTTTTATTCCCTATTGGACCTTTTCCCAAAGTTTTAAAGTATATTTATTATTGGAAATCTTCAGCTACTATCAAATATCCACAGCAGAGAAATGAGCTGACTATTAATTCCACTTCAGTGCTCTGTTACTAATTCACAAGTTTTTATCTTAACTGGCTGACTATTCAAGCCACATTCTTAACCTTCCTAATGACAAATGAAGGAAATCATATGGCTTTAATACCTAAAGAGCTGTTCAAAAGAAAACTAACATACACAGTCTTGCACCCAAAAGATAAGGAACTGCAGAAAGTAAAAGCTACACATCTTGCAGTAGCTGTACTTTAAACTAAAGCCATTTCTAGTGCCAAACTAGGCTTGAAACATAAGTCTCAGAAATATATTCTTTTTCCATATCACAGTATTTCAGCCAATTTTTACCAGCCAGAAATCATGGGAAGAACTATCTTAAACCAAGCAATGTTTTCAGTAGGAGCCAGCCCTCCAGCTGCTGCACAAGGTGAAGATACCACACTGTGCTTCACTAAGTTAATTCAGTTTGATGTTCAATACAGACATGGCTTTCTTATCTGCTCGGGAAGACTGGCAGAGCATGAGCCACGGGTTCTGTTTTACACTTTTCCTTGAAACACTGAAGGTCTTTAAGGCAGCAATGAAAAACAAAACACAAAGGAAAAGCAGTTGACCTGGGAAAAGAGAGATTTAGAGTAAAGAAAGTTGAAGTGATCTGTGCTAATAGCCAGGATTGACAGGAATCTGAGTCCATAAAATATTTGCTTAAAAGTGGTTTGGGTTGAACTTTTTTTTCTGGATTTGTAAAATTAGAGGGTGAAAGGAACAACAGATTAAAGAAGTCAATCTCCTGTGAAGCTCAAACCAAGTATGGATTCAAATCAAATCAAGGAGAATCCTTAGTTTGTCCCACATCCCCCAAAAAATAGAAGCCCCCTGGCATTATGGAGAAAATTCCAAGGCTTTCAGTACAAATTCCCCCAGACCCATGCCAAAGACAGAGAGACTGGGATGTTTGCTCAGAAGCAGCAGGAACATTAGCAAATGTGCGTCAGTCACCTAACATCCCACCTGGATGGATTGGCTGGAGCCAATTTCTGATGCTTCCAAGAGAAGGGAAAAAACCTCAACCCATCCACAAATAAACCAACAAATGAATCATGATCAACAACAGCAAAAACAATAAACAGAGCCATGTTGTTCATATGAAAGGAAAATAAATCCTCACTGGTTCCTGTGAGTCTCCTTTCTTGTGTTCTGGCTCCCTCAGCCAGAAGGTAAGTGCCACCATACAAACAACTACCAGCACAGGCTGCAGCACACCCTTGCAATAAGTTCACTGCAGCATCTCCTGTAGAGCACTCTGGGCATGTTTACAGCACATGAAAGGATCCTGGATCAACACATATTTATAAGATTGGTCTGTCTGAGATTCTCCATGAAAGAAAGCTTAGGGGTTTATTACATTTCCTGTGGAAGATTCGCACTTCCTAGAACTGTCTGGTTGTTGCATAAAACTTTTAGTACTTAGCAGTGCTCTGGTTACACAGGGAGACCATGCTCCAGGACATCAGGGCTTCTCCAGGACACAGTCATTCCCTGCATTTACACCTTCTGAATGGCTGATCTCTGCTTTTATTTCAAGTCTCCTCTATTTCTCCTCTCTGTGCAGTCACCAGGCCTCTTTGAACTTTGGAATCAGACTGAGTACATTAGGTAATCCACTGATATGAAATTCAACCCATTTTCTCCCACTCCTGTGATCCCCTTCACTTTTCCTAGAGTTTTTCTACTCCATTTCTCCTCCTACCCCTTCCTTCTCCCCACATTTGTTTTTAGGCTTATGAAGCAGGAAGGAGAGAAGGGAAAACAGAGGGGCAGGGTCAGCAAAGCTGAGGTCAGCCTTGACAATTTTCTGCAGTATGAACTTGTTGCTATTCCCTCTCTGCCGAGCTGGTGCTCGGGGCTCGGAAGGCTGCACAGTGCCATTGTCACCCTGCCAATGCTCTTTCCCCACCAGGCCAGTCCTCATTAATGAAACCCAGCTGGGCTCCACTGACCTTGAAGCAGGTACCCCAGGGCTTGCAGCAGCTCCTCCTTAGACATCAGCCTTGCTCAGCCCACTGGAGGGTGAAGGCAGCGACTGAGGGCTGGCAGGGCCGGCACGTACAGGCTGCTGAGGCAAGGAAAAGGCAGCCAGGGCAGTTGGCATTTCCCCCGTGTCACACTCCTTACCCTGCTTCCCCCAAACATTAGGACATGACATAGAAAGGAGTTACAGGCACCTGCAGCAGATGATTCCGCTTCAATAGAGGAAGCTTATATGATCTCAAGGTGAAGCACGGAATTAACTCCACAACTCAGATGGTTATGAAGTAAGTATGTGTTTATTCCAGCTGGGGTGCATGGGGGGATAGCCCCTCCAAAAACATGCACACCCTCAGCAGAACTTCACTAGGTTTATATTAGGTTACAGATTACATATGCATAAAGTTAAACAAAGCCCCTATACATATTCATTACCGATCCCCGCTTTGTATTATAATGAGTTTAAAGTTCATTTAAATATGCTCACGCAGGCGCAGTGTCTTCAGATTAATTGTGGGCAAGGGTCCCAAATGATTGATTACGACATGATCAATAGTCACCCTGTTCCCTTGCGCATGCTCCCTTGGTTCTTGGTCCAAGTCCAAGCCTGAGAGCCAACTTGTACCGGTCCTGGGGTCCAAGGGCAGGATGCTCGGTTACACTTGGTGGTTTCTCTCAATTATTTGGCTCTCTTCTCTCCATCCTCCCCGATACCAGGTAGGCGCAAATTCATTAAGTGAATAATAAATGGATTGCAGCAGGCATATCTTAGTAAATCATTATCCAATCTCTGGCTCTCTAAATCAGTTCAAAAATATTATTACTAGCATCCAGCTTCTAGTTCTTTTACATTAATAATTTCTATTTTACCCTAAATCAAAGGTAGTGAAGGAAACTAATCACGGTGGCTCTAGGAAAACAAATAAGCGCTGAACAGGTGCCAGCAGTGACTTAGCACTTCCGGTCACCTCGCAGTTCATTTCCAGTACAAGCTGGGAGGTGAATACAAGAAAGTTTTTTTTCCTGTTCTACATGTGTCACCCTGCAGAGGTCTTGGAAATAACAAAGTACAGAGGAGAAAGGAAGCAGCTGAAGTGGCATGTTCATGGAGTGAAGGGACGAGAGTGTTATCCTTCAGGATCTTGCAAGGGCAGCACACCCAGAGCCGTATCTCTGGGCACTGCAACCTCATTGCCAGTTCCAGGTGCAAGAGGTGAGCAGGTGGTTACTGTGGGTACACCAAAACATCTTCACACTGACCGTGGGGAGCCCTGCAATCAAAACCTTCTTCAAGAGTTAATAACGAGTTAGTTAATAATGCTCCGGAGGTTTGCACTGGAGAAAACAACGCAAATTATGGGAAGCCCGAAGTTTATCAGCAGATCAGTACCATGAGCAAGTCTCAAGGGGGCTGCTGGGTTAAAATCACCTAACTTTGAAATAAAGAAAACAAAAGCAAAAATATGAGCTGCACTAATGACCATAGATCTGGCATACAAATTGCAACAGGCTATTGCTGTTTATAATGTTGACCTTGCTTTTTTTCATAAATCCACTGTGAAGGACAGACATACCACCTACTGCCTCATCCACCAGACTAAGGACTGAAACTATTTTTGGCATTCGTTATGGTCCAGGTGGCCCATCTGGCCTGATTCACTTCACCAGTTTTCCTTTCCATCTGGGAATTTTGACCCTCGTGCTTTCCAACTAATTGTATCACATTATCTCCTTTTTGTTACCCACTTCCCTCGCTGCAAAAGGTTGCAAAAATCTCATGCGCTGTGTTAGAAAGTCTCAATTAACCTCTAACCTTGCTTCAGTGCATGCGGCTTGGGTTACTTCTCACACCCAACCGTGGGCCCATTAACACGTTGTCGTAAAACAAAAACTGTTTTGACGGGCTGTAATTGCTGCTAAGTGATGCCGAACAAAGGCGCTCTTGTCCCGGGGCTGAGTCCCGCTCCCAGCCCCGTTCCCCGGCCCGGGGCTCAGCCCCCCCGGATCTCTGTAAGCGCCGGAACGAAGGCGCTCCCCACCGCTATGAGCTGATGAAGGGGCCGCAAGACACCCCGCGAACGCGGCACTGCCCCCGCAAGACCCGCAGGAAGATTTGGGGGTGGGTTTTACCCCGCTTCCCTCTCCTGCCGCAAACATAGTTAGTTTATGTTAGCTGGAAAAGGTCGGAGGTGACCGAAGGGCAGGGCCCTTTTTGTTTTTAGGCAAGATAGTGGAATAATTGCTTGACGCTCAGATCTGCAGGTGCTTTATAAAGCTCATTTGGTGCTGGCAGCCCGCAGTGAAAGCTGATTTCCCTGGAAAACGCCGGATTCCATGTGACAGGGTTTATTTGCTGTGGCAGGAATGATTGTCCATTCATGCCATTCATCATTACGGTACCTGTTACAGTCAACACTTACTTGAGCCTCCAGTCCTTTTAACGCTTGCTGTCCTTCTTCCCAAGGCTGGGTATCTGCAGCTGAGGCAGGACCGAGCCTACACATGCAATTCCAAAGAGGACACAAGGATGCCAAAGGGGTTTGTACCTGCCAGCTCTTCTGCTGTCCCACCAGGACACCGAGCAAGCCCTCAGGGACAGTGACAGAGCCACAGGGCGCCCTGCGGGGACTGACGTGATGAACCAAGCCCTAGCCAGCCCGACTGTGACTCCAGGCACCCTGGGACAAGTTTCCTGGGCGAACCAGGTATTTCAGTCCCAAACCACCCCTCAGTCAAGCTGCAGGAATGGCAGTGTCCATTTTGCCAAGTGTGCTCAGCTGTAAATACACAGCAGTTTGTCAAACGTACCATGATAAAAGCCCCTATGCTGAGGGCAAAATATAGACTAAGCATTCCAGAGCCCTCCTTCAGGCTGAAGGGAGAATTTTGCTGGAACTTTGTTTCTTATGCCGATTCAAATTCACATTTCAAAGAAACTATCCAGAAGACAGAAGTGACACACTTCAATGCTCCCTGCATTGGTCTAAAAAGTTATTTTCTATTTTGTCCTCATTGTGTGCAGCTCTTGCATATGAAGCTTCTCTGGCAGACAGCCTGGCAGTGTCCTGTCCTTAATGCAGAAACTTCCTCCTGCTATTCAGCCTGACTTTTTAGATGCAATTTAGTCTCATCACTAATTGTCCTACCTTCCACCAGAACAGAATTATCCCTCCTTCTTCTGCAGAAGCCTGTGCACGGTAGAAAATCTTTTTTACACAGTAGAAGATCCTCCTTACATAGCAGCATCAATTTCCAGATCACAATCAGAAAACTCCTTGTCCTTTGCGCAAAACAGTGATGGTCAGCCCCTGTTTGTAACAAACACCACCCCATCTTTTTTTTAATCCCAAACATCCCCTCATTCCTTCAAGTGTCTAGTGGCTGTTATCTTTTTTTTTTTACCCTAAATAAAAGCTGAACAGCTTTAAGCATTAGCATTTCAAAGCAGCCTGCGCTTGGAAACGCACCAAAATAGCTATTCCAGATACTCTGGAATAGCCGTTTTGGTTAATTTCCAGGCATAGACAAGCCTTAAGATTTCACCTCCTGATGTTGCCTGCGAGGGGTTGCTGACCCTAAATCTCAGCACTAACCTCCTGTGCCTGGAGGTACCACCTGGCCTCTAGGAAATCAAACTCTCTCACAGCCAACAATTACAGCTCAGACATTTCCACATCAGTATTTCTGGCCTACTGCACTCATTACTGGTTTATATCTTATTTAGCTATTTATCTCCTGGCTGAGGAACAACATTTCTACATTATCTGAGCCCTGATTAATAATGCACAGATATTACCTAACCAGTGTCAACTGGCACTCCTCCATGGATCTGCACAGAGCAGCTTTAATTTCTATCAGGTGAGGATCTGGCCTGCTTAAGAGTGTGTTAACAGAAAACAAAGCCCAAATGTGTTTTATCTCCAGTGATAAATGCTGCATTACACAGTGCATGTAGCATGTACCTTCTCAGAAACCTGATCTTGGCTGTAGCACATACTGGGCACAATAGGTGGAAAAATGAAGATATGTACAAGTAGGAGCGGTTAGAATTGCCAAAAGCCGTCAGCTGAAGCCTGAATTTAGGCAATTAGTTATTGCCTGAGTAACAAGTGCCCAGATGTATTGGGACAGACAAAAAATCAGGTCTCTGGCCCCCTTTTGCAGCCAAGGAAGGAAGGCCCTGAAGAGAGATATTCACAGGTGAAAGCCAGGCACCTCAGAGCAATCCAGAGCAAAGATAAGGTAGTGCTGGCTAAAGACAGAGCAGGGCATAAAAGCGAGAACCCAATATTTCCCTGCCTGTTTTGTAGAGCTAATATATCCAGGGAAGCATAAGATCCAAAATACAGGTGCAAAAGAAATGGAAGGTGTGCAGCTCAAAAAATGTCAGTTTTCTGAATCAGTTAGTGAAGTTTAGCACCTAAAGTCACACCTAAATCCCCTCCTAGGTCTCATTTTGTGGCCATTGCAGGGTGCTTTCCATCAGTATTTCACTCACGAGCTGTAAAACCTGCCAGAGGAATGTGTACAACCACACTGTTCCTCCTCCCACAGGTCAGGGTTTGTACCTGTAACTGCAGGAGGAATCAGCCCCTGCAAATAGGACAGGTGAGTTCTCTTCCTGGCACTGCTGGGTATCCCTTTTCTGTCTGTTCTCACCTTTCTTTTTATATTGCAAAGTTCTCCACAGAGACAGAAGATGCAAATTTCTTTTTCAGGAGATCAATGTTACAGATATTTCTGCCATTAGACATTGAAATTTGCATAAACAATGCAGGGAAATTATTTATTAAATGCATTTTTACTCTTCAAGGAAGCACTTTTAGGAAGCTTTCCCCAGGGATAGCACTACGATTGAGGAGAAAAGGTAAGAGCAGTGTTTGATTCTCATATCCCAACTTTTGGCCTGTGTAGCTGCCCCTAGAGAGAATGTTCCTCTGCCCCTTTCACCCGTGATTCACCAGCATATTCCACTAAACTGCTGAAGCAAAGCCTATAATTAGGTTATTATCTTTAAGAGAGGAGTCTAATTGTAGGACAACAAATGCCAAGCACATGAAAGATTACTCGTGTCTTACGAACAGATGATGATACCTTCCAGCACATGCTCCTTTCTGTGTGTGGAAGGCTCGGGTGCCAGTTTCAGACAGGACTGGATCACTGACAGCTACTCAAAAAGACATCTGGAAGAGGATGATCTCATGTGGTGAAAAGGGACAATAAATTAACTACATGAACAAAATCATTTTCCCGGCAGCAAGGAAAAAATGAAAAATAATTTAACTGTATGTAAGTGGACTTCCAGTCCAGAGGTAGAAACATATGGGAATCAATAGCAGAGGCGGGAGGACAACTGCCATACAAAGGATGCGGGGAATTGAAGCAAATTAATAGCTGTGGGAAGATGAAACAAAGATGACTCAATTGTCAGGCAAATAATTTTGTTTCCCCCCACAGCCATCATTACCAGTTATTTGATACAGATTCCCATTAAGCTGCCTCAAAGTAGGTCAGAGAAGTTGGACCTATGGGTTGAGCAAGGCCTGAGGTAATGTGAGCTGTTACACAGAATGGCTCAGCCTCTGGAGCACAGCTTGGGATTCACCTCCTGGAAGGTATTTTGCAGACATGCAGCTTGAATTGGACTCCTAAACCCACAAACTGACAGGGCCCAGCTCTATCAGGTCTAAACTCAGTGAGAACTTCCAGGAGATGTGCCCTGAGGAACACAGTAAAGAGTGTCACACAGGACTCACAAACCAAAAGTGCTGGTTTTCTTAAGCTGTTTGTCAAAAGTTTGCCATTACCATCAGATAAAATGACAGTTAAAATGAGCCATCTTGACTTGGATGCCTTACTGTGGAGGTACTAGTTCAGGAATATATAGAATTTTTTTAATCAAAGCTATTAATTCATGCCCTGGATCAAGCAATCAGATGCAGGGTTTAAGAAAATTTCAACCCTTGTGGCAGAAGAGTGACCCATCCCATTTCTCAGCCCACTCACACATCTGCCTTGGTGACCTCCCGCAGCAGTAAGATTGACAGAATAACTAATATACTGTGTGAAGTAGTACAGTAAAGCCTTGCTAATATTCCCTTTGCTAATCCACACACCTCATAATTCACACGCAGAAAGCTGTGGTCTCTTCCCCCTTCTCTGCTAAGATTTAAATTGCTTTAAAGAGGTCTCACATTACTGAGAGTTCAGGAATATTACCAAATGTGCTCCTGGACATTTCTTCCTGTACCTGAAGGATAAACAGAAATCATCACAAACATTCACACAACAATGGACCGAACCCACAGCTTTACAGTCATTTCCACAGCTGTTAGAATGAACAATCAAAAGGGCATTGTTTCATCTTGTGTTTCCTATTTCATCTAAGCAAGCTCAGTTAGTAATATTATAGAAAGGCATAATCTCATTGTGAAAGAGAGAATTGACCCAACTGTAATGTTTCTGCCAAAATTGCAAAGGCCTCGGGAAAAGTCCTATTAAACACTTTCTCTGTGCAGAGTTAGTTCATGCTGTACCTTGAGTTACCACCTCACACAGGAGAGGAATTCTTAACTTTGGGATAGTTTGGAATAGACATTGGAATAGTGAGTAGATGACAACTTCTAGTTCTCTACTGTTTTCCCATAACTCCTGCTGGGAAGAAGGAAGGACAACAAAGTTTTCCTGGATCCATTAAAACACAGTTTGTAGAGCAGTCCAGGCCAGAAGAACTATCTTGAAAATGTGGGAACCTATGAATTGATTCTTTCATTAGTATTTACAGGAGAACTGTTGTGTCATTTCTGAGCCCAGGAGAAGTTCAGCCTTTGTCCTCCTGGCAAAATAAGTGGGTTACTCCTCTACCCAAGTTAAACAAGCTCACATCCCTTCTCCCCTCCTGGGAAGAAGCATGGAGAAGAACTTGCACAATCTCTTCGTCTTACTCATTGTGTGTCCTCAGTACAGCTAACCACAGAGCTGGGGACCACATCCAGGGGCCATAGCAGCCATGGAAAAGATCCTTCTGAAATCTATCGGAGTAAAACCTGCCAGACCCTCTGTGTTACATCTACCACTATATTAACTAGAAACTCACCAACCAGACACATGAGTTCCTAGCTAGTTTTGTTTCCTCAAGGTATGCAAGCAATTCAGAACCTGCTCTGATAGACGAGAAATTCTGCCTGTTTCTGCCAGCTCTCTTCCACCACATTACTGGAGCCCAATGAAACAGACCTTTCCTGCTGTGTCCGGCAATAACATCTGCTCTGTTGGCTGCCCTCACTTAGCTCCAGTAACCTTCAGCTTACAACTGCTTACTTAAATAACAAGCAAGCAAAACCTCCCAGCCCCCACTTTAATAATTAAACTAAATAACTGAAAATAAGTTGCAAACACTTTTCTGACATCATGTTAGCACTGTGCATTACAGAAGAACACTTGTCCTAAAGTTGAAATTTGGCTTTGGGGCCAAGTGCCTCAGCTCCTCAGTGGACTCAAATAAGTTCAGGCTGCTTCATCCTCAATTTCTTCTCTTGTGGCTGCAAACAAACTGCTGGGAGTCAACAGCAACTCCACCATATGTTGCATATGAAATCCCCCAGCACAATAATGATGTCAAAATACTGCTACTGGCCCCAAAACTTCTTTGCTATCAGTCACTCCTCAGCAGGAACAAGCTTCCATCCCCTTCTCTGGGGCTCATCCAGTTGTCCCAGGAATCAGGCTGATTTCCTTTTCTAAGCTTATGTATTACAGATGTCATAAAAGCAAGCTTTGTGTTGTGTTTTATTCCATTGTATAACCTCTTACTGGAGTCACTTGGGTCAGGAAAAGGGATTATTCCCCTCTAGAGCAGCTCTGTTGTTTTGACCCTGGTACATGAAACTATTTATTTTAAAATGAAAGCTAAACAAATAAATGAAAGGCAATGCAAGACCCAAGAACTTGTTCTTGTTTGTTTGTTCTTGAGTGTTGGAGGCTTTAATTTTTTGGGATGGGTGGGGAGAGAAAAAGGGTGAATGACTGTATTTTTATGGGAATATCTCCTTTTTCAGAAATCTGTAGTTAAGAAAGATCTTTTAAGCTAAGAAATCGAAAAAGAACTTCTGGAAGGAAAAATTACAGACTATCTACTTATGCAGCTAAATTCAGCATTTTTTCAGCTCAGAGTAGATTTTATCGAGAGTCAGGACTTCCTGGCAAACATGAGTGAATACAGCAGCATTCCAGCCTTGCCTGCTGTCTGTACTGGCCTTGCCACTTCGTACTGAAATTTCTGCAAAACACTCCTGATTGGGATTCCTGTGATCTACCGCTTACAAGCTGCTCTGAATCAGATTTCTTCCTTGAGCAATTTGACTCCTGTCAAGTTCAAATATGGATTTTCTCTTTAAAAAACAGTAAAATTGTTTGTTTTTCCTTCCTTATCCTCTTCTGCAGCAAAGCAGGTGAAGATTCAGAAAGATTCAGCTGAGAAGCCATTCAGCAAACCCGGGAGTGGGCAGGGATGAGCTCTGCCCTGGGCAGGGGTCAGATTTTCAGCTTGCCTCTTTGCCTTCCCCCTAAATCTCTGTGCTGCCTGTTAAACATTCCGTTTCTTCAGGGCTCAAACCATCCCAAAGAGAGCAGAGAACATCATCACCCTCTAGGTGCTGCAGAGCACTCCTGGAAGAGCTGCTCAGGCACTCACTGAGAGCAACTCAGAGGTTTTTGCAAGGTGTGAAGCAGGAATTATTTCAAAACTTGAAGCATCTGCCACATATTCATCTGTAATTGCTTCAGGTATAATCCATAAATCAATAATTCCTTAATCCTTCTTCTGTCATCAGACTACCCTTGCTGCCTAATCCTGCTCCCTGAAGTAACACATGGAGCTCTTTTGAATCACTACTACTGCCACAAACCTTGAGCAAGAGGCAGAGTGTACTGAGCTGGCAGAATTGGAGCCAGACTCAGGAATGAGTCTGATGGGGTCCAGGAGTTTCCATTCATGCTGGTGGGTGTGAGAGGGAAGATATCCCTTAGAGCTTCTTGGCATTTAGTAATATAATAAAACAAGCCATCCCTTATATTAGTGGGCACCTCCATTGGAAGTTCTCACATGAGTAGTCCTTTCCAGCTAATCTCTTCACAATTTGTCTCAGACCTTGAGCTGTGCCCTGTCTGCATCCACTCCGCCAAAGGGAAATCACACTCTTTGCAGCCCAGCTCTGCCTCTGGCCACAGTGAAGGAGCAACTTTAAGACTCTCTGCTTCATGACAGCCAATTTTATACAAACTTACTTTGTTCAGAAAAGGGCTTTGATAGAAAAGCTGCAATGTGATTAGTTAAGATGCAGAGTTCCTGTAACAGAACCACCAAGAAAGAAAAGTCAGCATCATTAAAAAGAACCTACTTCTGCTTCCCTGCTTATGAAGTTAGACCTTTCTCCCCAGAACACTATTATTTGTTTTATCAACTTGTTATATAAAAGCTGTTCCTCTTGGGGAGCACTGTGCACGCACACACACACACACACACACACAGAGAGAGAGAGATAATCACTAATAAACTGCAAAGCTCTGGATTTCACAAATTAATTCTGGCTTTATCTTGACAATCACGATCTGCCAACAAGTTCTCAGGTCCAACCATGACATTTTTGGTCCCATTAAAAGCAGGAATTTTAATACTTACATTGCAATTCCATACAATAAAGGCTGATGTTTAAAAAAATATTTAAAGTGAGCTGAAAAGCTTTTATTTTTTGTATTTATAAAGGAAATAATTGCTATTTTGCTTGGGAAATTAAGTTTACACACCTACCTAGAACTTAATTTGTTTCTCTTTTCTTAATACCTATAAATTGTATTTCACATATCTTCCTTTCATAAGCCCCTAAATTTGTCCTAGAGTAAATGTGTGCTTGTTTAAAGTAGTTTAACACAGTGGCTCAAAACCATTGGGGCTGTCATGGCAGAATTTTGAACTTCATGCTCCCAAGAAATGCATGGCCTTAACCTTGCCAAAACCCCCTGTTTTATGTCTAAATGGTCACAGATTTAATAATGGGCTGCAAAAAAGACTTGCCATTAACTACCTCCTTTACTTTGCTCCTAGTTAACAAAATACTTATGTCCACAGTGGATGCTGTAAGAATTGAATTAGTTATCTAGGATAATCTGCCCACATGAGCAAATGGTGTCCCACTAGGCCAATACAGAAATTAATTGTGGGATTCTTGTCAAATCCACATTGTTTCCTGGCGCATTTGCAAGCCACTCAATTAGACACCTTTCAAGGCATTTGCTGGTCTAAATGTAGCTAATTGCTCCAGTTCTGGCCGGGGATGATTCATCTCCCAGATGTCTCAGACCCCTCTGCAGCCCTGCTCAGCAAAGATCAATACATACACCCAGCCAACAGGATATTCCTGTGAACAGGGTATTTTTACTCATATGAGCCTCCCTTTTATATGATTAATCCCAAACAAGGAAGGTCTCCTGATTCATGCTCTTGACGCGGCAGCTCCTTTAGGTCTTGCTGGCTTCCCACACACGAGGGACTAGGCATGAATGCAGCCCCTTTGTCCGTACTCTCCAGGTGCAGCACTATTCACACTTGAGCCTGACAGCACAACACAACAGTTTTTATTTGCCACTCTCCTCTGTCAAGTATTCTTTTCTCTTGTGCCACTTCCTCATTTGTCCATATATCAGTGGCAAGGCTGGCCAAATTGAAGATGAATGAAGCACAAAGAAAGACTGTAGTTTCCACAGTGATGCTCTATGGGAAAGCAGCGCATGGTTTGGTTTTTTTTAGAGAGTCCTCAAAGGTCACTGGTAGCACTTGTAGCTGTGAGTCCCGGAAGGAAAGACCACAGCATTTGGTCCACTGGTTACCAGCTTTCAAGAAGAAATCCTCATGGGCTGAAATCCTCAAGAGCCATGGGGGAAAGGATGAAAAATAGAATAATCCTGACATTTCTTCCCCAGCTCCCTTTGTAGATGAGTAAATTCAGGCATATAGGAACGAGGGAAGCAGAGGCAGCTTGGTAATTCATTCCCCATGGAGTATGGCACAGAGTTGTAGGTGGGAGGTGTGTTCTTCCAGCCTTGGTGGATGGCTGCGACACAAAACTTTAACTCCATGTGGCGCAGCACCTTTGGCTACATAAAACCTCAGTGAGGCGTCCTCACTCCCCTGCTATTAGCTCAACCAGCCACCGGATGTCTTCATTGCTCCATGCCAATAGCCAAGGAACAGCATTACCCAGGAATGGGAAACAGGTCTCTTAAGGATGGGGATACACTAAATGACACCTGGAAGATCACAGCTCACTCACCAAACCTGAGTTTTAGCAGAAACCTATGTGCAGTGGTTGGACATAGCTTGAGGAACAGGTTTTTGTTCAACACAGTGCCGGCTGTCCCTGGAACCTTCACTTAACAGGACAGGTTGTCTGTGTTTCTCCATCAGCAAACTGGAATGCTGGATACCCCCCAGGGGAAGTGTCAAGAGAACTGCACAACATCCAGAGAGCATTTGGAATGCCGAGGTCCCTACTCCAGAACTGCAAGGATCCCTGTCAGGCCCTTGCCCGTCTGCAGTTCCCACTGTCCCTCTGCTGTTGAGTGCGTGGCTCAAGGGACTACAAGGGGGAAGAACTGT
The DNA here is from genome assembly GCF_008360975.1 of Lichenostomus cassidix. Classification (NCBI taxonomy): domain Eukaryota; kingdom Metazoa; phylum Chordata; class Aves; order Passeriformes; family Meliphagidae; genus Lichenostomus; species Lichenostomus cassidix. The sequence continues at coordinate 482,673 of NC_139483.1, forward strand.
CCACCCTTGAGAGATGGTTCCCACCCAGCTCTGTACATCTGCATCCAGCTTCAGCAGTAAAAGAAAAGGGAGGAAAATGAATTGCATTTGAGTGACATATATAAATACATATACACAGAGACAGCTGCTGTAAGCTCTAGTTGTAGCATGGAGGTAGGCAAAGGCCAGCACTGAGCTGGACAGCACCACCATAAACATGCATAGTGGAAAGACAGCACATACCTACTGTCTCCCTGCAGGTCCCTGGAGTGTGTCTGTCAGTTAATTAATTTCTCTCAGTTTCTTCTTTTTCTCTCCTAGTAACCCCTCCTTTCATGTCTTTCCTTGTCAATCTTTTCTTCTTCTTCCACTGTTTCACTAGTGTTGGTAATGCTGGATCACACTCAAACCATCATCTCTCCCCAGGATCAGTGCTGGGCACTAAAAATTCCTCTATGCCTCCTGAACTCTATGTGAAAGAGGACAGAAAGTCTCTCTCAGCTGCCTGCTCATCCTTATCAACACCTGCCTCCATGGAACCTCACATTGCCAGTTGTTACTGGAGACACTTCAGAACAGTTCACAGGAAGGAACTACACCAGGCGGTGGTTCCCAGCTTTATTGCTTTCCTGCCCAGGACATGTGCTGCCAGCACTTGGCTTAGGCACACCTAGAAATGCCTTTTACAATCCTGTACCAGTCAGGTTTGTCAGGGATATACTCAGGTAGGAAAGGCTGAAGAGATGTAGCCCAAATACAACACTGAAGTGAACGCAGTTTCAGTAAAACATGGGTTTGGGATCTCCCAAGGCCTCAGCATAGCATATAAAGAAATTTATCTTTCTTATCAAAACTCTTCATGTGCTAGCAACTGCATATTTGTTTAAGTGCTTTCATATGGTTGGGTCTGTCTGACACAACAGCCATTCAAAGCCCCTGCTGACTCAGAACTTTCTTGGCAATTCCACTATTCCTTGGATCAATTCTGCCTTTGGGGGAGATGTAACACAGCACTGAAAACAACCCACTTAGGGTTTCTCAGCTGTTATTGACTCCTTTGGTATGTCCATTCCATTCACTCAAAAATTACTGCATCAGCAAAAGCCCCATCACATTTCTAATCTTTTCTATACCATTGTATTTAAGTCACCAGGATTATTTTCTTGGTGCAACAAATTAAATAAGCAACCTAGACACTTTTATGCAGTTTTCTAATAAATATTTGCACTTTTAGTGAGGTGGTAAGCCTGTCTCTTTCTGGCAGATGCACTATTTTCATTTCTAAAGAAGCTGAGGTCCCGGTGTCAGCAGACGGAGTACTCAGGGCAAGACTTCTGGCAAGAATACTGAGCACCTTTGGAAAGTTTCACATCCAAAAAGTCTGATATTTCCAGTGAGAATTCTATGGTAACAGCTTGAGTGGTCAAACACATGATATTTTAAATGTGCAATCATATTTTTAATAATAGAATCATGTTATTTAGTATGTTATTGCTCCACTGTTATCAAAGAGCAAGGGAAAATGACTTCAGTATGATACTCCTGAACACAGACTGCAGCTACTAATAGTAAAATAGATGCTGTGGTATATCTTAATTTTATTTTCTGGCAGCTTTTCTTTAATTATTTAACTTGTTCTGACTAATGATCATCTTATTTTCTCTACCACACTGTCAGGTTTTCAGGCATTTTCTCCTGGTTGCTATTTCAGATGGAAAGCTTTAGGAGCTCTTTTAAGCGCTCCAGAAAATTAAACATTAACTGAGTCTTTTGTTTTTGCTTTTAAAGAATAAATCTAATGAGAAGTAGGTCTAGCTGAACCCTGTTTCCCCAAGCATTATTCCTGAAGTCTGTTAGCACCTTGTATCTCTATTTTTCTCTTACCACTGTAGTGTTTACAAGGTCTCTAAGTATGTATTCACTTCCCAATTATGCCAAACAGACCAACTCAAACAGGAGATACCATTCCCAAATTTGAGCAAGTAGCTCTTTGGGGCAGCTATTAAAAAAAAAAAAAAAAAAAAAAGAGGAAAAAAACCCAAAACCACCAAAAACTGAACATCACTCAGATCCACTAATTCAAATTGTTTTTGGCTTACTTCCAGGCTATGTCTTAAGCTTTGAATAGGGACTAATGCAGAATACACACACAGAAGTTTATTATTCCACTGCTGCTTGGAGAATGTGTGCCAGAGAGAGCAGGGCAACATGTGTAAGGGGACAATAACCCCTTATAGCAAAGTTTTGCAATTTAAGATGAAAAGTAGGTGTTCTGCTATGCTGACAATTGTAATCCTTGTTATAACAAGCAGTGCTACAAATCCTTGGACACCGTCACTGGAGCTACACCCACGTATGATGCTGCTTGGGTAACACAGCTGTGGGGCTCAGCTGCTTCTGCTGGAAAACAGAAGCTATCGGGGCTCCAGGGTCAGCAAGAGGCCTGGGTTACTTCCCTGAGCTATCAGGGCTCTGGAAACACATGGCTGCTGTCTAACGAAGCCTGTTGCAAAGCCATTCCAGGATCCAATCCCTGAAAACAGTCCCTCCCCACATTGCTATTAACTCTTCTGAGCACTCAGAACCAACACGGGGCCTTTGTGGCTTTGATTTACACCTGTATTCAGATATAAGCCTTCTGGCAAAGATCCAAACATACCCTCTTTCATCTCTCTGTTTCTCCCTGGCATTTGATTTTCCACCTCCAAAAGTTTATACGGAAAAGCCAGAAATCACAGCAATCCAAGAGGAGAACCTATTTCTGATGGCAAAGAACCAGGCTAACACCTGAGAGTTATGGCACTACAGAAAACCAGACTACACCAGCAGTCTTAATGGAATAATCCCTCCTTAGGAACAGAGGGAAGCTTGGTTAAGGAATGTCAAAGAATTGTTAAGGAATACACTTCACCACGGAACTGGAACTCAAGTATTGAGCCATAGAATGAATTGCTGTTCCCACAGATGGGCTGTGGATGGGCCAGCTTAGCTTGGAAAAACCACCTGCTGTTCTGAAGACACAGCTCATGGCTACATCTTCCTTGTGGGCCATGAGAAAACTGAGGAAGAGTCTCAGCTGTGGGATACTTGGATAATTTTTTTCCCCCTAAAACTGAGCCAATAGAAAAGTGATTTGCAGCTGAAATCAAGGGTTGGTCTTGATCAATCAATCAAAAGGGACGTGGAGGATGATCACACTATTGCAGTTTACTAAACCTGCAATGTGAAAAAAACGAAGCTGGTCCCCTGACACAGGCTCCACATACAAAAATTCAGACAACATTGATTGCTGCAGGAAGAAATAGAACAAAATCATGGATTTTTACATAGTCAAGTTGATGAGATGCTCAGCAGAACTACAGTGTGAATTATCATATAATTGATACTAACATGATTATTATTCTTACAGGAAAATTTATTTGTGCCAACAAAATTGGTGTGTTTTCCCTTTCTTTCATAATTCCTTTTTCTTTTAAGAAATGTAATTACATGTCCACAAACACCATGCCTGCAAAGGGAGCATGCCAGAAAGCTGTCAGCCTTTTTACTCATCCTGCCATGCTGCCAGATGCAGAATGCATTGATTTTCTGAAACCCATGAGGTGTCTCATTTTGCTCAATTCTCCACATCTGTGTGAAGCCACACGTGCAGAAATCAACACAGGCACTTTGTTAAGGTGGCAGCTCATAAGATCACTCAGTTTAGTTCCCTTCCATCACAAGTCTCCTACATTGCTAGGCTAGAAAACAGCATTGAAAGAATGAGAACTACTATTTCCACAGCAGATTACTCCAGACCTACTGCAGCCACCTGAAAGGCAGGACTGCACAAACACAAGCATACAAAGTAAGAGTTTTGCCATTCCTGGATTCCTGTGGAACAAATCTGGAATTTTGCCATGCCTTTTTCATGACAATGTTTTTGCTATCTTCTACCACCTGCCACATTAGTAGGCTACCAGAAATGAAAACCTAAGTCATCTTAGGGTAAACTTTGTTATTCTTTATTAATGCTCTATAAATCAGTCCTGTTATAAATCAGGGAATGTTCATTAATCAATTCTCAAAAAAATATTTCATTTGGCTAAGAGTGTCAAATCATGAAAGTAACAAAGCAAAAATTAAAACCATGTGCTAGAAGTGGGTTCATGACAGCATGCTTACGTCAACAAAGCCTCGTAACTGCACAAATAATTACCATAGATCATGTTAACTTTCATTAAATAAAACCATGCTGAAAACCAGTAGTACAATCCTTATAAAGCACACATGTTTTCTAATACATTTGTGTACTCAGGGCAGCATTTTGCACTCAGTTAACTGCAAACTTGAGTTGCATATGTGTAAATGTGGGCAGAACTTTTCCTGCTGGCTTTCTATACACAGATATTTAAAAAAATATTTCTAGTAGTTTGCTTTGTAGACAGAACAATGTTATTTTCATTTTAAGACAGACTACATTGCTGAGTGAGAGAAACAGAGGACCAAAGTTCAGGGATATGCAGACTTCACTCCTTAGCCTGTTCCCATCCAGTTATTTAATCTTTGATAAGGTATTTGTAACAAAGTATTTAAACCTGATTGAGATCAGATCATCAGTTAGTGTGAACTGATTTGTCCATTAATTAAGAATATATTCCTTGTCTATATATGACCTGGAATCAACTGGGCCCTGGTTTCCTTAACACAAAGTTAGGCAACACTATCTACATTTACAAGAAGTCAGTAATAAAAAGCTGTGCTAAGAACACAACAGAAGTAAATCTTCCCAGAGAAGAAAAGTGAAGATAACATATCAGTTCCCTTTGCAAGATAACTCTGCCAGTGAGAGAGTATTTAGCTGGTATCACTGTCAGTTCTAGAGCATTAGAAAAGTATTTGAAAAAAAGAAACCAACACATTTGTCACACACAAGTGTAAAGCAGATCTGACCCCAGAGCTGGACTAACAGAACATCATGCTCACTTCCCTAGACGACAGCAAACCACAGGAACCACATGAGTTTCAAATTCCAGCCTGGACCCATTTAGAGGCCAGTTTTCTTCTTTTCCCTTGTTTCTGTTTACTGATATTTATGTTTCAGCCACTCCTAGAAGTTCTAAGTGATATCACAGTGCTGCTGAACTAGGCAACGTAAAAAATAAATACAGCAAAATAAAACATACTGAGGCAATCTCCAAGCAATTGGAAATTAAAGCCGACAAGACAGGAAGCAAAAGCTACATTATGTTAATTTTGCTTACCCCATGCTTAAGTCAGTGGAAACTGGAGAGAAGGTACTGATACAGGGCTAGGTGAAAAATACTAAAAATAATTTTAAAATTAGTTGAAATTTAGGCAACAAAACACAACCAAGTGATACACGTGTGGATCATCCAGGTGACAGCAAGCTGGGGTAACACAACTGTCACCAAGGCATGTGCAGCCTGATGGTACAGCAGTGCAATCCTTTGCACTGTTCCTCTTGTTGCAGGGATGTCCTGGATGCATCCTGCTCACAACTCTAATGTTTTCCAATCACAGTAGGTGCATGCCTGGTCCTTAGAACTGCAAGGAACACAGAAGCAAGCCCTCATAAAAAGGCTCAGAAGGCAGGGGGAAACAAAAAGAGTGAGTCTCTCCATATTGCTGCTTCTAGAACATCTTCATGTTTTGCCAGTCAAGCCTCTCAGGGCTGCTGGGGGCTGATCCATCACACTGGAAAGCCTAAGGCTGACTCCAAAAAGCAAAACGCCTGCCAAGCACAGGGCATGGACACCTGAGCATTGCCTCAACCTGTTTGTGCAAGTTTCTCATATTGAAGTTTCTATGCACTAATGGTTATCAAATGGGTGGCTGTTTAATTTACACAGCGAAGCCTACCCTGTGGAGCTCATACTTTAACTATTTTAAACAAACATTAGCTACAAACTCTAAAATGGGGCACTTACGAGGGCTTTTATATACATTCAGTTATCTAGGAAAAAGAAATAGAAAAGAAGATAATTTAAGCCTTGGCATGGATGGAGCTTCATCTCTGAACTTTAGCACCTTATGCTTATTAATCAGTTGTGGCCTGAATGTTGGCAGAATCAAAAAACATTCTGCCAGGATTCTGATCAGAGATAAACACCAACTGTATCTATAGAATAAACTCTGATTCGCTGCACAAAATTCAGGTTATGCAAAAGCCTCTCCTGATCTGCAGCAGGACAACCCGTCCAGTGTTGGGGCAGGATTGAAAGCCCCTGACGTGCAGGGAAAACAAATGCCTGCCCTGTCACAGGCCTGGTGCACATAGCACCCATTTGCTGATGAGCTGCATTGATTCTGTGAAGTGTCCCATGAAATAGGCCTTCAAAGCAGTAAAGAAAAATCCCACCCCGAAAGAGGACAACCACTGTGAAAGCTACAGAACCTTCTTTGTGTGTCTGCTCTCCCCTTCAGGCCAAGGCCTTTGCCATGAGCGCACACAGCAGGACAGAGAGAAGCTGTGGTTATTCCCCAGATCCTGTGGCCACTTCCCGCATTCACCTGACTCTGTATCTGTGTTCTGAAATTTCAGAGCCAAACTCAGTCCTTTAAATCACTCAGAACTTTAGGCAGGCTATTAAGGCAGCAAGATGCTGGATAAGCACAGCTACAAGCAGCCAATGTAGATCTCCATCACAGGGGTGACAGGAGAAGTCTTTGCTGAAAGTTTCCAGATAAAATAAGAAGCTGAATAATTAATCAGAAAGAACTTTTTATCTCCACTTCCCTTCCTTGCCTTCTTCACATTTTTTTCTAAAGGGAGGGGAGGGGAGGGGGAGAGGAGGAGGAGGAGGAGGGAGGGGAGGAGGAGGGGAGGGGGAGGGAGGGGAGGGGAGGGGAGGGGAGGGGAGGGAACATTAACATCTCTAAGGGATGTTGAAAAGCAGGCAGCAGTCTGTGCATGCACAGCCTAAAAAGTGTGAGCTCTAGAATGTCTCTGCTTGCACATTCACACAGCTGCCTTCTCTGTAATTTCCCACACACACTTCAAGAATATGACTAAATACGTTAAACTTCACTTTCCCCTCACCCCAGGGAAAATTGGATTTTTAATTAGAGGAAAATGTCTATTTTCCTTGAACATAGTAATTACATTTTTTCCCCCCCAAGTCACAAAGTTCATTTGGGAAAGTTTTACCTGAATGTTTTTGTTTGGCTAAATTGAGAGGGAGGTTGGTGGTGGAAATAAGTGAGGGCAAGGGGAAGTTTTTTCTATATTTTTATTTTGGAATAAAAATTTGGATTTCCTGAAAATGTTGAGATACAGAGTGTGAAAAAGTCTCAAAATTACACTGGAAAATTAATTCAAATTACACATGTATGTTAGTATTTAGTGAACACTTCCTTCCCCAAGGAGGGGGTCGGTCCATGGGATAAGCCAGCTTATTCTTCTCCTCCCTCAACTTGGCTGTAACTCTCCAGCTGATTCAAGCAAGAGCACTTGTGTGCTGAACTGCTGGATGGTTGCTAATGCAGACCGTCACTGATTTCACATTTATCCACATGACGCTTTCTGAGAGCAGCCTGACGCACAAGCTAAGCCTCTGTTTTAAAACCAAAATCATCAAGTGCTTTCAATTCAGGAGAAAGGAGTTCAGGGACACCAAACCCAGTTCCCCCAATGCTAGATACAGCTGTGTGACAAAGAGGGGAAAAAAAGGTTCAGTCCAGATCACTTAATCAACAAAATTAGTCTGAATCCAACTTTTACTGAAGGCTGAAGTACCACACACACAACAAGGGCAAAAAGGGCTTGTTTCTGAAAACATAACATTATTTATGGGGTGGACTTGCTTCACACTAAAAATCAGGGCCACTGCAGGTTCACAAAATAGAGACAATTTTCATCTGTTAGTTTATGTCCAAGGGGAATCTGTGTCACTGGAAGCCATATGATATTCCCAGGCATTAATCTTGTGTTCAGGACTTAACCTTGTTCACAGAATAACTGGATGTATGTTTAATGGAGAATCCCATTAGAAGGGGGGTTTATTAATGTTTTTCTTCCATGACTCCTGGAACTTAACTGCATGTTCAACACAAGTAATGAATGTGTTTTGGGAAGAAGATGAAGAAGTGGTCATGATATAATGATCGATAGGATGTAGGTAGCTAGGAGAACGGAATGTGAGCCAAAGACTCACTGAATCCAGCAGGCTTTGGATAAATTTAAGGTTAGACATGTATCTTGCAAACACGCCAAATAAAAAGGGCAGAACTGATCCTTTTATGGAGCAAACAAACACAGATGGAAGAGCCCTTGGAAGATGTTTGAGGGGTGGAGCTGTGATAGGAATAAAAATGGCATGGTCATGCAAAAAGGTCGCCCTCACTGATGCTCACTGACACCCCGTTTCATTTTAACAATGAAAAAAAGAGGGTTATGGAAGCTTTTCAATAAACTGAGCTTGTTTGGAAAGAAGAAAATGGCCACAGACCATATTATGATGGAAAATGTCCTCCCTATTAAAAAGAATGCTTAGTTCAGGCAGAAAACATCCTCAGAAATTGAGCCACATCTGCCCTGCCCTGCTCTTCCATGCATGCTGCTAAATCTTACCCATTCCATTTCCACCTGCACCTCAACTCTGCTTCCTCTTTCCCACTGACCCCTCAGATGTGGAAATAATAAAGGAGAAACGAGAAACTGCTCTTGTTTCCTGAACCATACCAGCTTCTTCTGAATTTATTGTTGAGATCTATTTTTTGGCAGGAATAACAAGAGAGGTCAAGCTGGAACACAGCTGCAGGTGTGCAGCTACAGCCCACACCACTGCTTTGTGTGGAGATAAAGGAAAACATGGGAGGGTTTAAACTGTGCCTGACAGGCTAGAGGCTCTTTTATCTCTCCTTGAGGGATGTTGGAGGGGAGCAGCTCAGCTGCTGCTCCACCAGATAAATTTTTCCGGCTGATTTCTGGGAAAGCTTTGATTTCTGATTTCTGGAGAAGCTTTGTATTACAGCTGATCCACACATCTGGCCATTTCTCCTCTGGTTTTCTTTGCATATGGTGTTGGAAAAGCCAACGAGAGCAAGCTAATCTGAAATCCAAACCAAGTCAGCACCAAGAAGAGACTAGAATAAGGGTTTGATATTTTCACTAGTACAAGAAAACAGAGAAGCTCTTCATGTTCAGCAACAAAACAAGTGCTGTGAGGGGTGAAGAAGTACTGACACTTTCACTAAAAAAAAGACATTGATATAAGACTTATATTTTGCTGATGTCTCACTTTAGGCCTTACAAATCCCATTTGGGAGTGGAGCAGAACTTGCACTAAGCATTTGGGAAATTTGTTATTTGGGAGAGGCAAAACCTGAAGCCCAGCAAGAAAATAGGACAACTCTGCCCAACATTTCTGAGGGGACAGCAGAGATCTCACAAAACCCGGTTACCTTTGATTCAATTTGTGACTGCAAACATATATATTTCCTTTCCACAGTTGCCTCTCAATGTCACCACTGCACAAATGTAGTGAAACGACTTTGCTCCCAACAGTTCCCACTTAGAGTTCCCACTTTTCTCACCTAAAAAAGTGACTGCAATACAAGAATTCAGTTTTGGGAGGGGAGGAAAAATCCCCAGATCCCCAGCTCTCCCAGAGAGCAAGTGCATTTCTGCTGTGTTTTTGGACTGGTGAATAGGACTGAACACTTTAGGAAATGCAGGCTACTTTATTTTCTTCAACAGGAACACAAGTCAAAATTCAGCTGTCTTTTTGTCTGCCCCAAAAGCCTGAAATTCAGACTGAAAGCAATAAGGGCACATCTGTACTGGTGGTGCATACATCATGGAGAGGGATCTGCCAACCAGGAGTGTATCCTGGGGAGTATATCCCAGTCTTTTTGTACATCTTACCCATCATCTTTACATCAGGCTCCAGCTCCATAAAATCTTTGCCTTAAGTACAAATTACATTCCAAGCAGGTGTACATCAAGTTTCTTTCTGGAAAAGTGAACTTGAAAGCATAATTAGGCCAGCCCTGCCCTAACTATTTGCCCAGTGACTTCAACACAACTACAAGCAGCATAATTCAGAATATAAACCAAATATATAAGTACACAGACTGGATTGTTGTGCTGTGCCTTCACTACAAGTCCCACCAAACTGCCATTTTTGTAAGTATTAGAAATACACTTTTAAGACCTTCTAGTTCCAGTACTCATTGCTCTGGTCTAAGAACAAATGTTGTCTCTCAGTTATTTAAATAACCCTTGCTCCTGAAGCATTCATGTCCCCAGAAGCTGCCACACTTTTTCTTGGCTGGGGAACCAAGACACAGACTTGTGATTTGTCCAAGGTCATATAAAAAGATATTAATAGAGCAAATTTATGTCATGGCCAACATCTGGTGTAGATTATTTACAAATAAGTTGGCTCTCTAAAAAAAATAAAATAATGGTTTTTAGGTTTGTTTACAAAGTCGTTTCCACTGTTTTATTAAGAGCACATGGGGCCATGCTTCCAAACAGCAGCATTAAAAATAGACTAGGATTCATGGTGGATGAAATTCAAGCTTTGGTTTTGATAAGCATCCAGAAAGTCAGGATTAGCCAAACTCCTTTGGTCAGCCAAGAATTTATAGAAAGACATTTATTATGGAAAGCTAGGGTACGAGAAACCTAAACAGAAGCAAGCCAGAGTCTCACAGACAAATCCATCTGCCATGTAAAGGTGGCCTGGGCTGCCAAGGCTCAACATGCAGGACACCTTACAGGAGTGAGAGGAAATCATCAGCTACAAGCACTGGAGTTAGAGCAGAGCACAGAAATCAGGTCAGTGTGAAGGGAGATGGATGATTTCCTCTGGGAACCAATTCCCATGGATTTTTGTCAGGCTGTGGTCAGCCTTTATCCACCGGTGTCTGGCAGCCTGACCACTGTGCCCAGTCATGGACAGACTGCAATGGCTCTAACACCAAATGAGCCCTTGCCTTGCTGGAATCAGTGTCAGCACTGCTGACAGCGTCAAAGCAGCTGTAAAAATCCTCTGTTTGGACACCAAGGGGTCGGACACTTGTAAAGAACAGTATGTGACTGACATCTTGCCACCAAAAGGCAGGAAGGAGAATGAAAAATGTCTAAGCATTTGATCTGAAGAATTCAAAGAAGGTCAAATGTACTTTATTACCCACAGTACCAAAGTACAGCAGATTTTCAGATGAGGATGTTGGATAAGGATTTGCCTTTTATATCAGCACTAAATTTTCCCTGTGAAATAGCCTAATTTGTCAGAAGCTGGAAATCTATAAGTCTAGCAAAGAGTGATCTCCAAGATGTCCAGGTCTGTTCCACTTCCATTCATTGCATAGGTAACCCCACCACAAAAATCCAGCTAAGAATGTTCACTGCTTACACTGGATTGAGTTACACTTTGTGATCTGAAGAAACTGGCCAGGTTACAGAAGGAGTAAAGGAAGAGTATCTAGTATTTAGGAATTAATTAAAAAATCCAGATTAAAAGAATGAGAGCACATGGAAAAATAGTAGAAAAGCATATGAAATCTGCCAAACCCAGGATTCAACAGGAAAGAGAGCATAACTGGGGAGTGTTCCTGAGCATGAGTGGGTGACCTTCACATAATAGCATCAACTGGATGCTTGCATTTTGATTTTCCATTTGATTTTCAAATAGACAGCAAAGGTGAAATGCTCAAATATTAACTTAGAAGGTTGGTAAAAGAGCTTAACCAAACCTCGCTGTGTGCAGTTTCTGGAGATTTTAACTACCTGTCTACACATCTGTAGGAAATGTGTGAGTTTACCTTGGAACCACAACCCTCTGTTCATAAACCTGGAACTAAGATGTACTGAAACAGCTTGCTGTCTTTTTAGGACTCTAACATTTAATCCTGTCAGACCTCTGCCAACCTGGAAATGGTTGGACCCATTTCTGTCACAGCCAGGAAGGATTACTGCATTCTTTCTCCTGAATTATTTTTACAGAAACTTCAGTTCACCCAAAGCTGAGGACCTTCCTGTGAGCTGAGTATCTGGCACTTTAAAGAATAAGGCAGATTTACCCACTGCAAAACCAGAACACTGATACCAGACTGCAGCCAGATGCTGTTCTGAAATATTTAATCAACAGGGTAAGGATCTCTCATAAACACTTTCTATTACTACTCTGTACCTTCAGATGAATTCAGGACTGAGATTTTTTTTACCTGGCACAGATGCTTTTGTGACTGTTCTCCACTCTATATCCATTTGTCTTCCATCACCATCATCCACATCCCAGCAAATCTTGCTGCTTCCAGGGTTCTTATTTGTTGCAGATCCTACTTTATCAGACTGGGGCCAAATCCACACCAGCTTGTGCATTATGTGATCAAACTGGTGCAAAGCAGTGATGCTCAAAGGGCAATTCACCAGCTGAAGTTGAGGCCACTTATTGGCAAAACAGGGCCAGGCTTTGAGTTTCATGTTTTAGAAAGTGGCTGTGGCTAGCACAGGTCTTTCCCATGAGAATTTTCTCCTGTGTTTTATAAACAAAGTTTGTATGTTATTAAAAACAGTGTCTCAAGATTTGGACAGTTCAGGCCTGGCCAATCAGGCCTAGAGGGAGGTTTCTGACTGACCAATCTGGGTGACCTCTGAAAAGTCTATATAAGCTGGAATCAAAATAATAAAGCTCTCTTTTCTTGCCACGCTGAGAATCCAGGTCTTTTTCTCTGCTAGCGGCTCAACAGTGACATCTGTTAACTTTTCAAAACAAAGTGTGACTTAATCCCCCCCTCAGATGATCTGTGGTCTATTCAACACAGTGAGAATAAATACAAATGATTTTTCCTTCCCCTGCTCTTTTGCCTCACCACAAAGGAACAAGTGTCCCTGTCATTCTCAAGGCCCGTGGGACAAAGTCAAAGAAGAGGGGAACTTAAAGCTCTGTTTATGAGGAGTTTAAATTTGTTATAAAAGTTGGTTCTGTCCACCTGGCATCATTTAAGCAAACAGGTGAATATCACTTGTTGAAAAATAATGGGCTTGAGACTCCATTCAACTCTAATGGTTTTACACTGTTATGACTCTGAACAGACACATGGGATGTTTATGCTCTGCAAATAAATAGAAGTAGCTTTTCTTTCAGCAAATACAATCTGTTTCACCCTAATGACCGATGTTTCCACTGCTGAAAGAAATCCCAGTCCTACTTGGCTAACCCCAGTATTAGTCAATAATGACTTTTAGAGTATTCAGTCAACCTTCTGGGAAAAACAATATTATGTATGGGTTTTGCCAAGGCAGAAATCATAAGCAAAAATATTGGACCAGCAGACATAAATTAGCACAGCTCCCTTGACAGAGGTTGCCCAAACTACATGCTTTGCAAGAGAAAAGAAATAATAAGTAAACTTCCCTACTAGTTATAGGAGACAAAACTGATGTTTCAATTAGCATATTAATCTAAATCATTGGTAGCAATAGTTGGGATGATTTCAGTTTTTTCTATATTTTTCTTTCAAGAGCACAAATCGCCACAGCTAATTTGAAAAATAACTCCACATAATACGCACACAAGAAAAAAATAAATCTGCTTTTAAGGTAAACAGGCTCTAATTCAGATTTTTGTTATCAGAATGGGACTCTGAAGTGGTGCACATAAAATTCAGCTTTTGATATGGTACTAAAGGCTACAACAGATGATGTTGGAGAAGACCTGGCCAAATCTTTACTCAGCTGCTGCAAATGTCTCTTCTGAAATGCCCAGTTTTTCCTGAAAGAAAGGACTGCTCTGTCCAGATGTGCCCAAAAGATGTCCATGGACAAGACCTTTGTCTGTAACCATCCCAAAGAAACTTTAGGTGAATTCACACCACACAACTGGAGAAGTGAAAAAATCAAAGACAAAAGCACTTAACTTCCATACATCAATCAAAACAGAAATATCTTTTTCAAAAAGCCATCTCCAATTTCAGAAAAAAGGAAAAAAAATTTCAAAACACAGAATGCACAAAAGCAGCAATCTTTGCTTATTTCTAATGAAGAGGTTGTGCCTCAATGTGGCCACCTTTTAAAATCTCTCCATCACAGAAACAACCATTTGCATTGATTGTAGGACCAACAGCCCTACAGGTTACCCAAAGATGATCACATCAAATTTTTGTGCTGGTAGAAATTTGTCAGATGTAAGGATAAAACATTGGGGCTCAAATCCCCGCCTGGAATAAATGGATTTCTGCGCACTGCCGAGCTCTGCTCATCTCAAGCAGCTGATGGTCCAGCCCTTTGAGACTCCACTATTGTTCCAAGTCAGCCCAGTTAGTTCATGACCTGCCTTGCTCTGACACCCCATAAACTTGAGCATTTCAAAGAAGCAATGACCCTACTAGCATGTCTACTGTCTCTGGTTACCCCAGGCCAACCCACAGCTGTTCCTCATCAAAAAACTAAAGGAATAAACCCTCCTAATAGCAACCCGAAAATCTAACGGGCATTTTTCCACTCTAAGCTTGCATATTTGAATGCTGATTTGCTTATCTCCCAGCCAGTGCTAATTATGAAGTTATTAACCTCTCCGTGAACTCCATTCACATCATAACCTGGTTTCTTTCCCTGCTGACATACAAAGGCATGAGGAACACTCAATTTAAGAGGTGGAAAAATCATCATAGAAAATGCTATTGCTGAGATACCTTGTCCAAAACCACTCTTCCCAATTTCTTTACAGCTGAAAAATCACATTGAAGTCAAAGATTCGCTGGTTTGTGGTCTACTGAAACAGTTTTTAAACTACATTTATTCACAACCCTGCTTATCCTGCTCATCCTGCTCACAGTAAATAAGATGAAGTAAGTGATAGAAAAACTTGCACACCAGTAATTGTGTCTTTTTAAAACCTCACAAAATACAGTCAGTTTGTGATCCTCTTCTGACCTATGACAGGGAAATCCCTACTTTCAATATACACACAAAGATGTCAAAAAGCAAACACTGCAAGTATAACAAATTTGGCAGAATCACCTCTTACCTGGCAGGTGGATCAGCCAGCAGACAGTGTGTGCCTCCAGGAGAAGGCTCAGGTCTCCAAGGAGAACTATCACTGCTGCCGGCAGCAGTCACCTGTATCACTTTTGGGAGGTAAGAAAAACAAAACAGCCTTTCTGAAGAACAAGTCTGACATGAATTTCATTGAAGTTCACAGAAATGCTTCCTATTAATTTCTGTGAGCTTTGGATCAATTCCTGTATTTGGCAACTGAAGGGATGCTCGTGCACTGGAGACAGGAGTAGCTAAAAATAAATCCAGTAACAGAACTGAGATCCTCTGCTTGTGTGGAGGCTCCCGGCAGAAGTGTTGCTGCAAGTATGTTCAGAAAGAAACATAAAACAAAGGCTTGCATTATTTCTGCTTAGTAACAGCAACATTTTTAACAATGTGCTCTTCAGTATAGCTTTAAAAATAGAGCTATTTTTTAGGTTTGCTCACCTAAAACTACAGGTAGAGGGCACAACAGGCAAATCCAAGCAACCAAACTATTAATTAGTGCAAGTTCCTGTGGTACCTGAGCTAAAATGTTACTGCAGAAGTTTGATTTTGTATAAGGATATGGTTGGTACCTGATGACACAGAAGGTCCTAAGACCACAAGGAAAGAGCTGCAGGGTTTTATCTCCCTAACCCCCAAGTCTCCAACACACGCAAGGGCAAAATTGTAACAGCTGGAGACAACACACAGCTCAAACTGAGTTTTGCCCATCATGACGAAATAAGTTGGCATCAAACACCGCAAAGCACCCAGAGGCTTTGCCAGAGCTACTGACTTGCGTGCAAAGTGCTCAAATGCTGCTCTGACACACAGCAAATAAAGCTGAAAAAATGACATCTCTGCTTGTAAAATTCAACCACATGGATTAACTCAAATATATTTAAATACTGCAGTATAACCTTTCATATAAGTTCAATTATATTTTCAGATGTTCCCTCAAATGATACCTCTAACACCTGGATCTCTTATTGCATTTCACCGAAGAAGAAAGAACAGAAGGGAAGATTCAAGGAGAAATCTTCTTAGCCTAACTGCTCACAACAGAGGTGGGGAACAAGTGAGAGAAAGCCCCTGCTTTATTTGCACAGATACAGACACATCTTGTTGCTCCCTTGCAGCACCAAAGTGGGGAGAAAAATCCAAACTCAGCAGCCAAGAGTTACTGAGCACACTGTGATTAAGGACATCTCGGGCTCAAGAGAGAAGTGAAGCAGACACAGAGTAGCAAACACCCTTCCCACTCTAGCACACAATTAGGAACAGGAGCAATGATAAAAATCTGCAGAATACAGAATATGCTCCTCCTCCCTTCCAGGCCTCCTCTGGAAAACCTCCACAAGTCACCAAAGTCCCAAGGATGGTCCACGGAGCATTGGGATGACTTCCCACCTGGATGTGCACCCAGGACTTAAATCCAGATATATTGTTCCAGAGAAATCTGGTTAAAATAAACATGGCAATACCCTCACTCATATAAACAACCCAAGCTGTTTATATGTCAAGTTCAGACATTCATGCCAGCTAGCCAAGGGCTGCAGGCACTGATTTTGCTCTATGGTGAAATCACAGTAAAGCAATAAAATTGTGTAACAGGGTTTTGCTGGATAGAACTGAAATGCAAAATTTCCTTCAAATTTTTTTTGTAAATGAATGAAAAGAAAAAGTTACAGCATCAAGCCTGACATAGCCTGAACCTCTTCAAACCTTTGAAGAGAACACTGACAATTTATATTTCAACTTTTGGTGGGAGGTAGGAGAAAAGGGGCCAAGTTAATGATTTCTCCAGATCTCCTGCAAAATGGTTTATTTGTGGTGGATTTCATTTTTTTTAAATTTTAGATTACAAAATTTTTCTTTTCAATCCTCCTCTTACACTGAACGGGTGTTCCAAAACTTTTATTTCTTTCTTTTTTAACCTGATTTATCAAAAGCTGCTGATCTGCTGAGCCTGGCAGATTGGAAAGGCAATTCACTAGTGAATTCTGACCTTTGCTCAGTGTGAGAACATATTCATGCATGTAAAGTCTCATGTATAGGCATATTAATTTACAATTCTTTGAATGACTTGCATGTATACCTTTCAAAACCCCAACCTTAGCTCTATGATGCAACTCCAGTTCTTACAAAAGACTAGAAGACATGCACAGAAGGCTGCAGAAGTCAAAAGTTCTATTAACTCCTTCCAAGCTGTAAATCTAAAATCCTGTGTTGTCACTACAGAGACTCTGTTCTTGGAGACCATGTAGTAAACAGGGCATATTGTACATGACATGTCATTCCTCAATGCCCCGCACATCTTCTCTGTCAGACCACAGAATGCAGCATTTCTTCCACAGCAGTTATAACTCAGGCTGTGGAAAAATAGTGACCTCTTCCACTATGTGACCAGGGCAAAAAGAAACCCAGCTTGGTTGTGTCAAATGCAAACTTTGGGGTTTGCAGACAAAGTTAAAAAAAAACATTCCTCATCAGCCTAAAGTGTTGGATTTCAAATAATTTTTGCTTTAAACCAGAAATCTTAAATTTTGGATTTGATAAAACTAAGTTTTCCAAAGGAATTAGTCTGTATTTTCACTTCTCTTCACAAATTTTTATGTACAAATTAAAAAGCCGAAAGTTCTAAGCAGGTAAAACCCAGGTTAGACACTTTAAATTTCCAAAAATATAGTGATAAAGCACTAAAAAAGTCTCTTCCATCTACCCAGTACTCTTAGCCGAGATTATTTACCATATTGTCCTAACCTTACATTGAGTGCATGAATTCCAGCAAATCTGTGATTCATTGCAGTAACTCGGTTTTGTTCAATGAGCACTTCAACTGCAGACTCAAAAACGTGCTAAGGCTTAAATCCAGAATGGAAAAAGTATTCTCTGTTTTCCTAAAAGGAGAAATAGAATTCTATAAAGAGGAATAGTGCTGCTTGCCTATGAAACATGGCATTTTATGCAGATACAGTCAGGTAGAATTCTGGCCTGGGCTGAATGGCCAGGCTAAGTTATCACAGCAGTGGGAGGGTGGAAGGAAACAACTGGTGCAGTGTTTGCAAATTTAAACTGAATTTAAACCCTTGGTCAACAACATTAGTCACCTGTCTGTGCTGATCCCAAGCACTGTACTGGGAGAACAGTTGGTTTTCTCATTTGTTTGTTTTTTGCAAGAGTCTTACCCAGCAGGGAGTGGGGGAGACCAATCCTAGAAGGGTAGAGACAGGCAGCTTCTCTGGAGGCAGTGCTGACAGCACACACTGACCTTCTGCCACATAGGAATTGCTTAGTTTGTTCCTGCCCTCGTGGAGCAAAGCTGCCAAAGTCAGGATGTTAAACCCACAGCTATCTGTCAAGAAAAGTTTGGAAGAAGTGCATTTTGGAATCAGACTTGGGCTGGGCAAGCAAAGATGGGGAAACTTCAAATACCATGAGAGAGGCAGAAATTGCGGCGCTGAGCACAGCTCATCTTGGAGTTTGTTTTAACTATGACTTGGGGGTTTGGCATTACAGTTTTATGGACAAAAAGAGCTGTCTGTACAGTGGGGAAGTGACAAGTAGGATAATATTGGAATGGTTTGTCTTGAAAGGAACCTTAAAGATCACCTTGTTCCAATCCCCCTGCCATGGGCAGGGAACGCCTCCCACTAGACTAGGTTGCTCAGAGCTCCATCCAGCCTGGCCTTGAACATTTCCAGGGATGGGGGAATCTGTTCCAGTGCCACCACCTTCACATCAAAGAACTTTCTCCTAATATCCCATTTAACCTACTCTCTTTCAGTTCGAATCCATTCCCCCTTGTCCTGTCACTCCATGCTCTTGTAAAAAGTCCCTCTCCATTTTTCTTGTATGCTCTCTTTAGATACTGGAAGGCTGCAATCAGGTCACCCCTAAGCTAATTGTTTTCCAGGCTGAGCAAACCCAATTCCCTCAGCCTTTCTTTTAGGAGAGGTGCTCCATCCCTCTAATCTAAGAAGTTAAATACATTATTTTTTTTTAAAGGCACATTCCATTTTGCTAGAGATAAGTTTCACACACAAAGACACACTAAGGGTACATTCCTTAGCCCAAATATAAGTATCTACAAGCTGTTTATCTCAGTGCTCCCACAATTACAGCAGAGAACAATAACTTCTAACTGACGTTTTACCTCCAAGATAGAGAATTAAAACAAGTCAGATGTGTTTAAATATTGCCCATATTTCCTGTTGATGATAAAGGAGGCCCAGGGGACTGGATCAGCTGTGGATATCTGCCCAGGCAATACCTGAAGGTAGGCAAGTAGAATTCAGTGACACCAAAAAGTCAGCACTGCTTGCATGTGCACCACCTCAGAGTTTGCACAGCTCAAGCACCAGTTTTCTCCTCCTCCACAAAAAAGACAGGATGAGTCAATGTGTCTTTCCAGGGGAACAGAGCATTACCTGCTCCCCTTCAGACTGCTCCATACATAGCTCCTCAGCACACCACTGAGGCAGGTCTTTGGCTCAGTCATGATCTCCTTGGCCCAGGATTTGGGTGAGGATTTGGCCATCAAAGCAGTAATGTGCCAACAGCAAAGGAAGTTAGGAATGCCATTGGGTACAATCAGAGCAGATTTAGTTTTTCCCACTTAGCTGTAAATACCAAAGCAGGGTGTACAATTCCAACTTTCTCATTCTTAAAGGGTTTAGGCTGGGAATCTGCTGTGTCCATGGAAACATCAGGAAAAAGGATTTCAAGTGAGATTTCTACTTTCTGCCACTTGCTTTATTGAGTCTTTTCACAATGCATGAGTTGCTGTTGGGTTTGTCTGCAAACAAGAACCTGGGCTTAATCCCACCTGTCAGGCAAGCACAGCAAACAGCTCCTCTTCCTTATTCTGCTCCAACCCCACTTTGGAGTCTCACATGGAGGCAATAAATATTTCTGGATTAACATCCAGGATACAGGTGGGTAGAATAGAAGCATGCACATCTTACCCTGAGGATGGGCTGACACAGTCTCTGCTTAGGATGGCTTTGTTAAAGCAGTCAGCAGGGTAGTTGGAAGATGAATAGTTGAAGAAACAGCTTCTTTAATATGATCCACGGGCAGCATGTGGTGCAACTTTCCCTCTGTTTCCCCCTCCCCGACAAGAATTCTTCATATCAAGCTGGTTTGGTGCTAAGTGCACATATCTAGGCGGCATTTCTCTCCAAAATTTGGATCCAAACACACATCAAAAATAACAGTTCATCCGTCACGGTTGGGAAGCATGTATGACAAGAAAATATTTGCCTTGCTCTGGTTTTGTGTTTGGTTTGCTGACCGCTTATATCAAAAAGCCAGAACAGCTTTTTCATCTTGCTGTAGTTTAGAAACATTTATAGGACAGATGGTCTAAATTTGTGGGTTTTATAAACTTAATGAGAATGTTAAAAAAAAGGCACATATGGGTACAATATTTTCTGGGGCTTCTTTGAGCTGGCCAAGAAGTAGCCCACTGCAGAGGGGAGTAACAATTTCATTGGGAACTCATTCCAAGGTTTACAAACAACTGAGAAGAGGGACTGCCACAGGCTTTCTTCACCTCAGTGGCAGTTTCACTTGCGCTGTGTGGTATAGGGAAAACATACATTTACTTATCCTTCCCAGCAAGTGAAGTTTCTTAAACATTGCCTTCACATAATTGCTGAATGGGCTGGCTGTGGTAGCTCAACAAAAGGCACAAGTGGTGCTCTGTCCGCTGTCCTGAAGGCTTGATCTTGGAGCTCCTTGCTGGGCCCAATGAAGATAAAGAGTTTAGCTATCAGTTCCTCTAGGATGATTATATTACTTTAGTCCTACATGCAGCTTTCTCCAGACATCACCCTTTAAAAAGGACACTGACAATGCAATCTGGTGTTGAGGTCAGGTCACAGCACAGGGAGTTGGGAGATCTGTATGGGGCCTCTAGTCGCATTCCAGGCTCTGCAACAAACTTTGGGCAGTCCAACGTGATTTTTGTCCTCAAGTGGGCTCCAAACAGAGCCACCATGAGCACAAAGGGAGGAAGGAGAATTCTCCAGGGAAGAAACAAGTATCCCAGTACCCCATCTCTTTCTCCACTTACTCCAAGACCTGGGGTATATAAGTGTCCCTCAAAGTGAAGAGATCAGTGTTTACAGAGTAAAATCAATCTGTAAGGTCACCTGAGAGCTCTATTTCCTCAGTATGAAACCATGAAAAACAGGCATCATCTTCTCAGGCTCTTTGTACCAGCCAGGCTCTCCATCTAAAAACTTAATCTCACCTGAAACACTTCAGGTTGAAATAAAGTAGGTTGAAGAGGTTTTCATGAAACAACATCCTTGGTATAAGACTGATAGTAAGAATCTCCTGTTAGGGAAAAATCCTCCTCCATCCAGCTCCCCAGGCTGAAAAAGCTAATTTCAAAGATCAGCTTCCAGTTCTCCTCTATGTGAGCTATTAAAATATTCATCAATGAAGTGTAATCCATCGAAACAGGCTCCATTAACTTAAGACCTTAATTTTCACCTTGGACAGTCCTCTTCTAATGAAACACACTAGGAGATACAAACCTCAAATTATTTTCAGTGAAACATTTCAGAGCATTGTCACATAAACTGTCATTTTTAGATTGTACATAAACACAACATTAAGAAAAAACAGGCAGCAATTCTCTCAAAATTATTGTCTAAGCCCCTTTGCAATCTTAGGTGTGCACTGTTTCATTTTACACCCAGCTGCTCCTTCCACAATCTTCAGATTCTGATTTTTCCTATTATTCTCTTTAAATGTGACAGCTCAGACTATGGTCAGGCGTGAATTTCCTGGTGAAAGAACTGTGCAATACTTTGAGGAAATCTTGAATAAATCCTTTAGCACACTAATTTCATGGGGAATTTAAATGACCAAAGTGTGCAGACTTGCTTTACCTTAGCTGGATTTCAGGCTCTCTTTTACCAATCAGCTGAATTGAAATCTCATTTATTAACAAGCAGAGCAAAAGCAGAACAGAGCAGTGCTGTGCCCTGGTCTGACCCCCAAGATTCCTTTGCACGTTATCAGTTCAAGACAGGATTGCTGTGTGTACAAAGGGGTCATTCCCAATGGTAAGTCATCTCTCGACGGGATCCTACAAAATCCAGCTATGCTGGGAGAAGAAGGAAGCTGTGATTACACAAAATCACCTTTTCACACAAGGCAGAAGCATGCCTGCCCCTTGCACCAGCTCCCTACCCACCCCCACCTCCCAATAACTGAAGTTCTCAACAAATGTTCAGCAAATATTTGGACAAACAGCCAAGGACTTCTCAGAACATCAAATTATTATTAAATCTTAAATTGTACTTTCTAAAAATAATTTTCTGCTGCTGTTGTTTGTTTGAAAGGAAGGGTAGTAAAATCCACAGATGTGTACAGTCATAAACCTTTAGATGAGACTAAATTTCCTTGATTTCCAACGATAAAATCCACTAATAAATGTGTACAGATGCACAGGCCTATTTGTTGTCCTGTCAAGTCAGGCCATGTGGAACAAAAAACCTAAAAGCAACAAGGAGAGGAACTAATGATGTAGGCTTGCCTCTGCCAAGATGCACTTACTGCAGTTCCTGTGACATTTAAGGAACATAATGATGGGACATTCCTTTTTAACTTTATTGTTTTGTCAAAAGCGGGGTTTTACAGCTGAAGATCACGTTCCCAAGATAGTCAATTAGGTTATGCAGATTTACACACACACTGTGATCTCTTCTGTGAAGCATGACCAGTTTCTTTGCTAACAGTCACTCACATTTGATGACAAAGATGGGTCTGGTGTCAATATCTCCCATAAAAAGCCTATTTTTAATTTTTTTTTTTATTATTTTTAATGCTTTCCATGAAAAGCTCTTTAGATCTTCTGGTGTATCAAGACAGCTTTTCTTTTTTTAATCTCCAGATAATTATTTCTGAATGTGCAAATATAGTTTTCAAGGGGAAAAAAAGCCCACTCTCTGGAGTAACCAAACACCAGATTTCCGCAGTATGAAAGCCATTTTAAGGCACTGTGGTGTGCTTCGTGGTTAGCCCTGCTTCTACTTAATTAGGGACCTAAGTTATAAGTCTACAGCTGCAGGAGAGCAGTAAATAGCTATTGCTGACTTCCTTATTGCCAATATGTACATCATGATTGTAGGGTGAAGAGCAGGGAGCTTTTCATAAATACTGCCTTGTGCAGCAACAGTACTTTGATGTCATAAAAATGCTGTTACATATTTTAAAGTCTTAATTGTGGTCCACTGCAGTGCTGTCAACTTCCTGGTGGAGCACTAACCCTTTCCATGATTTCTTGGGGATGCAGAACAGTTCTTTGCAGGTTTTGTAATTAATGCAACCCCTCCTCACTGATTGCAAACCACCAGGCCCCCCTATTGCACATGATATGCATGCTGGGGAGAGAGAGGAGAGGGGGGAAGGAAAGGAAAAATGCCTTACCCCTCCCCCCAGTGTGAAGGGTACTTGCCTACTCCATATTGTTCTGATTAACAGCATCCTCTTGCTTACTGTGAGGAACACTCCCCCACTAAACACCCTGGCCAGAAACCCCTTAATTCAGTGCCTCCCAGACAGTCCCCACATCAATGGTCCCAAATTACCCTCCATCTTTCACCAATCCTTGCTTCAATATTAAGACAAACCCTCCCACCTCAGCACATTCTGGCTTTGTGCATGGACTCTCCAGCCTCTCTCTTCTACCTGCATTCTTCAGGTCACCCAAAATTGAAAGCCTTCAAATTTCTTACCTAAGTTTTTTTACCACCCCATCTTGCTTCTATGCCCACTGTTGCCATCTCAATAAAACTTTTTTCAACCAGTTATCAGCCTTTTTGAGCCCCTCCATGTCAGTCAATTGCTGATTGCTACCCCAGAAATGCTGGAAAGCTGGCTGAAAAAGCCTCAAATCAAAACAAGCAAAACTAGCAAGAGCAAAGATTCACCTGGTGTCACCAAAACCACTTCTGTTCACAACGCAGGGCCAAGCCCTGCCCCAACTGCAGGGCCAGCTCCCCAGGGCAGTGGGACAGACACTGCAGTACCCACCAGCCTTCCTGAACTCACACCTGGCATGAGTTACTGGCTCTACACACAGCAACCTAATACCGAGTGCTCTCTCCTTGTCTGCAGCAACCACTCCTATACTCTGGGCTTTGCAGGTTGTCTGCATGACCACAGAAGTTCCTCCTGGCCTTCTCAGCATGCATTCTTCTGGAGATATCAGGCCATCAGCAAGTAAGAGCTCAGCCTCAAAGGAAAGCTTTCAGAAGTGGACAGGACACTGAAGAGAAGAACTTAGGTCCAGTCCCAGCTCTGCTGTTACCCTGATAAGCACAAAGACATCTTTTCATCTTTTCACGCTTTTCTCCACATGTTTGCACAAAGGTTACAAGAGCCATGGAGAGCAGCCCCTTTCAGCACAAGGTATTTGGCAGGTGTGGTTGGCAACATGTAGGGGATGGCACTTGCAAGCTCACGCGCTATTTCATGCGAGTAAATAAAAGCCACCTATTCTAAACTGAACAAACAGGCTGTCAGGGAAAGGTCCCAGGTTCTTCCCCTGTTGCCTGCAATCCATTCAGAGATCAAATATCACCTGCAAACAGGCTGCTGACCTCAGGTCGTCTTTCCACACATCCTTGTAAACAGAAATAAAGAACAATGCTAGAAACCACAGAGGGAGGACTTGCGTCTACAGAGACGGAATTTGTGCAGTGTCCCTGGTAAACACCAGCACTCTGGAACTTGTCTTGATGAATGGGGTTGTCTGATGGCAACCAATGGGGACTGATGATGAAACAGTGACAAATGGGCTTCCTCCCAGCTGGATTAGCTATTATTTGCCATCTGCACAGTCTGTCCCATGGAAACATATTTTGCAACATGAACATCAAGTTCATGCAAAAAAAAAAAAAAAAAGTCCATGTGTGACAAAGGCAGCTCCCAGAGCAAGAAGCCACTGGATTAAAGGCAGGAAAGAGGACAACAGCTGATTCCAAGGGAGCTGTAGACCTCAAGGAATGACCCAGAGAAGAGAGCGATGGCTTTAGTTTGTACACCTGCATTTACCAAGTCAGCAGAGCATCTGAGATCAGCCTCATTAGCTCAGTCTTTCGATAAGGGGAGTGGGGATATCACCAGTGAAAGGAAATGCAGGAGAAAAAGCTGGCCAGGAGAAAGGAGAAAAGTTAAGACAAATTTAATTTACTTCACAGTAGGGAGCAACAATATCTGTGAAGCCATTATAGAATGGCAAGGAAAGTAGGGGAAAATAGACAGATCCGTCACACAGGAGAAGAAAAAAAGCTTTGCTGGAACTGAATTGTCAGGCTGTTTCATAGTGACACCCAACCCTTTTGGTTTCGCTTCAATTCAAGCTGAGTTTGTTGGGTTTCTGGGTCTGGAAGCAGCTCTTCTGAAAAGCTACAAATGTCACCCCCAGAGCTGCCTCTGGGTGGGATGCTCCCATCTGGGAGCAGCTTAAGATCCCTACAGCAACACAAACATCTCCCAGTCCAATTACAAAGACAGAGTTTGAATTTCTGTTCTGAAAGGGCACACCAAGAATGAGCTTAGAGAACAGAGCCACCATCCAAATACTTTCCCCTTTACTCTTCACTGTCCTAAGGGGATTAAATTATATAAAAATGCAGTGGGATAAATTAGAGATTGGAGATAAATTTTAAAGTCCTGGTTAGCCACTTGGCACACAGTAGAATCCAAAGCCATACATCATCTCCCTGAAGAGATCCCATAGGATATCACTGATACTACAGGAGGCACTCTGATGCTACATCAGTAAACACGCACAGTGCAACAAACCCCCGAACAAACCTGGTCTTAGGATCAGGTATATTGTGGGCTGCTTGGAGATAAATGAAAATAAATAAAAAGCATATGCAAAAACCCCAAGAAACACCAGCAAACCAATACATTTAAATAAGTAAATAAATAAATAAAGTTTTCTGCTTCATTGACTGGCTTTATGTTTGCATACCCAGCATCACTGGATACATTTGCCCCAAGGCCCTTGCTGGAATCCCATTCTTTGTCAGCCTATTGAAAGTTCACCAGAGAGATGTTTTATCAGTAAATGGCAAACTATTGACTCAGAGCATAAATTGTCTTAGGCTTCATGCCTTAAGTAAATGACTGACCTTTCTTTCATTTCTAAAATCACAGTTCATGCTTCTGCCACAGTTTTTCTGTGTCACCTACTGGTCACTTGCTTTGTGTTCTAAGACTTCTGTGTATTTATAAACTGAGGCTTATAGTGCTTTTCAACAGAGTCTCTCTTGCCCGCTGTTTGTGAAGCTCTGGACTCCAGGAACCAGTCTCAATTTCAGAAACGTAGCATCACGCATGAGAGGCCACCATACCAGCTGGAGTCTACAGCGACAAATAACCCTTAAAAACAAATCAATCAAGTCTCTCTTATGCTGGTATATATTTTAAAGCCCATACAACAATAAATATGATTTAGCAGCCAGCAGAAGTGGCATATTCACAAAGCTGCACTGAAAGAGTTGTCTCTTCCACTTTCACCTTTTTCTGGGAAAAAAACCAAAACCAAACCCTTCCAAAACTCTTTTATGGGAATGAGAACCAAATCGAGATACAAAAGCCAGGAACACCAAGGGGGGCCAAACTGCACACTGTTTTGATGAATCATGTCAGAGATGGAGCTTGAAATAATTCTAAAACTTGTAAAACCATTACCAGAATCCAGATTATAAAAGGGTAAATCAGGCAAGCTGTCCCCATCCACAGAATAACCGGGGAGCAGTTTTTAGCACAACTAACATTATAACTGAGGCAGCGTTAACTCTTAGACTCCTGAAGAGTCATTGCACAGCAGCTCAGGCAGAAGTTCTATTTACAGTGGATGTGAGTGGGTACTTACATACTCCTTATATACACCTACAGGCATGGACTTGTGGATACCCCCAAATTACTGACTGACTCAGGAGGCAGCATTTCTGGAAATAATGATTCAGTGCCATGGGGTGGCTGCACGAATCTGTTGCCTCCCATCAAACCCAACACAGACACACGTAACCTCAGGTCTGGTATTTCTCTCTTTGGAAACATGCAAAAATGTTGGGAGTGTTCAAATATATTTAAACTGTGTAAAAGATCTTATCTGCTGTGTTGCATGCAGCACCCAGTGTTGGCAGGGTACCTGGAAATACCATTCCCTTGGATTTAATTACCAGAATCTATGTTTGTTTCATTCCCCCAAATGAAAATTATTTTTCACCAAAAAAATTTAAAACCCAGTAAGGTCTATAGGCAGCTCTTCATTAGCTTAGGTTTTACAACATTACGTTAGCTTGGGTGCTTCTTAAAACAGTCCATGTTAATCTAATCTCTCAATATGATTTCTAAAACATATTTATGATCCAAATTAATTCCTGCAAGTTCTCCCAACAAGCTTTCTTTTACCTTAGACAGTATAGGAGCATTTCCAGGCTGAAATCCCAGTTGAGTCCTAGATTCCTGGCATGTCCAATGTCTAGTTTTCAAAGAATGTGAAGTTCTGTCAGACACATGAATAGGAGGCATCAAAAGACTGGAGGAGAAAAAAAAAAGAAAGAAAAAAAGCTTAACTCCTTGAAGAACACACCAAAAAACCCATTACTTTAGGAAGACCACAGCAATATCTGTCCAGTTCTAATAAGTAAGATTTAGGATAAGAATCTAGTTTAGGAGGAAAAAAAAATTGTTGCAGTTACACCTGGGATGAATTTGGTTTTGCAGCCCACTTATCTGTAGTAAAAGTTAAATAATTCCCCTTAAACAGCAGGTTATCAAGCAGAAATCAGCAACACCTGCTATATTTGTACAATAACAATAACAAGCTGGGATACCATTCATTTATGGTAAGAAGAATGCCAAGTTTGCCAAGATTTGTTTTGGCTGCCGGTAAATCTATGTCTAATAGGCAAGTGAATGCATTTCATGGAAAATAAGCTGCACCTGGATTTGAGTCATACCTTGTCCCCTTGAAAACCTGTCATATCCTCCTACTTAAATGTCTCTGATACAATAAACACATGAGCGTAAACAAGGCCTGACTCTTTTGCCCTGTCTCTCTCTTCATTCCAGACAGGAAACATAAACCAGCTAACAGCCTAAGATGCATGAAACCATTTCTAAAGCTACTTTGGGCCATTTGTTTAATGTCATCCAGGATCTCTTTTGTGCACTGGACAATTTTCCAACCATATGTTTGCTTATTGTGTTACCTGCTGCCGCATTTCCATGCACAGAGAGCCATGTAATAGAAACTGGAGCCAGCCTAGTCCTCACAGAGGGTGACTGATCCTGCATCACTGAGGTAAATAGGAGCTTCAGAAGGGACGGTTGGTGCAGGTGGACTCATAAAATGTAGCTATGTTAATCTTCTTGCAGTGAAAACTATGTGAAAAATGTGGAAAAAATTGTATATGGACTGGAATAGGTATCATATATTATATGTTATACACATTTGTTACCAGCCACGACCTGAAAAACATCTAATAGCTTCCCTTTTAGGTCCCAGCATGAACGAAACGCATGTGGGTGACAGTGACAGCTTTGGAGGGGCTGCTGAATGAGGCAGCACACAGGCCATCATGAGCAATCCAGCCCCATATCCATCCCGGGAAGACAAGGGAGCAGGAGGGTGGGTAATGAGGCAGGGTGGTGCCTCAGCTGAGTGTGGAGTTCCCAACACCTCCAAACACCTGCATTCCTCAGCCTGGACAAGTCAAATCACTGCTCCCCAGAGCACGTGGCAACAGGGAAAGCAAGGCACTGGCACTCCCACACCAAGATCCCTGTGGAGGAATGTCAGCAACGCTTTCCGAAGTTTCTCTACCACAATAACACAGGTCATGCACATATTTGATATGCAGAACCCCCTTGCTTTTGAAAGGCCCCGCTCCCCCAGCAGTTAGAAAATCTCTCAGGCCTGCTACACATACAAGGATTGTTGCTGTATGAAAATTCCCACAACTATTTTAGCTTTTAAGTGTTTTAGTGGCATCATTCAGCCAATTTTCCCCTCTTTGCCTGTTACATGTCACACTGCAAGGCAGGTGCAAAGCTTGCAGAATTTCAAACTTTCACATTTAACATATTTTTCCCTTCATTTATACATTGACTTTTCCATACAGGATCTACGCATGTCAACACACCTGAAAATGGGTAACTAGATCCCTTTTCCACATTTAATGAGTGCTTCCTTCATTATTCTCCTTCCTGTAGGGCCACACAGGTAGATATAAAAAGGGAAAATTAAAATGACTCAAAGTCACTTTAGTAATCCCCAGACCACCCATTAGTCATTAGTGTTGCTCCTCCAGCAAATGCTCCATTTCAAGGGGTTCTCTTGTCACTTGCAATAATTTCAGAGTAAGACAGACCATAAAACCTCCTAGACTTGCTTGACGGAGGCAATGGGACACACACAATGGCACTCCAATAACTCAGCCTAAACACAGTGGCTCCCCAACAAATCACAACCACTGGTTAACACAGAACTAGAGTTTCCCACCCACCCCAATGATTTTTCTTAAACTCTCTGGCTCATTCCTCAATTCTGTTTTCTTTCCCAAACTCTTCAGTGGGTGGAAAGGACAATCAGACAAAACCAGTTTACTGAGTATTTCTGAGAAGAGATTGCCTGGATTGGGGTTGTGCGTGTATGCCTGACTGCTGAAGTAATGTCAGGGCAACCAGGGAGAACATGGTGACCTGGAAAAAAGCCTAACCCTCGGGAAGGGAATGTGGGTAGTGATAACAGGGTTAGACAAGGGACAGAAAGGGAAATGGAGGGTCAATTTGCTGATGTGTGCATGTTTAGGCAAGTAGTATGGGAAACAAAAAGGAGGAACTGAAAGCATCAATATATAATCAAAATTATAGGTTAGTTGGCATAACATATAATGGAGGAACTCATATGACTGGAAAAGTAACATTGAACATATTCAGGAATAGCAAGCAGGGGAAAAGAAACTCTGTTCAGAAACAGAGTAAACAGAGTGCACTGCTGGAGCACTGGATAGAACAGCAACGAAAATGGTAAGAACCACAGAAGCAGTTTGCTAAATCCTAAACTTGAAAGGTGACGGCGAAGAGGCTTCTTGTCCCCCGTGAAATTCTACTGTAAGATTACCCAAAGATGGATTTAAGGCATCCTGATATCTTTTGTAACATCTGCTGTACCTTTTGCAAGAGCTGAGTGTCCAGTGAAGGCAACAAGGGCCAACAGAAGCAGCTTGATCATGATTAGTGAGGAGCCAAAAGATAATAAAAGCAAAAGGCACTTTCAGTGATACTAAGTGCAACAAGGAAATCAGAGCAGAAGGAAGATCCCAGACAGCATTAACACTGGCACTGTTGTGTATCTACATGGAGATATGGATACAGTAATGCTCCACTTGGTTTTGGAAGCACAAAGTTGTGTCCCAGAAGAGCTACGATCTGGGCAAAGCTGTGGCATCCAGTTATTACCAACTCAACATTTTCCCCATGTCCTAATGGGAAAAGATCAAAAACTTACAAATGCAATGCTATAATTAAATTTTCATCCACAAATTAATTCCAAGAGGTGAATGATGAGTTTTGTCTAAATAATGTCCCAGAGGCATCTGGAGCAGTGCCTGCATTTAGTAGTAAAGCTTTTTCAATAAAAACTCTCTGCTCTGTGGCACTGAGTCACTCATAGTAGCAGAAGCTCACTTGCAATATCGCATATCACCATCAGTGACTCTCATATGTTCCAGGCTTTGAAGGCATGGCACTGATGGAGAAGCTGTGTTTGAAACTGTGCTCAAATTCTGGTGTTACAAACACTCACATGTACAGTGATGCTCATTCTAAATAATGTTAATTCTAAATGATCAGAGGATGTTCGTTCCAAATGGTCCATGGATAAGTTTGATGCTGTCACTCAAATTATCTCCAGGACCTTTCTCCTTTGCAAGAACTCTGCCACCAACTGCAATTAGTTGTGCCCAGTAAGTCACTTTTCTAAGAAAAAAAAGCACAAACCAATCAAAAAACTAGTGCCTGTCTCATGTAAGAACAGGCTGAGAGAGTTGCAGCTGTGCAGCCTGGAGAAGAAAAGGTTCTGGGGAGACCTTCCAGCACCTGCCAGTACCCAAAAGGGGCTACAAGAGAGGTGGAGAGGGACTTTTCCCAAGGGCCTGGAATGACACGACAAGGGGAGGGGATGGATTTAAACTGACATAGGGCAGATTTAGATTACGTAACAGGAAGAAATTCTTTACTGTGAAGGTGGTGAGGCACTGGAAAAGATTACTCAGATAAAATGTGGATAGCCCCACCCCTGGCAGTGTTCAAGGCCAGCTTGGATAGGGCTTTGAGCAACCTGGGCTAATGAAAGCTCTCCCTGCCCACAGCAGGGCAGCTGGAAAAAGATGGTCTCTAAGGTCTGTTCCAGTCCCAACCATTCTGTGATTTGAAGTCCAGGCAAGAAATTAATTTACAACCCACTAATACATTATCATACTATTTGCAGTATCACAAGCTGAATTCCTACAGCAGATCCATAGCAAACTTTGTTAGGATAGACCTGTCATCCATCAGCAGCAGTTAAAAACAGAGATCATGCAAGATGTTTGGTGGAGCAGACAGCAAACTGGGATCCTTTAGAGGGCAAATCACTGTAAATTATTTGATCTGAGATTGGAATAGCAAAAAAGAGCTGGTGATTTAACAAGGCTATAGAGCACAGGTGTAGCTATGTTAAACCTTTAGTGGAAGCTCAGATCTTTTCTATCTACCTGATGGTGGTTCTATAACATATGAAGAAAACATTTCAAACCAAAGGCAAGAGTCCTTCTGCCATGTAATAAAAGATTTAGTTTCTTTCTCAGGGGTAAATGTCACAGTGCAGGCAGTGGCCAGACCACATTTGTGCCTTTGCACACACGGCTGGACACGTTTCATTTTCTTGAGCAGCAGTTCTCTCAGGATGAACTGCTGTTGCTATGTCAGGTAAAAACCCTCCATAACAACCAACTATCTTCAGAAAAGAGCATCCTTGGAGCAGACTTTGTGGCCAGGATGCCTTAAAGTAAGCTTTGACCTTGTGTCAGGAGTTACAAAGACCATAATTATCAATGGCATGGCAACAACAGATCATTAAAGCTTTGAAAAATTAGTGGTTTTCCATGCATGCTGGTGACATGCCTTAAGCAGAGAAAGACTTATTTTGGAATGAAGCTGTCCACACAAGGACTTGCATCTGCACAAGTTATATGACTATAATTCCACTCAAATATCCCACAAAGATGAGCTTTTTGCAAACCTTTCCCCTAAAAGAATCTTTTTTCAGTCACACTTCTTCTTGCACCTTTTAACTCTTGCCACAGCAGAAGCTCTGCTTTTAGGGAGTGTGAGCTGTTGGTGTGTGAAGCACACCCGAGTGGCCCATCAGAGCAGTGACACACACAGGCACTGCTGGCTTGGCTCACACCTGAGCTGAGAGCAGGGGGAATCACAAAGCGACTCAAATCATATTGGAGGGACCACTGTAAAATTTCTGTACCCTGTGTAAGTCCTGGGTGGGTCACTTGCTCTCAACATCACCGAGTGCCCTTCTGTTAGTAATTAATTGACTCAAATAGCAAAGCAGAGAGGAATATTCGTATTTACACTTTATTCCACTTACCTATTCCAACATGTATTTGACTGGTGCTCAAAGCTACAAAGCACCCACATAGAAAAACAACAGCCATGACAATCTGTTGATATTCTAAACAGCCAGACACATCTGATAAAGTAAAAATTGCAAGTGTGCTGTCAGAGTTTAATCCCCTGATCTCCCCTTTTCTGTAGCTGGCACTGGTAAGAGGAAGGAATGATGGAGGAAGTACTCCAGAAGACAGCCCACATTCCCATAAGCATTTTCCAAACCCAGGTTATACTGGAGTGTTGCACGTACCTTGACACAGACCAAGGACAAACAGTAGCACATACAGAATGGAAAAAGCAGACAAGCCTTCATAACCTCTCCTGCACAATTTCATCCTTAAGAGGCGCATTTATTCACACAATTCACTGCCATAGCTGAAGCGCCGCTCTAAAAAAATTTGGCCCTCATTGTTTTTTGATGGACTGCCTTTTCAATTATTTTTCTTGCCTTTAGCATCCATCTTAATACTCTAACAGCTGCTTAAATGGTCAAAAAAAGTGATCTTCTGTAGAGCTGGTTGGAAAGTGCTTGATTTTTCCTGGGCAAAACTTCAATGGAAATACATAATAGTTTTCATCTCAATTTTTCAAAGGAAAATTTCAATTTTTTGGCTGAAACTCAAATACCAAAATATTTCAACCAAAACCCAAAATATTTCCATTAGGAAATGCTACTGCATGGTGACCTGGGAGACGGAATTCCAGACTTCATGCTCTCATTCCCTTTATACCCCGTGATACAGCTGATTTCCCTTTTTCCAGAAGAAAGCTGCTGCATCACTGAAGTTGTATTTCCTAATTCCTGGTGGGACACACACTAGTGAAATGAATGGGGATCTGAGGCTGAAGAATACCAGCAAATTCCCACACTACCCTTTCCGATTACACAGATGGAAACATTTTGGTTTTCATGAAAGGTTTCAAGAAAAAGGTTTCCCTGGAAAGCAAGCCCTTTTTCAAGGTAAGCTTAATTGAAAACTTGGGATTTCTGTCAACAGGCAGTTTCAGGACAGCTATTTTGTTTCAGATGGTTGAACAGATCATGCTGTTGAGCAATTTTCCAGATTCCCAAACAGCTTGAGTGCAGTTAGCTACAGCAGCCAGACTTCCAAATCTTTCTAGAAGACTTGGGCACTCCATTTCTGAAGGGGGGGGGGGGAGGGGGGCTTTGAAATGGACACCCCAATCCCACAGCCTTTGACAGCAATCTGGGCTGGTAAGAGGCATCTCACAAGGCACTGAGTCAGTGCCTTTGAGAATTAGTGACTAAATAGCTTTCTGAGTTAAGGAAACACCAGCCTGGCTTTACTTTGTGGCACACAAAGCTGCCAGCAGAACTCAGAGCATCCCACACTTAATTTTTGGATGTAAAGGATGAATTTACACCTTTGATGAGACTCTTGCTTCTTCATGCCACTGCCTGGCAAGCTACAGGAGGTGTGATCCCCAGAGAGAGAAGGGGTACAAGCATTTATGGAGCAGCAGGAAAACCAGACAGCATAACCTTGGGCATCCAAGGGCTGCAAGGCTCCCCAAGGGAAATGCTCCCTGAGAGTCAATGATTTTAGTGCACCAAACCTTTCCTTGGGCTCCAAGTGAAGCCCAATCTTGGCTCCCTTCCTTGGAACAGAAAGGGGAAAGGGCTGGCAGATACCTTACTGAACTCACAGTTGGGTTGGATTTGGGCATCTCTCCTTGAAGACCTGTCTACCACTGAGACCTTCTGTCTATGGGCTCAGCTCCTTTTCCTTCAAGCTGCCACATCACGGGCCTTTGTCTGCTTTGCCTTTCCAACCAAAGGGCCTTGTTATGGTTCTGAGCCTTACCAAGCAATGCAGAAAAAAATTACTTCCCAAATCTGCTAATCAAATCAGTTTGACCAGCCAGTCCTCTGCAAAAAGAGGATTTCAAGTACCACGTCCAAGCACTGGCCTGCCTCCAGTGTCATGTCTCCAGCTGGGAAAAATCTGGTGCCTCAGAGGAAAGCAAATAAATCCTTCCCAAGTCTTACAGGCTGAAACCCTGAAACATGAGATTTGATTACAGCATTCCATTTTAAAAGGGTTAGGAACACACTGAAACCAGAATGGATCTTCCTGTTCTCCCGAAGAAGGGAATGGATACTACCACATCCCAAACAGTTTTTCTCTGTAGCCAGATTACAGCGCCAGTGTCCTTCAGACAGACACGTTGAGTTAGCTTCCGTTGCCTGATATTTCAGCCTATTTTGGGTGCTGGGCAAGGGAGATGGGTGGGATCTCGTCTGCTGGCTACTGGCTACTCCAGAAGGACACAAGTACCTGCACTTCTATTTCAGAGCATCCTCAGTCATTTCTCTCTGAGACCCTGGATTTCAAGCACCTTGCAGAATTTTCTGTCTGCAAGAACCCAAATCAGGTCCTCAATCTCACTCTGAGGACCTTAAATGCTGATAAAACAAATTTTAAATTCTTTTTTTATTTCTTAATTTGTTCCAGGGCTGAGTTACATCACTGTTATGAAACTTCACCTTCACCCCAGGCTGAAGTTGTCTGATTTGACCAACCATTAGATGTCATTCTAAATATCAACAAACCAGAACCATCCCAGCATCCTTTCACATGTAAACATTGACAGGACACTCAAGGCACCTCAGATCCAGCCGTGGCAGCTCAATGAACTTACATCGAGAAGCCCCATGCTTAGGCTTAGGCTCATTTTTGAGAGGCTCCCTGAAAATTAGTCAAGTGAATCCTTTCTGATGAAGGAACACAACCAGGCTCTCTCGCAAGTCTTGGTGCAGCACAGAGACAAAAGCACTGCTTTTTTTTTTGTTTGGGTTTGATATAAACCCTTATATACTTGTCACAGAATGGAACTGAGACCAGAGGTTGGAAGCTTCATAAAGTTTGGATGTTCACTAGAGTGGAAATTAATTAACTGATATAGCTGACACTTTTAACTACAACAAGTAAAGAAATATCTTGCATTTTTTTTCACACATCACAATCTTCTCACTTCCAGCAGATGGTTTTTACTAACCTTAGACTAATTATTGAAAATGAATATTTGAATTTCCAACCAGACTGATTTAGGGTTGAGCAGGGCTGGCACAAAGGGGGTAAAGACAAGGAAAGGAGCCAAGTCCAGGCAACACTGCACCACCTTCTGGAGCCTGAATATGCAGCAGCCAGTGATAACTTCACTGACTGTTCCAATTACCATATACTTTTGAATGGCTACTCTATTTCTGCCTGTTGCCCATATTACTCTTCTACTTCTAATATTTCTTCTTCTAATAGAGCAATAAACATTTTTTTTTATCACTACCAAAGCAGTTCCTTATGTACCAGTTTAGATATCGTGGCAAACACTCAGGAGGAGCATGTACATATCCAAATGATATTAATGATCAATCTAGAAATTAAATTCATATGCTAATATAATTTGTGGTATGATCCTGCAGTTTGATGGCTTCAGCCTTGGATATCTTTTGTATCTGCAGTTGCCCAACTGTACTTCTTTGACCATCTCTCCCAGGGGAATTCTTGAAGTACAATCTGGTCCAATCTGCCCTTAAAAGCAAGAAAATATTCTATTAACCACTCCAGCTAGGCTTCTGGAGAACCAGTCAGGATAGTCTTGAGCCACAAACACAAAATTTTGCATGGATTTCCCTTACAGAGAGCAGATTTCTGAAGCTCTGCAGAGCTTGGGGACTAAAGCTCTTGACCCCTGCTCCTACCAGGAAAAGAACCTGTGGCCAGCTTGGACACAATGGAGGTTCTTGATGGCCATTTAAGGAGCAACACAAGCCTTTGATAACAATGACCACGTGTGTGCCAACAGGACCATGCACATGCTGAAACACTGTGTGCATGCTGAAATACCTTGCTGAATCAGGGCCACAGTAAATGCATTCTTTTCATAGAAACATTTTTCCGTGGATCTGATCCAAAGCC
Organism: Lichenostomus cassidix; assembly: GCF_008360975.1. Lineage (NCBI taxonomy): Eukaryota > Metazoa > Chordata > Aves > Passeriformes > Meliphagidae > Lichenostomus > Lichenostomus cassidix. The sequence goes on from NC_139483.1 coordinate 519,285, forward strand.
CACTGAGGTCAGCAATAGTCTTGCACTTCAATAGGATTTGGATCAGACCCTGTGAGCATTTCCAACTAAAACCAGCGCTGGAATTTGTGCATGCCCTTGCATTGAAACAATTTGAGTCTAGTTCATTGTAAACCCTAAACTCAAATACTCCTCACCTCTGGGAAAGCTGGGAACACAAGCTGGATCTTTACTTTGCTTTCAAAGGCCAATTCAAAAAAGATTCCAAATCCAAAGAGCACAAGCCTTCAGAACATTGATACCTGAATGAGGGGTTTAACTTAAAAAGAATTCAATTATCTCTGAGGAGGGAAGTTTCACCAGTTCTTTCATATAGCACTTCAGGTTAAGTATAAAAACAATAATTAAAAACTAGCTGACAAGGCATCTGCTGAGGAATGCATTTCAGGTTCTTCCTACAAAGATAAGAGTTCTATTTCCTAATAGCTATATAAATCCATAAAGACTGATCTATAATTTCACTGATAGATCACCACTGGAAAAAAGAGAGAAATCATAAAAGCATTCCACCTGTATTGCTGGCAGATGGCTTATAAATGTCACACAGACTTAGACCTACTACTGGCTCATACAAGAGGTATTAAATAAACTGCTGAACATCTGCTGGTAAATACACAGCAAACAAGAATGCAACTTAGAGCCAAACATCTGGAGAGTGTGGGCCACATCTCTGCTCATAAACTAAGCAATGTTTTCTGCTAATCATTAACAGAGTTATTGATTTTAGAAGTGTATCACACAGCTATAATTTTGTCAGAGAGTAGACCACATAAGTTGTTCTTTTTCTGGTTGTTTCATTTTGTCTTATTCCAAAAGTCCATAAATTGACGAGCGGGACAAAAATTATAATTGACATCATCTGTGGGAAATATTTCATAAAACAACAGGCCCAGATGTAGGATTAAAGCCATGTGGTAGTAAAATACCACACTGAAAAAAGTCCAGGTTCCATGATTTCTTATGAAAACAGATGTGCTATTACTCTACTCTACTTGTTTTTCAATGCTTTTTACTCCAAATAATTCTCTTTTTTTCCTCTCTTCATTTTTTTTTTCAAAATTGCACTAGGGAGAGATCATAAATTGATTGCAGATGGTAACTTGTACTTCAAAATCCTGACTGTCACAATCTTTGAAATAAAAATAAATGAAACATTTTGTGAAATTATATTGAGCCGTGTTAAAAGTAATGAAGATTATACAAACATATGTCTTTTTGTCGTTTATACAGCACCTTCAGGCATGACAACCCGATCTATTAGACAATACTTCTCTCCCTGGGAAGTAGTTATTTTCCAAGTGCAGGATGTACTGAAATACAGAAGGTAACATATAGTCTGAAGACTCCTTTATCCAAGCCTCATGATGGTTGGAACCTCCTGCAACACAGAGCCAGGAATGCACATCCTTGATTCCCTCACATACAAAGAAGTAACATGGAAACAAGGGAGGATAGTTCCATGCATCCTGCTTTGTACATCATTTCATGTGAGTACATTCTTGACAAACATATTGTATAAGAGATCTGTGAAAGACAGAGGCTTGTATGGTTTGAATCATAATTTGTCAGTGCTGTGCAGAATGGCAAACAACTGTATTTCTTCCTAAATGACTTACTAACATATGGAGCCCATTATGATGCCACTAATTACAATTCATTAAGTTCTGAATTTACGCAGTTTCACAATGGAGTCAGAGATTCTCCATTTTCCAGTTATCAGAGATTTTGCAAGACATAATAAAATAGAGGTCAAAGTAGATTCCCACCCTATCACTGTAATATCTTCATGCAAATGCCATTTCCAATAGCACTGAGGGGGTTTGATGCTGATTAAAAAGAGATTGATTGAGGTGCCTAGTGTTAGTATTCCCAAAGAAAGAAAGGGGAGGAAAGACCCAGATACTCATTTGGAAAAGGAGATGTACATGTCCCAGTATACTTTGGGAGAAGCTGTGAAAGAAACAGGAACATTGACTCAGTTAAAGTGTTGCCCTTTTCTCAACTCACATAAAGCAAGACAAAACCAACAGTAGCAGGCAATGGGAAGAGCCAGAATAGAGGATGTTTGGGGGCCCCAAAAATCATGAAAAAAACCCCAAACAAGAACCAGGAGCAAAGTCAATGCCCACAAAACGATGGCAGAGCAGTCTGAGAAAGAGCACTATTTCTTCTATTAAAATCTTATATCCAAGTGAGTTAACAGGAATCCCTCCATTATTTTGTCTCCCAGGCAAACCCTGCAGAGATGAGCAATCTTTGCCATCTGGCTCTGGAAACTCCACATCCTTGCTGTGAAATCTTTGCTCAAAATCCAGCTCTTGGGGCATCCCTTCTTCAGTAGCAGCAAAACTTGGGCTACTCTTCACACACTAACCCAGAATCCTTCTGCCAGAAACACCAGAAGTAGCAAGATGGTTCAAGATATGGAGTGCACACTTGTATCTAATATGATATGTGAGAGTTTTCAGAGACTGAAGCAGTGGTTGAGGGAGAAGGGGTGGGATTGAACTGCTGCTCAGTTGGCTGGAATAAAGGCTTTCAAGCAACAAGGGGAAGGCTTGGAGGAAGTTCAAATAAGGCTCATTTGCATTTTGTAAGAGATGCGTCTGGAATCCCTTGAAGCCTGGTACTCTGGAGCATGGAAATTCACAGCTCCAGTAAAGCCCCCATGAAGGGACAGCAGTTTAGCACTCAATCTTCCTCCCTAAAGAGACACAGTTTGAATCCTCAGTCAAGAAACTCCATTCCTCATACTGCCTGGTATTTTGACCTGCAGGCTCAAAAGCCTTGTGAGCTGGATGGGAAGATTTAAGGCAAAAGAACAAAACTAGAAGCTCATGGAGAAAGATTGCAAGGGCTTTGCAGGCCAGGTAAGCAGAAGGACTGCAGCAAGAGCTCTGCATGCACAAATATTTACATGGGCATCTCTCTGTGCTCTCTGCAACTCTATCCAACCTCTCACTCTCCTCCCAGCTTACTGGGAATGACATTGTGGATTGCAAGCAGCATCACTGCACTCATCAAAAAAGAAAATGATTGCTTTGAATGCTCCTGAACACTTTGTTTTAACCCATCATGACCTGTGTGCTCTGCCTTACGCCACCTCCCCTCCCACTCCTCTCCAAGGAAGCTTTGCTTAATTGAACTCACTGAAACAATGACCTTGACCAGAATACTTATTGATTGTATGAAGTTTTGGGATCAGCAGTGAATACTGAATATATTATTACTACTTTTCCTCTAAATAGTTTGTGGTTCAAAACAGACAACCCATTCTTTCTCAGTTTGCAATTATTTCAAACTGAGGTTGGCATCTACCACCAACATTCAGAAGACATCTCCTCATTAGAAACCTATTTTCCAATTTAAAAAAGGTCATTAAGAAAATAAACATTTAAGCATGTAGTGCCCAGCTTAAACAAAATGGCACCCTTCAGAAAGGGGGCACCTTTCTGAATATATCTTTAAATCCAAGTCCTACTTAAGGCTGGGACCTGTCAACGCTTAACTTTGATCAGTTTCCAAGCCTGCAGGAACAGTCAAATAGTATTTATCTTACCTACTTACCTATCCCCTCTCCAAGACATAATTAGCCCCATAAAATCTTCACCAGGGACATGATATTGTGAAAATCAGAATGTAACAGGGTTGGTTTGGCTGGGTTTTGGGGGATTATTTTTTCCAGTATGATTTGGGCATTGTACTTTTAAGTTATTCTTGTTTAATCAGTGATAACACCTTGGTATCACCTGAAAACCTGCATATCCTGGCCAGTTGGCTGCATCCACCACAGCAGCCCAAGAAAGTAAATCAGAAAAAATCAGAGATGATGAAACCAGACATGATCCAGAAGCTGAGGAAAAGAATAGAAAGAAAATGATCCATATGAACACAAAGCAGAGCAGAGGAAAAACCTAAATTAAGATCTTGATCAGCTGACTCCTGGCACAGTTATCTATGTGACAACTCCAAGAACTATCTCATGTTTTCCCATAATGGCTCAGGGGGCTGAAAATGTTGCCCAATGGAAGGTCTCACAGTGCTGCACATTGAGTCATACACAAACCAGAGGAATATCACATTTATTGATTTAGCTGGTGCATTCAGGGACTTGAAGGCTGTATTGACCTTTTTTATAGCAGCAGTTTTATCCTTTCAAAACCTGTTGCTGTTCCTGAATGAGCCAGCAACTTTTCCCATCCTTCCAGTCTTACTCTCACACACTGGAAAAAGAAAGGATATGTTTTAGAGAGATTGAAAAAGCCAGAGAAACAGAACAGTAAAGAAAGGATGAAAATGGAAGTTTGTTCCTAAACCAAGATTTGACCTTCACTTGAAGGAGGCTGCATTTTTCAAGTCTCCATTTATTTTCAAGGGTTTCCCTGTAGCACATAAAAAGCCTAGAAATACATTAATTTTTCAAACAAAACTTTCCTGACCTCACATTGGATGGCCAAATGCAGTCAATAGGCTGCTCCTACATCCACAGTTCAAGGCCTTGCCTCAGCTGCTACCTCACTCCACAGCTTGCAGCAAGGAGGGAGTGAGAAGAGGCTTCAGAACTCGCTGGGTACTGCAATCAAGATTCTGTTTCATCATCACTAAGCCTGCTGGTATTCCTGCCACAAGCCAAAACCACCCCACTGAGCTGCCTAAAAAAGGGGTGGTCGGTGCTAGAAGAGGATTTCAGACATTTGAGACAGATGAAAGGAAGCCCATGGCCATTAGCACTGTTGGAGACACAATTGTTATTATTAACACCATCTGCAACATGGACATTGGAGCTGGAGACCACCAGGAGCAGCCTGGAGTGGGTGGAGCGGGGAGGAAACGCACCACAGTAGCAGCAGCCACAAAATTCAGGATCAATAGCGAGGAGGATGGATCCAAATAGGATATTGTTTGCTGAGCAGCCATACGTGCTCATGGGCATTTGAAGCTCTACACACACTTTACTAGGAACAAGGGGAAACAACAATTCTTTGAGATCTATTTCTGCTCTGAATTAAGTCCAGCCATTGCAACAAATCATGCAGAGATTTGTGTCTATCAGCAGCTAGTCAGAAGTCTCAACAGCAATCAGCAAGAGAAAGTGACATTAGCAGACTCTGTAGCAAGACAAGGCTCTAGCACTGAAAAATACATTCAATTCTACTTAAACATCCTGGTATCAACTGAGGAAGGCAGAAAACCAAAACAAGACACAACATCGCATGTACAATTCACACCAAGGCTAGGCTGCACACAAAGGAGCACACAAACACCAGGGCTCGTCTTTCAGGCCTTGGGAGCTCTCTTTTGCAACAGAGCAGCCCCTGAACTGCAAACAGAAACATGCATCTGCCCAAACTACAGGAGCCAGTGGTGGCAGGACAGAGAGCACAACCATCAAAACCAGCAGTGCTGCCAAACACTCCCATCTCCTTCCTTTTCTAATGCTAGCATTAAATGCATTACCCCTGAAGAAGGGCTAATTATGGATGACCCCACTTTTTTCCATCCTGACATTGGCCTCAGCAACACCCACAAGATGATGGCACTGAGATCCTCACAGCTCAACCACAGCTCCCCACAAGTTGCATTTCAAGCCACAGCAAATATCAGCCCTTAAAGCCTGTGGGATGACCTGACTGATAGGGCAGCTAATAACACTTGATGCAAGAATGCTAGTGGATGTTTTGCTGCCAGATTTCGGCCTGGAAAGGCCTTTCTCACTCTCCAGTAAAAGAGCAGGCTCTAGGAAAATGTGCTGCAAGTCCAAAGTAAATTGGATGCTACAGATGCTGAAAAATTTTATTAGTGTCTTTTCTTCAGAACCAGCTCCTGAAGGAAGGAAAAGGACCTGGTTAGAATAGGCTGGAGGATATCAGTCAGTCACAGGAATCTATTATTTATATTTGACTTCACTTTATCAGTCACTCCCATGAGATCTTTCTGCACCTTTTAAAGCTGACAGCTTTACTTGTGACTGCCTGTATAACTTGGTATCAGAGGCAATTAATCTCACCTTGCTAGTCATTCTGTTTAGATCATGGATGATAGGCTAAACTGCACAAGTCTTGGAAAAAAAACCTTCACTGGGCCATCAAGACCTCCCAAAAAGAGCCAAACATAAACAAGAGGCCTATATAAATAATGTCTCGTTTTAGCTGGCCAGTCCTACCAGGTCTTCCATGTCAAAAGCCAGAGCTAGAATTTACTATGTAGCAAAGAAAAATCAGGAATTATAATTTTTTACATATGATGAAAAAAAAAGCATAATGCGTCAGTTTTGACATACAACAAAACTTGTCATTGGCAGGGGACCGATGTCATTTGTTACAGGAGTAATTTGTGTTCTTGTGTAACAACAGACTCTAATGGGAAGCACACTCATTTGCTCCATCCCCGATTGCCACCAGCAGTGCATTTGCATACAACCACCAGCATCCTGACTCCTGCCCAGAGCCAAATCACCTGGGCTGAGTCCTCATTGTCCCCTCATCCCACTAAACATCCTCCCTCACATATGGACCAGGAATGAACACTTCTCACTTTATTGTCTGGCAAAACAACTCCAGTTAACTGACAGGGTCCTTGAGGCTGTTTCTAAGCTCATTCCTTTTATTAGCTTTTAAGAAATACAAAAGCCTGTGAAGCCATGCACTGGATGTCCTGCCAAGAGTCCCTTGGTTTTGAGAGCCTCAGGCCCCTTCTCAGAGGAAAGTTCCCATCAGTCTCATTGCTCACTGAACCTAACAAGACACTTCATGATTTAAATATCACCAGCAAAGTTTAATCCAATCTAGTTCACATTTTCCTGATCCAAAAAGAAGCGGGCAGCCATGCAAAGAGTAGTTTCTTGGAAGTAACTTGAAGAAATAATTTTTCACCCATTTCACCTGATGCACGGCTAGCAGTGACTTGGTTGTCTAAATGCTCAGGAAAGTTTTCTGGAGGGTTTTCTTGAGGTAACTTTTCCCCATCACCGACTGTTCAGCAGCACTGAGCCTATCGGCAGTAGCTACATGGGATCTGCTGACCTACTGTACATTCCTTTTCAAGCAGCAGCTTTTATTTCACCACTAATAGATCAGGCAACAGAAGTACTCACTCAGTGGTGGTACCCATATCCTCTCTAAAGTTTATCAATTCCACTAGTTTTCATATCCTAACGGAGCACAGTACAATTTAACATTTCACACGGTTAAAGCTTGTCAGCCTAACTCCAACTCAAGAACATTTTAAGAGAGCTTTAGCCAGTTGCTGAGAATTACATGCTGTTGCACATGGAGATTCAAGCATTTCACAGAATCACAGAATGGGTAAGGTTGGGAGGGACCACAGTGGATCATATAAACCTCCATGTGTGCAGGATCAACAAAACCATTAGAACAACAAATAGTTCAATATTAGAAGACAGTTGTAAGAAGCAAAAGGATGCTTAATTCTGGTTTTTGAGAGGTTCATCTTCTAAATATATACAGGAGATGAAAACCCCTTAAGAAAAAACTGCTTAGAGTAGAATAGATACTCTTCAACAGTACTCTGCCTATGAGCACACCAGCCATGCCAAAGCAATTCATCCTGGAAATACAGCAAGAGAATTTGCTGTTGTATGAACATCTCAACAGTGAAACTTTGTGGCAGTGATCCCAATACACTTGCAGATCACACCTTTTTTTCTGTGCAAACTGGGCCACTGAAGGGTTTGCTTGTGCAAGATGCACAGTCCTTCTATGCCTTCTATTTAAAACAAGTCTAGTAGAGCATAGCAGATCAGAGAAGTATTATTTGCAGAGGGAAGAAAATAATTCTTTTTTCTCTTCCCAGTTTTGCAGTTAGTTGCAAAGACTTGCAGTTATGCACTCCATTCATCAAACTAATAAAAACAACTAAATGTTCTCTGGTTAACCATCTGAGAACATTTCTGACCAGACCTTTCATTAGCACTTTACACCCCTTTTTCTTTAGGACATGTCTGTTTTCACATGATAAGTTGTTATACATTTCTAATTTGCTGGCAAGAATTAGAATCCTTTTTCTTTGATCTTCCCACCTATGTCAAGATCTATGAGACAAAATATCATAACTGCTCACATTAAGTGTAGATCTAGACCACCTATAAAGCAAAGAAAAAGCACAAAAAGCTGAAGAATTGTCCACTGCTGGCCCACTGCAACTCTGTATCTGTGTAGGATCCTGTCAGTGTAACATTCTCCCTTCTGGAACGCAGCTCATGGGATGCCTTCAGTGCCTGCAAAAAGTATCAGTCTTAAGTATTATTTGCAGTTTCTATGGACCATTGAAAGTTTGAACAGGCAGCTGGAGAAGCCCCTGGAGATGTTTTCTTTCTAGAGTTCTTTCTTTTTCTAAAATGGTCAGCTTGCTTACATATTATCCATCTGAAAAGTCATGATATTTTAGTCAATGCTGGAGAATTTCAAAACAAAAAGAGCTTATACTTGCATGATACTATACACAAACTCACATTTCCAAATGTGACTATAGCTTTGCATTAGTATGCAAAGTATTAAAAAACAGCAGGATATAAATCAGCATCATACATAAAGTTCAGCAAGAGGTTCACTGAGTAATTATCACAACAACAATTAGTGCCCTGTACAGACCAACTGTGTGCTGTGGGAACTGGAAGAGGCACTGGCAGCTTTTCACCTGCTGGCCACTTTCTCAACTCAGTCAAAGGAGAGAAGAGACTCACAATAACATCCAGGGTAATATGGGGAAGTTTAAATGCCTAACTTTCTTCCGAGGTATTCCTTGGAAGCAATCCTTTAGCGTCTTTAGAGCTGGTTGCCCCAAATCCTAAAGCTGAAAGGTCCATCTGCCCTCCAGTGTTCAAGCAATGCTTTGCTAAAACAGCAGCACCATCCCCAGACTGACAGATGCTGCTCGACTGAGAGGATGATTCCTTAAAGGATGCATTCAGCTAGAGGACCATGTCTTTACATACTGGGGTCCAAAATGCAGAGCTCTCTCTCCCCTCTGAGCTGTCTAGAGTCCTTTCCAAGCATTCCCATTTTGTGATTGATTGTTTTGCAATGATTTTTTTTATTGCATTTGGGACAGGAAGGTTTTGTGGTTTTCCTTTGCTTTGTTTAAAAGCAAAAATCTACTGTCAATTAACTTATTTTCATTATCTGCTTGCCAGAGTTAACTCTGAACAGTTTCTTTTCTTGTTTTGAGTTAAAAAACTCTGCAAACACCCTGGTAAGAGCCAGTATGTCAAACACATTGCAACTAATTTTTAACTATCAGTTTCCTACTTTGAATTTCTTTTACCCGTTTGCAAAGCATTTGGAAGAGAGCAACACTGAAGCACAGATGACATCATTAAAAGTAAACATTGGCCAGGATACAGTACAAATACCATACTGTAGCATCTGCTCTAAATTTAGGGTACACCACAGTCAAGTCAATAGCATGGGTTGATATTGGTTTACCTTTTAATGAGATCCACAGTCTTCGTAAAAAAGTGGCAAAACAACATGTGACACTTTTAGTTTGTCAGTAAGGTATTGCTTCTTGAATGCTAACTATCTGGCCCAGGCTCAAAATTAACTTTTAGGCAGCCTGGATGCATGTTTCTCCAGATCCCAGTCCTCCCAAGCCAAAAGGCAGGCAACATTAGTCAATTTATTAAGCTGGTGACAGCCCCTCTGCACACTGATCTGCACTAGCAGTGGCTCTGAGTAGCCCTTAGTTTCTCCCAAGAGGGACAATGAGCCAGCATTTAATGTCTACTTCCTCCTCTGTCCCAAGGTTTGATAACTGTGGAAGCAGCAAAAAGCACAGCAGTGCCTTAAAACAATCCCACATATAGGCTAGAACATTAAGCTCAGGAGTGATTTAGGAATGCTACTGCTGGGGGATTGGGGAGAAATAAATCATTAGATCTTATGTTTCAAATGTATTCCTGAAATGCAGCCCATCCTTGAGTCCTGCCTCTGATAATACCTCAGGGTGTATTGCAGATCTCAACAGTTTTTGAAAGAAGCCTTTTTGCCTTCTCTGCTGGTAAAGGCACAATTTTCAGAGCCCCATGGAGAACCAGACATGCCCATTCCCAAGGCAATCCTGGCAGGAACATCTACCCTATTGCTTTATGAAGACTAAAACCTTTCTCCCCAGGTGCTACACAGGCACACTGTAAGGGCCAACAGCCCAGTGGTATCTGCTTAGCTCCTTAACAAAGCCAAAAGTGCAAGAGATGTCTATGATCACTACACAGATGATGCCTTTCCCTTCTGGTAGCGTGGCCTTCAGAAATACAGGTCTTCTGCTTCCATACACCAGAGCTCATCTTCTCAATGCAAACACTTAATGATTTACATGCGCAGAGGTAGAAAGCAAACATTTTCTGTTTACGCACGCAACTAACCATCAGTTTGACTTCTGGCCACATACAAAATTTTGCTGCTTTACTGCCCTCAATCAACACAACATAAAATATGTGCAGAAAAATTGCTATTCATAGCAAAACAGGAGTTGCCACCTAAGACCTTTTGTTGACTAAACAGCCAGTCCATTATTTTCTTCCTCATAGCTATTCCCTGTGCATTTCAACTGCTCTGTTAGACAGCTCTTCAGGGATTAAGGAGTAATGTTTCATTTTTCACTGATCCTTAACAAAATACAGCAAAAGTATCAACAATATAACAGAAGGGGTGCTGTCATTGTTCCAAGCATATTATATTTTAGACTAGCTGAATAACCTTTTGGGAGCCAGAATGCTGATTCGCACATAAAACATTACATTCTCTTATCCATTAAGCCAAATTTATGCAGAAATGCCTTCCCTGTTTTGGTATGGGGTTTGCTCATCTGTAAAGAAAGGGACTTTATTCTCAACTGGGGGGTAAGATGAGCTAAGAATCTCATAATATTTTTCTTCCCGTTACAGTTGGCCAGGCCACTGGGTACCTCAGTTACATGACCCACAGCATTAGGTAAAGCTATACTGTCTCACCCACTCCCTCCCATTGTGTGTCACTAGCAGCGTGCAAGAACTCAAAATGGAATTATTTTCCTTCTTTTCCTCCCGTGGGGGTTTACAGTCCCATCTGGTTTCAGCAGCAAGTATTTCTTAATAAAATATGCTGCAGCAGAAGAGAGAGAACTGGAGCAGGGAATGCAAATGACCCAGTAGTTCAGATCACCATATTCCTTCCTTGATCAGAGTGAGTCAGGGGGTCACACCACCCTTTGCTTTCACCTGCTCACAGCCAGGTCACAGTCCCAGCTCATGTCATTCAGCTAGCAGACCACTGCTGCATTTGTGCAAAGGCATTGTTACATCATCTGTACTTTGTGTACATGCTCATCCTAGACCAGGACCCAAAATCTATTTTAAAAGTTTCAGGTGCTTTCCTACCCTCTCTTACTAAATAGCACATTTTTGAAAATTATTTCAATAGGAACAGCTACTCAATCATTAGGCCACTGAGCTTTTGAAAATCTGCTCTGAGTCACTTAGAATCTAATTATCAGTGGTATTTAAACCATCATTAAGGTTTAATGAATTAAAAATAAATCATTAAGGGAACAAAAGATGTTTTCTGTAAAGATTCATTTTTGCCTCCAGATTTGTTTCATCAAGCAAGCAGAGGGTGTTGGGATCTCCACAAATGCAGGTCATGGGAAAAAAAGCAAATCTCATACTGAGCAGCAGAGCATCAGAAAACACTTAGAAATGTCAAGGCCTGAATAATTATCCAACAAAAGCTTTTACATAATTTGTGTCACCACACTTAAATTTAAGAAAAACTTCAAGGACCTCAAATATTTAATGTGTATTTTCCAGAGTGTTGGAATCTGGATAAAACTTGCAAGGAAGAGAAGAAAAAGTGGTCCAGTCACCAAGCCAAGGCAAACTCCACCGGGGAAAAAAGCTCTAGTCACATATTCAGGCTTTACTGCATGCTAAAAAGCTAACAGCACAGGACACTCTTTCCCTGTGCTGCCAGCAATCTTCCCATGCATTTCAAAACTATTGTGATTCCTGTTCAGAACAACAAATGGGAAACTTTAGCATTAGCCTTACACTATGGTATATGTATTTGCATTTCACAAATGCAGGAGAAACTCCCACTAATGCAGCCTTCACTGCAATTCATATCCCAGGGGGCTCCTGCACATATTGATCCTGTTGTAATGAAAGTCAAGATGGGAGCTTTACCGTTGGTTTCAGCAGCGTTGGATCAAGTCAACTGAACTACTGCAGAGGCTGAGGCTGTCCATGTCCTCAACTGCCTGGGGAGATGAAAGGCTGCTAGGACCAGCACTGCCACCTCTAATTATCCTGAGGAGTACCATTCCATAGGAATCATTCACCTTTCAGCAGCAGGGCCTATGGATCACTTCTGTCACAACCCAGCCCTTTTTAGTGGCAAATGGTCTCCATGCCCGCCCTCTGCCTAGGGGAGAATTTAATTCTCCCTTTGAGTTTGGTAGCAAGACATCCACTTTCTCACAGACCTTATGGGAACCACTAAACAATTTCTCATCTGGGGCAGGCTTGGCACCCTCCTCCCCATCAAATCCCCCTGCAAATGACCATTTCCATTCTTTCAACATGAAGCATAAAGGAAACAGAGACTAGGACATATATAAGAATAGACCCTCAAACCAAAGGCATGTGGGTTTCATTCTGGAGAAATTATTCTGAAATTCCATGGTTATTGTTGTGTAAATGCTGTCACCTCAAAAATGCTCTCAAGGTAAAGAGCAACATAAAAAAAAGAAAGAAAAAAAGATCCAGCTATTTGACTCCAGCTAGGTTTACAGAGACACATTTACTCCAAGGTCAGATTCAGCACTGATAGAAGCTGGAACAAGAGCCTCTGGCTATTGCAGTTATTAAAGATGATGGACAAATGCCCACCTTTCTTTGCCAAGAAGAGGTGTCATCCTGTTTTTCCCAGAATTGAGGAAAACCTTTACCTGCTCAAATCCATGTGGCATCAGAACTTCAAGGCACGTGCTCAGAATGAAATCTTCACTCTCTTCTCAGATTGTCAGGGTCTGGCACAAAGCCTAAATCACTAGGGAGACAGTTCTTCAAGGAACAAGGAAAGAGTAACTCTTTAACTGCAAAAGATACTGGAGCTGAACCTGGCCAGGCCACTGAACATTGCTCAGCTGCTGTTTTCTCATGGTAATACCAGAGCTCCTACTAAAAGGCAAAAACTTCTCTCCATTGCAGTTCTAATCAGCAGAAATGTGATCAGTTCTCTGCCCAGCATGAGCTGTCTCTCCCCACATCTGTTGCTTCTCCCAGCCCACAGAGAAAGAGAGAAGAAAGGAAAAATAGTTCATAAAAGAAAATGAACCCAAAGCTGTACAACTGCTGGTTTAGCCCCACCAGAGGGGCTTTTGTCTAGTTTTACAGGGCCTAACATGTGTTCGATCAACATCAATTTCTGAGAAGTTCTAGATGGAAAACAATCAGGTGTTATCAACAGTATCACTGGAGCAACATCAAAGCCTTGTCTTAGTGCATGAGCCTTGATGCTCCCCAGCCGCTCCAGACAGACCCCAAGGAAAAACTTCAGAATCTGACAGAGGTTGTGAGACACCTCTGAGGTTGTGAGACAGAGAAAATTAGCCAAGCAGGTGCCTAGTGTGGAATGTTTCTAGAAACTCCTGCCTCAGCACTGAGATATGTAAGAACAATTAAAAATAAGAAAAAGACTTTTTTTTTTTTTAAATTAAGATTGCACTCTGTAAAAAATACTTTTCCTAAAACTAAAATAGCCACAAACAAGAATTGTGGAGATGGTTTGTCCCACAGCTGTTTGTAAGGAAGCACTCCACACAGACGCTGGCACTAAGCCCTGCTGGACACAGGATTATGCCCACGGCTGGAGCTGATTTAGAAGAAACATGGATCTGTTTCTTCTAAATCAGAGGAAGACCATACAAATTGAAACCGTTCATGAACTAGGACCTCGTGCAGAGGTCACAGGCCTTGCTCCTTAGATACAGCCACAATTAACACTGCCCTGACAGTTGTCAGGTTCTAAGACTCAGTTTGACAGCAGGGCTGTCCCAGCCCTTCTCCCATCTCTGAACGGTCCGTGTTGCTTCACTTTATGTCACTGTTCTACCTAGAAACAGAGGCAAAAGGGCAGGAACAGCAGGGTATCAGACAGCTCTGAAACCTCTCTAATGGCTTGATGGCCAGATGCAGAAAAACATGCACATTTTATTTCACATGTCCCTTCTTGGACATGTGAAACTTTTGTGTGGAAAAGGTTAAATGTGGTTTGACATTCTACTGATAGCCCAGGAGATATCCCTAAGTATGGAGGGAGACTTCCAACGAAAGCTCAAGAGCGATAAGACATCCTTTGGAGCTAAGCAACACATCTCACTCTGCCATGTGTCTCCCATCTGAGCAGCTTAAGCTACACAGCAGATTTAATCAGTTCCAGCTGGGACATTTCCTGTCTCCCCATAAGCTGCATTAACTCACTCTTTCTTTCTTTTCTTTCTTTTCTTTTTCTTTCCTTTCCTTTCTTTCTTTCTTCCTTCCTTTCCTTCTTCCTTCCTTTCCTTCTTCCTTCCTTCCTTCCCTTTCTTTCTTCCTTTCTTTCTTCCCTTTCTTCCTTTCCTTCCTTCCTTCCTTCCTTCCTTCCTTCCTTCCTTCCTTCCTTCCTTCCTTCCTTCCTTCCTTCCTTCCTTCCTTCCTTCCTTCCTTCCTTCCCTTCTCTCTTTCTTCTCCCATTCAGAGGATCTTAGAACATAGATAGTTCTCCCAAGCATCCAACAAACAACTTTACCTCTCGTTCCTACCATTTTGAACACTCCAGTATCACTCATGGCTGGTGCAGCACAAGTTTTAACTCTGGAACTTTATACAGTTGGGCAGCTACAGGTGTCTGATCCAAGATGAAGTGGACTAGAAAAGGACCTTTCCTGTGCATCACTTAATCACTAGACTTTTCTTCTCTGCCCCAAGATACATCCCCAACAACAGAAGTAACCTATCTTAGTCAGAAACTCTACCCTTCACCTACATCTGCTTCATGTTTCTAGGGTCCAGTACTCCAACAATGTTTGCAAGACAGGCCACCAGAGAAGTAGGCATACACTTCCTGTGATAACTAGCCAAAAAACAAAGCAGGGCATAATCACCTCTCTGCTCCCAAGGCACATGTTACAGCTGGGATGCCTACGAAGCTGGTCCAATCAAATCACACAGGGAATTCACAGGACAGGTATCCAAACGGAGCAGTGCCTCACCTTTCCCAAAGTTAATATATCTTATGAGCCTATCTGGCTTCAGGACTAATATTAATAAGCTGTGCCACTCACTCTGACCTCTCTCTGACCACTAATTCCTTCCTATTCTTACTTCCCAACATGCATTTGCCAGATTTCCCCCATGCCGACAGGATATACCGAAGTGGTAATCAACTCCAGCTGAGGTGCCTCCTGCTTCCTAAAGCCTGCCTTGGCTACACTGGTATTTGTCCCAGGGTTTATCCACATACCAAGGCAGCACAAACCCCATGACGCATTCCGACATCTCCGGGGGCTCTGCAGCCATGCCGACATCCCAGGGCCTGCAGAGGACCGCATTTTAAAATAAACACAACTTTGCTTACACTGTATCCTGATCTTTCACCAGGGGCTTGGGCTCTGCCCAGGAGGCAGACAGAAAGACTCAGCTGGGCAGAGAGACAGGCTTGTGGTTGAGGCCCTGGTCTGGGAGTTGACACAGCTGGGACTGGACCCTGCTCCCCTGCCATCTTCCTCTGTGACCTTGGACAAGTTGCTGGTTCCTCTGGGACTGAGCTATCTCCTCTTCAAAATGTGATGCAGATCTCTTGGTGCACTTTTCCTGTAGGGCTGACCAGGAATTTAAGTCAAAGTGGGACTTTTAAATTGCATTTTAACCACAGTTCCCAACTTTTAAGCTGGCACTAACTCGTATAGATCCTCTGGCCTAGACATTATAACTTAAATGGATGACACTGCTAGAAGGGAAATCTGCCTTGGAGGACAGGACTGGAGTTCCAAATTAAATTAATTAATTACGTGGCAAAAGACAACATCCAAGAAAATTCAGAAAGTGCAGTATCTTTGCACTGAAGTGGGAATACTCATTTATGGCCAGAAGAAGAGGCAAGGACTGTGCAGAAGTTCTGGCTGCATGAAGGGAACCAGACTTTTGAATAAAAAAAGTCATAACCATCATCCTGGAACATAACCAGGAGTAAAAACTGTGAGGCATATGAAGTGCCCACTTCATTCAGCTTTTGCAAGACCTCAGCTGAATAACTGTGCCCTGATTTGGACCATTTAGAGAAATTCCAGAGAAGAGTCATGGAAAGGGTCTGAAGTTCAGAAATCATGAGCTGCCAAAAAAGACTGAGAAACTGGGGTTGCTTAAAGACAAGAGAAATGGGCTGCTGAAAAAAGAGGAAAGAATTAATCCATGGTGGTCAGAATAAATAGAAATAGGATTAAGTTACACATATTCAGGAAAGCATTGGAAGTAAAGGAGTAGTGAAGCACAAGAGTGTTTCTCTTGGACAGAACATCCACCATTAGGAGAATTAAGGACAGGTTAAAAGAAAATCTGCAAAAAGTGACATAGTTCAGTTTGATCCTGCTCATAGTCAGAGGATGCCCTAGAACAACTGCATCCCTCTCAGATGCTTTTTTTTTTTTTTTGCTATTCTTTAATTTCTGAAGAGATTGGTCACCTATGGAGTCCACATCATGGATACATTCATACAATAGATGTACCTGAAAATTCTCAGGGTTTGTGTTTTCCTCAAGTCTGGTTCCGGACTCTGAATTTTGAGGAAGAGTTTCACCACAAGCATGTTCAAGATGGGTGTTTTACTGTTACATCACACCTTCCAGTTATTTTTAAATGTTTGAAAAAACAGGTTTTGCCTTTTGAGCACTCTTGCTCAGCAAGACGTCTATGTAACATAAGAAGATTTGAGGTATCCATCATATCCACAGGTGTGCCCAGCACCTTTATTTTTTAAGGTCACATTGAATGTTTTGCCGTAATGATCTCACGGTAACAAACACTGAGTTTCATTCAGAACTGGCTGATGAATCCATAGAAGGAGACACTGATTAGTGATTTTGTAACACCTTTAACAGAAGTTTTCCAGAAAATCAAAGTTTTGTTTTGGTTTTTTTTTGGAAAAATCTAAGTTAGATAACACAAAGGTTGGACAATTTCATTGAGTTACCAACATTAAAAGACCCCAACTCAAAAAATTAAAGACTCCACATACCTGGATCCCAGGAGCGAAATCTAGGTTTTAATACCTAATAAGTGCCCTACGTGTGAATTTTGAAAGATAAATACATACATAACCATTGCCCAGTTACCAAATTACTGAAAGAGAGATCTCCATAGTTTTAATCCAGGGAAGTATTTTTCAAGCACCAAACCCAACAACTGCTTTATTCAGCAAGTGTGGGAAAATAGGGACAAATGTCATTAATTGTGCATTGCTATACTGCAATTCCCATGCCACGGAATAAAACTTTTTAAGGTAGGTATGTTATGGAGGCAGAGATGAGATGGTTGCCTCTGCAAATACTTGAGGCAGGTGTATTTATAAAGAGACAAACCACACCTCCATGCCAGGGTTAACATAACTGCAGCCAAGCCTGGAGAAAAGTTGAGCTGGGAGCCCACAAATCTGGTTATTGCTCACATGGAATTTATATTCTTCCTGTCAATGATCTGGTTACTACTCTACCACTCTTACATCTAGACACTCACACATTTTAGGCATCTATCAGAGAAATTGCTAGATTGTGACAGAACAGCAAGCGATCTTCAGGCAAGTGCTGAGAACACGTGTCTGCACAAGGTGCTTGGAGCAACAGAATAAACCCTGTGATAAAACAGCATGAAAGAGTGTGTGTGTGCAATGTTCCTGCTTCCACCAGGAGCCACCAGGAGTCTTGCACACAGATACTGAAAAACAAACTCTCACTGTTAAGAGGCATAGCCTCACTGCTGAACAATCACAGTTCTCTCACTGTAACTCTCCCAGCTTCCTCCTGTGCTCTTCCTTCATCCATAGCTTTTAGACTCCCCAAACAGGAGGAAAAACCATCCCTTGATACCCCCGGCAAAGCCCAGCAGCAGCAGGGAAAGCATTTCCTGCACTGTTGCTATTGAACCCAAACTGCAGCAGTCAACTCATTGCTTAAGCTCTGCTTCAGCATTCCATTTCCACGTCAGTTCAATGACTTTTGGGAGACCGCTGTGTTTCTATTGAAACAGTAGAATCAAGAAGACATGTTGACTACATTATTAATGCCACTGTGAAGATTCCATAAGGAATCCAGAACAAAACTGAACCACACACCAATGCATCTTGACAGCTGCAGCTACATTGAGAGCAGTCATGTTTGTAGAGCACCAGCAAGATGATTTCTAGAGGCAGAAAAGAAATAGCCCTATTCAATCCCAGTAGAGCATAAAGTGCATATCTGGGAAGCAAGCAGAAAATCAGAAACACAATGAAAGAAGCATAATTCCCAAAGTAAACTGAGGAAAATGGAGCAAGCACCCCTTTTTCAGGGCATCATAAATAACAACCCCTCGGCTCTGCTCTTTCCTTCCCCATTTAAAAGAAACAAACATTTTAAAGTTGCAAAGTGCAAACTAACCCTGTAATCAAAGAGGGCCTGGGGTGCAAAGGCTTGGATCAGGACTTCTCTCAATACAGAAGTTCAGGCAAGCTTGAACATTTGGGGATCATTTTTGTTCATGTGGTTTTTTCATTGCCCTGATCTTCAGTTCCCTAAAAGGTAAAGAGAGGAGCAACTATTTCTGGTTCTAACTATATGACTTAGTTCTCAGAAAAAGAGGAGAACTTTTGGGAAAGGTCAGTGCTAGGCTGTGTCTGCTGTGGCTGTAAAAATGCCTCTAGCCATTTATATGGTTTACATATAAATATTTACTGGGTTTTCAATCAAAAACAAGTATTTACTATTCTAATTGCAGCAGTACTTGGCAAACACACTAGTCTGCAAATACAGACCATCTTCCTAACGAAATACGTCCTCGTCCACTGACGTTAAGGATGGTGAAAGAAAAACCCTCTCCTCTGAAGACTGACTGAGAGTTAAGAGTTGTTAAGTCTGGAGAAGGCTCTGGAGAGACCTTGGAAACCCTTCCAATGCCTAAGGGGGCTACAAGAGAACTGGAGAGGGACTTTTGAAAGGGAAATTTGCTTCAAACTGAGAAAAGGTATGTTTTGATTTGATATTAGGAAGAAATGCTACATCATTAGGGTGGTGAGGCCCTGGCACAGGTTACCCAGAGGAGCTGTGGCTGCTCCATGCCTGGAAGTGTTCAGGGCCACGTTGGATGGGGCCTGGAGAAACCTGGTCTAGTGGGAGATGTCCCTGCCCATGACAGGAAGGTTGGAACTGGATGATCTTTAACGCCTCTTCCAGTCCAAACCATTCTGTGAATGAATTTGAATGAATCCCTATTTTATGAATAAGGGATGATTTTTACAATTTCATTTCCATCCCTGAATGCCAACCAACTCAAACAGAATAAGATCTGTTTAGTGCAAGCTGAAACGCGGCTTTGACTGCATGTCATAAACTGATGGAAAATTTTGTTTTCCCACTCTGTGCTCTATGGCTGAGGGTGCAGAGAACACAGTAGTAGCTTCCAAAACATCAATATGTTAGAGAGGAAACCCCCACATGTTTTAGTAACCCACAGCTACAAAAATTCAGTTGAAATGGCAAGTGCTCTGATCTTTAATTGACCATGGCAGATATGGAAAGCTGGAGAAAGTGCTACAACAGTCAGACTGAACTAAAAAAGTTCTGCAGTCATTTTTGTTCTAGCTAATATTTCAATACAGAGGAAAAGCTTGAGAGCTTCTCCATTCAGAACATCTAACAACAAGTTTTGGCTATGGAAGACTAAACTATTGATTTCTACTCTGGAATACTTCAATACAGTATCTTTACACATTCAATACACAGTAAGGTTTAATTTAAAATGATCACTTTTACATAAGTAATGGAAGGTAGTAATTAGGAAGTAATTATGAAGAATTAACTGCCTATGCATATTCATAGTCATAGGTGAAAAAGTAAATAAAGAATGTTCAGCAACACATACAGACAGGTCCCTGATCATCTTAGGCCTTTTATTTTGCGACACAATGAGGTCTCCAGGCTTTAAAAGCCTCCATTAAATTCTTTAGAAGAGTGACCTGAGCTTCTTAAGTAAGTCTGAGACAACCCTGAATTAAGGCATGTATCAACCTAATCAATATATTTTCCAGTGTAGGAAAAGGCACACCATCCATCACCAATAATGGAATTGTGCATTAGATGTTTTAGGCTGGACAGCCGCAGATTTCTTCCTTCCTTCATCTCACCAGAGAAATCCCAAAAAACCTGAGCAGAGAGAAGGGGAGGGAGTTGCTCACTTTGAATCATTCAGTACCACAAACCTGATGACTTGGACTCCAGTTTGGGACAAGTGTGTCATGAGACCTGTTGAAAAAAGGTCTGTTTCAAATACACACACCCATCTGGATGGTCCTTTTGGTTTTGTCTTCATTTTAGGTTTGGTTTGGCTCTCCTGGCGCTTGTTATTTCACTTTTCAAAAAAAGCTGCCAAATGTGGACAGTGGGTGTGTCTTGTTGACATCTTGCGGTCTGCACAATATGTTCATTTTGCTGATTGTCAGGGCAATATGATTAAGACCTTACAATCATGGGAGATTTTAGCCTGTGACATGTGTTGAATAGCAGCAGTATTTGTTGAACAGCAGCAATTTAGCCTCATTTCAACAGTCAAGGATGACCACCTCCATCACTCTCTTTCCCAAACACCCTCCCTCAGCCCCCAGCTGTATCATTTGTCTGGGTCCTCCTTCACCAACCATGATGAGGCACAGCTCCAGTCAGAGCAATACCAACAGCCAGACTGAGCTAAACTAAAGGTCCTTCCAGCCCAATACCCTGTGTCCAGCCAAGGCCAGGAAACAGCTGTTTAGGAACAGAAACAAGGCAAGTGAATTATCCTCCTTGTGGTATAGTCTCCGAGTAATCAGCAATTTAAGGAAATATTTCCTGATTTCCAGAAGTAGACTGCTCCCACAAGACTATGTGAATCCAAGACTTGGTGTTCCCTCCTAGCCAATTGGCAGAGGTTGGATCTTCAATCTGTCAACCCTGAAACACTGCAGAATAGGCCAAATTCTCTGTCAATAAAAAAAAAAAAAATCAGTGATATTTCACCAGTGTGAAAAATGTTAACATTATAGGAGTTCTTTGGAGTCCTGTCTTAAAATGAAAGCATCCTAGGGCCCAGTTCTTACATAGACGTAGGATCTTTAAATCATAATGGCAATAAGGAAAAGATTAGAAGAAATCCTGAATTTTCTTTGGCTGCCCCTGAGGAGCCTTAGCCCAGGTTTGAAAGAGGTTTCGTTATCAATTTAAATGCTAAGAGATAACCCCTAAACATTAATCTCCTTTTAGACACCACACATTGGACACAGTACTAAGGAAACCAAGGTTCAGATGTGAGTATATGAGACATTAAATTAAAGTGTTGCAACTAACTATCCACATGGCTAAAGTGATTTGCAGCAGCCATGAATACAGCCAAGCACTGATAGGAAGAGTAGCAGACATGGTAAAATGATATGTGTGGTATAACATTTATTAATCTTTTCAAGAATTATTTCAGTATAAATTACTTCAGTGACTCAGAAAATCCCTGCCAAAATAGTGTAACATATATCACACACCACACAGAGAGAAAGGGACCAAGGTATGGGATACTCTTATTAAAATCACAGCATATTTTAAGTAAGAAGGGACCTCTGGAAGTCATCTACTCCAACCTCCAGTTCAAAGCAGGTGTAATTAGACCAGGCTGCTCAGGGACTTGTCTAGTTGAGTCTTGAACGTTTCCAAGAAATTCCACTATATTTAAGTCATGATGTTAGAAAAATCATTCAATTTAAGTTGCAACTGTCAAACACTATTATTCCTCCATTACAGCGTGCGCTTTACATTTACTACTTCCCACCATTTCTGTTTCTTATTGCTGTTCTGCTGAGATTCCAGAAAATTATTTGATGAAAAAATTCTTTTCTGAGGCCTCCCTCAGCTTCTGGAGCTGACATGAAGGGAAGAAGGACAGGTTCCTACCTCAGCATTCATCACTCGAGCCAAAATATTTGTTAGAAAAACCGTAAAATGGGACAGTATGTGTATATACATTTTTAGTGAAGGATACAGAACTTCCTAATGGACTGCACATTTTGGGATAGAGCACCATCACTCTGGAGGGGCACAGGAAGAGGCAGGCAACAGCTACAAGATAGCTTGAAACTGCACTCCAGCCCATCCACAGCCTGGCTCACACTCCACCCTAGAAGTTCCTCAGGCCTTTATTGAGATGTTATTGGAAAAACCTTCCTTTGTCTTCAAGTAGATTCTGTGATCTGCAGGCAGAAATGATCTCCTGCTCCAATCAGATGTTTGTGGGACTTCATCTTAACAGACCACAATATTATTGTGATAAAAGCAAAAAAAACAACAAACCAAAGTCCATCAATAAATCCTGGCCACTCCTGAACTCCAAGGAGACAAGTCATGAAGTCATTTCGGACAATAAACCAGCTTCTGGACCCACGCACACACTGCTCAGTGTCCCTGCCAATCCAGAAAGAAACAGAGTAACTTTAAAAAGTTCTGGGTTGGATGAGCAATTTCTATCCCCCTGTCCTGTCCGAACAACAATCTGTTTCAAAAGGAGAGATCAATTGCGTCAGGCATCACTCAGAGCAGGCAAAACATCCCTCGTATTTCCATTTCCAGTCCTAGACATTTGACCACACAACATAATTCCTAACGCTCCTTGGACTGTATTTCTCATCACTCTGCAAGCTCCATTGGTTGGGAGGGATGACTAAATACCAGTGGGCAACAGCAATTAAATGGAACAAAGAGAAGAGATCCTATAACTTTAAAATGCCTCTCCCATTTTCCTTGAACTCCCACCCCTCCCTTTTATAATGAAGGGAAGGGCATCTATGAAGCAGAAGCCAAAAATTGATTTAGCAATCTATTGCAGATTTGCAACAAAAATAAGGTGAAGGAAACACATCCTCAGCTCAGTATGTGAAAGGCAGGGAAGGATTTTGATGCTTCCCCAAGCACGGAGACAAATAAGGCTACTCATCACTACTACTACCATCACTAGTTTGAGTACTCAAAATTTTCCAGTCTCTTATTTCACTCAAGTTTCCTAATATGTGGCTCAAAGTCTTGCTCAGGTGAAGGATTTCACAGAATATCCTGAGCTGGAAGGGAATCTCAAGGATCATTGAGTCCAGCTCTTTACTGAATGGCTTGTACAGGGATCAAACAGAGACCGAACCCACAATGATCAGAGAGAAGGGACTTTTTCAAGGCAAAACAGGATTTTTTGTGGAATAACAATCCCTTGGCCATCACTTTGCACATGATGATGACAAGCCACATTTAATGCTCCAGGAATTAAGTGTATCTCAATTAACCTGGCTAACTAAAGAAAAATTGAGTTTTACATCCTAGAACAAAGGATTTCAAGCCATTTCTTCTGGTCACTAAAAACAGCATGTCTCGACATTTGTCTGAATTCTTCAAAGTGCAACAGAAATGAAGGTCAGGCATTCAACACTTGCAAACTCATCTGGACCAATAAATGTCTGCACATTTTAGTGAACCTGTTTAAAAAGCATGTCTAAGTGATGTCACTCTTTCCCTGAACCTGCAATATCCCAGGATTTACAACATCCTCCTTGTACTGGAATCAAAGCACCACTGCTTGTTCTGATAAAAGCTTTAACTTCACAGACATTACCCCGACAACATGCCATCAGTTTAACAAAAGGCTCAAATATCAGACTGCATCACAAGACTCAGCCTCATGTTTCCTTCCTGCTCAGCTACAGCATGCACTCACTGGTGAGCCAGAGGCAGAGGGCACACAGAGCCACATAGAGCACTGGCAGGTTCGCCACAGCTCTGCAGGGGTTATTTATGGTTATTTATGTACCGGCTCATATACATGTACATCAAATAAAGCCACTCAGTGCCCATCATCCCTGCCAAGGGTACTGCAGACTGTGATATTATCCCAAAAAAGACTTTGGGCTCTAAGAGCCAACACAGGCCCCCTAAGACTCCCTCACCATTTTGAAATACTTATTAATGCTGCATTGCTTCCAGGAGCTGAAGTGGATCTCATCTGGGAGCCATTTATAGACAGGTAACAGCAAATGGGCTAATTAAGACCTCTGAAAATCTTCAAAGGAGAATTTTCTTGAGGAAAAAGCAACCTCTCATCTCTCACCCAGCCCAAATCAACAGGGTTTGGTTTCACTCCTTGCTGCTGCCTTCCAGCTGTACCAGGCAGAGCAGCAAACTTGGCAAGCCTCATTCCTCTCTCTCCAGAGACACTCTGGAGGACCAGGGCTATAACCACATTGTCAAGTCTTTCATTTTTACTCCTTGCTCTCAGTAGTCTCCCTTTTTGCAAGGGGAAAAAGTTCTGAGATATCAGGAAACCTTGTGTGGAGCAGCAGAACTCCATTCCTCACTTCTTCCCCAGGCTATTTCCTTTTCCTCAGGAGGCACCTCCACAGCAGCAGCTTTCATCCAGGCAGCACTCTTCAGTTTTACATCATCACCCTATAAAAGGTCTCTACCTCAAGCTCAGAAGTGCTCCAGCTCCCTCTTATAGAGCTGTATATTCCCAACTCAACCTTTCCTCAGCTTACAGCTCTCCATAAAAGCAGCATCAGCATGCTACTTATACAGCAGCCTTTCCCTACAAACCCAGCTCCTTCCTTGCTATAAAACCTAATGCAGGTATGGCCATCTGAGCAGGGCTGGCCACCCTTAAAAGGTGCAAACATGTCCCACGTCCTATCAGTGACTACAGGAGATTTGCTTTCAGATTGCACTAATATACCTGCAATAAGGATAAGGGGGGAAAAATGTGTATTTGGGTATGTTTTAGGCAGCCTTCTGATTCACAAGAATCACAGTTATTTTTGGAATGTTCTTTACTTGAAATTTAAAAGCTCCTTTATTTAAGAGCAGTGAAGAATCAAGAACAAACACAACCAGCTGAGGGAAAACTAGGTAGTGATGAACAAGGTGTTTTTAATTACGTGGAACTGGGCTGAAGTAGCCTGTTTTAGCACTTAATTAAAGGAGTATCTTCCTCGTCTTGCAATGTGGACTGTTAATATGGCATTTGCCGACAAGATGCAGAAATCATGTGTTCCCTATTTATTGTACCAAGAGGTTTGATGGATTGCATTGGAGAGGGCTAATCTGTGTGCCCTAGGCCTGGGCTGGGCTGCCAGTGCTGCTCATCAGCCTTCTCATGGGCAGGGCTGTATCCTTAGGGCCCCAGATAGCGACAGTAAGGAACTGTTCGAGCCATTCTTCCCCTTTCTAAGAGGTTTGGTTGTCTCAAAGAAGTGTGGAAAGGGCTTTGTCACTCACAGGGTCCTTGCCCAGTTGAGAGGAGTGGCACAGTCACTGCAGACTGCCCTAAAGTCTCTTCCCAGCTGTCAGATGCAGCTAAACTCCAAGCCTCCACCTCCTATTCCACTTAACAACAGCAGGAGCAATAAAGGGAATGCTTGGGATTTTAAAGGATTTATTTCTGCTGGAAGGTAAAACAAGGAGGCAGAATTGTAATATATGTTTAATTATGGCACTCAAATCGAAGCTTAACTGGAGCTGATACAAGTCTTTTCATTGACTTCTCTTGGCAATGAATCAGGCTCATCCTTACATGAATTCCTTGTTTTCCCTTCAGATCCCTTAGCAGCCTTACAGCATTAGAATCATGTGTGCAGTAATATCTTTACCTATACATGATCAGTTCATGCTCCCATTAAGGAAATGTAAATGATGAAAGGTGGCAGAATAAATTAGACTTTCTGCATATTCCATAACACAGATCCTCTCTGTAGCATCCTGTTCTCTTTCTGGATGAGAATGTTTTCTCCTATAGCTGCTTTTTCCCAAAAGGTAACTCAAACTGGCTGATCAGTGCATAAAGCAGGACAAAATCTTTTATTCTTTGTGTGACTTTTAAACCCAGGCTTTCAGGTATCATGGCAACACAAATACTATCTGTGAATATCATCTTCCTAAAGCAAAGAAAAGAAAACATTTAAGGTTTCAGTGCTCACAAACAACCTTCCATCATCCTGGCAATTTCATTTTATCTGGAACATCCTGCCTACATATTTCAGAAAACACAGAATGAGGGAGGACAGAAAATATTAAGAGTTCACGAATTAATTTTTGAAAGTTCTTTGCATCAGAATGGAAATAATTTTCCTTCCCCCTCCTTTTGCTCCCTCTACCACCACATGCTACAGTATTGTCCATCTCGTTGCACTTTGTATTTGACCTCTTGGTGAATGTCAGGAAACATCATACACCTAATTGTGAGCACCTGCACAGCTGCAGGTGTGAGGGGAAACACTTCATTGAGTGGGTCAAGGAACTCTCTGCTGATTTACAGTATTATCACCTGTTATAACCAGAAAAAGCAGCCTGTGTTCATTGTTGATGCAATGGTAGAGGGACATGTCAGAAATGCTACTCGTGGTAGTAAAGGCGGTTACGGCTGCTTCATTTTGAAAAAGGAAGTAATATGTAGTTTCAGGACTGTCTGCTTGGCATTATCAGCAAACTTTGTTCTCTCTTTTGAAATCTTCCACTTTTCTGCCTCGACCTAGACTGAGGGGAGTGCACACACACATTCACTCTGAGTGCATGGGACACACTGCACTGCCTTCAGCAAAACTGACCACACAAACCATGTGCTGTCTATAGTACATTTTCAGGGCTTTTTCTGTTCAACTTTTAAACTGGACTCATATGAGACTCTCCCCAGCCAGACACCTCATTAAAGCTGACAGATTTACAATCCCCAGCTTGCAGTTTCTGGACTGTGTGTGGCCTTGGCCTTGGCCAACTTGCGAAATCTTGCATGCCACCATTTTCCAGTTGTAGAGTAGGAAGAAGAATCCTCCTTACCTCCCAAACACAGGCTTGCTGCTCAGAATAAAGCACTAATATTTCAAGGAGGACCTGCCTGTTATGACACACCCCTCCACTGATTGTAACAATGGAACCCCAACCACAGCTGGGGCTCCTAATAAAAATAAATTAGTGCTGCTGTTGTGAAAACAAATAAATAACATTAATAACTTCAGGAGAATTCTGTCAACAACACAGATGATGGACAGGGCTGTCACAGTATTTATTTACTACGTTTCCAGAAAATTTTGCTGTAGACATTTTACCTTCTAAAAACAGCCATGCTAGAGAAATCTCCCTAAAGACCAGTCTCTGTCTCCCCACACAAACTGCTGAGAACCCTCTGGAGAGCTGCTAGTGAGATATATGCACTGTCTGTCAGTGATGAAGGAGTCAATTCAACCCCACGATTCAAACAAATGCACTTTAAGAGTATCTAATGTTTACATTGGCTTTGTGTCTCCAACACTATTTTGAGAATGGTCTGCCTAAGGCATTTTTCTCATTTCCAGACTGAAAGGTACTTTAACGGGGCCATGCCTGCAATGGTTTAGTTCCTGTGTTGGGCTCCTTGCCGAGGCTTCCACCAGCCTGTTTAATGGCAGAGCTTTCCAACTGCTCTGCACGGGGTGATATCTGGATTTAAAGGACTCTGCATTGATGGTGCTGCGTGGTACCGTGTGCTGCACCCTCCTCCTGTCCCCAAGCGAGAGCAATCAGAGCTAGGCAGAGCAGGGAAGGAGTAAGAAAAAGCAATATTTACACAGTAAACTTTCCAAGCATTCAGGAGAGAATGGCTTGCAGATGTATATGTTTAAATGACATTTACACTCCCATTGTTTCCTTTAACTTGGTGCTCATCTTACTCTGAGCTTCTTTGGATGAAAAAAACAATACTGCTGAGAGCTGTGTTCTTGGTGAGAAATAACACCCTTCCCCTTCTCTCTCAGATGTACTAAGTGCTATGGAAAAAAAAAATCAGCATTGTGGAACTGTGTGTTTAGTGGGGAGGTATCCCTTAGATACATGAGCACAAGTCAGTTATGTCCTTTTCAGCCAGGACAGAGGGCAGAAGACTTCATGTAGCTGGTACAGGGGTTCAGATCAGAGCTGGCACAGCATTTTAAATCACCCACTCCAATGCTCCAGAGGGAAGGACAAAAAGTAAGAAAATCTCAACACGATGCAATATTCAGGCCCATTTTCCCCTTGGCAAAAGCATACAACTGAACCAAACCTTCTATTCTTTCTTTTAGAAACTGGGAGTCCCAAGATTTCTACACTCTTCCCTTCCTCAGTAATCTTGGTCATACCTAATGCCCTAGGCTAGGCAATAAAAAATAGCCTCTAGCAAGTTCTGGTAGACAAAATAAAAGCATTTAACTTCTTCAGTTGTTGGCTGCTTATTTTTTGAATACCACTGTGGATACGGGACATTGCAGTGAATATAAGTCGTATCACCTTGACAGTGGGCCAAGCATCAGGAATCAGCACTGCAGGCAGCAATAGCTCATCAGTGGAAGCCAATGCCAGAGCTAAGGGCTGTTTTCTTCCACATGTGCAGCCAGGAGGACTAGGGGAAATGCCACAAGACACTTCCAGTTTCCTCTGTGTTAATGCTTTTGTTCTACACAAATAACTCAGATGTGAGGGCTGACAATCAGCAAGTAGAAATCAACACTTCAGCAAAGGTCACTGGGAAAATATAATGCTATCTTTTCCATAAATAATTAAGATGTTTTACAGTCAAAGTCCAGTCTATCACTCACCCAAGCCAAGGACTACAGAGGCTTTTTCAGGCTTTGCTACACCTTTGCCATTTCTTAAAATCTCCACAGAAAAATTCTATTTAATTTACCCAGTGGTCTCTTCCCAGATGCAATGATACTTTGGCATCCCACTCTGCAACATCTCTATCTTTGATTGTCTGTCTTGGATACTGGTTTTGTGGTTGAACCACAAATTTTTTTTCATTTCCTATGATTGACATATGATCTGAGCTTGGCAACAGCAAAGGGACATGCTGCATAACACATCATCAAGAGAAAACTGGCCCCAGACAAGGAATTTCTATGGACTTGGTCTGACTGGCAAAGAAGTTCAGAATGAAAACATCTGACATGGAGAGAACTCACCCTGTGAGATTAATGTGAAGGTAGGAAGAGAAATCAGACGTCTATTGCAATGCAGTACTACATCTGGGGTACTTTGCACTCCTTGGGGCTTTGCCAAATTGACAATCTGCACACCAACCCCATCTGAAATACTTTGTCACCCCAAGAGGCACCTTGTTGCTGCCCTGCCCACAGCAGGGAATAAGTCCCAGCCCACAGTCCTGCTCAGGCTTCAGCTGAAGACTGAAATATGGGCTGAGGTGTGTCCTCCCATGGTGACATGTGAGATCTGTCTGACCTGAGAAGGAGGATGAGTGATTCTGCTGATATTTCTACTAACACAGCTCCCGATGCAGTCTGCTCCTCTTGGTGCCACATCAAAATCATTGCAGAATTATGTCACAGAAACCCAGAAGTATTAAGTACAAGATGGTGCATGATTACAAACCAAAATATGACCTTGACCTCTAAAGCCATTCCTTTCACAGCTGAGGAGGCTTTTTATTACACCCATCCAAAATCAGTATCACGCCATGTGGATCTGAATTACACGGTGCCAATGAGGGAGGAATTGTGCCCTCTGAATCCAGCAGACCTAACTCTTCAGGGTTGCTTTTATTATATGGGTTTTTTTCAGATACCTTTGCATATGCACTTGCAAAACAGCAAGTACCTGGTACAGAGAAAGCAGTAATATGCTAGGAATCTGGTTAAATCATTCCAGTGAAGAACATTCATAGGTATGTAATTAATAAGCATCAGTAGTGAGAGATCACACTGGATTCACTGCAGATCAATATTTCTGCACACATGTGAACTGTTGAAAGTACAGTGCACAACACAACTGTGTAACACAGCAGAAAACCAGCTCCACTGGGTTCGTTTTACAAATTCCAAAGGTTATTTTTCACCAAAACCGTCTTCTTATTCTTTTTTTCATTTTAAATGAAACTGTCATTCACTGCAGGGCTGAATGAAAATGATCAAACTGCAGTCACTGAAAAGACTTCTGTGCATGTTGGATTGGATTCTACTGGAGTAGCTTGAAGCAAATGTTTATATATACTTCTAGTGAGTTTATTTTCTTAGGGTGAATGAAAAAAAACTTCTTGGAGCAGGGAATGGAGAAAATCAGCTTTCCACAGAAACCACAACTGAGAAGAATTTGATAACAGTTCAGAATAAGGAGCACTACGATATTTTAGTTTCACTAAAGACTTATCTTCCTTCAGAAATTTCTCACAGCTTATATTCTTAAAACAGGTTACCCACAGGTTGCCTTCATGTGAGCACACTGAAATACTGATTTTAGCAGAGGTATTTTGATGTTTCACCAGCATCTTGGGAAACCAAGTCTGAGCTATTTTAGGCAGAAGTCAAAGCCACTTCATTTCCAATGCCTCAAGAAATAACAGAGCAGCCAATTATTTCCCTCTGCCCCTTATAGCACATATGAAATTAGCAATATCACCCAATCACATGTCAAAGCCGCAAAACCACTTTCTAAATATGTTCAATACTTAGCCAAGACTGCAAACATACCAGAATGAAGGAAGCTCAAGAGGAGTCATGCTATGTCCAGCACTTTGCCCAGTTCCAATAATTCCATCATGCCCATACAGAAAATAGGCAAGTATCATGTGGCGTTGGCTGATAACAAGTAAAATATATTGTGGTGGTTTTGACTGGCCCAAAACATCAGCAAGGTATCTTTAACATCTAAAAAAAATTTAAACCCCTCAGAAGCTGTTGTAGTAGGCCTGAGGAAGTGTCTGAGGGGTGAAGAGTGGCACAAAGATGGCTCCTGTGTGTCCTGAGTGAAAGTTCTGGAAGTTTTTACATCTAGTCCAGCAGAGCCAATCTCTAATGGCTCTGAAGGTGATGGACATGCTGCCGGCCAAGGCTGGTCCAATTAGCGGTGCTAGTTACACCTCTGTGGAAACATATTTAAGAAAAAATCAAAACAATGTAGGCACACACTTTTTTGTAGCTAAAGGAGGAGGAGAAGGTGAAAATATGTGAAGGGAGAACAGCATGGAGATGCCAAGGTCAGTGAAGAAGGTGGGGGAGGAGGTGCTCCAGTGCTCCAGGCACCGGAGCTGAAAACCCTCTGCTAGCCGTGGTGAAGGCCATGGGGGGAGCAGGAGGTTCCCCCTGCAGCCCATGGAATCCACAAGGATGCAGAAATCCACCCACAGCCCACACCAGAGGAGCAGGTGGATGCCTGGGAGACGTTGTGATCCAGTGGGAGTCTCATCTAAAGAGTTAAAGTTGCAAAGGCGCTGCACGGGAGAGAAAGGCCATTTCCTTGTTCCTGGGATGGAAGCAGCCTGGCCTCAGCTTGGGAGAGTCTGCACCTTATGGACAAAGAGACTCATGTTGCAGCAGAATTTGAGCAGGATGTTGCTCATGAGATCGGACCCATGCCAAAGAAGTTCCCAGAGGACTGTCTCTCGTGGGAGGGACCCCATGGATAAGTAGAGGACCCCTCACCCTGATGGACTGACCAGAGAACAAACCCCTTACCCTGACCCCTGCCCATGTTATTAGTTTGGAAAGAGGGAAGGGAGCGGAGAGACTGCTTCTTAAGAGGGAGGGGGTGAGAGCAGAGAAACTAGAGAGAGAGAGAGATAAGTAGGGATAAAGAGTACTTGTAGTAGAAGAATTGTGGTGATGAATAGATTTATGGACCTGCTCTGTGGACTGAGAAAATACCCCACACACCCTGCCCCCCTACCTGAGCTGTTGGTTGGAAGGAGGAAAGGGGGTGAATAAAAAATAGGTTCGTAAGAAGGAGGGGGTGAGTGAACAAATGGTATCTGAACTGCTTATTTTTACCTCTCATTTATCCTCCCACTCTGTTAAGTAATTAAATCACTTTGCAGCTTTAAGTATAGAGCCTGTCTGCCCTTTCTTCCATGCGTCCTCCTACCAGTGTCCTATCTCACTTAACTCATGAAATTTGTGTGTGTTTTTACAGTTTTTTTTCTTTCCCCTCCTGGCATGTCTGCAGCAAGAGAGAGCCGGGGTGCCTGGAGTTTAGTCAAGGTCAAACCCCGACATATATGCTCTGTGAAGCTTCAAGGACTGATGTAGAGGGTTTGGTGTTCTTTCCTAATCCTAAAACATCTTTTCACCCTTCTCTGTAAGGCACATTATAGCATCCTTGCTCAGTTCTTAACAATTTGTCCCTGACACAAGAAACAAGGAAGGAAACTGGACGATCACTTGACCAAACCCTGTTGTTTTCTACCACTGAAGAATTGCTAGCATTTGGGATTTGTCACTGAGAGGGAGGCAAAGAGTGGGCTCTATCTTGGCATGTCAGAAGAGAGAGACATCAGAAGGAGCATGGAACTGTTTGGGTGATTTGGATTGGCCAAAAACCCATGTCATCAGGTGGATGGGAGGAAATTCCAGTGCAGAGTGAAAATCTGAGAAATAAGAAAATGTCATTGAAATCAGTTTATTTTAAAGAAATAATATTTATTTTACCGAAGATTGTAGAACAGTTGGTGCAAATGCCTCAGTTTCTGTGACCTCTGTAACAACTCTGAATCCTGCTCTCATACACTCTCTTCAGGAAAGGAAAGTAAAACACCTACATGTCAAGTAACTCCCAAATGTTTCATTTGGTTCTCATTGAGAGTATGCAAAATGCCCAGGGAAATGAGTCCCAAACACAGATGGGACCCAGAGGAGTGACTATAAACCGAAGAATAACAAGTTAGAAAACACCCCAAAGAAGTATTTATCCTCTTGAAAAATAAGCAGTAATTACATTCTTATTTTTCTGAAGGAAAAAAAAAAATAATTGCCACAGAATTCTCACCAGGAGAAGAATTACATCCAAATACTTTTTTGGATGTCAAAATCCATCTTGGTAAATAAATT
Organism: Lichenostomus cassidix; assembly: GCF_008360975.1. Classification (NCBI taxonomy): domain Eukaryota; kingdom Metazoa; phylum Chordata; class Aves; order Passeriformes; family Meliphagidae; genus Lichenostomus; species Lichenostomus cassidix. The sequence goes on from NC_139483.1 coordinate 552,416, forward strand.
AATCCCTTCTATGGCCGAAGGTGGCCAAATAGCTCTGGGTGTCTCACAGCATCTGCATCGCTAAAACCTGCTTTTCTTGCCAGACATCCTCACTCATAAAACTGTGAAGTATCAGAGCAGCCCCTGCAGTGCAATTCAGACACCATTCAGGTCCTGGGGGAGAGAATAAAACAGGAGAGGCTTGGAACTATGGGTCCCATGGGACAACACCACAAACCAGATGCAGAGATTTATTTCTATTGTAATAAAATCCCATTTTCTGATGGGGAAAGATTTGGTCTGGATTGTCTTTTCTGGCCTCATTTATTGTTTGAGTACAAAGCTACAGGAGGAATCACATTCATTTGTTTTAATACATCAGAAGCCAAAGGGAATGCACCATTGGTCTAGTTTCATTTCATCTGTTTAAGAAAACTTTTTGTATTGTCAATGAAGTATCAAGTCTTGATTTGTGCCAAGTTCATAATAAAATTGCAGAGCAACAACACTTCTGGTTTGGAAATATGGTCAAAGGTGGGAATGACAGGCAAGAAGAGACATATCAGCAAAGTCAAGACCATGACTTGAAAAGCAAAATAATAAGTTAACAGCCCTGAAACCACAGCTCTCCATGAGTTGTGCACAGTGTGTGGAAGGACAGACTGGTTTTGACTAACCTGCCTCACCCTGCCAAGGAGTTATTTCTCATGAAAACTCCTCAGAGCTTTTCAACCCACAAAAAACCTTCCATTATATTATCATTTCATTCAGATTTGGAACTGAGACAAACAGGAGTTTGTCCAGTCTTCTTCAACATGGAAATTCTGGGGAAAGTTGCTCAGCTCTTTTTGTCAGCTGTTGTGGAAGATAAATGATTGTCTAAGCAGAAGCATGTCAGGGCTTCCTCTGGGGTGCTTTGGCTGAGATCAGCTTGAGGATTGTCCTCCTACCAGGCAGTGTCACAAAGCACCTTTGTGACTTCTGCTGGACAGCTCCAGAGGGCCAGAAAGGAGAGAGACAAAAGTGGGAAAGGTGGAAACAGTGGTCTGTTCACTAAAGACCCACATGCAATCAGTTCTGGTGCTGCTAACTGTGACAACACTGAGGAAATCCCCCTGTTTCCATGAGATCCTGCAATGGCTGGGCAGCTTCTTTACAGTCAGGCTGAATTCTGCAAGTAGGCTCTAAAAAGTTCAAGTTGTTCCATGCATGCAGTCACAGACTTTGTAATTTGTTCATTTATTTTATAGTAAACAATATGCTTTCTCAGTTGTTTTCTGAGAAAACAACTGTTGCAGAAGCTGCTTCTGTGTGCTTCCCTCCCTGAAGATCATGACTAGCTGTCGCTGTTGAGCAGCTAGCAGAGTAATGAAGGCACCAGTTCTCAGTGGCAAGAAGGAATGACCTTTATTGTTTTGATTTCATCACATATATAGAGTTCTCAAAAGCCACCCAGATTGGTCAGTCAGAAGCCTTCCCCCAGGCCTGATTGGCCAGGCCTGCACTGTCCAAGTTCTGGGACACTGTTCCAACAACATCCAAACATTATCTTTATTTACAAAACACAAGAAAACTTCTCATGGGAAAAACCTGTGCTAGCCACAACTAGCCATCACATATTTCTCACAGATTGTCCTCCTGGATTATCAGTAACACTCTGTGTAAAGGCTTCCTTTGATAAAAAATGATCAAGCAAATGGGCAGCACAAAGGTGGTTTTATCAATCCATACTGCACATCCCTGCAGGAAATAACCCGATGCTTTTTCATTGGGATTCAGTGAAGGAGAACTATTCCCAGAAGCTTCACACAGCAGACTGGATACTTTTCAAGGCCCCTGTGCCTGTGCCTGCCATGCACACTGCAAGCTCTGCCATCAGTGTAGGCAATCCCTCTATGTGAAAAAGTGCAGCAAAAGGACACCAAAATCACTTGGACTTTGGGCATGGTTCAGCTCCAGAAACCGCTGTGTTCAAATTTACCTTCTCCAGGGTATTAATCTGCCACCTAATCAGCAGCTGCTCTAGGTGAGGATCATCTCTATTTATACAAGGCATAGGGAAAAATATATAGGCATGGCCAAAACTGCACATGCCGAAAGGGACTTCCTTATTCAGTCTCCCCCAGCCAAGGATATCCCCAGTGTCAGCAAGCTGACATTGTTATTCATGTTGGGGACCTTCTTAGACCTTTCTGCCTTCTTCAAAATGATTCTTCTTTCCCTTGCTGACAAACCCTTTTCTGAGATTGTTTTTCAGCTGCGGAACAAGCAGTGAGATTTACTTGTTTAACAGCACTGTACACACACAAAACCCCAAGCCATTTGCACAGTCCACCTTCTCTCCTTAAGATCTCTTTCAAGGTACCCCAGGCAGAACCTCACCATCACAGGGTACCTTGAGGAGAAGCTGAGATTCCACTTGCAAAGTAGGATGCAAACAGGAGAGAAGCAAACCATGGCACCACTCTGTAATATCCTGGATAACACAACAATACTACAGATAACATGACTGTTCTCATTAACCCTCCTCCTCTATTATCCACATCACAGCCATCTCTTTCAAAGGGCAGAGTCTAAACAAAGCTGCTGGGTCTGTCCTTAGGTCAAGAGGCTACTTCTGGCACAGCAACTCTAGATGTCTCTGATTTGGGCATTCCCAAAATAATTTCATCTCCTCTTGGCCTCTGCTCCTGTCACCACCCGAGTGCAAAACCTCTGCTGTTTCTATGTGATGCACAAGGAACCCTGGTATCAACTTCTCTTGTGATCATCACTCAGAACCAGGAATCCAAGCCACCCCAGCATCCAGCCTGGAAACTGACTTGTTACTAGTGACTGACCCAACTTCAGAAATAACTTTTAGTCTCTACTGGAAGTCCCAGGACTATTTTTCAAAGGATTATTTTCTTTACACACCCACTTGCATGCTCAGAATATAACATTCCTTCCTATCAAAATCTGGGCTGGGCTCATAACCTTCCAAACAAATCATTTCCAAGCTTCTATTAATCATTTATTTTTCATCTCTGCCATAGAGATTATCCCTCCCTAGTAATTTGAACCTGGATGACATGGAAATTTTGAATAGATTTAATTTCATTTTTGCTCAGCGAGTGTCCTGTCCATGGCTGATGAGAAGGTGGGTGAGTTTTTCCAAAGTGAAAGATGTTACATACTCTTTTAACTTATTTCAACATGTGCATCCACTGATGATGCCACTTTCCCAAAGCAGAAGGCCACTGAGTACTTATTTTTCAATCACAGATGTCCCAAGTATTTGCATGGAACATACACTGTAGCAGGATGATCTCTTGGTGTAACTAGTGACACTGATTATATTTAACTGTTTTTTCCAGATCTTCCTGGTGACCAAAATAGCTCCAAGCCAAAGATTTCACACGAAGAATGCAGGATGTACTTCACATAACCCTGTGAAAACACAGTGCCAGTATCTAGGTGCATAGAAACCCGGATTCTCAGCATGGCATAGAAAAAAGGACCTTTATTATTTTGAATCCAACCTATATAGACTTTTCAGAGGTCACCCAGATTGGTCAGTCAGAAACCTCCCCCTAGGCCTGATTGGCCAGGCCTGAACTGTCCAAATCTCGAGACACTGTTCTAACAACATCCGAACTTTGTTTATAAAACACAGAAGTTCTTATGGGAAAGACCTGTGCTAGCCACACATATCCACCTTGCCATTCCCTGAAATCATTAAAACACTGTGACATGAGTACCCCAACCCTCTAGGCAACACATCACATGACAGATTAAATCCTTGTCTAGGGCAGAGAGCCACTGGGGAAGTTAAACTATTCAGTGCTTTTTGGACATTTCCTGCTTCCTTCCTCACAAGTTGACATGAGGCCTTTAACAAGGCTGGAGCTCTGGAACAAAGATTAGACTTTATCCTATACAAGAAATACTCTCAGAGTTTTATTATATTCCAATCTGTCACTGTATTCAGTTGCCATGATTCTACCTTCCCATCCTATGCAGTAGCTCAGACACATTTTCCTCATCTCCTGGAAACAAAAAATAATTTTGTAGAACATGGATTTCTGTCTCTCTTCCCAGGTCCTTCTATAATACTGACACATTTTCAGCACTATTTCTGCCAGGGCTGTCACTCCCCGGCACAGGTTATCCTGTGCTAAGCACTGACACTCTCACTGAGAGTCTCTGGAAAACATTTGCAATTCCTGCAGCAACGTACTGAACTCATATAAGAATCTCAAGTGACTTTTAACGTTAAATTTCTTACAGCTGTCCTTCAGTCCCATCTTTTGGCATTCCTGATATATATCAATATACTGACACCAGTACTTACTCATCAGTGGGGCAAATACTTTAGGAGCAGATGACAGCACTGGCCAGACACAGTTGGCTTTGTACTTCCCATAAGATGCAAGGGGTTTTCCAATTTAACTATGAACACTGTGATGATACCCTTTCCTACCCAACTAAATCAGTCCCTGCCTTGAGAACATAAGCAACCAGGACCTCAGATCAGGTACTTCAGACTATTAATATTACCCTAACAATTACACTATCTAAAATTTCAAACCTGTCTTTTACTGTTGGTCTTTGTCAGAGGTTATGGATAATTATCCAATTTGTATTTAGTGCCTTCAGTCCCTTACTGCCTAGGAGATTTTATTTAGTCTCAAGATCACTGAAAGTATGAGTTTTTTGATCAAGAAGTAATTTCTACTGCTTTGAGCCACATCCACTTCCCCTTCTGCCAGCAATTGTCTCTGAATTCTTACATTACTATCTCCACAAACTGAACTACACTTCTAGGATATTTCTAAAAGGAAAATATCCAGCTCATCTCTTTTAGCTCCACCACAGTCAGAGGGGCATGGCCCAATGTCCACAGCAGCACTCTCTGCAGAGGCTATTTGCAAGATGTATCCCTTCCATGCCAACACACAAAGCCACATCCTTGGACTCCTAGTGGACTGCTTCCTCACAGCCTCGCCATTCCTGCACCCAGTTCTGGGCTGCAGCTGCTCCTTCCTAGTCCCTGCTGGCCTTCCCTGCCTCACTCCAGCAAGTGTTAGGTGGCAGGAGGAGCAGCTGGTCAGGCAGCCACAAGGCCACTGCTGCTGTTAGCAGAGAACATGAGCCCATCAAGCCCCATAGAGACTGGCACAGCCAGGGGCAGTGACAGTGCCTGCAAAAGTCACATCAACAAGTGTCCTGTGACTCTTCTGGGGGTGATCCAGATGCTGCCACAGCCCTTGCATAGCTCCCCATGAGCCAGTTACTGTCTCAATATGGTGCTTTAGTGTTAAACCCCCATCCCATGCCAAGATTGACTGAGCAGATTGTTCCACAAGCGTGAGCTCTGCAACCCACACCCCATTATGCCTTCTCAGCTGCAACCACAGCCAGAGGTCACAAGCCATTGTAACAACCACCTTCCCCAGGAATCTGTCTCATTCCTGGAATCACTGTCAGAGCATGTCTTGGGTTAGGTCACCGCAGTTCAGTATGGCCAGCCTGAACAGGAGGGCACAATTTCAAGCAGACTGGAGAAAAGACAAGGAGATGCTTGAGGGTGGTTGGTCCCAGTCATGAGCACTTGACAGGGTGTCAGGCTCCAGAACTGTGTCACAGCTTTGTGGTCAGGGCTGTGCCCCAGACAGATTGACAAGAAAATCAGAGGGTCATTTAGCTAATGTCCCCATTTGCACAGAGACACAAAGTACACTCACTAATTCAGCTGCCAACACTTGTGCTGGGCTGCTGGCAGCACTGCCCTGTGCCACATCAGGGCCTCTGCTTGTGGAATCGTCTGCCAATGTGGTCCATGCATCTCCTCTCCTGACAAACCAACCTTTGCTCTCAGGTAGCAACTTACTGTGGCATTTGGTGCCTGGCAGGTGTCTGCTTGAACAGATATTACAGTGACCTGAACTGGCATAACTTCCATTCTTAATCCCAACAGCTCCTAGAGTTTGTGAGACTTTTACTCTTCAGCACTGAAATTCCGCTGCCTACATTATCTGAATTAGCTGTAAAATGGCTTCTCCCCCAAAGCACACAGCTGGAGTACAAATCTGCTCAAAACATCACCCAAACCCTGTGAATTGCCATCTGCCATCCTGAAGTAGAACCTTGATTCAAGTCTGAACTAGAACCACTTTGAACCACTTTGAATCTGTCCTGCTCTGAGCAAGAGGTTAGACCAGATGACTTACAGAAGACCCCCTGCCGTCAACGCTGTTCTGTGGTCTAGACAAGCAGAGGTTAAGTTGTAACTCTATTTCTGCTCACAAGCAGATAAACCCATCCTAGAGTTATTGACAGTCCAAATATGAGCACCAAGTTGGAAAATACTACAGTTACAGTGCAGCTTCCACATGATACTTCTACCTACATTTGGACAAGTAGATCTAAACTCACCTGCCTGTGCTCGAAGAGTTGTGCCCAAGTAAATAAACCCTGGTTCTCTTAGCAGCTGGATAGAACTGCTTCCCCCATGGTCAGGACACAGCACAAATAGCATGAACCTCCTGACATACATTTGGACTTGTATTCCTTTAGGCATTAGGAAAAAACATTACTTTTCCTCTTTTGCTACAATCTTCCCATCCGTAGAATGGGAATAATTACAGCAGCAAGGTACAACTTTTTGCTGTCTATTGATACATGACTTCCACTTTATTTGCTAATGTCTAGATCTGAATGAATGTGAAGGTTCTGCACAATCTTCACTCAAAAACTTCTTTAGGATACATGATATTTCAATGCTGACTTTTTTGTTTAAGCAGGCATTGCAAATAGTCATTTAGCCCTGGAAAACCAAATCTTTCATTTAAATTACGAGAAGTGCAACTTCTGGCTGGTTTTGCATACAATTAAGTCTAAAAATCAGAAACTGATTGAAACATACTTTTATCTTTGAAGCTGTTCTGGCTTGGAAAAACTCAGAATCTCCAAATTATATTTTCCAAAAAAAGTCCTGCCTTGTCATCTTCTTAATTGATTAGGGTTTTTTTCAGCTGTTTTTCATTAGTACCATAAGGAAAACAACCATGAGCTGTCAGTCCTTTATATTAATCTGGAGCCCACTGAAGGTCATAGCATCCTTCCAGTACCTGAAGGGAGCCTACAAGAAACATGGAGAGAGACTATTTACAGGGGGAATGGATTCAAACTAAGACAAAGTAGGTTTAGATCAGATATTCGGAAAAAGTTCTTCCTTGTCAGGATGGTGAGGCACTGGAACAAGGTGCCCAGAGAAGCTGTGTATGCCCCATTCCTGGAAGTGTTCAAGGCCAGGCTGGATGGGGCTTGTAGCAACCTGGTCTAATGGAAGGTGTCCCTTGGCAGGGGGGTTGGAATGAGATGGTTTTTAAGGTCCCTTCCAACCCAAACCTTTCTATGATTCTGTGATTCTACAATTAGAGAACTACCTGACTGAAAGCTTAGCAGGTTCACTTTAAGTGGTAACTTTTAAGTTGTTTTTGCCAAAAATACTTGGGGATAATAAAGGAATCTGCCTGGTAAGATTTTTAGGGACATCTGAACCTTGAGCAATGCACAGGGTAGGTGTGAATAAACAGCAGCAGATACATATATCATGCTGTATAGTGATGGAGCTCAGTAAAGAGGTTTTAATTGCTACTGTGCTTGAGAATACTAAGCCTTCTCCAAAGCTTGTGGTAAACCTGGAGAGGATTTCACTTGTTCTTTTCATTAATTACATTGCTGCCAGAGTTGATACAGTTTTCTCAGAATTTAAATATCAAAGGAAAACATGTTCCTGTCAATGCAGTAAAAAGCCATATTTAAAAGAATCAAGCCTCGATGTTCTGTGTTATCACTTCTGCAAAAATCTGAGTGATTTCAATGGTATTTTCAATTGAATAAAGAACATAAACTAAAGCCCAACCTCATCTGTGTGTGGATTTTTCCCCATAAATCTTTTGTTTGTTTTAAAGCAGTTGTTAAACATGTAAGACATTTGATTGATTAAAACTGACTTCCCAACAGAAAATAGTTTTAACAATCTTATAACCTTGTTTGTTAGCTGAAGAATAAGGTGAAACAAAAAAATCTCATGACAGGCCAAGGGGAAAGGCACAAATGGAATGGGATATAAAAGTCCACTAACACATTAAAGATGTATGAAAGGATGTGATAGAATACATCTGTGGTCAGCTGAAGAAGCTTTGAGTGGAGATAATTTCCCTGAATGATTATGTGATAACATTCTTCATCCCAGTACACAAAGCTCAAAGTTAGGATTCAGATTTTTGGTTTTTTCCCTGCAAAGGCAAAACATTTCCAGGCCTTTTAACAGTCATCAGCTTGGTTTTTCAAAGGAGTACAAACAACCAATTAGTTGGAACAGGGGGACCAAGGCTAGAACCAGAAAAAGGATACAGGCAATTAACTTCCATTTGACCTAAATGTTGTGTCAAAATTCATTGTCAGATGACAGCTCATCCCACAGGTTTGTAACACTCTGTTACCAGCTCCTCTGTGTGTCCAAATGTGTTTTGCCAACTGTGAATAGTCATGACAGTGACTCACAGGACGTGTTACTCACAACTGACACTGGGACACACACTGAGCTATTTCTTCTTGAATAATGCAACCAGAGAGGTTTGAATAGCTACACCCAAAGGAAGGAATGTCAGAAAAAGGGGCACAGTTGGCAGAAGAATAGATGGGCCAAAGTCAGCGTAGAAAAAGCTGATTATTCATATCATCAGAGCTGCCTCTTTTACTATCTGTGAAACACAGTATTGTCCATCATCAGGCAGTTACCACCTTAACATTCCTCCAGTTTTCCTGTGCTCCGTTTTGCCTTTCCACCATGAAGGCTTTCTTTCACGTTGACAGATGTGCACCTAAAAAGCTGGGAGAAGAGAAAACTTCCTGCTGGTCACCATCAGTCCCCTGGTATGTGCAGCAAACCTCCACCTTTGATAGGGAGCCTGCTGACTCCTGGCAGCCATGGAGCTGATTCAGGATCTGTGTCCCATTTGTATTATGACGGAGTTGGAAATGAGAGTAGGTATCACAGGCATCAGCAACAAAGTTGTGCAAATCAGAAGCACTTAGGGGAGAATTCCTGCTCTAGAGGAGCAGTTCTTGTCTTTGGCTGTAAAATCACTAAGACAAAGTCACAAGGTCAGACACCTCCTATGTTAGAATCAGTGGATTCATGTTGCTGTCACAAGAGGAAAATGGGACTCAGGATCCCCCCAAGAAACATCTACATCTCAGCAAGAATAAGCAGCTGCTAGTTTGGCCTTTGGTCTCACTTTTATTGCCAAGCATATAAAAAGAAATGTTCCAATATTTTATTCCTTTTTTCCCCCAGCTGCTGACTCAAGTAACTTCCCCCACCACTATCCCTTTTTTGCTAGCTATCCCATAAAGCCCTACACAGATAATAGCCTGATCTATAAAGTGAGAGCAGCCCCCCCAAGTCACCCAAATGTCTTAAGAGCAGGACATTCAATATAGTCAGCCCAGATTTAGTGAATTATGTTTTCACAGAAAGAACTGAGTATAAAGCAGACAGTGCAGGACAACAGCTGCACTAATGAAATCTTTAGTTACACCAGATGTCAGCTATGAAATATAAAGGAGAGACACTTGCATCTTATTTTTTTCCTCTTTTCTCTGTTATCTGTGCCCTGCATTTTATTGTTTAAATGAAATTTCTGAATCATCAGGAGATTTTTGTGGTTGTATAATGGCTGGAGCCCATTCCTACCACCCTTGAATTTCACTGCAGGCATCTGGCATGAGCAGCAGAGCTCTGGAAGGAGTCCTATGGGTTTAAGACCACCAAAGAGACACAGGCTGTAAAAGAGACACAACTACAGCTGGAGACCAGTGAAAAGGAAATATTATCAGTGGACATTTGTGAAGTCCTTTTTCTTTGGTCTGACTGTAAACCAGTATCAAACCTACTTAAGTAATGAAGATTTCAAAGTTCAGCTTCAATAAAACCAGCTTATCCTTACATTTAGGACAGAGAGGATCATGGAGAAAAGACCTAAGCAAGGAACAGTCAGTAGCAGTTAAAGAGTGAACAGTGTTTCTGCAGTCAGCAGAACATGTAAGCTACAATGGATAGAGAAAGACAATTTTCATTGGAGGCACATCCTTGGCGGCTTAGGTTGAAGGAGGTGAGAAGAAGCACACAAGAGGTACTAACTCAGGAGGTAATTCTCATTTCAGACTCAACAGAGAAACAGTAACTGTCCAAAGGAATGACAATGCATTTCATTTCAGACACATAATCCAGCAAGAACCCAAATAACGTGCTTAAAAAATGTTTGTGAAACATTTGTAGGAGATGGCCAGAATATTTTTCACTGAGCTTTCCTTCATAAAAGGATGAAATTCTGTTAAATATACAGTGGAAAGAGATTTTGATGGTAGTGTTCCTAATATGTAGGCAGGCTCTCTAGTCCCTTTCAAGAAAAAAGAATTTGATCAAAAACTTCAGTTTTTCAATTTGAAACAGAAGTCCTTGTTTTTTGTGAAAGCATGTAAAAGAACCACTGGTTTACGTGGACTTGCCTTCATTCCAAGGCAGAAAAAAGAAAAATTTCAGATACCTGGAAGCTGTCATGAAATGGAGATGTCATTGCTGGGACAAAGAAGAAATAACTCCAGAGAGCACAACCTCACCCTACCCCACTATAGCCTGCAAGGAGGAATCCCATGAAATCCCTACTACTTTCCAGCCAACTTGAGAGTTTACCAACTTCTTTCAAAAACCCACTGGGATTGATTTGTGTTTTGGCAAAATGCATAGTCATGTTCACACAGGTGAGAGAAGGAAGAAATGCACTTTTCTTTTTTTTCCCCCACAAAAAAACTAATTTTGGAAAAAACCAAAGGATTAAAAAGACAAATCAATTTACAGAGGCTGCTGCAGTGCTTCCAAAAATGGCTATGTAGATTAATTAGTCCAAATTATATTTTCTTTACTAGAATATTTCAGCCTAGCTGTAGCTATTGGCTCCAGAAAGGGGTACAGGTGTGCTCCTTAAAGACCAGTAATACCCGGTACAACAAAATAGTGATTTGCACAGGTTCTCCTGACCTTTAAAAGCCTTCATCTATGCTAAAAGGCAGCACTACAAATTCATCTCATATGAGAGAGAGCCCAATAAAATAGAGGAGGATCATGGATGAATTATTCCTCTACAGGACATTTGAGTGATCCTAAGATTAGTAAAATAAAGTCCAACATCTTAGAAGAGTACTCTCAAACAGATTAAAAAAAAGTCCTCAAATGAAAACCATGTTGATAATAAGTGGCATGCTGGTGCAAATATTCTGCCTAACTTCTTCTGTGCAATTAAAGACTGTGTTGAAAAGCAAACTTCTGCTTTGCAAAAGACAGATAATTTAGACCATGCTTCTGCATCCACATTCCAGAGTCTTTGGCTTCTCCATGAGAATGTGAATTAGGAACAGCAACTGCAGAGGCAACTGTGACAGTAGTTGTATTGATGGATACCTGGCCATGAGAAGTCCATTGAGTCCTCCACCTCTCCAAATCCAGGCCTTTGACCCAACGGAAGAATGCAAAGATCCCTCTGGGGCCTGGCTGTAAATATCACCCAAACATTCTCAAATACTTATTCAAACACTGCTTTAAAAAACCTTCCATATTCTAAACTTATATAGGACAGCACTGGATCACAGCTCCAGTTCTCTAATCCTTAACATTTTGGCTAGCAAAACTTCTAATCCTGTACCAAAATGTAGTGTCCAGAAAGTATTAAGCATTTAACTTTTATATGTTCTTACAGTTTACTTAAGATTAACGTAAGCATCGCTTCTTATAAACATTTACATACTTTGACTCTGCTAATAAAGTGTATCCTCACCCTTTTTTTTTTTTATTGGGGAGCTATAAATTTGTAGAGAGAGAAAAAGCCTACAACAACAATGGGGGCTGTGTGGCCCAAGCCAAAGGAAATCCATATATGAGGAAACAATGGGAAGTTGGCAAAAGCAACATGAAGAAAAAGGGGAAGTTTATTGGATACACACAAAGAAAAGACCACCCTATGTGTGGTATATATTTGTGCTAAGTCTCACATATTTTCTGTGATTTTTTTTTTACAAGGTTCTAAGCTGTTTTTTATGAGATGAATAAAACACACAAGAGCAAAGTCTCCAGCAGTTAAAGGGCAGTAGTAGATGTCTCTGCTACACATTTCCTTCTAATAGAATTCCCATTCACTTTCCTTGAGCAAGTCAACACCGTTGTTGAAAAAAGTTCTTTGAAGAACAATGACCCAAATTATCCTTTCCCAAAGGAAAGAGGCATTCAAAGCTTGGAAATCTGCCTCCAAATATATATGCTCAAAACGCACTGCTGAGCAAATTAAGTGCACAGTAGTTCCTGACAAAATCCTGTATGATCCTGAGCTCAAGCTGGGAGACTTCAAAGGGCCTCCAGCAGAAACATGGTCAAAATCCCATGCTGCCTTGAGCTCTCCCATGGGAGTTTGCTCAGTTTACCCTGGACCTGCAATTTTCCCTCATTTGAATCCAGGTAATTGATTTTATGTCTCATCTGCAATTTTGAAATCATGTGCTCCCCCAATATTACTGAGTGGTCTTGCTCCTGTCTTGCGCTCTCCTCATACCATTTAACATCTCTAATTTGAATCACCAATGACATTCTCCAGCCCAACTCCTATTTTTCTGCTTTTCTGTTTTGCTCTTCTGCTCTCCCCTGTTTTTGAGGGCAGCCTTTAGTTATGCACATGGTTAAATTCTTCTAAGGATGTGGTAAATCCAACAGGCTTTGGTTACTTCTCATAAGGCCTCGAAACCTGTCAGTGGTGAGGGAAGGATGCTGGCCTCCAACGTGTGGGAGAAATGACTAAAATTAAGCACATGACAAAAATTAACAAAAGAAAAAAGGAAGCTTCAACACATGGAAGGAATTTTGGTGGAACAAATAAGATTTGCTGGACCCTTCTCATATGATTCAATGACTCTGTTGTTACACGGCAAGTTGCAGTAATGGAAAACAGAACAACAGTTAGAAGGTGGGAGGTAAATGGAAAACAAAACAATATGTTACCTTGCAATGCAAGAGAGGTGAGGGTTACATGTTTACGGTGCATTAAAATGCATCACTCATTTGTCAAGATAAAATCCATCTTAAAACCCTTTCATTCTTGTTCTCTTGCATTTAAGGTATTAGCAGAATTCTGCATTTTACAAAGTCATCCAAGATCTACTCAGAAGAAAAGATTGCTGTCTCTTTTTTGTCCATGAATCTTAAGATTCACAGAGTTTGAACAGCAATTCAACTCTGGCAAATATCTCCAGCAGGTTCAAGGTGCTGTAAAATCAGCTAACTCATGGTTATGAAGAAAGCATGTCACCATATTTCCTGACAGGAGGGTCTCAGCTATGAATGCAGCCTTAATTTTCTACAGCAGGGTTCATTAGCTTTGATTTTACTACATTTGTACCACTTTACTGCTTACATTTCACACCACTGTGTTAGTAATTCTTCATTATTTGTGGTTCATGTAAAAAAGATTTGGCTCTGCCAGTCAATGATACTAAACTGCAATCAGAACTTTCACCTTAAATGCAAAGGCAAAGATTTCTACTTGTGATAGTAGGAAAAATTTTTTAAAAATCATTGAGAACTGAAGACAAAGGCCCTAATAAGTCACCGGGAAAAGCTTGGCACTCCTCTTATGAGGGATCCTAAGTGCATCCAGTTCCAAAATTCTTAAAACAACACAGAATGAGCCACCTTCAAGTGAAATGGATAAGAAATCAAATGAAATAAATCAGTGGTAATACTGTGGTTTTCTGTTTTTAAATATTTAAGCTGGTATTGCTATTTAGTGAGTCTGGAAAGACAATTCTAGAAAAATACAGGATAGCCATTCTTATCCTGTTGTGTTTGTCGAGTTTGTCACTGAGCTGCTGGATTTGGTCCTCTGGAAGCAGCTCTTCCACAAGTTCATTACACTGAGTGTAATGAGTGTGCTGCAGTTCTGCGTCTGTTTCTGCCTTCCCTGTTGCATTCCCAAGGCACCAAATCTGCAGCAGACACCCCTCCTGGCAGGACAAAAAGTGGCAATGAATGCAGAAGAGCACACAGCTTGAAGGATCTTTCATCTTCATCTTGGAGATGGACAAGCAAAACAAACGAACAAATCATGTTCTGAACACAGTCTCTCGCCTGTCATTTCTCTCTAATGTCTTTTCTCACTCCTTAGAGTCTGGCCAGGCAGCTCAGCCATGCTCTGAATTTGAACAAGATTTCTGAGGAGTGTACACAGGTTCTTGCAGCTCATGGTGTCTTTAGCTTGCTCTCAGTATTTTCTGCCCTTCCATGGCCCCATGCTCAGAAGCTGTGCTCTTCCACAGAGCAGGAGCTGTGTGGGTTTGTTCCAGCAGGAATTCTGTAAGGAAACAGAAGAGCTGAGCACCACTGTGCCAGCTGGCATTGGCGGTGCTGAATTCACACCTTAGTTTCATGTATAGTGAAGGTGAAGGAAGGAAAAAAGCAGAGCTCTTAACCTGAGATCCACAAGAAGCCCTGTGCAAAGCTGTTGATTGGAGCAGGGTGTGTGAAGCCCTGCCTGAGGCTGGGTACTCAATGTACAGGTGCAGTGCAGCTCCTCTGTGGAGCAGAAGGTCAGACTGAAGTAATTTCTTACTGTTATGTATTGAGTTCACAGTGCTCTGTAAGGACTCTAAGTGCTCTACCTTAGCTAATTACTGAATAAAAATATGACCAAGCCACAGCAGAGATGGTATTTCTCATTCTTAGCAAAGGGTCTCTGACCCCTCCTGTGTGCTTTCTGATCCTACCCACTTGCAGTGTCTGGTTCAGAATGAACTGCAGAATGGAACAGAGGCTCTTGCATCCATTCAAGATTTAAGAACCTACAGAGCCCACTTAGCCCACTTCACCCAGTGAAGCCTGCAAAGGCTTTTCCATTGACCTCATAAGAAGCTGGATCAGCCCCATAGGAAAGGCTTCAGCTCAGCAAATATAATTTCATGCCATGATTGTACTTGGTTTGTCAAAGAGATTAATTCCAGACATGGTGGGTTAGTCAAAATTTGGATTTCCACTGCACCCACGCAAAATGAATGGTGAGAGGTTTCCTCCTGTTCCTCCTTCCCTGCCCAGCAGCACTGCCACCTGCAAGAGGACAAACCTTGAACTAACACAGACACAGTTATATAAACCAACATTCCAGTTAATAGTCACTTTGGAAATTCCCAAGCTATGAGCTGTCATGCAATCTAGAAACTGTGGTTTCCAGACATGAGCTAAAATCCCAAACCACTGCACAAGGAGTCATTACAAACATTTCTGTCATTGTTTCAAAACAAAGCTTGTAGTATTTTAATGCCATGACCACAGGAGTTTGTCTGCTGCAGCATGTAATGGCTATCCAGTGAGTTAGGAAAGCAGTCGGGCTTCCAGCCCACTCCCACACATTGACAAGTCTTTTGGGAATACTGGGAAAAGAGTGCCACAGTGGGACAGCTATAGCTTACCTAGGGCAGTAACAATAATATGCAGCTGATGAGAAAGACTCCCAGGAAACACTTGTGACACCAGGATCAGCATCTGCCCAGAAAGGGGAGGCACACGCTCTCAGTCTTCTTCAGTGTCTTGTTAAGGCTTGTGTTCCCACCTTGCAGCCAGGATTAATTCTCCCTGTTTCTGTAGCCAAGCTGTGGTGCAATCAACAATGTTAAACCCTCTGGATCTTCAGGACAGCAAGCACAAGCACCTGTGCACCCTGGTGTGGCAAGCACAGACCTTTCCCATGAGAATTCTTTTCTCTCTTCTTCCTGTGTTTTATAAACAAAGATAAAGTTTGGATGTTATTAAAAACAGTTTCTCAAGACATGGACAGTTCAGGCCTGGCCAGTCAGGCCTAGGGAGAGGCTTCGAACTGACCAATCTGGGTGACCTTTGAAAAGTCTATATAAGTTGGAATTAAATAATAAAACCTTCTTCTTGATGCCACACTTTGAACTTGGATCTTCTTTCTCTGCTAGCGGCTCAACAGCGACACCCTGGAGAGGGGGTCCTTGTCTCTACTTTCTGAACATTTTCATCTCATCTTAAAACTCAAGAGATCACAATTGTTCACACACAGAATTTTATAGCCACCAACTGTGACAGGCAGATCTGCTTTGATTCCTTTTGCCATTTTTTTTCTGCATCTCACCTTCTTAGGGAGTTTCATCTTCAGTGTTAAAGAAGAACAAGTTCCACTTTGCCATCTGGAGTAACACTCACCTGAGACAAAGGCTGCTGTGACAAGGACTGTCATTTGGCTTTCCCCTTCATTCTCCTGTAACTCAGTGAACTCACAAGTCTCTTTGCAGGAATTCCATTTCTGATGTCCTCCCTTAACAACTGGCTTCCTAAATTGTGACCTCTGAGAAGCAAGGAAATTATGACATTCTGGATGGCCATTTGAAATCAAGCATGGATGGGTGAAATTATCACATACGTGGTTTTTTGCCTGATTATTATTCCTAGCTTGAGCCAGGAAAGCCAGAACCCTGCAGAAATAATACACCAAGGTAAAAAGGGAAGGGCCAGAATAGAAGAAACTAATCCAAGAACAATTATTTTGTCTGTTCTTTCTGAAGTAATAAAATACAACTAAAATTTTCTCACATTTAATTCCACAGGAGAATGCACAAGTCTGCAAAAGTAAAAATACCCAACTATTTCAGCCCACAAAGATTCCAGGAAAGTGACAAGATTTTGACTGAGTCAGTATAACACAAACTATTAACTTGCTGAAGTTTCAGGACATAGAGAGAATTCCAAATTTTGCTTGATCAGCTGAAACAATTTAGGGAATAAGTGTCTCTAATTTTATTGCCAGAACTTTAGCAGAGAATTTCATGTCAACATTAAGTCGAGATAGAGCTGTATAATAGAAGACATTATGAGTGCTCTTTCATGGCTTTCCTAGTAAGGTGATACTAGCCTTGGAGAACAAGGCATCTTTCAACTTTATAGAAATCTGGAGGCTAAAAGAATGCTAAAGATTTTAAATAGATTCAGGATAAAAGTAGGTTGAAACAGAAGCTTTACTTATTTTTGTATTACAGCTGCTTTTCTCACTTTCCCCTTCCCAGGTCAGTTCTTCCAGATCAGTTTGCAAAGCTGAATTAACTTTCTGCAGGGCAACACTTCCAACTTACACCCCATATATTTTATATGCTTTCATATTGGAACTTTTTTCAAAGACTTACGACATTTTGTCATGCCAATTTGTGATGTTTGCATTTACCTAGAAAAAGCAATTAAGATCTGCTTGGAGGGGATGGATCCTCATGTTTCATTCTGTTTAACAGCAAGAACTCACTAGCTGTTAAGTGAAAGACTGAATATTCCACAGCCCAACAGGGGCTACATAAAATGGTATCTGTAATGAAGAGCTTTATGTAAGTTATGTCCCTATAAAAATGCATCACAAACTGAAGAAAGCAGATTTTGGCAAGTAGCATCATCCTTAAGGAAACTTTTGCTGACTATGCACAGTCTCACTGGGATGGATGTGGTTGACCAGTAAGCCCAGTCCAGTCCCTGACAATTGTCCCTGGTTGGAATCTGCAACTATTTAATTCTTCTCCTACAAAAATGACAAAAATGCTTTAAAGCTGGAGACTAGAATAATAAAACCATCTAGGTTTCTACAGAGAAAGTGTCTTCTGGAGGATCCTTTGATATGCTCTGTTTATTGTTGCAAGCAGTTGTAAACCACAGTCTATTTTGGTTTTTGTCTGATCCAAGTTGCACATCTGGCTGTCAGGGCTAGTGTCAGCTCAGTGGGGGACTCCTCCAGAGATGCGTGCAGGAGAAATATGTGTATTCTGCAGCACCGTGTGCAGGTCTGGGATTTCTTTCCTTCACCTTTCAACCTTACACTGAAGGAAGGCTCTTAAGTAAAGCACAGTGGCTCAGTAATGACATCCAAGGTTTCCAGCTAAGCCCAAAGCTCCCTAGTACTCACAAGACTTCCAGAAAAGCTAGCATGTCACTTTGGTCTTTGGTAACCACTTTGACCAAAACCTTATTTGTTTTCCCATGTCCAATCAGATAGCACATTTTAGTGGTCAGCTCTACTGTTTTGCCCCACAGGTCCTGTGGAAATGTTGGATGCATGGAAGGACTTGGAGTGTCTCAAGATTAACACATGGGAACAGCCCACAAACAGAAAATAGTGAGCTGCATCACAGAGACATCAAGTACTATTTCTAGAAAAGTATTTACATCCTTGAAGTATGTAATTTAAATCTGAGTCCCCAACTGAGAAACTCAGCTTGAGAAATTTGAAATGAAGTTTGCAAACCTGCACATTACCTCTAACCTTCACATTGCTCTAAATTTCCTGAGCTCTCATAGTACTCCACAAAGGCCAGAGTCCCACTACCCACACCCCCTCAGTGTGCCATGAGTACAGCATAATTCTGGGAACTCCTTTAGAAACAAAGATGCTGATTTCTAAGGAGAACATTGTTGGCTTTGAAACCTGGGCTATTATATTCATGTTTAATACATGGACTTGGAAAATGGAATTAGATGGAAAATATAATTTGAATGTGCTTCATTTAGTTTTGCAGTTCCTTGCAAACCACATAATCTGTTTGGGGTCTATAACACAAAATTTGACCCGATGACCAGCAAGGCAGAATACTCAATACTTTGTGTATGTACAGATGAGCAGTAAATAGGCCCTTTCTTTCTTATGAAGAAGGGTTCTTCAAGTGCTTGATATATAGTGGTATTTACTTCTGTAAATAGTTGTAACTCCTAAATTTTGGACTGTGTTTGAACTATCTTCTTGTAGTTACCAGTAGAAATTAATGTCTTCTATATTCAGAGATGAAAAGCAAAACAAGTGACACATTGTGAAAAATTTCAATAATACATCTTGAAAGTAAACCATGGAAATGGCAGAGGATAGTGCCAGCACCAATGGCAGGGTGCAGTATGCTCTAGACATCCCAAATTCTCTCCCATAAGTGCAAATAGAGAAAGAGTGCACAAAGAATCTCTGTTATCCTTTGGATACTCTGCTGAATGTTATAGGAAGTTGCACCATGCTAAAAGACATCTTTGAGTACAGATTTGCCATCCCTCTGGCAAGGAACACCTCAGTACTGAGCAATCATGAAATCATTCATTAATTCACGCCAAGTTAAGATGAAGTGCAAATAATAGGATGTATTAATAGCATCTGCAATTGATGATGCACTTAGATGTTTGCAAAAGATAAAGTGGAGAAATTATAGAAAAATTCTATTTAAACGACAAAATTGACTAGATGAGGGTTTTCTACCCTTTAGGCTACTACCAGTGACAAGAGAACTATAGAAACGTAAACAAAGAAACACCTTTGTTTCTCTCTGGTGTATTGAACCTGGGACTGCCTCATTCCTGCATTCCATCAGATGAGTTTCCCAATAATATTGCTGCCCAGGGGTATTTTGTCAGGAGTTCACATTGAGAGACATTAAGGCAGCACAGAAATTTCTCCCTACAACTTGGCATTTACCCTAGTGGAGACCAGAAATAGGAACTAGATAGTGTTCCCCCTACCCTCTAAGAATTAAACATGATCCCCAGCAGCTACTGCTTCCCTTTGGAAGCCTGTTGCTCATAGGAAGGGAAGGCTGGTGGCATCTTGATAACATTTTTGCACAATATGTTTCCACTTCAGGATAGAGAAAGCACATGATCAACCACAATACTCCTCCTCATTCCCAGAGAACCTACAAAGAATGATCCTGCTGCTCTGAAGGACTGCAGGTCACCGTCACAACCTAAGACTTACATGTGGGACAAAAAAAGGTCCAACTTGTTTTGATTTTTCAAGATATAAGCTGCATCACGGGGAACTGAATGAGCTTTCCCACCTGTGAAGTTCAAGGAATAGAAACACCTAACAGTGGAAACAGGGTATTTGTCAGTGCAAGATGAACAGATGAAAGTGTTTGGTAAAGCACCTTCATTTAATATCCTTTAAGTGCAACATAACAGATTTAACTGACTTGCAGTAGTCTCTTGGACCCTTTGGATCTGTAATCACCTGCCTAAAACCAGACCTGCTGAGGAGAAAATGTTAAGCAGAAACCAATAATTCCATTTTGGCATCAAAGCCTGGAGACAGCATTCATCCCAAGGAATATAATTTGTCCAGGGATTACACTGCTTTGCAAAAAACCTTCGCAAAAATCAGCAGAAGATGATGAAAGGGAAATGAAGAGAGGTCCAAATAAAAAACATTTCCTGAAACACTGGAAATTTTAATTTTCCCTACAACATCATAGCTACTTCAGCAAAATTTTAGCTAAGAGAACAGCTGTGTTAAGTAAGACTCAAATTAGAATGGAACCTCATTCACTCCATCAATCCTTTTTCCCCTGTGGTTTGGCTTTACCATCCTAAGATGTTACTTTGCAATGTAAGGATGAAGCAAAATCCCAGCAAAAGTGTAACAGAGACACTGCCAAGACTAGCAAAGTTCAATGAATCCTGAAGCTTTTTCTGATCCAATTCCAGCTTATGGCCAAGGCTTTGCAAACTTTATGGGCCATCTGTAGGCCTAAGACAATTTATGTCCTCTGTAAACTGCATTTTCATGAAAATGAAAACATGCATATTTATAAACATAAACATAAAATTTATGTTTAGCGAAACTTCTCATACCCTGTTATATTTACCAAATCAACAAAAGCAGGTGTCTTTCTCGCTTCCTAATATATGGTGACCTTTCATTGTTCTACAATGCATTTAGGCTTTTTTAATGTTCTCTTTTCTGTCTCTTCCTGACCTCCTCTCTATCTCAGCAGAGAAGCAGGGAATAAGGTCCATTCAGGATACAGTAAGAAACAACCTGGACGTTTATGCAAACCACAAGCCAAAATGCCTGTGGCCTGACAAAGTCTGGTTAATATTTTTTTCCAGGTTTTGACTCACATTCGAAGTAAAAGTGACAAAAACTCTGCTGAGAGAAGTCCTTTCTTTTAACATTCCCTTTCTGACTTTGTGCAGGTGTGAGCTTCAGATTGCCTGGATATCCCATGCACTCAAGGGTTTGTGTAACACAGCAAATAAAACACGACACATCTTGTTTCTGCTGAAGTAATCTCAAAGGGGTCAAAATCCTCAGCTATAAAGCACAGGGTGACACAGTTTGTGTGCATTGCTCAATACAGGCCCACACTCAAAATTCTTAAATGTTTCAACAGAACGGTAGTTTAGTTTTATGCTAAACTGGTAGTTTAGTTTTATATTAAAATCAACAGTCAGAATGGAGTTTACATTTTTGTTTTTCAAGCATGTCTCCCCTTTCCCTAGTGAATATTCTGCTTTCAATTCCAATAGTTTTGGTTTAAGGAACTGCAGTATGTAAATGCAAGGAAGCCTAGTTCAGTCAAACATGATATTTATTGGCATGAGGGTGCCACCTATTGTCATGACAACTGATGTGAGAAGAACTTCAGTAGATGTTTTTGGAACACATTCCCCTACTTTAGATCCCTTCTAATTCCTTAGATGATTCCATTTTGGCAAGACGATGTTTCCGTGTAACATACAGAGTCTGTACACACAGGAATTGCTTGTTCCATTATGTGTTAATGCTGTGGAATATGGTGACTGTAAGATCATACAAGTATCAAGTATAGCCATCATACTTGACCCTCAGAAACTGGTCTGCTATACCCATCACTAGGATAACAAATCAGGTCCCCAAAGCCCCTGTATTTAGTATTTTAAATACAAACATGTATATGGCGAAAAACGTATCTAGCACTTCACATTTTTCATGATTGCTGAGGTTTTAAACCTTCAATATTTAAATTCTATTAGGTACACAGTTTGGAGAGGCCAGGG
Organism: Lichenostomus cassidix; assembly: GCF_008360975.1. Taxonomy (NCBI): domain Eukaryota; kingdom Metazoa; phylum Chordata; class Aves; order Passeriformes; family Meliphagidae; genus Lichenostomus; species Lichenostomus cassidix. The sequence continues at coordinate 574,326 of NC_139483.1, forward strand.
AGAGGTTTAGCAGTGAAATAGCAAGAGAACAATTCTACTTAAAATCTGAAAAAAAGCACCACTACTCCACCTCTGGAATTCTGTAGTGGTTCCCAAAAGTACTGTTCCATTTCTTTGACCACCAGCAGTCTTTGTAACCATGCAAAGTGTAGTTCTCAACTATAAAAGTGATTCTAGCTTTCTATATTGCTGACATAACACTAACAACACACCAGTCTTCTTTTAGTCTTTTAACTTTGTAGTTGAATTTTCAGTTTTCCAGCAGCTCAAATTATTAAATATTTCGTATGGAAACTACTCCTAAATATGAAGGGAAACTAGAAGTTGTATAAATAAGTGCAGTGTATGAAGCGCAAGCACAGTAGTTAATTTTTGTGAACACTCACCTTTATACAGCGATCAGAAGTTAAACCACCCAGCTGCTGCTTCAAGGAAAGAAACACCAATTTCCAGGACTGCTGTTTTGAGGCCTTTTGTGTTGACCAAAAAAAAAGCAGAATAAACACTGTACTGCGAGGCAGTAAATCCATATCTGCTTGTTTTGTTGGGGTTTTTTTAACACCAGCATTATCTTTAAGCAGATCTGTGGAGACTGCAAAGGCACCAAGACACCACAAAGCTGGTCCTTCATATAAAACAGGCTCACTGGATTGCTGTCCCTAGGATATTCCAAGTTTTTGTATTCTTCAGAGGCACCAGGATACAGATGGGTCTATGGATTTGTTTGGTTTGGTAAAGATTCATGTTAGGTTTGAATTTTCAGCTTAAGGCTCTTGGGCTTTCCTACCCCAAAGAAAACTTACCAAATCTGAAGTGATGCAGGGCTGTCTTTTCCTGGGCAGGTAGAGAAAAACAGACCATCAAAGGTAGAATCAGCCTGGAAAATACAAAGAACACTGCTGTTGACATGCCAGTTGATGATCATTTGAGTAGACATGACCCTAAAAGACCACAGTTCTCAGTTTGAAATGCCAAGGCTGTGATTAGTGTCACCAGTTTTTCCTCCCAAACCTGAATCCCAAAGACCAGCAAGACTTCGGTTCTTACATGAGCCATAGTTACTCTAAGTAGAATATTTGTTTGAGCTTCATGTCCAGCATGCAAAGAAAAAGAAATTGAAATCTTCACAGTAGCAGAAGAAATAAGAAAACACTATCATAATTTGGCTGCTATTTGAAAAAATAATTTAGATTTTTTTTAAAGCCTTTTTACATTAAAAAAGGGGGGGGGGGGGGAAGGAGAGTGAAAAAAAGAAATGCCTAATTCCAGGTTCATGTTCCCTCAAATCCAACTGAAAGTGGCACAGTTACGGATAAACTGTAACAATTCCTACCTGTGAACTATGATCTTTTCTTCACCTATAATGGCAGGTGAGACACAAAATGAGTCTGGGACAGGACCCTCTTCACAGTTTGGAGAATATTTCTAAGGCAACAAAAAAAACCCACTTAATTTGTTTTGACTAAGCAGCAGCAGCAGCAAACACACATTTCCTCAGCTGGTAACACCTTCAATGAACTTGCTGATTTGTCACCGATCAACACATTAGATTAAAGGCCTGTTTGTTGTATCCTAAAGGAGTGAGTTTAATAAAAACAGCTGTTGTAGTAACACACCAGAACCTTTTAATTTGAGGAGCTAATGGGACTCCTAAGGCAATGCCAAAGGACACATCTTCACTGGAGAAGCTGCATTGCTCCTTTGCAGCCACCTCCCCACCACCTCCCCAAATCAAACAGGGATTAAAATAATCAGATTGAGAACTTTGTCTCGATTCCTTCCAACAGATAAACTCTGTGCATGCTCTAAAGAGTCAAAAATTGATTTCATTTTTTTAAACCTTGATAGAATAAGAGTTTGTCTGTGCATTTCCATCTTCAGAGGTGTTTCCAGGTCAAAAAAGAGCTGAAAGATTCTGAGCCTTGTCTCTCACCATCTTACAAGAAGTCTGTACCCATGTAACGTGTTTAAAGTTGTCTCCCCAGCGGCTCAAGTGGCTGCAATGGAATGAGCCAAGGGAATTAAGACTGATTTACTTCAGGCAATTCTTTCAGGAAGACTTCCAGCTGGTGTCCCAGGTAGAGGTACAGAGAAAAAGGACCAGTTCAGGTTCCCAGAGGCAACAAGTGTCAACCTCACTCCTGAAAATTTTGTAAGAGATGAGAAAGCAGTCCACCTGCCTTTGCCTATGGCTCCATATAGCTCAAACATCTGCTGAAAACTCAGCAGTGTCCCCACTTTCTGCCTCATTTTCTGCTTTGACAAATACTTGAAATTCCCAAAGAGGCTGACAGAAAGGTTGATACACCCACCCCCCCCACCCCATTTACACCAGTAAACCCCTCTAGGTTTCTTCCCTGGAAGCAGATAGAGGTGACCACAGTGTAGAACAATAGGGAACAAAGATATTAAACAAAAATATTCAACGAAGACATTCATAGAGGTCTGTAGAGGTGTGGCAGCCCAATGCTGCAGATCCCGAGTCCCCAGGGCTGGCGGTCAATGCAATCCACGAGGAGGCCGCCGAAGATGCCATCTCCTGGGACTCGGAGGAGGCTGAGCTGTGAACCGCCCTCTCCCTCCCCTGGAAAGTTTGCTCTAAGTTTATTGGGTTAAAGTTATGCTTCCCCGCCTTGTCCCCTCCCTTGTTGCCTCCCCTTGCTCGAAGGTTCTGTTGCTGCGCTCCCTTCATTGGTTTTTTGTAGTCCCCTCCCCGGTTACTGTTCATTTGCTCCCCCGCTTGTCCCTCACATTGTTCCGGAGCCCCGTTGGCTCCGCCCCTGCTATCCCGCCCCCGGAGACCCCGTTGCTTCCCTTAAAACCTTGTGCCCCCTTTGTTCCTGGTGTGGTGTGGCCACAACCCGAGACCCGTCGTGCTTCGCACCCGGCATCTCTGTGGTCTGCCCCACCCGGGAGCCTTCCAGCACACCCCCGCCTGCCTCTCCTACAATAAACCGTGCTCTGGAGACTCCCACCCGCCTGGAACTCTCTTTGTCTCGGGGGGCAACCAGCGACTCCACCGCGTTCCTGTCCGGCGGACACCGGCCTCTGCCGCGGGGTCCCACCGCCCATCGGGCGACCCTGAGACCCTGAGGTCGATAGGTGCTGCCTCTGGAGCAGAGGAGAACAGCGGGGAGGGCCGAAAGCCCGGGCCCCGGCGAGGTCCCAGAGACCAGCCAAAGCCCCGAAAGCCCATTCCGGGCAAGGCGACCAGGATCACACTGGACTTAACACTACAGAGGTCAACTCCACAGCTTTGCTTGAAGGGTCACTAGCTTTTTAAAACAGCATTGTGCATTTAGGTTTTAAAAATCAATAAAGGTATATCAGAAAACAAATTATATTGGAATTTATCCTGGCATAACTGGATCCACCTTGCTGAACTACGGAGTTATGTCACGGAAAATACAACTGTATGTGCAGAGAACACCCTAAAGCTGAGCTCAGTGGTAAAGCTCTATGTAAAGTCACAACAGCACAAGGTGCTTGCTCAGATGGACGGAAAATGCTTTAAAACCTTTGCTTTAGGACACTTCCCCTCTGTAGTGTGCCTGGCTACTTTACTCCCACCACCCAGAAAACTACACATCCTTTGAACAGAATTAAATAGTCTTTGTGTTGCAGCTTATAATTAGCAAAAACACTGAAGGAAGGGAAAAAAATCCTAAACCAAAAATAAGCTAGCCAGCAGCACTTGGTAAGAGATCCATGTTTATTTATAATTCCCTCTGTTGGCAGCTAAATGCATATTATTGTCAGGTAGTGTCCATGAGTGTTTTGCTTTATCAGTACTGCCAGCTCTTTCTTTTCCCCATTTTAAATTCCATTTTCCTCTTCAAGAGAGCATGGAAAAGAACACACCAAGAAAGCAAAGATGGACTCTGACTCTTACAACATTTCCATCCCTTGACGTTCAACATGTCGTTGTATATGATTGGGTTTTCGTTTGCACTTAAAGTTACTGTCTTGGCAAAAGCCAGCTTGGAGCTGGCTAGTGAAAAATCTCTCCTTCGCTCTATTTTGCCTCCTTGCCTTCAAAAGCCAAAAATCACAATGTGCTGTACAAAGGGCACACTCAGTGGCTTCAAGTAGCCTGCCTTCTCCATTTATTTGCACTGTATATTCTGCCTGGAGTCTGAGCATAGCCATCAATTCCCCTCCTTGTCTGGTCTTTCTGCTCGACTGACACAGCAGCATGATTGACACTGGCCATTGTCCACACCAAAATTAACAGACATGAAATGACACCAGAGAGATGCCTCTGTCCAACATTTCCAACTAGAGAAGGGGAAAGAATAGTCTTGCCCTAATTCCTGACTGAAAATGTGACCACAATGCATCTGAAAATTATGACCACAGCTTGTCTCTCATGTAAGTATCACTTGAGAGCTGAAAGCCACCTGGCTGAGAGCCACCTGGCCAAGGACCTTTTACAACCAAAGAACTAGAAAGAGTTGTAAATGATAAAAATGCAGTAATAATCAATGGAACTGCACCATACCTGCATATGTAGAAACTGTAATAAAATCCTGAGCTCCCTATAGACAGCTTCTTCATTTCTGTATGCAACAGTCACACTCTGTGCTCCTTCTAGGTCTGTGTACAGCAATCTGACATGGGAGAAAGAGTGCTCCAGTTTACCTTTGTTGGACTTGCTCCATGTCCAGGAGCCAGTACCTGGCCTATGTGTCAGGTATGTCCACAGAGCAGGGCCAGGGGAGCATGAGTGGCAAGGGAGGCAAGAGATGCCCCAATATGGATGCCCAAGGGGCAGAATAAACATTCCCATTGGGATGTCTGACACTGGCTGATTCCCTGCTAACTGGCAGCATACAGAATCTATGTACCATCATGATGGCATTCATTTTCAACGGGGAAGTTTTCCCTTCACAATCTAGAAGTAAGTTCTAGGAGAAAGGCACAAAGGAAGAGCTACATACCAGTGTCAGTGCTAATTTTAGTAAAGCCTTTGTTTGTACTATTCACTGGATACATTCCAATGCTACTAAAGACAGAAACAATCCTTCTTTTTACCATGCCCAGGTATTCACTTGGGCTCTAAACATCAAATACATCAAATTATAACATCAAATAAAAGCATCCACATTGGGTTTGACTTTTGCTGCTCCCCAAGTCAGCCATAAAACTGGTCCCAGTTGGAGGTAGAGGAGCCCCACTTAGCAAAATCCCCTCTGTCTCCTGTTAGGTATACTACAACCTTGCAAGACATGATAAATTTTCTTCACATAAACGGTGAATAATCTGCTTAGCAGTAATAACAAGAAATGCAAACACTTTCTCTGCCAAAGGCAGACTAATACAATGCTGGCAAGCCCATCTCCCCACATTAGTTTGGGAATGGTTAAAAAAGTATAAAAGTGTAACACCAGTGGACAAAGCCCGTAGCATGCTGTACAGCCAAGAAGTAATATTTTAATTCATGTGGGGAAACATTTTTGTGCGTTGTGGAGACCAAAACTCAGCTCTAAAGCCCCATGGGAGAGCTGATCTGGAAAGGCTGGATAATTCAGTCTTCATCGCCTCATGGAGCTGGAGCACAAATAGGTGACGTATTGTGTGTTCTGGACTTCTCTTTGGAAAACTGGGCTCTGAACCACAAACATTTGTACACAGTCTCACCCTCTCACCAGGGCCATCATCTGTTTAAAAAACATAAGTGCAGGAAATTTGGTGTGACAAGAGGATTGTCACACTCATGGGTTTTGCTACTTACTCTGATACTGGGTGGGCATTTTCCAAAAAAAAGGAAAAAACCCAAAAAAAGGGAATCTTGAGGATTTCCTTGTTCCTTTTAGCTCCACAGAGCTCGCAGTTCCTTTAGTCCACAGAATTACAAAGAAAAACTTGGAAATATGAAGCCTAAGTTATTTTTGCTTAAAAAATATTTTCTAACTGTCTTTACTTTTGAAGCCTTGGTCATAATGTTGCAGAGATCATCTTGTCATTTAAGAACCACTAGAAATACCAAGACTGTAGATTGTTCCCCCATGTATTCCATGGGTTATGATAAGAATACTACATTTATCCAATCCATGTATTATTATTTATGCAATATTTTTTTGTGCCTGGAAAGAACTTCCATTTCTCTATCTGTGGAACTTTTTTTTAAACAGACACAATGAGAAAAAGAATTAAAAACAAATCCCCTGGGGAATTCTCTGTTTTCTTGAGTATTCTATATACTTAGACCAGCCAGTTCAAATTGTGCAAATTGTTTTACATATACACAGTTGCACTAATGAGTAATATGGATGTAATTCAATAGAGAAACACAGTGCTGATTGACAGCCCACTTTTCATGCCCTGTGTGAATTGCAAGCTATATGCAAAAAGAACATTTGTTTAAAGCAAAGAAATTACCTGCAGATTTTTAACATCCTCTGTGGCTCAGCAAACACAAAGACTCTACATTGGTAGTCTGGCATTCCCCGGATTTTGCAGTTTCTATGCAGTGCTTCTATGGAGTTATCCTTCTCCAGAAAGTACCACACTAATGACTTTGCCTGCTTGTTCCTGCCAAGTAGTAGCTGGCAACTGAGGAACACGCTTCTGTGAGCGATTGACGATATTTTTACCCTTAAAACTACATTTTCTACAGTAATTTAGTTGACCAAACAAATCAGTATGGGAACAAGAACATCAGTTTGGATGTTTCAGCATAACATCATAGCAAACAGGGACCTGCACATACAAATCCAAGCTAATTCTGGAGATTCTCACTTCATTCCTAAACCCTGTAAGCAGCTCCCAGCATTTAATACCTAGCCAGCAAAACATCTCCCTTGATGAGTTAATTTCCGGGCGTTGTAATAAGACTATTTTTTAACCACAGAAAGGGAAGCACAGCCTGTGTGCAAAGGGATCTTTGAGACACCTTTGGGATACTGTGTTACCTGAGAGGCCCCTCATACAGGAGCCTACACTGGAGCAGCGCTGGCAGCATGTGGATTACCTGCTTCCCATGTCTTTAACCCTGCTGTGCCAGGGACTGGCAGGAGTCAAGCTTGAGCAGCATGAGCTGCAAGAGTCTCTCCAGGTCTTGGGGCATAGGTAAAACTTCACTGAGCAAGCAGCTCCATGTGCTTTAGGACTTCCTCATTGCAGAAGTGTTCCTTCAGGACACTTCACTAGGCATTACCAATATCTCCAATAGCTATAATGAAGAATACCTGCCTACATCCTCTGCTTCTTTCCTAGGTGGATGGAAGTCCAGGTGATCTTGCCAGGTTTCAGTAGTATACATCTCCTCTGGGCTGGCTGGATCAAAATTACCTTGTAAAAAAAGTCCCATTTTTTACCTGGTCACACCAGCTTTAACAGGCTCTACCACTTACTGAAAGTCTCACTGTAACTGATTTGGTGTTTTCTCCACAAATCCTCAGGCATTTGAGAAAGATGGTTATCTGAGCTTTCACTTCTAGACTTCTACCTTGAAATTCAAGTATATTCTCAAATTTATAAGTATTTAGATGGGAGAAAAATCTCATGCTAATTTGGACCTGAACCCTGCAACTGCTTTCACATCTGCTTGTATTTACTAGCATGCCATTCCCTAAAATGAGTGGATTCCAGCAAGCTGGTGTTAGTGGCAGCAAGCTGAAGCCTGCTCCAAACTGTTTGCAGGATCAGGGCTTTCTCCTCCTGGAATGCATAATTTTAAAGGAGCACAGTTTTCAAATAAGGCATCAGCATTCAGACACTGACACACACTGGAGACTCTTAAATGCTTCTTTTATGTAACTAAAGGTCAAACTGAACCTCAAAATGTGGAATTTCTGACATCAAATTAAGTAGCCCACATTAAAAATTGGGCCAGTGTTTAATTATGTCTGGAGAATACATGAGTTCGGCTGAGACAATTCACACTCACCTCATGTGTTTCTCAGTGTTTTCGATGGTGGAACTGAATAAATATTCTTTTGCTCCACAGATGCACTGGATCAAGGTTTAGCTTGTAACACATAAAAAATAAATCAGCTCATATTTCCTTGACTTCATTTTTCCAGCTTTGTCATTCTGTCTAGGAGCACACTGCACAGTCAAGCCAGGCATGGCTATGCATGTTAATAACCCTTGGAACACTACAGATATTTCTGTGCAAACCGCTTTTTATTTTTTCCAAATAAATAGTCAAAGTGCACCTGGTGAAAGATACTTTTCTTTCTCTCTCTCTCTCTCTTTTTTTTTTTTTTTAAACTAAAGCCTGTGTTTCAAAAACCCTAAGTGGAACCACAACTGTGGCGCTGCTTTTCAAATCAAAAGGACAGTACAGACTTTACAGGATATGGCTCCCAGCCGGTTGTTTAATGCTTGTAGGTCAATATACAACCAACTCAGCTTCTGCTGCCTAATTGACAAACCACATATCAGGCACAGGAAGGTTAACAACTGAGCTCTCTTTCACCTAAGATCCTCCGTTGACTCTCTGGGCCCTCAGCCCCCTTTTATTTTATCATTCACGAATATCTACTGTGAGCTCCCTCCAGGCACAACAGACAAACTACATACCTGGAAAAAAGGGAGAACCCTGGTAAAGCAGTGAGTGTCTGGTCACTCAGGAGCCAGCCTAGCTGTTCATCATGCTCCTCCATTCAGTCAGCCAAAGAGGTTTAGACCCACTGCTCCCAGTGTAAATTATTTGTGCATGAATGAACCAGGAAGAATTTCCTCCAAAATATTTTTGATTAATGGAGCCATGACACCAAATGTCAATGCATCACCAAACACTCTTGATATAACCCAGTTCCCTACTCCAGCTTGTTTGTCAATTGCCAGTGTTTTAAGGTATCTCTTTGCAAAAATAAGTGTTAAAAATCTTTGCACAAAAATGCTACCCAAAACACCAAAGAGGCAGCCTTCCTTTCATTGTGGTTTTTTTCCCTGGTATTTTTCCTTGCCTGTTTAAAGGAAAAAAAACCTACTGGTAAGGGAGTTTTTCTGGAGGTGGACAATGAAGAAGAGCAGAGAACACAGATATCTACCAAGACCACATGCTCCCTACTGCTCAAGAAAATCCCCTGATTATATCACCCCCTCTGTCCCTCCACATCATGGCAGTCACATGTAAGGGAAACCCATGGAACACCACCAGACCTCAGCCAACACTGCAATAACTTAGGATAATGAGATATGCCTCAGACTAGATACATCAGCAATAACAGGGCATGAGAAGCTACTAATATTATTCCACTCAATATTCCTGTCCAGATTCTTGGGGATGCTGCCCCCACCACATCATCATTGTAATACCTTATATTTCACTCTGACAAAGCTGCAGTGTAAGCACAGAGGTTTCAATTCTGTCTTTGGCCATAAGGCACCCTATAGTGACATAAAACATCTCTGTGTGTACTGATCTCAGTAAAACTGAATGGATAACTGTCATCTGGAAGAGAAATCACTTGGTGAAGACTAGCAGCTACTTCTGAGTATAGTATGCTATTCTGAGTATATATATATCCAGTCCACAGTTAGTCCCCTCAGGGTTGAGTGCTGACTGTCTGAATGACTAAACCCTTATAATTTATCCATGAGTGTGATGTACTCCTCCTTAGAAAAAGACACTGAGTAGATCCATTAGCAGCACACACAGCTGCTTCCACCTGCTTTTTGTTATGCTGTTGTTCTACCAGCTGTTGCTTTCAATGTTTTGAGGTGTTTCTGACCTTTGCTGTGTTTGACGGTGCTGAGCTTAAGTGTAAAGACTGTGCCCATCTAACAGTCTCAAAGTGACAGACTTACCTCTTCCATGTAGGTGCTGCACAGGACATGGATAGTTTTGCATGGATGCAGAGTCTGCGACCGTGGTTCTATTAGTCTAAGTGAAATAATCTTCCCTGTATTGATTGTGAAAGGAAGATTCCTCTTGGGCCTCCTCTCCTGCTACTAGTGTACTAGTACTACTGATGGAAAAGATCAGAATGGCTCTGTCTCATTGTTCCACCCATCTCTTTCAGGCAAAACTGTCCATTTGTTACCCTCAAAGGCCCTTGAAGAAAATTCTGAGGATATCACCTTTTAGCTAAGACCTCATCATGTGACTAGCACAGGTGTGAATATGTACCAAAGCAACAGCAGTAAATCAGCCCATGCAAAAGAAGGCAAAAGCAGATACAACACTGCAAAAGCAGCCCAAACAAATAAATACTCCTGTTTAAACATTTGCTGAGAACTCACAACATGCAAAATACAACAGACAGACAATAGAAGCTGGGCTTTGTGTCTAAGCTTTTCCTTTACCTCAAGAGACAAACCCTTGTCTGCTTGATGCTCTCTCTGCTTCCCCCCCAGTCCTCAGTTTTTCTCTACTACATAGAATGGTGTCTTTAACCAGGTCAGCACAGTACAAAGGGCACAGATATGGGAGTTCTAACTTTCCATCACAATGATTTCTGGCAGGAAAATTACTTCAGCTTTGGAAACACACATGTATCTTCAAAGATTTGAGGGCCAGTTGCTGTTTCTGCATGTTTGTTTCTTTCCGTTATGTGACATTGAGAAATGCAATTCCTCCTGTAAAGGGGGGAAAATTCCAGTATCCATCATTTTGAAGGATTACAGTCAGTGCCATTAACTTGTGAATGCAGCTCTAGCCTAAATTACATTTTCTCTTAGGGCACTCTGAAAGTGAAACTGAGCATGAGGCTTGAAATTAAACTGGATTGGGAACAGAAAGCCTGGGAATCTTCCCCCTTCCCATAAAGTTATTGGAGCCATTTTACTTTGCAGTAGCACTGTATAATATATTTCCATTGGCCTGCAAGACAAAGCTCAATTTGTTTGAGTAGCTTGAAGAAACTGAATTGTTACAATTCACAAAGTTAAGTAAGAAGTTCTTTTGAGTTTGGTGTTCACAAGCCAGTTTTAACCTCTCTTAGTTTAATTTCTCAGGTCTTCACATACTTTTGAGCAATTTCATTTGTATAAGGCTGTGCTGGTTTTCTTCAGAATGAATAGGCAGAACTGTCACATCTATTTCTGCACCCATGCAGGACAATACTTTTTTCATCTTTGACATTTTTCACAGAACCGAGATTAAAAACTTACAGTTCCATTTTCAAAATAAACTGCAGACAAGATTTTCAGAAGTGCCTCTGCATTTCTGCTCCCTCTGAAATCAACACTCAAAACCTCAGTTTTCCTCTCCTGTAATTACAAGCAAACCCATAAAAATGTAAACTGATGCACTGTTATCTTCTCTAGCCTGTAGACAGCTTGAAACAATGTCTGAGGGAGGTGAATTCCTGTCTCTCATTCTGGAGGAGTAAATCTGAAACCAGAAGTTGACAGTCTGTGTCAACATTGTTAACACTTTCCCAGTTGAGGATGTCAGCAGAAATGCTCAGCTGAAGTTCTGCAGTCTCCCACTTTTTCATTCAGTGCCTTAAAAAGCCCTACCTAAAATCCTAAAACCCACCATCTGTCTCTGCAACTCTTACAACCTCCAGAACTCCTCCACGATGGCAATCTTCTTCTGCCTTGTTCCTCTTCCAAGGTCCTCCTTGATGCTACCATGCCTCAGGCTGATGCATGAGGAATGCCAAATGTCCAATAGAAGAAAGAAAGACCACAAAAACCTTATTCCCTATGAACACCAAACTCCCAAACCAGACAGGAAATAAAAATGACTGAAAGACATTTATTTGAAGCTTTTTCATTTGAAACCAAGTTCAAGATTTATGAAAGTATAAGATACGACTCGGGGGGATATTTGAGGTTGGCCAGACTGGATGCAGAACTGTCGTGCTGGGAAGGTACCACTTCCACAAAGGACAGCAGAGCTCTGACACACTCTGTTAAGCAGCTAAGCAAGAATTCTTGATGCTCTTCCTCAAAAACTAAATAGCTTCTAGCTGGACTATGTAAAGCCACAGCACTGTCCTCAGATGTACTCTCCCTAGGATTTCAGAAGTTCACAGGTTATAAATACAATTACATCAGGATACTTCCTCTACTTGGACAGAAAATTTTGTACTGCTAAACTTCCTCCTTCTCAGATTGCCCACTTGACTTTTATGCCATTCTTCCTGCCTCTTACTAAGCTGACACAGTGCCACAATGGTAGCATTAGAAGGGCTTCTGCTGTCACGCTAGAAACAATTTCACAACCCTAGTCTAGGCAGATTTACAAGCAGTTAAGAGTCTGATGATTTCAGTGCATCACATACTTGGTAGGATTTTGGAAACATAATCTATTTGTTTTCATTTTAGCTTTTTCCTCTTTCTTTTTCTTTTCCTATCATTCACTCTCTCCAATGCATCTGCTGAAATGTAAAGCAAATCTATTTTATGTACTAAGCTATTTATATTACAGCTTTTTCAAACCCCAGCCATCAGATAAATATTTGCAGATATTCTGTGGTTTAATTAATTGGCTCTGGGCTGCTGCAAGCGTGTACACAATGCTGGTCTATTTGCAGCAGAACACCACTAAGCCTGTTTGTTTCTTCTCTTTTGCATACGTAGTATTTACCATTACCTGATATACCAGATTAGGAGTGCTATAGGAATAAACTGATTCTGGCCATGAAGTTTGCAAGTAACTGTGTAGATCTTGTTCCTCACGTGTCAGTGGTAATTCATGAACATTATGGCCAGCCTCGGTCAACACATGCCATTTGCAAATACATAGATTTCTTTTAAAATTGCTGAAAACTGTTTTCTTTCAAAACTCCTTTCTGAGTACTCAGAGAAGTTCATTCAATTTAATTAATGTCATTTAAAGGATGCCCAATGCAAACACAGTTATTCTGGCCACTGTTTCCATATTTGGACCAGTACCCCACTTCTATGCATTTTTGCCTCTACACTGATTTTGCAGGGAAGGACAAGGGGGAGGAGTGGAAAGGCTGCTGTTACGAAATTTTAAATAACCAAAAGGTCCTTTGGCAGTTTCCTTATTCCCTGAAAAATTACTGCATTGCCTGGAAAATTAAAAAAAAAACTGATCTGTAACTGCAGTGGAAACCACTTGTCATCTATTGTCCAGCTATGAGAAATGTTACTTTTCCTCTTCCAGACATGCTGCAAGGAGCAGTCCAGCTGAACGCTTTGCAGGGACTGGAAGGCCACTGGGGACTGAAAGCAATCATCTACCCTGGCTTCCTGTATGACACAAGCCATGGAATTTCAAAGCCTATAACTCCTGCTGTAGCAACAATCATGGTCATCAGAAAGACATCCACTCTTGATTTAAAGACTTCCAGTGATGGAGATCCACAATGTTCCTGGATAATTTTTTCCAACCTGGTTAAATAAGCTCATTGTTCAAGATGCAGTCCTACTCCTGGTTTGAACGGATCCTCCTTCTTCTGTTTGTTGGCTTCTGTTACACCTTCATCTGTCAGAGCAGAGCAAACTCCCTAGTCACAATCTTTCACTGTGACAAAATTGTACACAAATGAACAAGGCACTTCTCAACGTGAAAAGCCTGATTTTTTTTCACCTTCTGATGCAAAGGAGTATTATTTATTTACTCTAGTTTATTTTTCCCTTTAAATAGGGTATGGAAATAGTCTCTATGCAGAGACTGTGTCAAGCTTTACCACAAGGAGAGCTGAGATCTGGTTCAGACTTTCCAGCCTTTAATACTACCATTACTACTATTTCAAGAGTTAAGAACCCCTCAGTATCTTCAGCTCTATCCACCATACTATAACAGAGCAGATGAAATACCAGTAAAAAGGTCTCATTCATCAATATCAGAGTGACATGAGACCTGCAAACATTTGATCCCACTTTCAGGAGACATCACTCAATGCAGGAATACCCATACTCTACCTAATACTTTGTATCTCATCCTATTTGGAAATTAAATTGCAAAAGCAAGAAGAGGCTGTTCATTTTCCCAACCTTTTGGACAGGAATAGAGTTGAGCAGTATGATAAATTTCTTTGGATATCTCCATCTCTTCTCTTCTGTTTGTAAGTAGCTTGAGATATTTTCAGATTTATTTGAAAGGACTTGTGAACTTCTTTTCCATTTCCCTCTGGAAATAACTTACGAGAAGTTTGCTGTTGACATTTCATTATTTAATTTAGGATGCTGCATTGTGTAAGTTGTTCACAAAAATTAGTCATTACTATTTCTGTCCCATGATTGGTTACTCTGACTAGATCTGCAAGGGTCAAATTAGGAACTTGACACGGAAATAAGCAATGTTTCAGTCAGTGCTTGAAAAGCCACAAAAAAGATCCTGTGAACGTTACACAGTCATTGCTACAGGAGAGGAGATCAAAGAGCAGGACAGATAAGCTCTGGGGTGTCACTGTAAGTTCTGGTTGGAAAGAGACAAGCAGCAGACCTGACTATGCAGCTGAAATCCCACTTCTTCCAGCACCTTCCTGGTTGCTCCACCACAGATAGTTGTTAAATTGTAAATATTCTTGCTGATTCATGCACATTGATGAAAAAATGGATGCCAAGACATTCTGACCAGGCCTGGATTGAAAGTCACCCTTATATCACCTGCTCAGGAGGGACAGGATGGGGACAACCAGCTGGCACTCTTAGGAGCAGCATTTAAACTGACATTAGACTTACTCAGTGACACCTTGGTAACTCACACCCCTAGGACCAAGGGAACAGAGCCATAAATTACAGTCACTTCCTTCTCCTTCCTGAGAGTTTATAAATTGAGGGTATTACCCCGTATTTCTTACATAGATGTACCCTTTAAAGATAGCACTCTTTCAACATTTCAGGCTTATTCTGGGACTCTCTTAACTAATGCCTGAATCCAGTTCAAATCCAGTCCCAATGCTGACATTTGTGCATGCTTCTATCCAGTATTTTCTCAGGCAAAACTCCATTGGCTTTCCAAAGCATTTTGCTTGAGCAAGAACATCAGGTTTGACCTTTCAATTGCAGTGACAATTAATAACAGCTCAAAACAGAGATTTTTCTTTTTTTTAACACAATAAAAAAATCCACTCTATTACAGGATGTTTGCTGCCACTGCAGCTCTCTTCTCCCAAAATAAACAGAAATGAAGTGCTTTTTTCCAAAGCTGCTTCAACATCTCCTGAAGAGCCTCTACAGAGTTCAAGAGCTATTAAATCAGCACCTTTCTGAATGCCCATGCTTCCATCAAATTCAGCAGCTGATTCAGTCTCTGATTCCTATGTATGTAAATATGCAGTTATAATTCCTATACATACATATATGTATATATATATAAACCAGCTATACATACAAGTACCTCTGTGAGGGAGAGGGAGTGAGAGCTCAGCTCCCATCCTGTCCTCTATCCATTCAAAAATGTTTTTTTCCCCTTTTGACCTTAAGACAAGCAAGGGAGATGGTGTGGTTTGGAGTCCAGTATAATTTATCTCCTCTGTAAATCTTGTGAATTGCTATCTAAACAACTGTTCTGTAGAGCAAACCCTTTGACTAATTGGTCCCACGTGTCATAGGGCCAGGTCAGATAGGTGCCTCTTTCCTGACTTCATGAATGTGAGAGAGGCCAGCATAAACTTCATGCCAAATCTATGTTTATTTAATTACAGTATTAACTACAAGTGACAACAAAACCTGCCACTGAAAGGAAGAAGGTGACTTTATACTGTGGAGGAGACCAGGTGAGTAACTGCAAATGTATGAGCTAATCCATCATCTCGTTCCATTCATTTATCCAGTCACACTTTTTTGTTTTTTAGTTCTGACATTTAAGTCAGACTCTACTTTCCAAAAGCTCCCTCACCTTTCCAGGGCTAGAGAAGAAATACTGAATTATGCCCAGATCACCCAGCTTACCCCAATGATAGTTTACACAGTTGAACAAGAGCCACTTTACAGCCACTTCCTTCTCCTTCCCGAAAGTTTATAAATTGAAGGCATCTTTCAGACTTGCCAGCTCTTGAGGCGTGGGTAAAATCTTTTCCCCTTGGAAGAGAAAAGTAAAATCTCCACTAATTTCATTCATAGCTAGAAAAGCTTAGAAACGCAGCAGTTCTGAGTAGTTTGGGGTTTCTTTCTATCCACATCCTCTCCCAAGCTTGCTTTAGAGTGCAGCTAAACCTCAGATGAGAGCTCCACTCCTAAATCCATCTCCTTGAGATCCATACTACTAGGGAAAGAAAGCTGAACCTGTGGAGAAAACATTGCCCAACACCTCAAGCCCTGCTGTTAAAATACCTGTTAAAAGACCTGTTTCTGCTGTGCTTTTTAATGTTATTTTCCTGGTCTATTTTATGATAACACATTTTGGTAGCACCTGGGTGATACCCTGATGCATCAAATTGACCAAAATTAAGAGCACTCACAGTGCCCAAGAAAGATGGGTTTCTATCTGCCCTGTCTTTGGGATTTACCAACTCTGCTTTGATACAATTTTTTCCCTAAGTGCATTGATCTGTGACTTTAAGATAAACTGACTTCATGTCTTTTTGTTGCTATTTAGTACGAGGTAGATGGGGTTTTGGCAGGGATGTCAGCACCTAGTACAGAAGAGCTTTAGAGACCATAACCTCTAGTTACTTCTATAAAGGCATTGTTCAAATTTTGGAAATCAAATCAATTTAATTTGGTTATTTCTATCTCCCCTCCACATTGCACTACAAGAGCGAGCTGGCTGGGGAAGAAAAGGATTTTTAGAGCTGACAAGTGTTACAGTGAGGACAGGCTTGCTGGACTGATGGACTTACAGAAAGCTCAGAGTGCCTAAAATACTGCTAAATCAACATCCAGTCTGAGATTTTCTTCTTGACTCTTCTATCTTCCATTCAGACTATGTTCATCTTTATGCTTGCTGCCATTCTATCTTTTAATCTTTTACCAGCTCATTGTAAATCTTGATATCATTCTAATAACAGAATTGAATCATGCTAAGACAAACATCTTGGCAGGGCCAAGAGCTCCAAAACAGGAAGTCTTTAAGATAAGTCCGTAGCTCAGAAAGTATCACACAGAGGCCCTAGTAACTCCCGAGCTGTAGAATTACCAGTTTTGCCAAAAGCAACAGATTTCCTTCTGATCTCAGAGCAACTGTTTCCACACAAATCACACGTGGAGACATTTTATAGGGGTTATGTTATCCATGCCTCTTCTGTTTTCTCCTTGCATAGATTCTTGTATTTTGACACTACTTCTCCTCCCTTATAAATGACCTTGTAAATTAAACTTATAGCTTCACAACTGGGGTCAGATCAGTACAGTTTGCTCTTGTTTGGAATATGGAATAGGAAGGAGTGTTCTTAATGGGTTTAAGATAGACATTACTGCTTGGGAATGGAAACAGACTCCAGTAATCACTAGAACAACAAACTGGGAATTAGGAATCCCTTATTCCATCTTTGGCTGGCTGGGTGAACAAATCATGAAGTCTTTCTGTGGCTCCAGTTCACCCATCAGTAAAGAGGAAATTCGATCATTTCTGCCCTCTTTAGAGAGAACTGATCTGCATTAAGCACTGACGTATTGACATAGAAATGACTATAAACACATAAATCTAGGTCTCAGTGGTAAATGGTAGTGGTTAAATCAACTCCCTGTTCAGGAGAATGACTCTGAGCCCAACACTCCTGTCATGCTATGGGCATGTTGATCCTTACCCATGCACTACTTATCAGATACATTGCTGGGGCTGGCAGGCTTTGCTTTGTTCCCACGTGTTCAGTGTGCTTTATCCATTTCCTACAGGGAACACAACGAGTGCTGCAGATACAGTAGTATTGCTCCCTCTCAGAAATGGAAAAACAGCCCTAATAAAAGATTATGGCAACCACTGTACATGTTGTGTGCCAGCGTGTAAAAGGCTTCAGGAGAAGAGACAGAACATTTGTCCAACTCTTCCTTAAAAGACGGTTTGCCAAACTTCATGTTTACACCCTTTCAGCACTTAAAGGTGCCTAATTTCATATATTGCTACTGGCTGATTAATGCTATTCATCACTGGGAAGTTATAAAACAATCCAGTAAAATATCTGATTGTACAGACACTATGCAGAGAGAAATGCTGAAACAGAGTGTGAGAAATCAAGAGCCAAAAATATTTGTTAAGTGAAGAACTCAACAGACACAAAGTGCCTGGCAGTTTTGTCACCGCTAGTGACAAATCCAGATAATGGCAGATTCATAAAAAGCTGAACACATTTTTTTCTCAGTGTCTTTCCCATCCTTGTTCCCACCCCTGACAACTGCAGCATTTTGGCTGCCATTTTCCTGCCACAGGAGACAAAGTTTAGCAAGCAGGACACAAGATCAGGAGTCAGCACACTTGGGCTTTACTCTTGGCTATGCTATGGTGACCTACTTGGCCTTTACCATCACCCCATGGAAACATCCAGCACCTCTGTGAGTCTTTATTTTTGTTCCTGCACTTTGCAAGTCCTATGAGCAGAGCTATCCCTACATGTGCAACACGTGCAATGTATAACAAATCCCCAGTCCTGGCCAAGGGCCTCAAATACTAAAATAAATCAAATTATTGTTACTAAATGTCAAAAAATGCACTCTCAGAAAAATCAAATGGCTGGCAGAGGACCTGTAAAGAAATGGGTTGGGTTTTTTTTTTCCATTTTTATTCCTCTCTCTCGTTCAACTTTCAACTTTATATGTTAATCCTACAAATATTCATCCAACAAGTAAGAGTAATTAATTTCTTTTCTTTCAGGCCTAATAATGGAGCTGTCCTTACTCAGGTAGTCTATCCACTTTCTAAATTAATAACTGCTTTTTAAAGACCCCCATCATGCCCAGCGGTTAACAGATCATGCAGTTTACACTGATAATAGACCAAAACCAAAACAAAAATGAAGAGCAGTCCAGTACCTTACATCCTTTTACATGTTCTTCTCCTGCTTTCTTCTGCTAGGCTTCTTTAGCTCTTGTTTTCAGTGCCTCAGAATAAAAAAATGAAACACTTAAAACCTGTATGAATGAAATGGCCAAAATAATAAGGAAGAGATATCACATGACTCATTGGAAAATTCAGTTTCATGACAGTTACACCTAAAAGTTCAAATCAGTCCTTAGAATACACCCTGCAACATGACAGGACTGTCTGCATGCTGGAAGCTGTTAGCACTCAAGCCAGGGTCAGTTTGGTGCACATTTGGAGGAAAAATGAAATATTTGCAGTCATTATAATTATTTTCACTAACTCAAATAGAAGTCGAGACATATTGTAACTAACCAGGGGGAAGCAATAGGCAGAATGCAGATAAAACACTCAACGGCTGCAGGCACACATTGATTATCCACAACCCTCTACATTTCATCACAGTGAATATGAATAATGTGTGTTCATTTCACAAACCATATCAAATGGACAGGCTTGAGTCCTTCTGCAGTGTGGAATATGGGGCAGCAGCACCAGCACCCTGATCCTTAGACTGCTTTATGGCTGACTCCTGGTTAAAGCTGGACTAGAAATAAACAGGGCAGAAGGCATCTGAAAAAATACTGTTCCTCAGCAGTGAGGTCATCTCCTACTCAATCAGCTAGTAGGTAAGTTGTGTAACAGGAAAATCCAACTTGAAATATTTCAACTGCCAAAGATTATGAATTCTTTGTTTTGCTTTGGAAACAAATGCACAGTAGAGACCAGAAT
This sequence comes from Lichenostomus cassidix, assembly GCF_008360975.1. Taxonomy (NCBI): domain Eukaryota; kingdom Metazoa; phylum Chordata; class Aves; order Passeriformes; family Meliphagidae; genus Lichenostomus; species Lichenostomus cassidix. The sequence goes on from NC_139483.1 coordinate 593,896, forward strand.
CACAGAGCAAGGAAGACAAAACAAAGGCTTTGTTTGTAAGGGGACAGAACCACTGCTCTCTGGTTAGGGATGAGGTTGGCTGATGTGTTTTCCATAATAGCCAATTGAACAATATCAGCCCTCAATCCCAGCCAACTACTAATCTGCTGAATTTATTACCTTTGGGTTTTCAAATTAAAATTACCATCTGTAACTCACGTGGCAAACAGCACAGAACATGTGACAAGAGAAAAAGAGCACCTCATGACAAGGTGGGCAAATTCCAGTTGTTTTGAGAAGCCCAAAGAACTGGGATACTGCATGTTGAACATTTTCCTTCTGAGCCAAAAGAGCAACAGCTTAATGAGGTTATTTGTTAAAAACCTCTCCGTTCACCTCAGTAATGGGCTGTGCAGCCCAGGTCTGGAAATGTAGTTGGTTTGACCAAAGTGATACTAGCAACTCAACAAAGCCAAATTGCAGAGGAAAAATTACATGGTAGCCAGAAATAATACATATGCAAACAGAGATTTCGGGGGTTTTGTTTTGTTTTGAAGAGTTCTGTTCTCACAATCATAAACATTTTCAGGACAACAAAAGCTGATGCAGTATTGCAGCTATGCTGTCTGAGGCGGGTGAACTCCCAGGCCACGGAGCACAAGGTTTTTGGAGTTCTGCAGGCCCAAAATGCAGGCCCAGTGTAAACCAGTATTTCTGGTCAATCAAGCTGCTGGTGGTGATTTTATGGTCTCATTCCTATTATTTCAAGCAAGGCTGAGGGCTGGAACCTTTTTACTCCTTCATCACTACTCTTAGACAAGTGAACTCTATAGAAAAGCAGTCTGCAGAAAACAGCAGGTCCATTCATCTCCAGTTGAATAAACCTACAAGGTATGAAATCCACTCAGGTACCCACTTCATGCTCTCAGTCTGACTGGTGCCAAACCACGTGTTTGATAGGACTTCTGCACAGAAATGCAAATGGACCTGGGCTTAGTGTACATGTCACACTGCACATGCACACAGAGGCGTAAACTACCTGCAAAATGATGCAGAGTAAAGCTGGCTTTAAAATGTGTTTTGAGAACAAGTCTGTTGCCAGAAATACTTTTTTATTAATGTTTTGTCCAAGTGCCTGCAAATCATATTGGTGAATATTTGAATTAATTTTCCAATGAGTGTATCGTACAGCAAGTGATCCTACCTTACCGAGCCCTGGAGAGTAGGAGTCTTAGGTGAAAAATGGGGTTTTCTACCCCTCCCATACCACTGCTTCCAGTTCATATTTCTCAGTACAAATAAAACCAGAGTTGGACCCCAAACATGCAAGGTATTGTACAGAGAGTCCACACTTACAGTCCCCTGTGCAGGTATAAAACATTGACTAAGGGCAGCACTCTCCTTGTACAGTCAAAGGAGCTGGGTACATTCAAATGACATCAGTGGGATAGGATGTAGGCGCTGATCTCTCTTTGCTCTCTAGGAAGAGATTAGCTTGGACAAAAACATTAATTTTTTTCAATCTTTAAGGGTTTTAATGATGACTAGAGCTAGATAAGAAAAATCCCATGTGTGAAGCTAACATAAAGACACTTCATATCCTCATTTTGCAAAAGATAACAAGCAAGGCTAAAAAAAAAATCAATCCCTTGATCAAAGACAAGTAAAAAGTTATTAGAAAATCTAGAAGTCAAAATAATTTTTTTTAGTTCAGCCCTTTGTTATGGTGAGTTAGGCAGGAAAAAGGCTCTCACTGCTTTCCAATATACAGCAGTGGAAAGACATAATTGACTTATTTCACTTAGTGATTCCTTTCTATTTCTCCTTGAAAAGAGCACTGTCTCCCTTTTCCTTCTTCCTGACCAAAGTCAAACACAGAAATTTAGGCTACTTTTCCTGTTTTCTTAGCATTTATTCCTCAAGACATTGTTTATGTTGTTAATTACACTATAGCCTGACTTTTCAACTGAGATTTGACTAAGATTTGCAACCAACTTGAATTAATTCAGTCAAGGTCTCAGACATTACCGCTTCCAGGCAAGAAGAAGAAATCATATGAGAGTTTTTACAGGAAGGAGGTTCAGGTTTTTTGTTCACGTTTTTTCCACGCCTCTAATGTGAATGTTTCACATAAGTTTTTCTCTATTTCTGTGTTTAACAGGTTAATTTCATATGCAAAATATCTTCAGATAAATAATTTTTCCCTATATAAATAGGAACATTAAGATAAACAACAGATAAAACATTTTGGTGGTCTTTTTGTGCATTATAGTTTAATTCCAAATTTTATCTAAATGCAGTTCAGGATGATGAACAAGTAAATAGTTAGTAGGTAGCTAGTGAAATTAAATATATTTTTCATCCGTTTCTAGCATAATTCAAATTCTACCAAATTCTGATGGTTAAGAGTCCTAATGTTCTGCTAAATAATGTCTGAATATACACATAGGGATAATACTATAGCAAAAGAGGTCAAGACCAAGATAAAAATTGAGTAGAAATACCAGTGAGTATCAAACTTTCAAAGATTTAAAGGTAGCTATAAAACAAGGCTGAAATGGCTTATTCAGCAGGTTGTTGATGATATTAAAACCAGAAAGGAGATCTTTTCCACCCACTGTTTTCCAGCAAGCAGCACAGACTCTCAGGTGTATAGCAGAAGTTTCCTGTTTTCTTTACTCCCCAGAGGTAGAGAAGTACCTCTGGGGTTTTCTTCCCTCAAGAAAAGAACCATATTAAGAAAATACAGTTCAGAGGCATCTCAGCAGTGGGCTCCTGGTCTACACATCTTTTTCTCACTCCATCTCTGGTGTTTTTTGATCACGTGTACAAACATAGTTGTCCTTCCTCTCTCATAAACCTAAAGACTCTCTCTTGTCTGTCATGCTGATTGAACTATCTGCCCTGCAGCAATCACCCCCAGTCCCCAGGAAATCCCAGCAGGAGGCAGAGGAACTTTTTCATTGCCACTGCCAGTATATCACATGATTTTGTTGGCTGCTGTTTGTTTGTAGCTGCTCTGTGAAGCAGAGAGAGTTACTGAGATTGACATTTGTGTTTTTAAGTTGCCATTAACATAATGGAAATGGTGTGTAACTCCCCTGTCCCCAGCCATCAAGGGGCTGTCAGCCTTAGTCAGTGTCCCAACGCCCTCTCACTCATCCTCCTTAAAAGCAAATGAGTAGTTCTGCATCTGTAGTTTCTTCCAGAGGCAAACACAGCAGGGTCCTCCTTCCCTCTAAGTCGCCCTCATCCAGAGGTTTGTGTTTTAGTAACCTGAAACATCCTGTAAAATCTATCAGGATTAGTTTCCAGTATAGAAGCATTTGTATTTGATCCAAGCCAATCAAATCTTCCTCAGATACTAAGCCCCAGGGATTAAGGGAGCACACCCAACATATTAAGCAAAAATGACCTTAGTGCGGCTACTACATTCTCCTTTTTGACCCCTTTTGACACAATTTTGGCTGAGACAAGACAGAGAGTTAAAGCTATTGTGAATGGGCCAAAAATAATATAGCAAGAGAGTCTCTGATGTCACCAGGATGTTAACTGCTTAGACAAAAAAGCAGCGTTTAGATGGAACTGGACATTTTTAACATATTAGTAAAAAGGGCTTTTTAGTAGATAACATTTTGCTTTCAAACTCATATTTCAGTCTTTCCCAATGGAATTAGTAACCAAATCAACGGGTTTAGGAGCTCTCATCATTATCAAACATGAACCAGAGCTTACAAGTCGTGTATGACCTGACAGTCCAGAGGTTTTGGTGAGTAAGAAGGTAGATCACAGAAAACCCAAGAACAGGAAACTTTCAGTCTAGTGTTGATGGAAAAGCTCTGGATTAGATGGACGCAGCACTGAATAACTCATTTCAAAGCAAACAGCTCTACCAGAAGTTTCTGCTCCTTTTATGGAGGAAAGGCTGAAGATGTATGATGTAAGAATCATTACATTAACCTGCAAAGTCTTGTTTTGAGTTATATACAGCAAGAACTGTGTTTATACAGCTCCACAGAGTGACTTCCCCTTCTCCCATCCACAGGTTCCATTGACTGACTGACTTCCTCAATTTCAAAACCCAGTACTTACTATTACATCAAAATTGGTTTGATGCTCAGTTCATCTACATGGCCAGGCAATTTAATGGAATTTCTGGAAGGCCACAGATGCACAATACTTAAACAATTCAGTCCAGTCCTCTGTCAAAATCACTTTTTCTGTGCAGCCACAGCAAAGAACTACTTTTTCCACCAGTGGCAATTTCAGAAACGTCCAGATGCTGACAATTTAAAAAATGGTAAATCTTTTCAGTGGAATTAAAATTAATCCAATCCAACATTCCCCATTCTCCAGGAGGGATCTTAAAACTGGAACATCACACATAAGCATGAGCTTCTCTTGCTGGCAGATATTAAGGGGCAATAAATGAATGGCTCAGAAATGTATGTTCCCACAACCAGTTATCAGACTGTGTGAGGGTGTGCTGCCTTGGTTTCAGTGTTATATAGGATCCAGGTGAAGAGGTGATTAATTTTAATTCTGACCACTGAAATGCAACACAACTTGTCAAAGAAAAAGGAGATTAGGGTAAAAACAGGAGCTGATTTCCTTGAGTGAACTTAGACTTGATTAGATTTCTGAAAATATAATGTAACACTAATAACAAATGTAAACTTTGACCAAAGTTAGCTCTTTAATTTCCATTGGAATAAAGGCAAACAGATGTCTCCATAATAAAATGAACCAAACAAAAAATATTATAAATTGGACAAAACGTCCAAATCTCACTAGGGAAGTTGTACATTCAGTTCCCATTAATATTAATTTTAAACATACATTTATGAAAACATGTGTCATCGGCCGCTACAGCTCAGCTGATGAGTGGCAACTTGGTAATTTGAGGCCAAAATCTACCAGAGGCAGCCTCTTTGTGCTGCCTGATGTTTAAGAGAATGTGGATTTCAATTGATATTAAGGGAGCTAAAGGTTAAAGAATAAATATTTAAAATAAAGCTGACAAAACTCAAGATACATTCGATGAGCAGAGTCCTCCTCACTCTTTCTATTTTGCATAAAACTGCTCTGGTTACCTTTAGGCTCTCACTGAGCATGCTCCTTATCGCAATGATGCAAGAACCCCAGCTCTGCCCTCTGTCTGAGGCACAAAGGAGTTACTTGAATTCAAAAGAATCCAGTCCTATCTAAATCGCAACTAATATCACAGAGACACTTCAGTCACTCCCACAGAGCTCAGACCAACACATATTGACAAAACTGGGGAACAGGGAGAGATAAAAGAGTCTTCTTCAATGCCTTGCCTGAGTCCTTATGAGAATTTAACTTTCATATTCATAAGAAAACTCAGTCAAACAGCCCAAATCACTAAATGGCCAGATGCTCTTCTGGTGTGACTTAGTAAAGCTCAAACCCACGTACTCCCTAGATTTTCTAATAACAACTCAGGTACAAGACATTTGAGATCTGATTCCTTATTCTAGGTAATTATTAGATCCATATTACCATATACTTACAAAAATAATTTTTTTATTTTAACAATATGGCAAGATTTTGGTCCAAGTGAAAAAAAAGGCAGGGGGTGGGGGGAAAGGTGATTTTTTATTTTAAAACCTCCATGCTATTTTTCTGGTCTTAACTTTGTGGTTTACTGACATGCCATATATTCCTAGATATCAGATGCTGAGAAATATCAGATCACATTGAGATGTAAATTAACTTGATTTTCTTCCCAGATCTAGATCACCTGGCCTAAGCCATAATTACTAAAGCCAATATCCTGTTCTATCATAAAGGTCAGTGTTTGCCGATTACACTGATTTTTGCCATACTCAGCCTACAAAACTTGCTTTAAAACCTCTGAGAAAACACACAGTCTGCTTGGAAATGCAGAAATGGCATACTTGGCTGCCACTTCTCTGAACCCAATTTATAGATTAATTTAAATATTCTGGATATTTAAATATCCTTGTTTCAAATCTCTCTCCACTAGAGCACAGCAATAGTGCAGGAGGCCTTGGGGTGGGAGAGACAGTGGGACCAACACCATGGTACAACTGAGTGACTGGAAGCAACACAGGGTTATTGTTTGGAGGAGGGAAAGTTTAG